>NC_138769.1:445421516-446119016 GCF_965119305.1 Pelophylax lessonae
CGCTCGGGATTACCGCCAGGGGGGTTAATGATTGGAACAGGCACATCTAAGTATGCAGGCATCCGGGGTAAAGCTGTCCACATAGACCGTCCTCCGCACCGACATCTACGTCATCCCTTCCATGCTGCCCCTCGCTTTCAGATCGCTTTACTGCAGGGTGGTCTTCCCGTACAGGATTACAGACTGGCAGCTGGCGGTGCAGAAGATGGTCTATGTGGACAGCTTTACCCCGGATGCCTGCGTACTTAGATGTGCCTGTTTTATTCATCAACCATGTAAGTTGCTAAATGTTGTAACTTCATTAAATGGAACCATATTGCTACACTTAGAGGCCCCTCTCTTCTCTTTGATACTCTGTAGCTGCTGCTGGATTTAGCTTCTAATCCCCTTATGGAAGCAGCTATTTGTGGATAGACATTTTATGGTTACACAACCTATCGCAATGCTATAATCTTTTTATATGGACTATAAACTGAAGGATTTATGAATAAATGGTTGTGGAACGAATCATCTGAGTTTCCATTATTTCTTATAGGGAAATTCGCTTTGATATAAGAGTGCTTTGGATTACAAGCATATTTCCGGAACGAATTATGCTCGCAATCCAAGGTTTTACTGTATTTCCATATCTTGCACATTATCTTCATCACCATATTTTATATACATCACAGATATATTTATTGTCTATTTTATGAATTTTTATAACATTTTTGATGTTTAATTTATTTATGTATTAGTACACATCTTGGTCACTTTTTCTTATCTAATACTGTACTTCATTATTTTGCCTGGAGATAATTTCTTTTTTATGTCATATGATATTTTAAAGTGCAAAGTTTCAGTAAAAAATACTGTAGTATCCTCCTAGGTTGATGCTAGAGAGAGAGAATATGGTTTTGGATCCTGTTTGTTTACCAGAAGGATTGCCAGGTAAATCTATATTGTTGTCTGCCTACCAGAGAGCAGGATCTGCTAGTGAGGTCATTGTGCTCAGGTGCAGCTCAGTTTGTCTTAAGTGTTTCACACTGGTGTAATAGGGAGGCATATTGGACAGTGGGAGGAATCCTGACAAATGAGTGCAAAGGCATTTAGTACAGCCCTGGTGATTGGCAGAGGAAAGTGCATCGGTGCATGCTGGAAAACAGTATAAATGCCATGTACTCGGGGCCTTTCAGCTGAAGAGCGGAGTTCCGAAGGGAGGGAGAGGCTGTCTCCTCTTCTGTAGGTGTGCCAATGCGGCCTCAGGTGGTCGACCTGAGGGCCTAAAGAGCTAGAGAGGAACTGAACCCGAAGGTCCTGTAAAGCTGACTGAAAGGGAGACACTGGAAGGATCTGATTCTGCATACAGTGAGTACAGATCGGTCTCAAGGGGCCTACATTGAAGGGGGGGGCATCCCTGCAGCTAGAAGTGTCAGTGGACGATGTCAGTAAAGGGGGATGAAGAGAATGTAGTTCACCAAGTCTATTGCTGGAGAGAGAGCAAGAAGACTTAACCCTTTCCTTACATGTAGCAGTATGGTCAAAGCAGCGTGACTGCTTCCATAAGTAACCTGGTGAAGTGAAGTGAGAGTTGTCCTTATCAACTGTACAGTGGGTATGGAAAGTATTCAGACCCCCTTAAATTTTTCACTCTTTGTTATATTGCAGCCATTTGCTAAAATCATTTAGGTTCATTCTTCTTCCTCATGAATGTACACATAGCACCCCATACTGACAGAAAAACACAGAATTTTTGACATTGTTGCAGATTTATTAAAAAAGAAAAACTGAAATATCACATGGTCCTAAGTATTCAGACCCTTTGCTCAGTATTTAGTAGAAGCCCCCTTTTGATCGAATACAGCCAGGAGTCTTTTTGGGAAAGATGCAACAAGTCTTTCACACCTGGATTTGGGGATCCTCTGCCATTCCTCCTTGCAGATCCTCTCCAGTTCTGTCAGGTTGGATGGTAAACGTTGGTGGACAGCCATTTTTAGGTCTCTCCAGAGATGCTCAATTGGGTTTAAGTCAGGGCTCTGGCTGGGCCATTCAAGAACAGTCACGGAGTTGTTGTGAAGCCACTCCTTCGTTATTTTAGCTGTGTGCTTAGGGTCATTGTCTTGTTGGAAGGTACACCTTCAGCCCAGTCTGAGGTCCAGGGCACTCTGGAGAAGGTTTTTGTCCAGGATATCCCTGTACTTGGCCGCATTCATCTTTCCCTCAATTGCAACCAGTCGTCCTGTCCCTGCAGCTGAAAAACACCCCACAGCATGATGCTGCCACCACCATGCTTCACTGTTGGGACTGTATTGGACAGGTGATGAGCAGTGCCTGGTTTTCTCCACACATACCGCTTAGAATTAAGGCCAAAAAGTTCTATTTTGGTCTCATCAGACCAGAGAATCTTATTTATCACCATCTTGGAGTCCTTCAGGTGTTTTTTTAGCAAACTCCATGCGGGCTTTCATGTGTCTTACACTGAGGAGAGGCTTCCGTCGGGCCACTCTGCCATAAAGCCCCGACTGGTGGAGGGCTGCAGTGATGGTTGACTTTCTACAACTTTCTCCCATCTCCTGACTGCATCTCTGGAGCTCAGCCACAGTGATCTTTGGGTTCTTCTTTACCTCTCTCACCAAGGCTCTTCTCCCCCGATAGCTCAGTTGGCCGGACGGCCAGCTCTAGGAAGGGTTCTGGTCATCCCAAACGTCTTCCATTTGAGGATTATGGAGGCCACTGTGCTCTTAGGAACCTTAAGTGCAGCAGAAATCTTTTTGTAACCTTGGTCAGATCTGTGCTTTGCCACAATTCTGTCTCTGTCTCTTCAGGCAGTTCCTTTGACCTCATGATTCTCATTTGCTCTGACATGCATTGTGATCTGGAAGGTCTTATATAGACAGGTGTGTGGCTTTCCTAATCAAGTCCAATCAGTATAATCAAACACAGCTGGACTCAAATGAAGGTGTAGAACCATCTCAAGGATGATCAGAAGAAATGGAAAGCACCTGAGTTAAATATATGAGTGTCACAGCAAAGGGTCTGAATACTTAGGACCATGTGATATTTCAGTTTTTCTTTTTTAATAAATCTGCAACAATGTCAACAATTCTGTGTTTTTCCGTCAATATGGGGAGCTGTGTGTACATTCATGAGGAAGAAGAATGAACTTAAATGATTTTAGCAAATGGCTGCAATATAACAAAGAGTGAAAAATTTAAGGGGGTCTGAATACTTTCCGTACCCACTGTATATAGCTCCAGTTAGAGTATCCCACTATTCCTTTTCTCCCATCTAAGTTCCACAATAAATACCAAAACCCAAAACCCCAGGACTGTTTATTGAGTGATGAGCCATTGGGAGTAAGGAAATGTGTGAACTGTATATGAAGTGACTGTCTGCTGGTAAGCAGAGGAGGCCCAACAGGTCATTACACAGCAAGCCCTACAGGGACAGTGCTACAATATACTAAAGTAAAATTTAGGGCAAAACACAACATACTATGGATTTTTCGGCAAAACATAAAAGATGAGGTTTTGCTGAGTAAATAGATACCCAGAATGCCAAGCTTTAAATTTGTGTGTGCCTACAAATGATAATCCACTTTGCCACCCACTATTTTCCATAGGTGACATATTGAAAGCCCCATACCAGTCATGAGTTTAGAGTTAATTGTGACAGGTGTCCCTATAATTATTGCTCTCACTCTAGTGTGTGTGGCGATATGTAATATATTCATCACAAGCAACGTTTTCTCACGTAGGCGGTGTGTGTGCATGTGGTGGGAGGCATTTGTTTGGAGGGGTTTTTAAGTGCTTGGGTGTAGCTTTTTTTTATCTTTTTTCTGTTTACTTTCACTAAAACTCTATTGATATCACATGTGATATAATATTTTTGATACAGGTCATCTTTCATAAAATATCAGAGGTCTTTTAGATCCCTGATGTCTCACCTGCCTTCCATTGAAGCTAACAGCATGGATTACGCTATGTTAGCTTTTTCCCTGGCTGCAAGAAAGTGTCACCTAAACCTAGAAGTGATGCTTTACACTTTTCTTCTGATTTCATTCTAGCTAGTGGGAGATCATGGTTCTCCTTCCGCTCCGGTGGCCAAACGAGGTGGTGGGGGGGGATCAGGGTGGCTGTGGGGGGGGGGGGGGGTGGAGTGCAGCTATGCAGGTAAGGGGCACCTATAGATAAAAAGAAACTGTACAGTTTTGACTATAGTTGGATAATGCGCTTATTATAGGTGTAGGCCTTTTATGTACCACAGAAGCCAGACTGCGGAACTCCCAGAGATGGCAACAACCCTTTCTGCCTTGTCGCCAGGACATTGCTGAAGGGTACAAGAACTGAGGACTGGGTACACTATACTATAAGTAGGCTCAAACTCCCTATGCTCCCTAAAGCCACACCCAAAATTCAGCTCAGGCTTTAACAGGTTTCATGAGGTGCCACAAACATGGTGCCACATGAAGTAGAGACAAAATAATGCATTACTATAATGCAAAACTGGAAACGCACCCGAAGCTCACAAAGCTCAAAGTGTAATGCAGGGTGCAATTTCTTTTTGAATCTTTACAATAAAAAACCTGTGAAAATGCTGTGATTATGCTAATTTCTAACTGGTTGTGGAAAGCACACCTTTATGATGATACAACTTTGAAAGCAGGAAAAGCTCCCCTTTATGGAAAGGCAAACTTTAATTGCATGCTTTTCCACTTCACTGCGATACCTACACATTACACTTGTATGGTATCCTTGTAATCAGCTTGCATGGTTTGTTTTCTCACCTGTACTAGAAAAATGATTGGCCATTATAGGAGGGTTTTTTAGAATTGAGTTTAATTCAGTGGAGATGGCTTTGATGTCATGACCTTATAATCATTTGCAGAGAAGAACACACGTTAGTATTTTGGGAACACAAAGATGACATTTCTGCCATCTAGTTAGTTATGTATGTTTAACAACACAAGTCATGCAATGTGAAACATTATGGAATATTACTTACACTGATTTTTGTGTCTATTTTAGAGAAAAAAAATTCAACATAAGCTTAAAAGTCTATGGATCTGTTCAAGAATTTTGTCCTGGGAAGCCATTGATGAAAGAACTAAAGTTGACACAGAATTACATAAACTGCCCAATTAATGTCATTTATGACAACATTAACAATGTTTCATGGTACAAGGTAAAACAAAATATATGGAGATACAACAGTAATTACAAAACAGGAATCCTAATACAAAATGCAAAACCAGTAGAAGTTGGTGTTATATTTTTCAATGTGGATCACACTGCTAAGTCTTTTAATCTACTTGACAAAGCTACATTTTTATTTAGCTTAGTAGCTAAGTTAAACGGTTTTCACTTTAATCTTCCAGTCATGTGCAAGGAAAAATCCCATTTGCTAAGTAAACATTGTCTACTCCTTTATCAAATCATTCCTGTTGTGTTTCAGGGGAATAGAGGGCGGATAGATGAATGGAAGCTAGGTAGTCAGTGAGGATAGTTTACTAAAGAAGCTGAGGTTCTTCATTTAATAAAATCTTTGAATGTCCAATCATGTACAGACAAAATAACCATACAGTATATATGAAATAAACAGGGATTTGCTTTTCACATGACTCGATAACTGAAGTGAATCTTCACTCAATTTATTGAGTAAATATTCTCAGCTCCTTTAGTAAATCAGCCTCATTATCTTGTATTACATGTTTAGAACATATAATAAATATACCTGTAAGTAGATATTTTTAATAAACTATGTAGATGTCTGTACTATGAAATATTACATGTTATGCAGCTTTATATGTTGAAAACACTTTTCCCTTAGGATGGAAAGACATTTCTTCACTCAGTACAACTTATTTTAGGACCTAATCACCATAAAACATGCTGCAGGGAAGGTGCGTTCCATGACCATTTCCGCCACCGTAAGTGAATGTGCTGCCCTTGCAAATGGCTTGTGGGTGCCAATGAATTTTTAATGGCACCCTTAACACATCTCGCAAATGCAGTACCATGTGGTTTGGTGCAGCACATTATGAAAAAGTACTACTTGCACTACTTTTTCTATGTTATAGTGAGTTTTGTAGACCATTTAAATGAATAGGATGTAAAAAGCACACCACACGGGAAAACGTGGGATCGCACAGGATTCTGGTGTGTACCAGCCCTTGGAATCTTTATTATTATATCATATAAGGTGTTGTTTCTGAATCTTTTGTTATGCATACTTGTTCCAGGTCAATGACTAGTTGTCTACTTTTTAGTACTGAAGCCATAGGGTCACGAGTACAGCAGACAACTAATAATTTACTAAGGGAACTTCAGGAATTGCAGCCTCTAAGTTTCTCTCTTGGCAAATTTAATTTAATTAGAGTTGTATGTGTAGCACTCTCCTAGGAATGTTCTAGAGTATTTAGAATAGTTATTGGCTCCTCTGATTAACAGTAGAGCAGTTAGGTAAATTTATTTAGGCTGTCTGCTTAACAGAAGCCATCATCATTTAGTCTGCCTGCTCAGGATGCTCCTTTGCTGCTCATGCTGTCTGGAGCTTCCCTGTGTCCAAGCAACTTGGGAAAGCTCTGGATTGTAGAAACAATTCAGACGAACAGCAGGAATCTAGGTGTAGTCCAGCCAATTAGAAGGGGAGGCGCCCCTAGGCATGCTGTATTTATATTCAGGGAGCACCTAGGCTCCTGGTCTTTTCCTGCAGAGGAGAGGGCCAGTTGGGGAGAGGTGACAGGCCTAGTGCAAACTGCCACGTGACCTCAGGTAGGCAACCTGAGGGCCTGAATGCTGAAACCCAGGGTTCTCTTGAGAGCTTACTGAGGTAGGACGTCTATGGATCCTATCTGATATCACAAAGAAAGGTGACCTGGGACCAGGGCCTTGTGAGTTCAGACCCCCTAAAGGGATCCTAGAGACTGGTGTTGCAGAATCCCCCTCTGGGTGCTAGAAGTCAGCTGCTGGGTGTAGGTGTAGGCTAAAGGGGACAATGGATGATGTCTTGAAGAGCAGGGTCCACTCAAATCTTTTACTTTGCAAGAGACTTTGCTCACTCTTGTACAATTCTGCTAAGAAAGCTGTCCTCAAGTGTGAAACGTTTGGAGTATCCCACTGTATCCCTCCTATCCAATCTTAAATTTCTAAATCAAAATAAAACAACAAAAAAATACTACAACCCCTAGACTGGTCATTGGAGTAACGAACAGAAGTTGTGCACTTGGCTTCGGAAAATACTATGTGCCTGGCTTTGGGGCTGAAACTAGGGAAGATCTGGGAAAACTACCAGCTGCTCCTACGGGTGTACATATTGTATGTAATTTACAACATGAGGATTCCAGAAAGCATCCAGAATGTTGCTGAAGTCTAAATTTTGTATTTTTTTTTTTTGCTACACCAAACACAAGTCAAAATCAAGGTCCATAATGTTGTTACAATGCATCACACTGTTTTTTCCTTTTTTTAACTTTATTGAAATGTCACAAAATAACAATTCATTCAATGCACTATAGCTGTGATGCATTGTAGCATGTCTCTTCCTGCTGCCCTGCACAAACATGCAGTGTCCAACCTGTCTAACACAGCACATTGGTGTGAACTGAATGAAAAGGATGTATGGCAGATTGCATTGTTTATCATTGTGACTGCAGTGGGCAATGCTGCCCAACCCAGCAGGCCTGGTGTGTATGAACCCTTAAATGTGCATGGCAAGCTTGCACCTTATTGGTGCTTGTGAAGAACGACTTGGTCCTAAAACTTTGCTACGTCAGGCTTTCTGTACATGAGTTTACTGCAAGTGTTTGAAAAATACCTCCTTGCAATGAACACAGGTAAAATTCCAGATTACCAAGTTGCTGATAAAATGCAGTGCAGTGGTGAATTACCGTAATTATTGAGTACAAAAAATAGGATAAAAGAAGAAGGGAGAGCGCCTCTGAGTGCAATGAAGATTTAATATGACAATTAAAATGTAGTAACTCACATGGAGGTTAAAAGAATAGCGTGTATCTGAGACAGGCACCGGAATGATGGTGCAGCCATCAGCGGTGCTTAGCGGTGTCCGGGATGTCCAGGGAGACTAGGGAGAGAACCGGCTCTGTGGTCTTCCAGGCGGACAGGCGGGATGCAGTGACCGCGGGGCGGCGCCTGGCAGCATCTGACGTCAGGAGCGGAAGAAGGGCAGCTGGGCTTCACAACGCGTTTCGGAGCATGCGCGGGTACCCTGACCGGGCCTGCGCACTCCTTTTTCAAGTGTCCAGGCAGTGGGGAAGGTAACAGTCTTTTATACTCCACAATAGGGGGCGTGAGAGTTCACTTAAGGCGGCAATGGTAAAACAAAACTTAAAGCGGCAATCAACAAGGTGAAATAGCCGGAGGCAGCAGTAATGAAGATGACACTCTGGGGAGCATGGCAACCGGGTAATAATAAGAGGGGGACAAGGGCTGATATACTAATAGAGTCCAAGAAAAGGCAATGGAGGTACATGTGTAGATAAATGAAACCATTAGATACATCAGGTAAAAAGATAGGGATTACTGTGTAGATATATAAGGGACAAGAACAAACTTAATATATATCAGCATGCCAGAAATAATCAGTAGATGGGATATAGAGCCATATCCATAATAGATGATATTCTCATGGCAGTATATATTGGGGTATTGTATATATGGATGCAAAGGAGGGATATATTATCTTACAAGGAAACATGTAGTGTGGAAGGTCATAGGTCTGAAATCTGTATTAAGTCATGTGATGTTGTGAAGCATATGAAATGGATAAGCTGGGTAAAGCTTAGGGGGAGGATGGGGGAGGATGGGGGAGGGAAAAGGAGAGGGGGAAAATAGGGGGGGGGGGAGAAGGGGGGAGGAGAAGATGGGGAAAAAGGGGAAGGAGGAAAAGGGGAAACAATTGGAAAATATGTGACATGAAATATGAGAAAACCTGAAATGGTAACGAAAAGAAGTTAGGTGGAGTAGTGGTGGTGGGAGGATGAGTATATGACTATAAGATGGTGTTTATGTCGAGTTCCTCATTTAACCCATTGGGGTTGAGGTTATGCAGAGTATATATCCAGAAGGTCTCTCGTTCACATAGTAACGAAAAACGCTCAGCTTCTGGTAGATGTTTAGGAATGGATTCTAGAATCTAGACGCATAGTCCAGCAGTCGATTGATGGTGGAATTCCAGGAAATGGCGTGAAACGCTGTGTTTGTCACAGCCAGTCTCAATAAAGCGCCGGTGTCGACCGAAAAGCTGTCTGAGGGGGCAAATGGTGCATCCTACATATAGGAGTGGACATGGGCAGGAGAGACAATAGACCACATGGTCAGTAGAATAATTGTAGAAATTGTCAAAGTGATAAGTCTTGCCTTTGTGTGTAAATTATTTTTGACCATGTTGGATGAATTCACAAGTCTTGCAGAGAGCTTTTTTGCATTGGAACATCCCTTTGAGTGGTACGAGGCAGAGTGGGTTGGGTGTGGGAGTTTTTAGTTGGCTTGGTGCGATTTTATTTTTGAGAGAAGGGGCTCTACGGTAGGTAACCCAGGGTTTGTCACAGATGTTAGAAGAGAGGAGAGGATCCTGTTTAAGAATGCCCCAATGTTTGGAGATGATGTTTTCCATTTTTTTGTAGTGTCCATGAAACCTGGTAATAAATTGGATGGTAGAGTTTGACGTGAGATTTTCTTTTTGGGGGGTTTGCCGTGGAGGTAGGCTTGTTCGATAAGTGTGTTGGGGTAACCTTTGTCCGGTAATTTCCTTTGCAGGTGGCTGCTTTGGGTGATATAATCAGAGTCTCTGGTACAGTTTTGTCTAAGCCAGGAAAACTGGCCTTTGGGGATGTTTTTAACCCATAAGGGGTGGTGGCAGCTGTCATAATTTAGTATGAAGGTGGCTTGGTCAGGGTTAATCATGTTATCCTGAGATAAAAAACGTTGTGATGCTAAGAGTCCAATATCATGAGGGATGGATGTGTACAGAAAGTTCACGTAGGGAGAGCCACAGGTAGTTTTCCTCCCAGGTGTTTGGTTCCAGGAGTTCCATGAGGTGGGTGGAATCTCGTATATAGGATGGAAGGGATTGGGCTAGGGGTTGTGGGAAGATGTCGACATACTGGGAAAATCCACTAGTGACACTGTCAATTGATGCAACTATGGGTCTGCCCCACATGCTGTAATTACTGAGTACAGCCCTGAGAAACTAGGCAGTATTTTCTGTATGCATTTAATGAAACAAGAGTTTATTTTTTTTTTGTCTTAACAGGATTGTAAACTTCTTCAAGGGAAGGATGGAACTAGGCTTTATATCAGAAATATCACCAGATTAGATACTGGAAACTACACCTGCAAGTTTACATATTTGTATAATGGCAAGGCTTACAATGTTACCCGGAATATACCAGTTAGAGTCCCAGGTATATAATTTTCTGTCCATTATAAGTTATCATTATTAAGCTTATAGCTCATGTAGCTCACATTCCCATGTCTCTCTTTTTATCCACAATCTTCCCTCTTTTTAGTATCCTTTATATGTAGATGAGTGAAAAGCACTCTTAACTGCCTGCAGCTATCATTTTTTTAAGAACTGACCTTGGATTTCTTTCTACTGCTTAAATTTAAACACTAGTATAAGTGTAACTACAATAGAGGGGGGCAAGTGGGACTTTAACGGTGCTAAATGATGGAGAAAAATATGAATTCTCAAAAATTGTACATTTTATTACACATAGAAAGTGAGGACAAGACAATACATCAATATAAAATGATAAAATCAAGAAAATGCACTCAAAATATCAACTCTACATGTTTCGCCATCTTCATAATAGCTTCTTCAGGAGTTTTCATAGACATTTCTCGAGAGTGAACATTTCTAGGTAACAAAGGGAAAAGACATAAAAAACATGGCATGTGTATGTATATAGGGCTTATCTCAACGGTCCTAATGTTGAGTGCCATATTGATTTGCATAATTGTAAAGACAATGATACCAATAAAGTACCTTAAGATGACCTGAGCCCTTTCTTATGCCGAAGGTGGAGGTAATAGAGGTGACGCCACCAAAGCAAGCACAGAGGGGGAGGGGAGCCGAGACCTTCAGACTCCTAGAGTTGACCCATAGAGAGGGTGACAGCCAGGCTAGAAATGATAGGTAGAGATAATAAAACCAGAGCATAGAAATACATTTCAACCAAAATTGCTATGTCTCCAATTGGTATAAGGTTAAATATCAGGTAGAAAAGTTACCAAGATAATCACCTGATTATGAGTAAATGTGCAGTTGATTCCCTAGGTACCTCAATGTAACAAAGACAGGAAGGGAAAATGAAGTCCCCTTAATATCCCCCAAATGGGAGGTATCCCTTGAAACAAAAAGAAATGGAATTGTTGAAGATAGTAATAAATATAATGAGGGTCTGTCAAGTTTTGAGGGTATAAGCACTTACCCAAAATTGACAAGATTCAGCACCTAAATTGTCATGCAGTATTCAAAAGTTCACCACCATTTCAATTCAGCAAATCTTCCAATAGTACACAAAAAATGAAGGAGACTGCACGGGAAGAGAAAGAAAAAAGCAAGGAAGGACATCATCAGCGTTAAAATCTACCAGAGATATATGGAGAGAAGCAAGGTTTGAAAGTTTTCATTTACCGCAAATGGTCTCAAAGATCATGTATCGTTCCCCGGTGGTCTAGTGTAATACTGACCTTGTGGCGCCGGCATTTATACACCCCCTCCACTCCCTCGGCGTCTGACGTCACCGAGGGAGTGAGAGCGAGGTACGCCCAGTGGTCCAATGGAGGCCAAGAAGGAAGTGCGTCATTAGGACGCGACCGCATCACGTGATTCCGCCGGAACCGGAAGGTCGGGGATGACAACATCCGGTCCGGACAAGAATGTAAGCAGAGGAGGTAACAGATTGCCGAAGGGCAATCTAAAAAGGTATCCAAGATGAAACTGACAGCATCACCAAAGACCGGATTTCAAGGAAATATATCCGCAATGCCTATACAATGGGAAAAGAATCCAAAGACACAAAAGGGTCATAAAAAAAGGAAATTGCCCCATCTAATAGATAAATCAGTGTATGTGATACAGATGACAATTAAATAGAAAAGAGATGTTAGTAAAAACTCCATAACAGGACAACTGGGCATTTTGAAGCGGTGCTGCTACTAACCAGGTTGGACCATTTTTCCTGGAAAATAAATGTAGGGCACCGCGGGTGCCCATATGGGCAACCATAATAGAGGCTGAGAATAGGCTCGAATACAAGGGGTCCCCCAATGTGCCTGCCCCGGGGTGTGCCACCTACAATCGCATCCACACAACGGCGGGGGTCAGGAAAAAATATAATGGACAATTCACAGAATATTCTTGTTCTTTAAACGGTAATTGAACCACATCTACAAAAATAAACGCATGTAGGCAATTTTGCCAAAATATATAAGATGTGCCAATGAAGGCACCTAGAAAGAGAGGACTTTGTAACAAGAGTACAAGATCCAAAATGCTGACCAGCTACAGGAATCCTGTGCTGAATCAGCAATAAATACAGATGACATTATCTAGCCTAGAAAGGGTTTGAAACTAATGGATTCGTTTATACCTGGATACTGAATAGCTGATAAGTTAAATATCCACTTGGTTTCACGTTGCAATAAGTTTCTATCTACACTTCCACCTCTTTCATTCAGTGGAATGTGTTCCAAAGCAAAAAAAGTCATCATCCTATCATCAAAGCCATGGTATAAACCCATGTGTCGGCTAATGGGACTTACGAACTTTTTGTTTTTGACAAGTTTGACATGGTCACGAATTCGATTAAAGAAAGGCCTTTTTGTTTTGCCTATATAAAAGGCTTTACAACTGCAATACATTATATAGACAATTCCTACTGTTTGACAATTCGCATAGAAATTCGGTCTATACAGTTTTCCATTTGGGAGAATAATTTCACTTACATTAGGTAGATATCTGCAGAAATTACATTTTTTGCAAGAATATGTGCCTGTGAGGGTTTTTTTGGGTTTGTTTGAAGGAGCATAATGACTGTGAACCAATTGGTCCCTTTACTCATAATCAGGTGATTATCTTGGTAACTTTTCTACCTGATATTTAACCTTATACCAATTGGAGACATAGCAATTTTGGTTGAAATGTATTTCTATGCTCTGGTTTTATTATCTCTACCTATCATTTCTAGCCTGGCTGTCACCCTCTCTATGGGTCAACTCTAGGAGTCTGAAGGTCTCGGCTCCCCTCCCCCTCTGTGCTTGCTTTGGTGGCGTCACCTCTATTACCTCCACCTTCGGCATAAGAAAGGGCTCAGGTCATCTTAAGGTACTTTATTGGTATCATTGTCTTTACAATTATGCAAATCAATTGGGCACTCAACATTAGGACCGTTGAGATAAGCCCTATATACATACACATGCCATGTTTTTTATGTCTTTTCCCTTTGTTACCTAGAAATGTTCACTCTCGAGAAATGTCTATGAAAACTCCTGAAGAAGCTATTATGAAGATGGCGAAACATGTAGAGTTGATATTTTGAGTGCATTTTCTTGATTTTATCATTTTATATTGATGTATTGTCTTGTCCTCACTTTCTATGTGTAATAAAATGTACAATTTTTGAGAATTCAGATTTTTCTCCATCATTTAGCACCGTTAAAGTCCCACTTGCCCCCCTCTATTGTAGTTACTCAATTTATGGGATGTGGTGCCTCTTACTTCATCTCTAGCAATATCTCTTCAAAATTTACGATTAGGGATTTTATTTCCCACTACCCCTGTATTGCTGGAGAAAAATGTGTATTCATTATATTAATCAAGTTTAGCTTGTTCTTGTTATATATATTTACAATTTTTGTTTTTTCTGTGAGGTATTTTGACTTGTAGACATTCTTTAGCTACGTTTTAGTGGTATTGTGACTTAGAAACCTCTCCCCCAGTAGCCCTGGTTCTCATAACCATGGATGGCTACTGTGGGAAAGATTTCGATGGATTAATGGACAAGTTCCATCAGGCTCAAAGTTCATCAGTGGGAGGAATTACCCTTGACCACTTCTTCTTGAGATTGCGTAGATTATTGGAAAAAAAATCCAAGATATTTTGGAGTAAAAAATATTTTTTGAAGTATATTGATGAAAAATTGGTCCCTTGGGGACTAAGAATTCAGATTTTTCCCCTAATTAAAACAGTCAATGCCGAATTAAAAAGTGAATGGGAATCAAATCTGCATACTTGCTCTTTAAAAATGATGAATTTATTGTGCTCACAATATACCAAAGACTTGGAAATTGTGAATAACGATATTAAACAACTCTACTTAGATAGTGCAACATTATTAAATGATCCCTCCTTTTCTCAGAGAGATAACAAAATGCAAAAACAATTAGAAATTTTCGTAGGCAATTTGATTAAGACCAAAGAAAAGAAATTTGCCAGAGATAAGCAAGCATACCAACAGGATGAAGCTTATCACTGGACCAGAGAAAGAAATAATAAACGTATAACAAAAAATACATTTAAAAATCCTCACTCTAGCTCTTTTCATTCACAAACTCACACTAATGATGTGAGTGATTCAGACTTATCATCCCAATCATCTACATCATCTTCCCATACTAAATCGCAACGTCACATTAAAATGAATGGCTCTCACAAACGTAAAATAGAAAATAAAAAAGAATCTAACACTTCCTCCAAACGCACCCCACTTTTCCCTTCGGAACATCACCAACAATTTCACCAATCCCCTTCCCATTCATCACAAAATCTTGGTGAGTTAGCCATTGAAAATTCAGTTGCTACCCCAAGTCTCAATGCTACACATTCCTTTAAGATGAATCACAGTACAGTGGTGAACAATGAAATTCGCACTGCACCAAGACAATCAATCCATAGCAGATCAACTGACCAAATCGAATTGTCTACCTGCACAAGACCAGGAATTATCTCTGGCCGAAATGCAGGCACTCAATGATTTGATGGAACTCTGGGAAGAAGGAGACTCATCAGTTTGGCCGTTTTCTGATGAACTAATTGATCAGATGGCCACTTCAGAAAATTGTGAAGTGGAACCCATCTTTCCCCCTCCATCTTCATACAAATCCAAATCCCAATTTTTTCCTATATTGCAATCTAACCCTAACATTTGGGCTTTTACCCAACAAGTGATTAGGGAAATTCAGAAGACTAAGTGGAAAGATGTGAATTCCTCCAACCTCAGTGATAGCCAAATTAGGGCTATTCAATCACTTCAAAACGACTCCTCCCTTACAATTAAACCCTCAGATAAGGGCGGAAATGTCGTTGTAATGGACACATTAGGTTATGAAGCTATGGTTCTGAATATTTTGAATAACAAAGATTGGTATAGAAAAATTTCTGAAAGTTTCCTAGCAAGAATAATCATCAAATATCGTCAGCTTATCTTTGAAGCCTATTCAAGAGCCCTGATAGACAAGAAAACTTGGGAATTTTTGAATATCAAGGATCCCAAAACCCCTACTATGTATGCCTTACCCAAGGTTCACAAAAATCTTAAAAAAACCCCCTGGGAGACCAATAGTCTCGGGCAATGGCTGCCTAACGGAACGAGCGAGTCAACTGGTGGATGATTACCTGCGTCCCCATGTACTGGCCTTACCTTCCTATATCAGGGACACCAGTGATCTCATCAAAGCCATTGATGGCATCCAGGTCCCTGAGGAGGCGTGGCTAGTGGGTATCGATGTAGAGGCCCTCTACAACTCCATCCCACATCATTGTGGGGTCCGAGTTGTGGAGGGCTTTTTATCAGAGAGAGGAGGTTCTTCAGTGGAATATAATGCCTTTGTCATCTCACTTCTTAGATTTATTTTGTCCAACAATGTCTTCTTGTTTAATGGCTCCCATTACCTCCAGGTGCAAGGTGTGGCTATGGGGACCAAGTGTGCCCCCTCATATGCCAACCTGCACCTGGGGGGATGGGAGCGTGACCTTTTTTCCAGGGTCAACCTGGAGTCTTTTTTATCTCATATACTCCTTTGGAGAAGATTTATTGATGACATTTTTATGATTTGGACAGGTTCTTTGAGTATGCTTTTGAGATTTTTTGAGGTTTTGAAAGTCAATGACTTCAATCTCAAATTTACCCACACTTATAGCCAAAGGTCTTTGGACTTTTTGGATATTACCATTTATGTAGATGAAGATGGCATTTTGGGCTCCACCCTCTTCCGCAAAACCACTGCAGGCAACACTATATTGAGGGCAGACAGCTCCCACCCTCAACCTTTAGTGTCTAGTATACCATACAGCCAGTATTTAAGATTACGACGTAATTGTACGAAATCCAAGGATTTCGAGAGAGAAGCTAAGAGCTTACAGAGGAGATTCTTGGGAAGAGGCTACAGTAGGGCCTGTTTGAAAAAATCTTACCATAGAGCGAAAAAATGGAACAGGACTGATTTGATTTTTGGCAAGAAGAAGAATAAAACCAATACTGATGGGGTACGTCTAATTACACGATATTCTGGTCAACATGACCAGGTACGGTCAATTCTTAAAAAAATTTTGGTACCTCCTAGAGGCAGATGAAAAGGTATCCAAATTTATTGATGTTCGCCCCCAGATAACGTTTAAAAGATCTCGTTCTTTAAGGGACCAATTGGTTCACAGTCATTATGCTCCTTCAAACAAACCCAAAAAAACACTCACAGGCACATATTCTTGCAAAAAATGTAATTTCTGCAGATATCTACCTAATGTAAGTGAAATTATTCTCCCAAATGGAAAACTGTATAGACCGAATTTCTATGCGAATTGTCAAACAGTAGGAATTGTCTATATAATGTATTGCAGTTGTAAAGCCTTTTATATAGGCAAAACAAAAAGGCCTTTCTTTAATCGAATTCGTGACCATGTCAAACTTGTCAAAAACAAAAAGTTCGTAAGTCCCATTAGCCGACACATGGGTTTATACCATGGCTTTGATGATAGGATGATGACTTTTTTTGCTTTGGAACACATTCCACTGAATGAAAGAGGTGGAAGTGTAGATAGAAACTTATTGCAACGTGAAACCAAGTGGATATTTAACTTATCAGCTATTCAGTATCCAGGTATAAACGAATCCATTAGTTTCAAACCCTTTCTAGGCTAGATAATGTCATCTGTATTTATTGCTGATTCAGCACAGGATTCCTGTAGCTGGTCAGCATTTTGGATCTTGTACTCTTGTTACAAAGTCCTCTCTTTCTAGGTGCCTTCATTGGCACATCTTATATATTTTGGCAAAATTGCCTACATGCGTTTATTTTTGTAGATGTGGTTCAATTACCGTTTAAAGAACAAGAATATTCTGTGAATTGTCCATTATATTTTTTCCTGACCCCCGCCGTTGTGTGGATGCGATTGTAGGTGGCACACCCCGGGGCAGGCACATTGGGGGACCCCTTGTATTCGAGCCTATTCTCAGCCTCTATTATGGTTGCCCATATGGGCACCCGCGGTGCCCTACATTTATTTTCCAGGAAAAATGGTCCAACCTGGTTAGTAGCAGCACCGCTTCAAAATGCCCAGTTGTCCTGTTATGGAGTTTTTACTAACATCTCTTTTCTATTTAATTGTCATCTGTATCACATACACTGATTTATCTATTAGATGGGGCAATTTCCTTTTTTTATGACCCTTTTGTGTCTTTGGATTCTTTTCCCATTGTATAGGCATTGCGGATATATTTCCTTGAAATCCGGTCTTTGGTGATGCTGTCAGTTTCATCTTGGATCCCTTTTTAGATTGCCCTTCGGCAATCTGTTACCTCCTCTGCTTACATTCTTGTCCGGACCGGATGTTGTCATCCCCGACCTTCCGGTTCCGGCGGAATCACGTGATGCGGTCGCGTCCTAATGACGCACTTCCTTCTTGGCCTCCATTGGACCACTGGGCGTACCTCGCTCTCACTCCCTCGGTGACGTCAGACGCCGAGGGAGTGGAGGGGGTGTATAAATGCCGGCGCCACAAGGTCAGTATTACACTAGACCACCGGGGAACGATACATGATCTTTGAGACCATTTGCGGTAAATGAAAACTTTCAAACCTTGCTTCTCTCCATATATCTCTGGTAGATTTTAACGCTGATGATGTCCTTCCTTGCTTTTTTCTTTCTCTTCCCGTGCAGTCTCCTTCATTTTTTGTGTACTATTGGAAGATTTGCTGAATTGAAATGGTGGTGAACTTTTGAATACTGCATGACAATTTAGGTGCTGAATCTTGTCAATTTTGGGTAAGTGCTTATACCCTCAAAACTTGACAGACCCTCATTATATTTATTACTATCTTCAACAATTCCATTTCTTTTTGTTTCAAGGGATACCTCCCATTTGGGGGATATTAAGGGGACTTCATTTTCCCTTCCTGTCTTTGTTATATTGAGGTACCTAGGGAATCAACTGCACATTTACTCATAATCAGGTGATTATCTTGGTAACTTTTCTACCTGATATTTAACCTTATACCAATTGGAGACATAGCAATTTTGGTTGAAATGTATTTCTATGCTCTGGTTTTATTATCTCTACCTATCATTTCTAGCCTGGCTGTCACCCTCTCTATGGGTCAACTCTAGGAGTCTGAAGGTCTCGGCTCCCCTCCCCCTCTGTGCTTGCTTTGGTGGCGTCACCTCTATTACCTCCACCTTCGGCATAAGAAAGGGCTCAGGTCATCTTAAGGTACTTTATTGGTATCATTGTCTTTACAATTATGCAAATCAATATGGCACTCAACATTAGGACCGTTGAGATAAGCCCTATATACATACACATGCCATGTTTTTTATGTCTTTTCCCTTTGTTACCTAGAAATGTTCACTCTCGAGAAATGTCTATGAAAACTCCTGAAGAAGCTATTATGAAGATGGCGAAACATGTAGAGTTGATATTTTGAGTGCATTTTCTTGATTTTATCATTTTATATTGATGTATTGTCTTGTCCTCACTTTCTATGTGTAATAAAATGTACAATTTTTGAGAATTCAGATTTTTCTCCATCATTTAGCACCGTTAAAGTCCCACTTGCCCCCCTCTATTGTAGTTACTCAATTTATGGGATGTGGTGCCTCTTACTTCATCTCTAGCAATATCTCTTCAAAAACTAGTATAAGTGTACGTTCACACTACCTGCAGGCTAAATTGCAGAGTTTTTTTTAACTTTCTTGTCAGTGTACAGGTCTCTGTAAAGAAGCATACTCGCTGCATATCAGTAGGGTGATCTGTGCTGTGAAAAAATGCTTAATGTCTGCTAGACATGTGCAATTCATTTCAGGCTGAATACAAATTAGGACAAATTTTCGGTTATTCGGAGATTCAGATGTATCCAAATCTCTGAATAAAATAGTAACAAATATATTCGTTTGTATCCAAATCTCTGAATGAAATAGTAATGATGAATAGTAACGAATTTAGTTAAAATTCATTAAAATTTATTTCATTTATTTGTTTTTAACTAATTCCAACTTTTCAGAAAGATTAGAATTAGGGATGGTCAAAAAACTATCGACCGATTTAAATTCTGTCCGAGGAAATAGCTAGTTGTTAAGCAGCAGGGCCAGGAAACCATGAGTCTTCATCTGTCAGCGGGCTTCCCCACTGACCGATGAATATAAAGAAAAGAATGCTGACAATTGCCCGCCAATAGAAAAATGTTTAAAAAAAACATCCTAGGGTTCCTCCTTCCAGTCCATGCCAGGCCCTTCATGCAAAAAAAAAAAAAAAAATGGTGTGGAGTACCCCCCCCCCCCCAAAATCCATACCGGTCCCTTATCAGAGCATGCAGCCTGGCAGGTCAGGAAAGGGGGGGGACGAGGGAGCGCCCCCCACCCTCCTGAACCATACTAGGCCAAATGCCCTCAACATGGAGGGTGGGTACTTTGGGGCAGGGGGGGGTTCTGCGCCCCCCCCACCCCAAAGGCCCTCTTTCTGACAACCCTGGGCTGTGGTTGTCAAGGTCTGTGGGCGGGGGCTTATCAGAATCTGGAAGCCCCCTTTAACAAGGGGGCCCCCAGATTTAGGCCCCCCTGATGTGAATGGGTATCAAGTACATCATACCCTGAGCCATTCACCAAAAAAGTGTCAAAAAGTATGAACCAGAGGAAACAGAATGTTTGACAAGCATTTTATTTAAAAAATAAAAAAAGTGTCCCTCGATATAAATCCATCGTCAATCACGATGCCCGCCAACCCAAAAAAATAGAAAAGATAAAAAACGCTCCAGCTGTGTGCCCGCTCTGTGCTTCGACAGTTCTTATATAGGTAAGGGGTGGGGCCACCTGGTTACGTCACCCGGTGACACCACCCCCTTATGACATCACATGACATAAGAAGGGAGTGGTGCACTGGGAGACGAAAATGAGTGGCCCCTTTCCAGTTTTTTGGGTCTGGCCGGCAGCATGATTGATGATAAATTTACATCGAGGGGCACTATTTTTTATTTTTTCATAAAGGACTTGTCAAAAACTTTTTCTTGTGGTTATTACTTTTTGACAATTTTTTGGCGAATGGGTAGGGGTATGACATACCCGATACTCATTCCCATAGGGAGGATGCCGGGATCTGGGGCCCACTCATGAAAGAGGGCCTCCAGATTCCAATAAGCCCCCACACCAACAGACCCCAACAACCCTGGCCCTTGTCCTAATGAACAACAATGGGGGCAAGGTGCTTAGAGGCGGAGGGGCAGAGCCCCCCTTGCCCCAAAGCACCCACCTCCTAATGTTCAGGGAATGTGGTCTGGTATGGTTCAGTGTGGGGGGGACGAGCGACCCCCTTTTCCTGATCTGCTGGAGTGCATGCCCGGATAAGGGGCTGGTATGGAATCTGGATTTTTTCCATTTAAATAGCCGGGTGCCGTCAATTGTAACCGCGACTAAATTTAAATGTGATTTGACTATTTTTTTTCTTTAGAAATGTAATTTTTGCTGCAGCATGTGTTATACATGCTACAGATGCGCCACTTTGCAGACAGACTAAGGGGACCCCCCAGGCACTATATTTAAATTAATTTTTCATTTTTATTGTTCCACTTAAAGTGGGGTTCGCATTTTATTAATATTACTGATTAGGGATGTTAGGAAAAAGACTGCATTTTATGCTGAACTGGTATCTTTTGATTCTCATTCAAGGAAAATGTGTAAAAGTTTATGATGCCTGGTCTGAAGTTACTCAAAGGGGTGCATGGTGGTAATGGCGTATGGAAGAACAGAGCCTTTAATGCACACACACACACACACACACACACACACACACACAGAATAAAGTGGTAACAAGCAAGTACAAGAGAAGAATGATATGACAGATAGTAGGAGAACAGTGCGGTATGAACTCCAGACATACATAATAAAATATTTGACAACCATTGGATTTCAAATGGCTACGGCCTTCTTTATTGGTTTTTACAAATTATATATAAAACTTTAATATGCGATTTATCATATCTTTTTTCATGTTACAACTTTAAATATTTTAAAACTGGTAAAAACATCAAAAACCCCAGCTCAGCCACTAAGACTCGAGCTGTACAAAACATTCAACTCCAGCTCAGTTAACTGTCCCCTTTCATAAAGAAAGGGACTTACCCCATGAAAAGGCCACGATAGGGGGTTGGGTGGGGAGCTCCTCAGCATCCTCTGGTGACTTGCCACGAATCTCCACAGCCATCCCCTTAAATAGGGGTTCAGCCTAAAATCTCCCAAAGGGTCAGCTGACCCCTTGGGGCTTCCAGAGACTTCTTTGACATGTGAGCTTTTCTGACCTCACTTTGAATTTAATCAAAGGGGGGGCTGGAATCTTCAGAAATGCCACGATCCCATGAAGGAAGGGGGGCCTTAGACAGGCAAACCCCTTCTTCTCCCAGGGGTGACGGGACTCAAGTATAGTGAAGGGAGAGGTTCATAGCCTAGAATTCCCAATAATCAGGACCCTAGGAACCTAGCCATTTGCTACAGAAGAGAAAGAGTTAATAATGTGTGCGCATGGGGTCCACGCTTGTTAATGGTGGGACCCACTCTGTCACTTGATAGGTGGACAGGTGGAACGGGACACTGCTATGCGGCGTCTCCTTTAAAATGTTGCATCTCAAGCATGTATGTGTATCATGAGACCAGGAGGCACCTGTATGACAGCTTCAGGTTATGATACAGCAACACCGGGGTGTACGGCTTGCTTCCAATGCAATGGGGGGAGGGTGCGGCCTTAATGTTGATGCCACATGAACGTGGCCCTGCCTGGTCCCGGGCATTAGCAAACATGTACCGAGAGTCCGGAGGCAGGTGGCCAGTAAACGCCCCCCTACATATTTTCTGCTAAGGTGTGGCCAATTCCTATTTTAGAAAGTTAAGGAGTATGATGTTACAATGGACTGTGAAGGACAGGTACTTAATCTGTTATTTTGTTGCCTACAGCAGGGGTCCTCAAACATTTTAAACAAAGGACCACATCACTGTCAGATTGTTTTTGTGCTGGATGGTGGCCTATAGGAGTAAAAAGTGATCGGTTCAACTAAAACATACTCTGGCATAGGTGGGAGTAATAAATGCCTCTGAGTCACTCGGAGTAAAACATGATCCTACATTAGCAGTCATCAGAAATCAAAAATGTTTTAGATCAGTATGAGTAAAAAATCCCCTACATTAGTGGTCAGTGGGAGTGATGAATTTCCCTGAATCAGTGGTCAGTGTCAGTAAAAAAAAAGCCCCTGCATATGTGGTCAATGGGAGTAAAATACGCCCCAAAATTGGTCAGTGGCAGTATTAAATGCCCTGATCAGAATGTTGCCCCATCATTGGTTTCAGAGGTCAGAGTGAAACTTCAGCATTGATGTCAGTGGTCAATGGGAGGAATAATGTCCCATCCATGTAATGTAAAAGCAAATAAATAAATAAATACACAAAGCAAAATAACTGCATACTTTATGTTTATTTTACATGACAGTAGACCTATGTTACTTGTCCGTGTCAGCCTAAATTACATTTGGCTCCAGTTCTTTCTGAGTCAATGAACAAGTATGCAGATCAGAAAAATCCTAGAAAAGTCAGAAGTAATTATCTGCATTCTTGTTTTGGGTCAGGGATTACAAGGATAAAAGCAAGAGGGTCAGTATGACAACCTGACCAATATCATTAATAGAAGAAGATTCTTGACAGGAGTCTTATTTCTCTCATATCTGGCCTAGAAAGTGGTGACAACACTGCTATAGGGCAGGTACCCTGTGGTACCTACAAGTGTTTGTTAGTACTGTTGGTCTTCAAAGTGATTCCTGTTACATCTTTGGTCCTAGGCTTGACCATACTTAGGGTGTTGGCTTCTCTCCAAATCTGGATTAACATTCACCTATTTGTTGTGCTAAATCTTGACCCTTGTCATTCAAAGGACAGGGAAGGGGTTCCGTGCTAGCAAGGGAATGGCTTGATTTTACCTAGGAGAGAAGTTAAAGGAAGATACTCTGAATAAACATTCAAATTTTAATGCTAAAAATTGTGTGGTTTATATATGTCATATTTATGTTTATGAGTTGGGATAAGGAAAGCGCTGTTAAAAAAATCAGGCACCTTTAGTTTGTCCTGGACATTAAATTATTGCATTAAAGTACATTAAAGTTATTTTT
Source organism: Pelophylax lessonae (assembly GCF_965119305.1). NCBI lineage: Eukaryota > Metazoa > Chordata > Amphibia > Anura > Ranidae > Pelophylax > Pelophylax lessonae. The sequence goes on from NC_138769.1 coordinate 445,445,152, forward strand.
TATACCAAGTTATGTGTAGTTAACTGTATAAGGCTGCCTATACCAGTATGTATATGGTTTCTTTACATTTGCTTTGAAGCAATTCTATTTTTTTTTAGCCACAGAGAAAACAATAGTGCCATATCCACGTATACATGGGTACGTAAATGACACCATAGAGGCAGAAGTAGGTGAGTATGAAAGTGCACAGTTACTATAAGGTATACCAAATTGCCTTCTCCGCTCTTTAATTTACCTGTTATTGATTTCCCTACTGATAACTTCATCTCCGGTTTGGATGTAAGGTTTCCTTTTAACAGCACCTTATGTCTGGAATTTCATTTTTTCATCCAATTAGTCTTGCTGTTTCCTATAATATATCTATCAGTCCCTGCTATCCCTCAAAGCAGAAATTAATCCACAGCATGTCCCCAGAGCTTTTAAACCATATAATTACTGATTCTATGTATATGTGATTCAAAAAATATTTATTTGCAGCTGCTGTCCACCCAGTGCTCTTACAACTCAAAAAATAGATTTCTTATAAACAGCGCTTGCCCATCCAACATGAAACTATAATGTGCTCAAAAAATAAATAAAAAATAAATAAAAAAATAAATAAAAAAATAAATACATGTGAAAAACATATGTAAAGTCTTTGCTCAGGTGCTCCAAACTCCAATCATAAGGCGCTGAAGTGCTTCATGTAAAACATGCTGTGAAGTATGCCACACTCCCCTCTCATATCCCGACTCACCAGAAAAAATGGACCCACAGCTTTTCAGTCTGGGGTCAATCAAACTTGTGTCTGATGTTGTGGATAACGACCTCTGGGTGTATACGGACAGCTCCCACCAATATTACTCTTGGGGCGGCTATAATATCCTTCAGGCTCAAAATACCAGAAAAATACTAATAGTGAAGTACTTTAAAAAAGGTTTATTTGTGCAAAAATGCAAGATAACTTACAAGAATGCAGATAAAAACAGGCACAGACAGATCATTAGGCTGTTTATGGGTTTGCCGCTGATGGCGTGCATTCCACGGAGGACAGAAGTGACATCAATGGTTTGACCTAGCCAGAAATATGTCCACGCGTTTCGCCCCTCCTCCAAGGCATCATCAAGGACACGACAAGCACACTACAACATTGCTGTAATGTTTTAATGTGCACTTGTGCACAGCATACATGTAGATTATGGCAGACTTAAGCTGGCTGTACACCAGCATAAGCTTTTATATGAAATATTCATAGGAAAATTCTCAGTACATTCAATGACTTGATGAATGTCATTGAAACTACTTCAAATTCTCATTTGCTTTCAGTATTCAATTTTGGAACAAATGCACTTTCCTGAACACAAACTACATCTACTGTAAAGCCGGCCATAGATAGTTCGAATCTCAGCCAGTTTAGCAGGGACTGGCCAAGATTTGAACCATGCATGGGCAGGCTGATTGTACCAAAGCTGATCCATCCAACGACTTAAGTACAACCAGCATGTCAGAATTTTAGGATGCGATTATTGCCACTTGTCAGCGGCACTGTATTCTCCTGACAGGGATGTCTTCCCGCTATCCTCCCTCTTCCTTCCCGCTTGGAGAACACAATAGCTCCACGAGAGGGATTCCTCCATCAGCACTGACTGTGTTGATGGGGGAATCAAGCAATTTTCTTTCCTGGTTGCAGGAAAGAAAATCATATCATCTATGACCGGCTTTAGAAATTTGTCAGTTTGAGAAAAACTTTCCATCCTGCTCTTTCAATTTTCACATCATTGCGGTTAAAATCAAATGTCAATTTGACCCCACTAACTATTAGCAAATTGAAAGAATGTACTTAAAACCAAAAATTTAGAATGCAATTCTACAAGCGTATGACCAGCTCTCTTCCAGTGATTTGAGATTCGCACTTCCCCTTGCTGCTCCATCAGAACTGCCACTATCTTCTCATGGTCTTCTTTCTTCAGTTAATAGAAGGCCACTAATGGCATAACTTCACTTGCAGGAGTTACAATGTGGGGGCACCCAGCTCTTATTATTGACATTTTACAGATGCCAGAATTTTACACGGCATTGTGCATGCACTGTAGTCAGTATACAATCAAAACAAAATTGCTATCAGGAAGGAAAATATGTTTTTGGGCTCGTTAAAAAGTGGAAATAGGCTGTTCACTTTGCAAGAAACATTACACTTGCCTGGGAAATTATCCCCAGAGCTTAGTGAATATGCTAACATGTATTTTTGCAAAGAATATCATGTGTGTGTGTGTGTGTGTGTATATATATATATATATACACACACACACACAGGGCTTTTTTTTTCTCAGAGAATAGGTGCAGGAACTCCCCCTTTCCAAGTCACTTCTTTTCTCTGCCACCACCCACATCCCAGTACTGCCCTTTTAGAGAATACAGACCCAAGCATCATTTTGTGGTGCTAAGTAAATTGTATGGAATTTGGTATTGATAACAATGGATCCCCTTAACAATAATAGACCACCCTCAACAAACATTCCCCCCTAGCAACAATAGACTCCTGGTAGCAACATCAGATCTCCCCACAGCCAGCATGCATAGACTGTCCATCAGCAAGCAAAAATAAATCCCTCCCTCAACAGTGGATGTTTCTATCTCAGCAACAACTGACCCCCCAGCAATATAAGGCCCACCCCCAGCAACAGTAGGTGCCCCCACCAGCAACAATAGACCCCCTCAGCAACAATATATCCCCCTGCAAAAATTGATTTTCTCCAGCTAGAGTAAATCCCCCAGCAGCCATTATCAATTGACTCTGCAGCACACCTCAGCACCCCTTGCCATTACATACAATCAGTGCTGGAGGTGCCGGAAAAGCCCTATATATATATATATATATATATATATATATATATATATATATATATATATATATACATATATATACAGTACTGTGCAAAAGATATAGGCACGTGTAAAGAAATGTTGTAAAGTAAAAATGCTTTCAAGTATATATATTTTGATTGTATATAATTTTTTCAATTTGAAAAATGCAAAGTGTGCAAGCAGAAGATAAGTCTAAATCAAATCAATATATGGTTTGATTACTGTTTGGCTTCAAACCAGCATCAATTCAATTCCCTCTTTTGAAGAAGCACAAAGAAATGGGCAACGTTGAGGACCGTAGGTGCAGTGGTCAGCCAAGGAATCTTAATACAGCAGATGAAAGACACATCATGCTTACTTCCCTTAGACATTGGAAGATGTCCTGCAGTGAAATCAGCACACAACTGGCAGAAAGCAGTGGGACCCAGGTACACCCATTTACTGTTGGGCTAGAAGTGGTCTTCATGGAAGAATTGCAGCCAAAAAGCCATACCTCTGACGTGGAAACAAGGCTAAGCGACTAACTATGCATGAAAACCTAGGAACTGGGGTGTAGAGAAATGGCAGCAGGTGTTCTGGACTGATAAGCCAACATTTGAAATATTTGGCTGTAGCAGGAGGCAGTCTGTTCGCTGAAGGGCTGGAGAGCAATATAACAATGAGTATCTGCAGGCAACAGTGAAGCATGGCGGAGGTTCCTTGCAAGGTTGGGGCTGCATTTCTGCAAATGGAGTTGGAGAATTGTTCAGGATCAATGGAATCCTCAATGCTGAGAAATACAGGCAGATACTTATACATCATGCCGTACCATCAGGGAGATGTGTGATTGGCCCCAAATGTATTTTGCAATAGGGCAACAAACCCAAACATACAGCCAATGTAATTAAGAATTGAATAGGCAAACAATGGTGCATTATTTAAATTTGTGAATTGATACCATAAACACAGTATTAAATTGAATATTTAACCTAAATTTTGTTAATACCTAGCACTCTCCACTGAGAAGATAAATCAATTCCTCACCATATTATTGTGGAAAAATGTAATGTATACTGTATATAAACCATTGTTTACCTATTCAATTCAACATAGCAACACAATTATAGATGGATCGGCGCTAGTTCGTGGGCTTTAACAAGTCTTTACTAAACTTACGGTGTCCTGAGTTGTGGGGGGCACCGTAAAAGGTTGAATCCACAAGTCTTCTAGGCAGCCATCAGCAGGTGGGGGAATGACTGAAGCAATATTCCCAAATATGCAAAAGAAGAAGAAGAAACACAGAGGCGCCTCTAAATGCAGACTGTAGATAATTTAATAAAAAAAAACACAGGTTCTTAAAAACTCCCATTTGTCATGAATGTATGTAGCCTGAAAATAGGGGAGTAAGAAGTCCCTTTATGAGTCCTGGACGGTGGATCTTTAATGCTTCCGGCAGGTTTGGTGTGCCGTTTTTCCTTTCCTGCTTCCTCCATAGATGTAAATGTGGCAGCTGGCCGGCCGACTTCCGGAGAGAGAGAGGATGAAACTGAGGGATGAACCGCACCTTGGAATGCAACCTGCGCCAGTGACGTCATGAAAATGCAACACGTTTTGAAGCATGCGCCGTGTGGCTTGGGCCTAACAGCGTGCTCCTTTGTGAAGCAATCTTGGTTGGAACATCCCACCTGCCGAGTTCCTTCAAAAACTGTGTGCAAGTGTACCTAGAAGAATTGATGCTGTTTTGAAGGCAAAGGGTGGTCACAACAATATTGATTTGATTTGAATTTCTCTTCAGTTCATTTACATTCCATTTTGGTAATTGATAAAAATAAACAATTAACACTTCTATGTCTGGAAGCATTTTTAATTTCCAGCATTTTTTCACAACTGCCTATAACTTTTGCAATTTGCACAGTACTGTATACACACATTCAAATGTGAGTTACACTTTTAAGCAAGCTTCAATAGACATCCACATCAAGCAAGCTCTATACTCACTGCTCCCACATAGAATGTGGATGAGGATGTGTAGTCCAAAATTGTTCCAAAATTATTTTTACTTGTAACTCCAAGTGACAGTAGTACACATTGCATTTTAGCAATACAGCAATGCTTCGAACTGCCATGTTTTTTGTCAAGCTTAATGTGACAAAAACTGGTGCAATCCATCAAGATAAACCCATTCCCCTGGAAATAACCTCAAATGTATCCCTGCAAACAGTGTATACATAGTGGATATTCCCATGGAAACCATTTACCCCTTTTATATACATGATTCCATATGTTGTTCTTCTAAATCTGACTGACAGAATCACAACACTAAATCCACCCAACACCGTGAAATAGATGACAGCTTCTGGGCCAGTTCACACCACAAAAAAGCACTCCGGATGCGTCCGAATAGGTTTTTGCTTACAGTTCAAACCACACTCTCTGGTGCGTTTTTGATGCGTTTTGCTATGTTCCAGTACAGTTCTGTGCATAAAAATGCAGCATGTTCTGCTTTTATTTTTCTGCATCGGAAGCTGACTTGAACTAATTGCACTGGTATGAACTAGGGCTATTAAAATACATGGAAAAACACAGTGTAATCATTTTGATGCAGGAAAAAAAACTGGACTGGACTGCATCTGGTGTAAACTAGCCCTCCACAATTATCTAAAAGTAAAAATAAAAATGTTACAATAATTAGCTAAATTCTATATATTGTACATTTTTTTAAATAAAAAAAATAAATACATATATTCCTTATTCAAACCACTAGGTTTTAATGTGTCCAACTTATCGATCCACCAAACTTTATAGGAGGAGAATACACAGTATCATATGAATAGTGATGATATTTCTAAAATCATTATTAAACATTGGCAGATTTTAACTAGAGCAACTCAGGGATAAGTGAATTTCAGACTGTCCCACTGTGGGCTTTTTGTAGAAACCAGAGTCTTCGGGACATGTTCGTGAGAGCAGACAAACTAGAAAAACACAGAAGTAGTACAGAGAACAATATGGGGTTTAAGACGATGTGGATCTTTTCCATGTTTAAATTGTACCCAATGTAATTTAATGAGTAAGGGTGACACATTTACTCATCCTGGTAATGGACAGAAATCCAAAATCAGAGGGCCGTTCACCTGCCAATCTACATAAATTTAATATGTCCATGCAATTTATTATATGTAGGTGAAACTACACAGAAAATAAAGGACAGCTTAGGTGTTCCATTAGGAAAAAAACAGCCATGACATCCGGTAGCAAGATATTTCACTGAGTTTGGTCAAAAAGAAACTGATCTGCCGTATGATATTGAAACAGGTTTTAAAAGTTAGGCCGGGTGTGACAGGATTATGACACTCAAGACGTGGGAAGTTTGGTGGATAAATAGGTTAGGCACATTACAACTTAGTGGTTTGAAAAACGGTTATGATCTGTGTTTGTTTTTTGTTTATAAATTTTGTTACACTGTATAGAATTTAACCTCCCTGCCGGTATGATTGTTTCCGATTTTAGGTGCTGAAAGTGGTACCATTATTTTGCATGTAATTCTTAAAGACGAGCAGCCCAAACCAACTATTTACATATGATTTTTTTTTTTTACTGTGCGTTTTTCTTTATAACATCTCGGGTATGATAAAGTTTGAAACACAAAAATATAAATTATAATATAATAAATAACAATAAAAAAGTTAAAGTATATATATATATATATGTGTGTGTGTGTGTGTGTATATATATATATATATATATACTGTACATATAGTATACACAAGTTTTCGGAGTGTGCCTATAGGAATGTTTGACCATTCTTCCAGAAGTGCATTTGTGAGGTCAGGCACTGATGTGGAAGAGAAGGACTGGCTCCCAGTCTCCTCTCTGATTCATCCCAAAGGTGTTCTATCTGGTTGAGGTCAGGACTGTGCAGGCCAGTCAAGTTCCTCCACCCTATAATCACTCATCCATATCTTTATGAACCTTGGTTTGTGCACTGGTCCAAATCATTTTGTGGAGGGGGAGGGAATTATGGTGTGGGGTTCTTTTTCAGGGGTTGGGCTTGGCACCTTAGTTCCAGTGAAGGGAATTCTTAAGGCATCAGCATGCCAAGACATTTTGGACAATGCCATGCTCCCATCTTTGTGAGAACAGTTTGGGGATGGCCCCTTCCTCTTCCAACATGACTGTGCACCAGTACATAAAGCTAGGTCCATAAAGACATGGATAAGCGAGTTTGGGGTAGAGGAACTTGACTGGCCTGCACAGAGCCCTGACCTCAACCCAACAGAAAACCTTTGGGATGAATTACAGCAGAGACTGAGCTTCTGGAAGAAATGTCAAACATTCCCATAGACACAGCTTAAGATATTTTTTTAATTGCTGCAAGAGACACCCAGTGCAATCTTCCACCATCCACACTATACTACCTCACCAGAGTTAGTGGCTGGTCACATTATAATCCAACTAGTGTGCTCCACAATAGACCCGAAGGTGTTAATCTCCACGGTACTGGCTCCCGGTATAGTCTCTCGCATTTGAACCCGCTTATGCATGTCTTGGCCACATATAAAAGCAAGATAAGGAAGGTAAGCTTCCATATAGTAAACATTTTTAAAAACAGGCTTTTTATTTAAAAAAAAATCCACTCACATGTATCAAGTGTCTACCCGACAAGGTAATAATGCTTGTTAGTGTTTGTCTATCATCTCTGGCCGATTACCAAAAGCTGCAATTGTGATACAGGCATGGTGGCATCAGCGTCCTTGCCCCGCCTTATGCTTTTCATCATTCGACATCTTCATGGAGCAGAAGGACTTGACTCTCCGTGAGGACGTTGAATGACGAAGAAAGATTTTTTATATATTCTCTCCAGACTAGATTACATTGCTTATAGGATTGATACATACTGCTGTGTAGGTATTTATCACTGATGATACGTTTTTTACTGTTGCACTTTTGATTGATAAGTGCCATTAATATTTGTATTTGGTTTACTAATAGTACTAGCAAGTTTGATTACTGAAAGGATTTTAGACCAGCGCCACTTGCTCTTTTTCTACTGATGTACCCCTAATATCTCTTATTTGCTCTGTTTTGATCTGTTTAAAAAAAACAAACAAATTTAAATTGTTCAATAAGTGCAAAAAAAAAACCCTGTTAATCCTGACAAAAATCTTGTGAGAGGATAACTTCTCATACTCTCTGCCTGTGCTGCATTCTTACCTTAATACCAGCCGTTTTTATGGACTACAAAACACCTGTTCTGCATAACACCATTGCTATGGAGAAGAGAAGAAGGGAGGTATAGTCCTGCTAGATACAGTAGATACCTACTTTTGTATAAGCATTGTCACCCTGGGATCGGAGGTGTGTTACTGGCAGGATCACCAGGTAAAATAGGGAAAAAACCCTGGAAAAAAAAGAAATCTAATTCAGCCACCACCTCTAAGAACCGGTAAGCTTCAATATATTTAATTTTTGTTCTTGGACTTAGATAAACTTTAATAATTTGATGTACAGTTCATCACTTATACCTCCCAACTTTTTGAGATGGGAATGAGGGACACCTATTAGCAAATGGATGTTGGTATAGGGCACATCCCCTGCCACACCCCCTTAAAGGAGTATTAAACAACAAAAAAAAAGATTAGTTAAACCCACAAGTGCTCAGCCCCTCTGGCTGTAGCCCTGGATGGACTAGGAAAGTGGCCAGGAATCACGTGATTGGCCTGAAGATAGCTGTAAAAGGTATTTACAAGCTTTGTTTTAAAAAAATAAATACAGCTTAAAACTTAAACGATGTGGTATGCCTAGATATAATAGAGGGGCTGGCAGTGACAATTGGTAATATTTTATTCTCTACTAATAGCTGCAGGAGGGGGGGGGGGGCAGAGTCACAGGTACAGAGCTGACAGGCAGGGAGGGAGGGGATGAAGGAAAGACAGGCGAGCTGCGGATGATGGAGGCACGCAGGCTGACCATGGTGGTAAGGGCTCAGCAGCCATGATTATTGTGGTCAGGACACAGAGGGGGACACAGTAAGTGGCAGGCTTAGCCAGGTTTTTTACAGCTTAGAGAGTTGCTGTTTAATCTGCTATAAGGGAACAGGGTCTCTCTTTTTTTTTTTATTTTTAGGGTAACAAACACTTTAGGTGTTTTGTGGTGCATTGGGGTTAGGGTTACATGACTGCTCACAGATTTGACTGTGCCTTCAAAAAACTATTTGCACAAATTTTTATAAAGTCTGTTATTAATATACTTTTTTGCTTACCCAAATACAGTATTATAGTATTGGGTATGAAGTAATTAACTGTGAACCCTATTTTGCAGGTACATCAGTAAATATGCCGTGTTCTGCTTTTGTTTGCATCACATGCAAGACTGATTTTGAGGTTTTTTGGATGGTAAATGGTGTCAGAATAAGTAATTCATTAAAAAAATTCAGAGAAGTTAATAGGTAAGCTAAAGCTATTTGTCTAATGATATAAGGATTGGAGGCTGAATTCTAGTCAAAGAGCCACTAAAAATAAACTGTAATTTGAATAATGTCTAATATCTTTTTGTAAGGGCCCAGTCACACCAGGGCAGTATTGTGTGTTTAACCGCTTGCCGCCCACCACAGTAGATCCCATGCAATTGGAAACAACCTAGCCCATCTTCCATCGCCCACCAATACTCTAAGGTAGAGTTTCCCAATTAATTTTTCCCTTGGAACCCTTTGACATGGTATAGCAAAACTTTTGAACCCCAAAAAAAAATGTGTGCCGTAGAGTAGCACAGCTCAAACCTTTTAATGAGCAGAGTGTAATGTTGTCTTTTGCTTTCTTTTTATATCTGGTTTAATTGTTGACAGAGTCCTGACAGAGTCTTTCAATGCCCCTGACAGAGCCTTTTAATGTCCCTAGCAGAGAATTTTAATGCCCCTGACAGAGTCTTTCAATGCCCCTCAAAGAGTCTTTCAATGCCCCTAACAGAGTCTTTCAATACCCCTGACAGAGCCTTTTAATGTCCCTTACAGAGCCTTTTAATGTCCCTAGCAGAGAATTTCAATGCCCCTGACAAAGTCTTTCAATGCCCCTCAAAGAGTCTTTCAATGCCCCTCAAAGAGTCTTTCAATGACCCTCGAAGAGTCTTTCATTGTCCATGATAGAGCCTTTCAATGGTCCCTAACAGGGAAATTCAATGTCCCTAACAGAGAATTTAAATGTCCCTGACAGAGCCTTTCAACGTCCGTAAAAGAGAATTTCAATGTCCCTGACAGAGAATTTTAATGTCCCTGACAGAGCCTTTCAATGTTCCTAACAGAGAATTTCAATGTCCCTAACAGAGCCTTTCAATGTCCCTAATAGAGAATTTCAATGTCCCTGACAGAGTCTTTTAATGACCCTAACAGAGAATTTCAATGTCCCTAACAGAGAATTTAAATGTCCCTGACAGAGCCTTTCAATGTTCCTGACAGAACCTTTCAATGTCCCTAACAGGGAATTTCAATGTCCCTGACAGAGAATTTCAATGTCCCTAACAGGGAAATTCAATGTCCCTAACAGAGAATTTAAATGTCCCTGACAGAGAATGTAATTGTCCCTGACAGAGCCTTTCAATGTCCCTAACATATAATTTCAATGTCCCTAACAGAGCCTTTCAATGTCCCTAACAGAGAATTTCAATGTCCCTGACAGAGTCTTTTAATGACCCTAACAGAGAATTTCAATATCCCTAACAGAGAATTTAAATGTCCCTGACAGAGTCTTTCAATGTTCCTGACAGAGCCTTTCATTGTCCCTAACAGAGAATTTCAATGTCCTTGACAGAGCCTTTCAATGTCCCTAACAGAGAACTTCAATGTCCCTAACAGAGAATGTAATTGTCCCTGATAGAGCCTTTCAATGTCCCTAACAGAGAATTTCAATGTCCCTTGCATAGTCTTTTAATGTCCCTAGCTGAGAATTTCAAAGCCCCTGACAAAGTCTTTCAATGCCCCTAAAGAGTCTTTCAAATGCCCCTGACAGAGTCTTTCAATACCTCTGACAGAGTCTTTCAATGAGCCTCAAAGAGTCTTTCATTGTCCATGAGAGAGCCTTTCAATGTACCTAATAGAGAATTTCAATGTCCCTAACAGAGAATTAAAATGTCACTGACAGAGCCTTTCAATGTCCCTGACAGAGCCTTTCAATGTCCCTAACAGAGAATTTCAATGTCCTTGACAGAGAATTTCAATGTCCCTGACAGAGCCTTTCAATGTCCTTAACAGAGAATGTCAATGTCCCTAACAGAGAATTTTAAGGTCCCTGACAGAGCCTTTCAATGTCCCTAACAAAGAATTTCAATGTCCCTAACAGAGAATTTTAAGGTCCCTGACAGAGCCTTTCAATGTCCCTAACAAAGAATTTCAATGTCCCTAACAGGGCCTACCTAACATAGGTTTATATCTGACAATAACAGGGCATTAGCAATGAACTCCACTCTCTAACACTCCTCTACCACAAGTTTATAGAAAATTGCTGATGGCAGGGCTGGCTGGCTGACTGCTGACCGGGCTCTCTCATGGAAGAGCTTTGTAATTGGCTGGCTGATCATGATAGGGCTGGCGGCAGGGTGGGCACTGGCTGATGGCAGGGCTGACGTCAGGGCAGGATTAAGATCCCACTCCTGCGATCTCTTATGAGATTGCGGTTGCACGATATCTGCTGTTTCCGACCTTCGGGTAACAGATGTGGATGTGGCAAACTGCCCTAGGGTTCCGCGGAACAACGATTGGGAAACGCTGCTCTAAGGTAAATTGCATAATGCATAAGGAAGATGTGATTGTCCCACTCAAGAACATATCAGACCATTTCAGAAAAGTTGGGTGCAATTTAGAGTTTTCTCTGGTTATGCTGCAGAATTCTAAAACATACTGAATAGTAGAAACAGACTGAAAGAAGAAACAGACTGAAAAGAGATTTGTCCAGCAGTACCCTGCTCTGCTTTCCTAGAAATTTGCAAACAAATACCCCCAACATAACCCAGTACCTTTGCTCTTCCCCCCTCGGCAGGAGGATTTCCTCCCATCATTAGGCCCCCATAGCATCAACATAGTTTTATATGTTTGCTCTTTCCTGCTTTTTTTGTAACAAAAGTGCTGATTTTAGTATTTATTTAGTATGTTACCTAGTTACTGCAATTGCTTACAAAATGAGCCACACGGAGAGTGAATTATTTGAATAAAATTTGCTGATTCACAGACTTACATTGTGAAACTGTGAGAAGAAGTAAACATATGTATTGTGTAGCACTGCAATGCAGGAAGCACCTGTTTGTTATGAGCAAATGCTTACCCCATATAATTACAAATTATTATGTATTGGACTACAGTTTTTAAAATATTACATTCCTGGGCCAATTCAATAAATCCCGAACAACATTTTTCTGGTGGTATGGCACTTTAAAATAACCAGCACCATATTCAAAAATCCCTACCACCAACTTTGTTAAATTTACTGGCGTGCAGCAGATTTAGGTTTTTTTTTTTCTATAGCACCTCTTTTACAAATGTGTGGGAAGGAGTTAGGACCTCTACTTTTTTTTTACTTATTGATGTTTGTATACCTTTGAGGAAATGTCCTCCCACTTGCAAAATACTGGTTGCTCATCAAGCAAGTCCAGAAAGCAAAATAGTGGACAACCACACTCCAGTAAAACACACTCCTTTATTGATACAAATCAATAAGGAGCAGGGTGACTTCTTTAAACTAAAGGGTGCTTAAACCCTCTCTCCTGAATATTGGCAACACCCCTTTCCACCCATCTTAGCTACATATTAATAAGAAATACAAATCTAGATGCAAAATGTACTTGCCGGAAAACATGTGATCACGTGATGCCACCAGCTGGCACCTTCTCTCTTCTTCTCTTTCTGTGAAATCCTTCTTTGGGTGTCCACATCACTTGCAGCATGATATGGACACTTCCTATTGGTTGTCCAGCAGAAGGGTCCACTCAGAACCCAGAGGATAACTGATGTTACCTCAAGGGAATGGCAGGAAAGCAGTGGATTTGCAGTGCTGGATCAGTGAGTCCTTCACACACAGAAATGCTGGTTTGAGGGATCTGTATGGGGTACTTAGGTGAGTATATCTCACATCACCAAATACGCATAGTAAAAGCCTAGCAGGACTGACTATACGTTGGTTGGTAGGAAGGAGGAGGGTGGGGGGGGGGGGGTCATACAGTGGAGCTTCATTCATAGAGTCTCTAAGAAGTGTTGTATGCACATTCAGCATGTTATGGGCAAGAGTGGACCAGCCTGGAGTAGTATTACAAATGTTTAGATTATTAGGTTTTTATTGTAGTCTGTGACCATGTTGGAGATGTTTCCTTTCAATTCCTGTATTGTCAGGAAATGACAGGCATGGGTATAGTTCTATGTCATCATTTTTTTTTTAAGTTTAGTAAATCTGGCCATACACTGATAAGAATATAACAGAACCCCACCCCCTCCGCTGGGCTATTGTATTGTGACAGACGGTGATGATAGTAGTAATTGGATGCAGCTGCAATTTGGCCTACAATTTTCTGAACAGCTACTTCAATTTTTTAATTAAGGGCCAATTCACTCTGTATGCAGTGACAAACGTTTTCCTGCGTGTTAAAACATCTGTCACAGCAGGGACACACAAGAAACAATTGTTTCCTATGTGTCTTATTCACACCGCAACCCAGCCTAGCAGTGTGCTGCTATAAACTACAGACATGCTGCATTTTATTGTAGCACACCGGGCTGAATCACACTGCAATGTAATGAAGTGTACATTTTGTACACTTCAAATAAAGCTTGTATAAAGCAAAACAAAAAAAAGGAGCCTGGCAGTGCGCTAAATTGCCCACCACACTGCCCCCTAGCAAGCTGGCAACACAGAGCGGTCAGACTGCTTAATTTACTCAGGCTGCTCTGCGATTTCATCGATAAGCAATGTGAAGGATATTGGGTGTGAAGGGGCTAACAGGGCCACCTACAAAGTGAAATGCAGCTGGTTAATTAGAAACTGGATGAAATTTGCAATAGTGTATGATCTGAGTATGTAATACAGATTACCAAGGACTTCCCTAATAAAAAATAGAAGATGCACAGAAGAAGAGAAGATTGATACTCTAAACATTTATTGTAATCATAATAAAAAAAGATAATAGATATTGTCAATATTTTACAAATATACTTTAACTAAACATTCTTTTTAGAACCTACAGCATATCCCCATATGTAATTTATGCGGAGTCAAATCTCACTATTGTGAAAGTAGAGAAAGCTGATTATACCTATAATTATAGTTGCATAGCCTACAATAACAAAGGAAAGGATGAAATAATAAGAATTTTGAAACCTCCAGGTAAGAATGATCATAAGTGATAAAGATGACATGTTTTATGGTTATAAAAAATGTCCTGACCTATAGGAATGTGTATTGGTACCTGTTTTACATCTCTATGACAATTCATGTTTAAGCAAATGAAAAAGTAACAATCCTTTTCTTCCATTATACTAACACAGCAAACCTCCTGTAAGCATTTATGATTATTGTAAAGAAAAACTATAGTCACATCATAGACCTGAAAGTGGGTTGGAAATAGCCAGCAACGGTGCTGTCCTGTACAGGAGGGTGAGAGTTAATGCCTTTCCCAGTTCTTTGGTTTTTAGTGGGTTATCTTTGGATCTGAACCGTTGGTCCTGTGACATATTAAGGTCGAGTATTCCCCCAAGGCAGCCTCCGCCTTGTCCCGGGGCATTGATAAAAATGACACAAAAAGCAAAAGGTATCTCATGTGTATGACACTGATCCTGTACTATTTTCTACCATAGCCAGAAGAACCTACCCCGGGTAGGCCTCGTATGTGATCCTTGCTTTGGTGCTCAACAAGGAGGGAAGCATGAAGAACGTGGCTAATAAACTACCTACCTACCCCTCCTTAAATACCTTATTTATACTGTATAACATCAGCATTGTAGTAGCAATACAAACAATAGTTATTGTTGACAATCCAATATGAGCTCACTTGACAATTCTCATTTCATGTTGCGAGTGCTGCCTATCTGCTGGTCATCTCTTTCCACAACTTCCTGGATTCCCTGCAAACTTTGCAGCTTCTTCTTTGCTGTTTACGTTCAATTTCTAAGAACTATGTATCCCATGGTACCTTGCTGCCTGTAGCGACCCCGCCTCCTGAAACTCCTCCTTTCAGTACTCCTCTTTTCAGTAGTTCAGATGGCAGGCTATGTAAATTCTGTGACACAGCTTTCAGTACCTCTGTAGTTCAGAAGGCAGGCTTTTTGAATTCTGTGATACAGCAGTGCTTACTCACAGGGCATAGTGAATGTATTTAACCACTTAAGCCCCGGAATATTTTACCCCCTTCCTGACCAGGGCCTATTTTGCGATTCGGCACTGCGTGACTTTAACGGACAATTGCGCGGTCGTGCGACACTGTCAGTGGTGTATTTAGGTTTTGTGCTGCCCTAGGCCGGACTAAACTCATGCACCCCCTAATTTAACTACGACCCACCCCTTCCTGTGAAGGCCACACCCCTTCATGTTTCAGACCTGCCCTGTCATCTGTAAACCACACCCCTTCCTCATTAGGCTCCACCTTTTCCTCTTAGAGCTCCATCTCTTCCTCTCTGTACCTTAAAAGTGGGTACAAAGTGCCTAATTGTATATTTTGTGGTTTTGTATGGGTACGTCATTTCGTGGGAGCCCTCCTGGGGGCAAGCTCGCGTTCCTGGGGGCCCCCGCTAGGCAGCGGGGATGACAATCCACAGGGCCGGTGGCTGCAATTGCCGCCGGGCCCCCGCGATCGATCCCCACTGAGAGAGAAGAGCGGTCAGCTGTTGTACACGCGGCAGACTGTCGTTCTCTCTGAAATTATCACAGAGCGCCTGTGATCCTCCTATTTAGGATCTCATGTCTCTGTGGTCATTTCACAAGTCCCCCCCCCCCAATACAGTTAGAAAACACCCCCTAGGCTCACATTTAGCCCCTTGATCACCCCTGGGTTAACCCCTTCCCTGCCAGTGTCATTATTACAGTAACAGTGCATATTTCTAGCACTGATTACTGCAGTAATGTCACTGGTCCCCCAAAAGTGTCAAAAATGTCAGTTAGAGGTCCGATCTGTCCGCTGCAGTCCCGCTAAAAATCGCAATTGCCGCCATTACTAGTAAAAAAAAAAATGAAATAAATGAAAATTACATTTCTCCCAGTTTGTAGACGTGATAACTTTTGTGCAAACCAATCAAAATACGCTTATTGGGATTTTTTTTTTACCAAAAATATGTAGCAGAAAACAAATTGGCAGTTTAATAACAAAATACCACCAAAAGAAAGCTCTATTTGTGGGAAAAAAGTACATACTTTTTTTAGGGTACAGTGTCGCACGACTGCGCAATTGTCCGTTAAAGTAATGCAGTCCTGAATTGCAAAAAATGGCCTGGTCATTAAGGGGGAAAATCTTCCAGTCCAGAAGTGGTTAAAGCTTGGAGCACTTTGCAGTACATGAACTTTCACTGCCTGTGAACTGTTAAATGCGTTTGCATTGGTTTCAGCATGCATGGAGCACTTTGTACAAGCTGAAACCAATGCAAACTCATTTACCAGTTCACATGCAGTGAAAGTTCATGTACTGCAAAGTGCTCCATATTTGTTAAAAATATATTTACTGCAAAAATTGTAATGGAATTATTAATTTATAATTGTAGCAATAGCAGTGGGTGGTAACCTAAAATCGTGATTCCTACCTGCTGTCGGATGTCCTGGCCTGGTTGTGCGTTCCCTTTTCCTCCTCTCTCTCCTCCTCCTCGACATAGATAGACCCTGCCCCGGGGAGAAGTTAGTCCCTCTTACACGCCGCGCGGAGGGTGGGTAGGTGGAGCATTAGGCTCCGCCCCCACCCACTCATTGAAGTGCATCCCATCTGGCCACTCACTGCCGCTCTATGGGGGCAACAGTCCCTCCCTCCCTGGCAAGCATGTACGCCCCTCAGTGCTGGGACAAGGCCACCAGCACCCTGGGCAAAGATGGCAAACTGCACCCCCCCCTCCATGTGTATTCACAGTTCACATCTCGGTGTTAGTGTGACACCCGCTGGGAGTGAAGGCAGCTTCTCTGTTGTCTTGTCTCCTGTCATGTGATATGTCACATGATAAGACAGCCTGCACTCACTCTATAGTGGCACTGCGCTGAGACTGAGGCATTACACACAGTTCTGGGGAGGTTGCAGTGTGTCCCAATTCACTTGAACAGGTTGTCTTCAGCAGATGGTAGTGCATGCTGAAAGTGACGGGCAGTATAATTCCTGCCACTGCTGCAAATCAAAATATTGCAGCAGTGGCATCTGTAAACCTCTAGCTGCGGCCTCTGCAGCTTAAATGGCAGGAGTGATAGGGAGCTGTATTATGAGGCTCAGCAGCATGTTTTACTGTCCGCCAACCGCATGTGTAAATGAGCCCATGGCTAGGTTCACACTGTTACAGGTGGTTGCATGTGCGGGACAGCGTGTATATGGCACCTATTCCCGCACCCACAACCACCTGCAGGAAAAATTCCCTGCTCTTTTACAGATGCACAAGGCTGCCATTTATTCTTATTGGCACCCCCACACATCTGAAAATGCAGCACATTTTTTGGTGCGGGACATTGCATGGTGCTTTTGCACCATGCGATTTCCCTGCGGCTGCGTTTTCATAAAGGTGCAGGGACCTGTTTCCTGCAGGTACAGTAGTCCATTTAAATGAATCGGCTGCTGTGCCTGCGCAAATGTGAGTCACAGCAAACACATGAATAATAGTCACCTAAAAGGAAAATACATACAGCAAGGTGCGACATTGGTCCCTTAGGAGAATCCTATTGCTGACGCGTTTCGGCTCACTTGGAGCCTTTCTCAAAGCGTTGAGTCACTCTGTACTTCAGTCTATGAAGATAATATATAATATATAAATAGTTTAGATCTTTATTCATGTCAAGTGTAATTTCAAAAATTATTGATAGCAAAATTTTACCTACATGAATATAGCTGACGGTTACTGCGCATGGCTCCCTTCATCCTGTTGCAAACGCAGCGGGATCAGGCTATGCATATTGCCTGAGATGGGTGAGATGGTATTAATGGGTATAAAAACACATAGTATCTTTATGTTTGTGGAATGGGTAAAACCACTTACATTTACTGAAGGAGTTAAAAAGTACTTCCTCCACGGGGAGTGAAATTCCCTCTCTTGTTTTCAGGTTGTTTGATCTATGTTAGAAAATTAGTCTATATCAGATTGCATATGGTGTAAACATGAAGGGTGACTTTTCCAACGGAGGTGTATAGCCTCCTAGTGCTTGTACAATGCAAAGTGACTTTTTGTGCCCATAAGTATTGGACAAAGAAGCGGTCCAAGTAGCTTACATTTGAGGAGATAGGTGAGGTGATCCTTCCGGCTAAACGCAGGTCCGTCCGTCCTCTTCCCTCGGTTGGAGAGAAGTGAGGACTTGACGTTGATCCCCGGCCTTTTAAAGCCCTCCGCGCGTGCGCAGTACATTGCTGCACGTCGGAGGGTTTCTTTGAGCGTGACGTGGCACCTGGTAGTGCGCCTGCGCCAAGTGGATGCGCGCGCAGGCGCTAGAGTGGAGACGCTCATTGGCCGCCAGCACGGGAGGAGGGGCCCTCCTTTCCCCGTGGGTGATTGGATGGGTCCCGGACAGCCCCTACGATGATGCGTAGGGGCTACCCGTGCTGGGTGCGATTGTCAAGGATGAAGGGGAGGGGGCCGATCTGCAGCATTGACAGCTTAATAAATCATGCAGGCGATTGTAATCATTAGGTAGTACATCTTATTGTGAAAGTTGTATTAAGCTTTATAGTGTATCGAGACCGTTTTGGGTCTTGGAAATGAACATATATACAAAGCAAGGTACAATACAATATTGCATGAGTGTTAGACAGCAGAATAACAGTAATAAAAGACTTTGCCTCAGTGAATCTGATAGATTGGGGGGGAAAAATCTCGATGGGATGGTCATCCAGAAAGGTCCCTGGATCACGTTTGGGCAGGATTGGATGTATGGGGTGTATATGACTAATTCCTAAGGCTCGTTAGATTGTTGCAAGAGACAAATTATATATCTCATTCCTAGGTTGGGAGGTGTATGGTTGAAAAGGATAAATGGAAAATAAATAATAATAAATAAATGATAAAAGGAATTGAAATCTATGAATTAGAAAAAGAAAAAGAAAAAGAAAAAGAAAAGGAAAACGCATAGGGGGAGGAGTCTGGGTGAATCTTTATGGATTGGAAAACCATAAGCCATATCAACTCAATTGGGGGGGAAAAAGAGAGAGGCAGATACCTAACTGTAGGAGAAGGAATATCTGAGGGCTGTGATTATGCCAGTAGGTCCCAACTGTTTATAAAGTAATGCGTTTTTGTTTGGTTAGTCTGTCTTTCCTGATGCAAACCCTTCGAGAAAGGGGCGAAAACTCTCGTTTTCGTTTAAACCAGGTGGTTTTGTGGCTTGGAGACGTCTTATCCATCTCATCTCCATTTGTAGCAGGTGTTTGTTCCAGTCTCCCCCTCTACACGGTATGTGTATCCTTTCCAGTGCTGAGAATGTAACGTTAGGCATTTTGTTTTTGTGGAAATGTGCCACATGCCTGCCAAGTGGTACATAGAAATTACACATTTCCATACTGTTGATGTGTTGGTTTACACGTTTTCCAAACTCTTGTTTTGTTTTTCCAACATAAAAAGATTCGCATTGGCATCTCATCAAGTAGACCACCCCTCTCGTTCGGCAGTTAACAAAATGTCGGGGTGTAAAGAGCTCTCCATTGGGGAGTGTGGTAGTTGTGCATTTTTTAATCACATCACATTGCCCACAGTTTCCGCATGGGAATGTGCCCTTCTGTTTACAGGGGTCTTTTCTCGTTTGTTTGTATTCACTGTGGGTGAGCGATTGCTTCATAGATCCCGCTTTCCTGTATGTGATCTGTGGGTGTTCCGATATAAAAGGTTTTATCGCTGGGTCCTCCTGTAGGATCTGCCAGTGTTTGGCAATGATGTTTCTTATTTTAGGGTGGTCGTTCGTGAATCTCATGATCACTCTCGTTTGATTCTCTTGTTTGTCTAGTCGTTGTTTCTTTCTGAATAGAATCTCTTGCCTTTCTTGTTGCTTTACCCTATTAAAGGCTTTTCTTAGGGTCGTTTTTGTGTAACCCCTTTTTATTAGTCTGGCAGTCAGGGAGTCAGCTTCTTTCTGGAAGTCTTGTTCAGTGGTACAAATCCGTTTTAGCCTGAGAAATTGGCTGTATGGGATTGCATTTTTCAGGGAGGGGGGATGGAAGCTGGATGCGTGTAGAATGGAATTACCTGCCGTTTCTTTTCGATATAGGGTTGTTTTCAGGAGTCCGTTTTTTTCTTTTATGATCCAAGTGTCCAAAAACGGGATTTTTTCTCTGTCATAGTTGATTGTAAAAAACATATTGTATGTGTTATTATTCATGGCGCGGAGGCATTCGTGTATCATGCTTTCCGAACCCGTCCAAATTATGAAAATGTCATCTATAAATCTCTGCCAGACGATAATGTTGTCGGCGAAAACACCGTTTTTTTCCTCTGCTAAAAATTCTTGTTCCCATGCTCCAAGATATGTGTTTGCATAGGATGGGGCACAACTAGTGCCCATTGCAACGCCGTTGTGCCCCATCCTATGCAAACACATATCTTGGAGCATGGGAACAAGAATTTTTAGCAGAGGAAAAAAACGGTGTTTTCGCCGACAACATTATCGTCTGGCAGAGATTTATAGATGACATTTTCATAATTTGGACGGGTTCGGAAAGCATGATACACGAATGCCTCCGCGCCATGAATAATAACACATACAATATGTTTTTTACAATCAACTATGACAGAGAAAAAATCCCGTTTTTGGACACTTGGATCATAAAAGAAAAAAACGGACTCCTGAAAACAACCCTATATCGAAAAGAAACGGCAGGTAATTCCATTCTACACGCATCCAGCTTCCATCCCCCCTCCCTGAAAAATGCAATCCCATACAGCCAATTTCTCAGGCTAAAACGGATTTGTACCACTGAACAAGACTTCCAGAAAGAAGCTGACTCCCTGACTGCCAGACTAATAAAAAGGGGTTACACAAAAACGACCCTAAGAAAAGCCTTTAATAGGGTAAAGCAACAAGAAAGGCAAGAGATTCTATTCAGAAAGAAACAACGACTAGACAAACAAGAGAATCAAACGAGAGTGATCATGAGATTCACGAACGACCACCCTAAAATAAGAAACATCATTGCCAAACACTGGCAGATCCTACAGGAGGACCCAGCGATAAAACCTTTTATATCGGAACACCCACAGATCACATACAGGAAAGCGGGATCTATGAAGCAATCGCTCACCCACAGTGAATACAAACAAACGAGAAAAGACCCCTGTAAACAGAAGGGCACATTCCCATGCGGAAACTGTGGGCAATGTGATGTGATTAAAAAATGCACAACTACCACACTCCCCAATGGAGAGCTCTTTACACCCCGACATTTTGTTAACTGCCGAACGAGAGGGGTGGTCTACTTGATGAGATGCCAATGCGAATCTTTTTATGTTGGAAAAACAAAACAAGAGTTTGGAAAACGTGTAAACCAACACATCAACAGTATGGAAATGTGTAATTTCTATGTACCACTTGGCAGGCATGTGGCACATTTCCACAAAAACAAAATGCCTAACGTTACATTCTCAGCACTGGAAAGGATACACATACCGTGTAGAGGGGGAGACTGGAACAAACACCTGCTACAAATGGAGATGAGATGGATAAGACGTCTCCAAGCCACAAAACCACCTGGTTTAAACGAAAACGAGAGTTTTCGCCCCTTTCTCGAAGGGTTTGCATCAGGAAAGACAGACTAACCAAACAAAAACGCATTACTTTATAAACAGTTGGGACCTACTGGCATAATCACAGCCCTCAGATATTCCTTCTCCTACAGTTAGGTATCTGCCTCTCTCTTTTTCCCCCCCAATTGAGTTGATATGGCTTATGGTTTTCCAATCCATAAAGATTCACCCAGACTCCTCCCCCTATGCGTTTTCCTTTTCTTTTTCTTTTTCTTTTTCTTTTTCTTTTTCTAATTCATAGATTTCAATTCCTTTTATCATTTATTTATTATTATTTATTTTCCATTTATCCTTTTCAACCATACACCTCCCAACCTAGGAATGAGATATATAATTTGTCTCTTGCAACAATCTAACGAGCCTTAGGAATTAGTCATATACACCCCATACATCCAATCCTGCCCAAACGTGATCCAGGGACCTTTCTGGATGACCATCCCATCGAGATTTTTCCCCCCCAATCTATCAGATTCACTGAGGCAAAGTCTTTTATTACTGTTATTCTGCTGTCTAACACTCATGCAATATTGTATTGTACCTTGCTTTGTATATATGTTCATTTCCAAGACCCAAAACGGTCTCGATACACTATAAAGCTTAATACAACTTTCACAATAAGATGTACTACCTAATGATTACAATCGCCTGCATGATTTATTAAGCTGTCAATGCTGCAGATCGGCCCCCTCCCCTTCATCCTTGACAATCGCACCCAGCACGGGTAGCCCCTACGCATCATCGTAGGGGCTGTCCGGGACCCATCCAATCACCCACGGGGAAAGGAGGGCCCCTCCTCCCGTGCTGGCGGCCAATGAGCGTCTCCACTCTAGCGCCTGCGCGCGCATCCACTTGGCGCAGGCGCACTACCAGGTGCCACGTCACGCTCAAAGAAACCCTCCGACGTGCAGCAATGTACTGCGCACGCGCGGAGGGCTTTAAAAGGCCGGGGATCAACGTCAAGTCCTCACTTCTCTCCAACCGAGGGAAGAGGACGGACGGACCTGCGTTTAGCCGGAAGGATCACCTCACCTATCTCCTCAAATGTAAGCTACTTGGACCGCTTCTTTGTCCAATACTTATGGGCACAAAAAGTCACTTTGCATTGTACAAGCACTAGGAGGCTATACACCTCCGTTGGAAAAGTCACCCTTCATGTTTACACCATATGCAATCTGATATAGACTAATTTTCTAACATAGATCAAACAACCTGAAAACAAGAGAGGGAATTTCACTCCCCGTGGAGGAAGTACTTTTTAACTCCTTCAGTAAATGTAAGTGGTTTTACCCATTCCACAAACATAAAGATACTATGTGTTTTTATACCCATTAATACCATCTCACCCATCTCAGGCAATATGCATAGCCTGATCCCGCTGCGTTTGCAACAGGATGAAGGGAGCCATGCGCAGTAACCGTCAGCTATATTCATGTAGGTAAAATTTTGCTATCAATAATTTTTGAAATTACACTTGACATGAATAAAGATCTAAACTATTTATATATTATATATTATCTTCATAGACTGAAGTACAGAGTGACTCAACGCTTTGAGAAAGGCTCCAAGTGAGCCGAAACGCGTCAGCAATAGGATTCTCCTAAGGGACCAATGTCCCACTCTATATCTGTGGAAATCCTAGCAAAAAGTCACTTTTCTCACCACTGTCACTGATTCATCTCTGAATCAACCCCTTTATTATTTCCTCACACCGGGGTCTCTACCCCCAAGCACCTTGTTCACCTATATATGTTGTCTCTTCTACAATATATGGATTTACATTGTTGTAAATAAATTTTGTTTTATTCAAAACGGAACATTTCCTATCATATATTTATATACTTGTTTCTATATTTATGCACTTGCCCTTAAAGTCCCAATCCCCCCTTGGCCTGAGGCACCAAAAAACCCCCAAATAACACATATAGGGACGGAGGCAACACCTACTTACCTTTTATTTTTCAAGCAGCCTAAGGAAAAATACCCCCCTCACATACAGCAAGGTGCCTCCAACATATTTCACTTAATAGTTGCACAAAGTCACTTTATAAAATACTTCTGCTGAGTACTCCCCTATTTATTAATCATATGCACAGTGCTCAGATGAAAAGAGCAGAACATCACTGCATTGTACCTGTAATTTTCAGAGTTCTTGTGTTTAATCTGGGCATCTTCTGTCTGCTTCTGTCCCCATCTGAGTGTCCTCCGCCTGCATTGCTTTAATATCCTTAGCTCTGCCAGGTTGAGTCACGACATTTTCGTCCTCTTCTGCCGGCCTCTATCCCCGCCCACTGGCCCGCCCACCACGTATGGCACTTCCCTAGACCATTAACTACAGGTCTGATAGGAGGTGGACGGGGACAGAAGATGCAGAAAACTCCCGGACTCAACCTGGACACAGAGCTAAGAATTCTAATGTAATGCAGGTGGTGGGCGGGCTGACAGTCGGAGACAGAAGCAGACAGAAGATGCTGAGACTAAACCCGAGCCCTAACCATACAAAAGCCTTGCAGGTGGTGCTCACATTATCAGCAGTTAACCTCCACTGCGCCCTCCCTCCCGCACACCCCTTGTACCAGCCCTGACGCGGCGACGCCCCTTCACTAAAAGCTGGAGACCGTGTGTGTGGGAGGAGGCGGCGAGAGGCAGGCAAGGACCGGGGGAGCAGACAATGAGGTGGGACTCGGCACGCAAAGTGACGGGAGCACTGCAGACAAGCAGACGGGCCTCACAGAGCGTACTGTTTTTTTTTTTTTATGCGGGAGCAGCGGCTTTTTTGCCGCCCCCACGCAAAGTGCCACCCTAGGCAGTGGACACTGTACCTAAACAAATTTCACGTCCTTTTTTTTCCCACAAACAGAGCTTTCTTTTGGTGGTATCTGATCACCTATGCGATCTTTTGATCATGCGCTATAAACAAAAAAAGTGCGTAAATTTTGCAAAAATAACAATATTTTTCCAATTTTTTATATGAAATTCCCCCCAAAAATTTAAAAATCTAAATTTTTTAACATTTTCGGCCAATTTGTTTTATGCTACATATGTTTGGTAAAAAAAAAACGCAGAAAGCGTATTTTGATTGGTTTGCACAAAAGTTATCGCGTTTACTAAGAAAGGGAAAGATTTTTGTCATTTTTGTTGTTGTTTTTTTTTTTAACGAGTAATGGCGGCGATCTTCGATTTTGCGGCGGACAGATCGGACCCTTGACTGACATTTTTGACACTTTTGGGGTTACCAGTGACATTACTGCAGTAATCAGTGCTATACATATGCACTGTTACTGTAAAAATGACACTGGCAGTGAAGGAGTTAACTGTATTGGAGAGGGAGGGGTTAAGTGTGTCCTAGGGGCGTGTTTCTAACTGTGATTGGCTGTGGCTACTAGTGTAAGAACAGAGATCAACGGTCCTACATAGTAGAACCGTCTGATCTCCATTCTTACACAGGGAAGAATGACAGGCGGCTTTGTTTACATTAGACGCCTGCCTTTCTTCCAATGTAACAGAAGATCGCGAACGCGCGGGGGGGGGCGTGACCACGCGGGAGCGCGCCTCCGGCGGCGCGCGTTTGCTCCCTAGAGCCTCACAGGCTAGCGACGTAGCCCTACTTCGGTTTCCCTGTGAGGGGCTGACCGCCGCAGTAAATAGTCGTGCAGGCGTCGGCAAGCGGTTAAAAGAATTCATGAAAGTAAATATGTGGGGATCTTCACAAAGTAAGTGTACAAACTTAAAGATTGCTCAGATTTACAGGATCAGGCTAGAAATAATTAAAATACAATATTAAAATTAATATGTGATTTTTCATTTTGACCATTGCTACTGTTTAAGTGTATTTTTTTTTTTATCTTACAGTACCTGATAGAATGGACCATATTGTTGTTTCTGTTGTTGTCTTCGGAGCTTTAAGTTGCTTACTACCCTGGTTATACAAACATTTCAAAATTGATCTTGCACTGCTATGTCGTGATATTCTCAATAAATATCTTTATAGGAATGGTAAGTCTGACACTGAGCAAGCAACAACGTCATTTTATGACTAACATTTAGTGGTGAATATCCTGCCTCTTAATGCAGATGTTGTGGTAGACAATGAAAATAAGTGCTATACACACTTGAGGGGGGAAAATATAATTTCAGCTCATGATATTTACTGTATATCTTACAGAGTATGGATAAACGTTGTCACGTAAGTGGCAATAGAAAGTTCAAAATGAGGTAGCGGACATACTTGACACTTCAAACTTAGCATATTAAGAAAAAATACATATGCACGGGTTACTTCTAGTGAAACCCTCATGCTAAATTGATTGGTAGATATAATGATAGGCAGGTGAATCTATCTGCAAATTATAAACCTAGGAAATGCAAACTGAACATATCTTTTCCTGTAAAAGTCAAGTTTTGCACTACTCCTTCCTACCTTTCTTTTCACCCTTTTTTGATGGGTAGACTCACTAACCAATAATATATCTTACCAGGGAGATTGACAGAGACTTGACTTTTACAGGCCGAAGGCATTACGTTTCTGGCAGCTAGATTCTCCAGTTATTGGTTCTTGGCATATTTGGAGACTTTAATAAAGGGGTGTGGCACCAGAATTTGTTTTGGTTATGGTGGCTTTAGTCAGGAAAATGTGTGAGTATCGGTGGGCAAAATAAGAGCTATTACAGCTAGATTTGCCCTAAAAAAATAACGGATTCCTGCATTGCCTCAATCTGTATTAAACTTTTGTCATTTGGCTTCATATTGGAGTTCACAATAATTAATAACATCTTGTATATTTAGGTTGAAACAGGCTTATTTTGTAACAAAGTAAACATGTCCTGTAACTAGAGTAGAGTTATAATAACCCTCACCTTAGCTGAAAAAGAAAAGCAATCATGGCATATAGCATTAAACAAAGCAAAGCAATGTTTTAAATTATGTTTAATTTAAACTCATACTTATTAAATAAACAGTCCAACGTGCATTTTATCCAGTAAAACCATTTTAGATATAACCTGCTATAACCAGCAGAAACCCAAAATTATTATTTTTTTTGGCATCCCTGGGTGGGCACGAACCAAAAATTCATTTTAAGCTATCACTTTGCATTTTAAAGCCATTGTTTTGCTCCTTACTCTTGTCATTAAAAATTAGACATATCAAACCACTCTTTCAACTCAATAAACCACTTTTTTTTAAAAGATGGCAAACATTTATGGAAAGATCTCTGAATAACACAGAAATAACACAAATTATGACAACGTGTAAATACTCTGAGTGGTGTATTAAAGCCTTTCTTTCTAATTCACTGGGCTGGTTGGAGCTGAGATAAAATTATTTACAACATGCCCTTAGCCCTCTACAACTCTCTTTGGAAATTATTCCATTGCTCCACATAGCTTCTGGACTGAAATTACATTTTCTCTTACACATATGTACAACATTTTCAGTCATTAGTTTTCCGTCCATCTTTATTTCTATATTTTTTGGGTTTTTTTTTATTCTTATTTTCATCTTATTTTATTATACTCTAAATTACTCAGATAGAATGGGTTTTTGACAAGGAATATAGAATTGTTGAAATGTTAAACGGTAAAATGGTTCAATTGTTCATCCATGCTTAACAATAATTACTACGTTAAGAGTACAAATTATTATTTTCAGATGAATCGCACATACTGTATTTAACATTCTTCCAATTTAAGTGATGTTTGACACATTCTGTATAATAACTTTTTTTGCTTGTACAATTTATCCAGAAAACAATAAAAATTATGCAAAAAAATAAAAAACAAAATGGCAAAGTCCAACTGTGCCTCTTTAACGTTTCTGGTATCCTTTTATATGCAGGTGATAGGACTACTAGAATGATAAGCATGGGTGTTATTTTACCTTTGTCTGCATAATTAGCATTTGTTTATGTGTGTTTTTAGATGGAAAAGAATATGATGCTTATATAATCTATCCAAGAGATTGTTCTGAAAACCCCATGGATAACTCCATTGAATATTTTGTTAACACAATTTTACCTGAGGTTCTGGAAAATAAATGTGGATTTAGGCTTTTTGTTCCTGGGAGAAACACTGTTCCTGGTGAAGGTGAGATGCTCAAACAGTGTTGGGTTCTAATTAAAGTTGCTGTGGTTGAAACATTCAGTTTTTAAATAAATGATGTAATTTACAGGGTTCTCATATACATATAGCACATATATCACATATGCCTCATATACTCAACAGAACGTTATAAAAAAAAAAATTATAAGGGGGGGGGAACCTCTGGGTGAATCTAAGATGGAAAAGGACCTGGGGGTCCTAGTGGACAACAGGCTTGGCAGTGGCATGCAATGTCAAGCCGCTGCAAGCAAAGCCAACAAAATACATGTATAAAAAAGGGAATTCACTTCAGAAATAAAGAGATTATTCTCCCACTCTACAAGACTCTGGTTCGGCCACATCTGGAGTATTCCGTCCAGTTCTGGGCACCGGTCCTCAGAAAGGATGTGCTGGAACTGGAGAGAGTCCAGAGAAATGCAACGAAAATAATTAGGGGAATGGAAGACATCAGCTATGAGGAAAGACTCCGGGCACTGGGCTTATTCTCTCTGAAGAAGAGACGATTGAGGGGGGATATGATATCAATGTACAAATACTGTACTGGTGATTACCCTAGCATAAGGAACAAACTTTTCAGAGAAAGGGAATACAATAAGACATGTGGCCACTTACTAAAACTAGAGGAAAAATGATTTAACCTTAAAATATGTAAGGGTTCTTTACTGTCAGAGCAGTGGGGATGTGGAATTCTCTTCAACAAGCAGTGGTATCAGCAGGGAGCATCGATAGTTTCAAAAAACTATTAGATGGGCACCTTAACCGCTTGCCGACTGCGCACAGTATATTTATTGCGGCAGTCGGCCCCGGCCAGGCAGAGTGACGTAGGTCTACGTCGCTCGCCTGTCACTCCTTCCAGAGCCGATAGCGGGCGGGCGCGCGCCCGCTGAGGCGCGCTCCCGCCTCGGCTCGTTCACGGAGGAGTGCGGGAGTGTGACTGGCGGACCCGATGTCCGCCGGTCACACTACGATCGCCGGTACAGCGGGAGAAAGACAGAGCGGCTTATGTAAACAAGCCGCCTGTCAGTTCTCCCTGTGTAAAAGTGAAGATCAAACAGTTCTACTATGTAGAACTGTTGATCTTTGTTTTTACACTAGTAGACCTGTCCCTGCACAGTTAGAAACACGCCCCTAGGACACACTTAACCCCTCCCTGTCCAATACTGTTAACCCCTTCCCTGCCAGTGTCATTTTTGCAGTAACAGTGCATATATATAGCACTGATTACTGCAGTAATGTCACTGGTACCCCCAAAAGTGTCAAAAATGTCAGTCAAGGGTCCGATCTGTCCGCCGCAATGTCGCAGTACCGCAAAAAAAATCGCAGATCGCCGCCATTACTCGTTAAAAAAAAAAACACCAAAAATGACAAAAATCTTTCCCTTTGTTAGTAAACGCGATAACTTTTGCGCAAACCAATCAAAATACGCTTTTTGCGATTTTTTTTACCAAACATAGGTAGCGTAAAACAAATTGGCCGAAAATTTTAAAAAATTTTGATTTTTACATTTTTTTTTGGGGGAATTTCATATAAAAAAAAGTGAAAAATATTGTTGTTTTTGCAAAAATTACGCTCTTTTTTTGTTTATAGCGCGTGATCAAAAAATCGCACAGGTGATCAAATACCACCAAAAGAAAGCTCTGTTTGTGGGAAAAAAAGGACGTGAAATTCGTTTAAGTACAGCGTCGCACGACCGCGCGATTGTCCGTTAAAGTCACGCAGTAAAAAATCGCAAAAAAACCCCTGGTCTTTTAGCAGGAAAATCCTCCGGTGGTAAAGTGGTTAAAGACCACAACATAAAGGGGTATACAATGTACGGTTAACAGCAAAAACACACACACATCATAGGTTGAACTGGATGGACTGATGTCTTTTTTTAACTTCACAAACTATGTAACTATGTAACTATATTGTAGATTTTTTTGTAGCTTAGCTTTGCAAGTAAATTGTTCGAAGGCTCATAAAGGGCCAGACACTGAATCATTTAATCCATGCCTCTGCCATGTACATTTGTGTGTCTTAAAAATAGGGCCAACCTCTGTATATTGTCATGAAGGCTAATTAAAGAAAGGTCGTAGGCACTGCTCTCACTGCAGTCAGATATTTCAGTACCATCCAAACATGAATACTTCAAAGATAAATTATTTTACAAACATATGGTAGGTAATCACATCCTGAGTTATTTAATACCGAGTAGAAAAAGTTGCTAACTGGAGCAGAGATAAGGGAAGCACATGGCCCAGGTGCATGGATGCCAAAGGCAAGTTATTAGCAGCAGAGTACAGAGAGGGAAGGAAAATATAAGACAGACCGAAAAATGGCATAAAGCATGCTCTTACTGCTCACCCACACCCTCACAGGAGAGCACTTTCCTTTTTCAATTCAAACCCTTGTGCATGCTCAGTTCACTTTCTCCTTCATTGCAGCAGCACTAAGACCATGGCTACTGGGATGGGGAGGGGATAGTTGCATGTGTGGGGGTTTGAATCAGAAGAAGAGCTCACTCCTGTGATGGTGAGGGCAAGCAGTAATGAATGGGAGTGTCTTATCAACATCCTAGCAACAAGCCAGGATGGGGGGATGTCAGCTCTTGTATTTTTTGTGGCCAGACTTTGGAGGAACAGTTCATAAATGACCTAAACCTACAGCAGGGGCATTACTCAACTTTGGTCAACACTGCCCAGTTTATTTTAAATTACAGGCGCCTCTCACCTAAATAGGTAGTTTTTGGTAAAGATGAATTAACCCCCGGTAAAGAGAGCGCAGGGGGTGTGCCAGGTGTGCCTGGGCCCACCCTAATCACTATGTCATTGCTGATTCCCCCTACTCCCCCCCCGCCCTGCAGTGTTGCTGGATTTCCTCCTTCCCTCTCCCCCGAGCCGCTGTGGGGGATGTTTCAAGATGGAGAGCAGGAGAAGGGGTTAATAAATAGTTCCTTTTTTAACACACTTTCCTGTTTTAACACACCTGCTCACTGTGTCCATTCACAACTGAAGCATAGTAAAATGTGTTTACTATGCTTCAGTTTGTGAATGAACAGGAAGACACTCAGCACAGAGTACTTCCTATTCATTCACTGCCTCGTGCAGCTAGGGCTGCAGAGAAAGGCATGTGTGTCTGAGCTTTTGGGGTGCACACCCTAATGCAATAGGCTGTGCACACCTATTCCTCCGCCAACATCATATCAAGTATAAAATAGATTGAAATGAATGTCAAAATTAGGGCACATGATAGTGGTGTTAATGAAGCATGGAAAACATTGTGGCTGATGCTTGGTGTCATGGGACAAGGAGGGCTTTTAATCTGTGAACAGGGTGGATTTGATTTAAATCACAATTTAAATTACTAGTAAAAAATCTTGATTTAAATCAACTCAATTTTAAATCATAGTTTTTAAAGAGCAACTGTCATCTTTGTCCCGCAGCAGCTCCTCCTCTGACCCGCTGTTGACTCACCGACAGTCCCATTCACTTTATTAGGACGGCTGGTGATGCGGCAGTGACACAACAAGGTGAGGGAGGTGGCGGCAGCAGGTGAGTGGATGCCCGCTAACAGGCGCTGGCATGATGAATCTGAGATGACAGGTGCTCTTTAAATGTAAGGACTTGTTCTTGCTGGTAGTTAGAATCTTTAATATTTGCAAACAAAATCAAGGTTTCCTATTTAGAATAATAAGCTGCCAGGTTAGTAAAACAGCAATATCAGATTCAATCATACAGTTTGTAGAGTACATAGATTTGCAAAACAATGGAATAAAGGAATATTCCTGAACTTTGTTTATCTCATGGTTACTGTGAAATTGTATGAATGCATCAATGCAGTGCATGTTATCTTAGCTTGCAGAGATTGGATTAATTGAAGGAGTTTACCAAAACTTTTAAATTGCAGAATATACAACCTCATGCTACATAGCTAAGTTCCATTTCATGCTGAATAAACACAATTATTAATATATCTTAAATAGAAAACTATCTTTATATAGATTTTACTCCAAAAGCATTTCATTAAAATTAATTTGATAAAAATAAAAAAACGATTTAAATTTAAAAAAAGTCTGATTTTTTTTATTTAAAAAAAAAAAAAAATGATTTTTATCCACCCTGTCTGTGATTAAAGCAAGTAAAAGCATGCTTCCTGTTTCTCCAGACAAAAATCAACACAACGGTTTTAACAAACAAATTTTCAAAACCACTACATTTGATAATTTGCTATATCAAAATGTTCCATATGTTTAAAATGTTGTAACAGATGTATATTATTCTAATTTTACTTCAAAAACTATACAGGTCCTTCTCAAAACATTAGCATATTGTGATAAAGTTCATTATTTTCTGTAATGTACTGATAAACATTAGACTTTCATATATTTTAGATTCATTACACACAACTGAAGTAGTGCAAGCCTTTTATTGTTTTAATATTGATGATTTTGGCATACAGCTCATGAAAACCCAAAATTCCTATCTCAAAAAATTTGCATATCATGAAAAGGTTCTCTAAACGAGCTATTAACCTAATCATCTGAATCAACTAATTAACTCTAAACACCTGCAAAAGATTCCTGAGGCTTTTAAAAACTCCCAGCCTGGTTCATTACTCAAAACCGCAATCATGGGTAAGACTGCCGACCTGACTGCTGTCCAGAAGGCCATCATTGACACCCTCAAGCAAGAGGGTAAGACACAGAAAGACATTTCTGAACGAATAGGCTGTTCCCAGAGTGCTGTATCAAGGCACCTCAGTGGGAAGTCTGTGGGAAGGAAAAAGTGTGGCAGAAAACGCTGCACAACGAGAAGAGGTGACCGGACCCTGAGGAAGATTGTGGAGAAGGACCGATTCCAGACCTTGGGGGACCTGCGGAAGCAGTGGACTGAGTCTGGAGTAGAAACATCTAGAGCCACCGTGTACAGGCGTGTGCAGGAAATGGGCTACAGGTGCTGCATTCCCCAGGTCAAGCCACTTTTGAACCAGAAACAGCGGCAGAAGCGCCTGACCTGGGCTACAGAGAAGCAGCACTGGACTGTTGCTCAGTGGTCCAAAGTACTTTTTTCGGATGAAAGCAAATTTTGCATGTCATTCGGAAATCAAGGTGCCAGAGTCCGGAGGAAGACTGGGGAGAGGGAAATGCCAAAATGCCTGAAGTCCAGTGTCAAGTACCCACAGTCAGCTTCAGTCAGCTGCTGGTGTTGGTCCACTGTGTTTTATCAAGGGCAGGGTCAATGCAGCTAGCTATCAGGAGATTTTGGAGCACTTCATGCTTCCATCTGCTGAAAAGCTTTATGGAGATAAAGATTTCATTTTTCAGCACGACCTGGCACCAGCTCACAGTGCCAAAACCACTGGTAAATGGTTTACTGACCATGGTATTACTGTGCTCAATTGGCCTGCCAACTCTCCTGACCTGAACCCCATAGAGAATCTGTGGGATGTTGTGAAGAGAAAGTTGAGAGACGCAGGACCCAACACTCTGGATGAGCTCAAGGCCGCTATCGAAGCATCCTGGGCCTCCATAACACCTCAGCAGTGCCACAGGCTGATTGCCTCCATGCCACGCCGCATTGAAGCAGTCATTTCTGCAAAAGGATTCCCGACCAAGTATTGAGTGCATAACTGAACATAATTATTTGAAGGTTGACTTTTTTTGTATTAAAAACACTTTTCTTTTATTGGTCGGATGAAATATGCTAATTTTTTGAGATAGGAATTTTGGGTTTTCATGAGCTGTATGCCAAAATCATCAATATTAAAACAATAAAAGGCTTGCACTACTTCAGTTGTGTGTAATGAATCTAAAATATATGAAAGTCTAATGTTTATCAGTACATTACAGAAAATAATGAACTTTATCACAATATGCTGATTTTTTTTAGAAGGACCTGTATTTATATCTATGTAGTCAACATTATAAAGATTTAAAAAGTGCCTTGCAATTTTTTTCTTAGATGTCAGCAGTTCATCAGCAATGAATATAGAGAAGAGCAGAAGACTGATCGTTGTTCTTAGTGGCAAAGGAAGAAGTATGGAATCACTTTGTGATCAACAAATTGGACTTCACAGTGCCCTAATAAGCAACAGTTTAAAGGTGATCATAATCGCATTGGATGAAATGGATGAGAACACAGAAATGCAAGAGTCTCTTAGGTACATCATAAAACAAAAAGGGAGCATCCAATGGGACGACAATTCAAATGATAAATTCTCCCCAAATAGCACATTTTGGAAGCTTGTGAGATATCAAATGCCTGCATGTTCTAATTCTCACATTTGTCATCAAGTTCATGAGACAATTAAGTACTGTCCGTGATACTTTTTTCATTTGCACTAACATACAATTTTTCAGGACAAGCTTTCGGGATATGTCCCCTTCATCAAGGTCCAAGCAGTGCTGATTCCAAAAAGTTTTAGCAAAAAAAACACAATCTCTAAGCCAAAGGAAAAAAAAGAGAAAACCAAATAAACATATACAAAGGTAGCTGGTAATGGTAAAAAAAAAAAAAAAAAAAACTAGCATAGTTATTGAGATAAGACAGAGGGAGAGCTATAGACTGTGTGACAGTCACAAAGTGGGTTGTAAAACTGTGGAATATTGAGTAAGGTCTTCTATAGTGCGGTCTGGTTGTGAGAAATGATGTCCCACAGGTGTGCAGAAACTGTCTTCTTTATGTTCCTTGATGGTATGTCTGTGCAAATTCATCCTCGCTTGCAACTTCTTTCCTGTTTTGCCTACATAATATCCTTTGCTACATCTTTTGCATTGGGTGAGCTACACAACATTACTAAAGGTACAGTTGTATGATCCTGTAATATTGAAGGTCCCATTTGTGTGTTTTTGACACTTTTAGACAGATTGATCTGGTTGCACAGTTTGCAGCATTTTTTATGGCAGGGTTTGCTTCCATTATTTGTGACTTCATAATCAGAATGGAGTTTCCTGCTGATTAGTTTATGTCTGAGGTTGGGTGGTTGTCTGAAGCCCAGTATTGGAGGTTGTTGGAATATTCCTTTCAGAGTTTCATTCTCTGTTATGATGGGTTGTCTTTTATTATCTTTTTTATCCCTTCTAGTGCTGGATTGTATGTGGTGACTAGAGGCACACGGTTATTTGTTTTTTTCTCTTTGTATTGGAGAAGATTTTCTCTTTGGTTTTTCAAGGCTGAGTTTATGCTGGTATTGATGGTTTTGTCTTTGTAACCTTTCTTATGGAAGGAGTCTGCTAGTGTTCTGAGATGTTTATCTCTGTCTTTTGGGTCTGAACAGATTCTGTGGTATCTGATGGCCTGGTTGTGTATGATGGCCCGTTTAGTGTGTTGGTTGGAAAACTGGAACTGTGGAGATAGCTACATCATTCAGTTGGATTCCTGTACCTCGAAGTATGAAGCTTGTCATCCCTGATGTATACTGTGGTGTCTAGGAAGTTGACATGCCTGTTAGAATAATCCATTTTAAGTTTGATAGATGGGTGAAAAGTGTTGATCAATGAGTAAAAATGTTTTAGATTTTCTTCACCTTCTGTCCATATGATGAAAATATCATTGATATAGCGATAATATCTGTATGGCTTTTGTTGTATGATTTTCAGGAATTTGCCCTCCAGATCACCCATAAATAAGTTTGCATTTTGGGGTGCCATTTTACTTCCCATAGCAGTACCCATACACTGGAGATAGATGTCATTGTTGAAAGTGAATTAGTTGTGTGTGAGAATGAATTAGATGAGCTGTGTAACATCTTCAACACTGTATTTGTGGTTTGGTGAGGATGATAAGAATCTGTGACACGCAGCAAACCCATCCTTGTGAGAGATGTTACTGTACAGAGATTCTATATCCATAGTGACTAGAAGTGTATTTGGTGGTAATTGTTGTATTATGTTGTGCTTTTTCAGAAAATCAGTTGTGTCTTGCAGGAAACTCACAGTATTCATGACTAATGGTTTTAACATATTTTCTACAAGGCCTGAGATATGTTTGATAAGTGTATTTATACCGGTTATGATGGGTCTGCCTGGAATTCCTGGCTTGTGAATCCTGGGCAGCATGTAGAAGCCCCCAATTTCTGGATTATCAGGAATGACATTGATAAGTTCTGAATGTAGGTGGGTTGGTATTGTTTTAATGAGACCTTTTAATTGCTTAGTAAAATCCTGGGTCGGATCATAATCCAGTTTTTTATAGTAAGTAGTATTTGCCAGCTGCCTCTGGCCCTCTTGTATGTATTTGTTTGTATCCATCACAAAGACTGCTCCCCTTTAACTATTGGTTTGATGGTGATGGCCTGATTTTTGCACAAATCATGTACAGCTCTTCGTTTCAGTGGTGAAAGATTGTAAAAAAAAATTATTTTGCTGGGTGGATATTAGGGTTGTAACTCGAAGTCCGAAGCTGTCAATATACAGTAGGTGTCCAGTTTGGGATTGGGTCCTTGTGGCGGTGTGAAGTTGCTGTTCTTTTTCTTTTTGTCGCCTTCTATTGTCCTAGGATTCCTTTGATTACTGTGAAAATATTCTTTGAGCCTTAGTCTCCTGAAGAATTCCTCCATATCTGACAATACCTGTAAATTATCCAATTTGGTGGTTGGGCAGAATGTGAGGCTTTTGGAGAGGCCTGTTATTTCTGGTTCAGAAAGTTTATGATTTGGCAAATTGATGATTCCACATTTTCAGTCAGGTCAGCATTTACACAAGAGATACCTTGGGATTCTGGGATTCTGGATTGGATTCCAAGTAGCTGATAGCAGGAGTTATCGATGTTGTGTTTGTTTTATGTTGTTTTGGTTGCTACCACAAGGCCTGCTCTTGGTGTAGCTTCTGGAGTTTTTTTTTTACTTCCTGTTCATGGCATGTTTTTGCAGTTGTCTTTGTAAGGTTTCCATTTCATTCTTAACCACTTCAATACCGGGCACTTTCACCCCCTTCCTGCCCAGGCCAATTTTCAGCTTTTAGTGCTGTTGCATTTTGAATGACAATTGCGCGGTCATGCAACACTGTACCTAAACCAAATTTATGTAATTTTCTCGCCGCAAATAGAGCTTTCTTTATGCTATACAATTTTGTAAATAAATACGTTTTTTCCTGCACTGATGAGGCTGCACTGACAGGCACTGATGAGGAGGCACTGATGGGGTGGCACTGATAGGCGGCACTGATAAGCGGCACTGGTGGGCACTGATATGTGGCACTGATAGGTAGCACAGATATGCAGCATTGGTGGCACTGATAGGCGGCACTGATAGGTGGCACTGATAGGCAGCACTGATGGGCACTAATGGGCACTGATAGGCAGCACTGGTGGGCACTGATGGGCGGCACTGGTGGGCACTGATTGGCACTGACATGTGGCACTGATAGGCGGCACTGGTGGGCAATAATGGGCACTGGTGGGCAGCACTGATAGATGGCAATGATGGGCACTGTGTGGCAGCACTAATGGGGAGGGCACTGTTGAGCAGCACTGATGGGGAGGGCACTGGGGGGCTCCCTGAGCCCTGATTGCCATTCCTGGTGGCCATAGCGGGCATCCCTGGGGTCATGGGTGGGCATCCCTGTGGTCATGGGTGGGCATCCCTGGTGGTTCTAGTGGCACCCCCCCGAGGGTCTGCATTGGTAATCAACGATCTGATTACCAGTGCCGACCCCCCCTGTCAGGAGAGCCGCAGATCGGTGCTCCTTTACTCGTGCCTGTCAGGCACGTACTGAGGAAAGCCGATCAACGGCTCTTCCTGTGTACTATGTGACCAGCCGTGATTGGACACAGCTGGTCACATGGTAAAGAGCCTATGTCAGAGATCGGAGATGCGGGGAGTCAGACTGACACGCCGCATCACCGATCGCCGCTCTGCGCGATCAGTGTGTAGCATGTGGGAAAAAAAACATGGATATGGCAGATGTGCGGCTTCTACTTTCTATATCTGCCGGTAAATACTAGGCTCATGAAATACGGTGCTGTCACTTTTGCGCTGGTTGTTGGAGAAGAATTTGTGCAGCATGCATTTCACTGCTTCTTCTTCATTAATTCTGTGGATTTATGTTTTTGAATCTCTCCTTCTACTTCTTGACTGTTCTTCATCAGTCATCAAATCGCCAGTCTACAGAGGGGGCAGATCTAAGAGCTTTTTCACACTTTCAGTGCAGTGCAGCTCACCCGCATTTTTGAGCGGGTTAGTTGTGCTTTCCTATAGGAGTATATTTTGTCCCGTGTCATACAGCGATGTCCACGAGTGCTTCAGCCATCCAGGATTGGATTGGCTGAGACACAGCAGTAGCACCATTGGCTCCCGCTGGGTGTAGGGCCAAGCGGCAGCTCCATGTCTGAATAAATACATGAGCTGTAGCTCAGCTATGGTGCCCCCATGGCAAGCTGCTTGCTGTGGGGGCACTCAACAGGAGGGAGGGGCCAGGAGAGCCAAAGAGGGACCCAGTGGAGGATCCTGGCTGCTCTGTGCAAATCCACTGCACAGAGGTAAGTATAACATGTTTATTATTTTAATTTCAAACAGCCATTCACATACTAGGAGAAATCATGTTTTTTTTTTAATTTCTATCACACATGACGGGTATTTAAAGTGAACACAGGTTCACCTTTTACTAACTTAAACTGTGCAAAGTTAAAAGACAGTTCTTGTTATAGTTGTTATAAGGTGAAGCTGTGTTAACTTTGATTATCCAATAATGTGCAAAGACAAGAAAAAAATGCTGATTCCTGTCTGTTTTTACCCCCCTGTGAGCGACTGGGCTGCCCATCTGTCATAAAAGTGTATCGGTTTGGCTGATCGCACAGCCAGCGATTACGTGCAGTGATCGCTGCTTGACATACTTTGTGACAAAAACAGCTGCAAGAATCAGCAGGTTCTTGTCGCTGCCCTTCACGCTGGACCAATCACCCAGGGTGATTGGCCCAGGTACCGTGTGATAGCCATGGGCAAATCACAGCATCACTCAATAGGAAATTAAATTCTCAATATGAAAATTCATTCATAACAGCTTTGTTGACATTAAGATCATGTGATCGCATAGCCTTCAGTGACTGAGTACCGGGATCCACAATCCGCTGTGTCCACCACAGGAGCGGCGTGCTCCATGCCCCTAACCTGGAACAGGCTTGATCATGGACATGTGTCTGCTCTTCACTGTCAGCCACTGTACAGTGCCTCGCATGCTCAGCTCACTGTAGAAATTTGGTAATGCTGAATCCGACTTAGCCAAGGAAAGAAGCCAGCTGAGTTTTAAGACATAGCATAGTTGGAGCAGAGGTGAGTATAGTTCTGCTTTAAACAAGTAGACACTATGACTGGAAATTACCAAAAAATGTGTCAAGCATAATGCATGCACCACTCTTCTAAACATAGAATATGAAGCAGATGCTGCTCCTAATTAACAAAAGCCCCTTTGTTAATCAGGAGCCACCAGAGCTCTGTTCTAGTCCGGGCTAGTTTCAGTTTTAATCTGAAGCTAACACAGGTGGAGCAGAGACCTGAAACAGGTCTATGTGCTTGGTTATGGTGGTGCACACCATGCTTGACAGTGTGTTGCGCCATTATAAAGGCACAGTAAGTTTAGTTTATTCCCTGTATGGTTCCCTGAGGGTGGAAGTGTGTGATTGTGCACAAAGATTTATCTTTCAGCAATAATAACAAGGTTTCAGTGGCAAAGGACGAGGGACATGTGTCCTTCACTTGTAGCAGCAGTGCACTGGGAACAAAAGCCAGGAGAATCTTCAGTCATCTGCTAAACTGGCACCCAAAATATTATGGTCATGCTGCTTTAGGTCCCATGAAGTGGAAATGCAGTGCCATAGGTCTGCATATTTCCGTCAGTAGGTTTGTTTTTGTCTTCAGGAGTGACTTTGAAGACATCTGTGCAGCTCCATCCTCGGATGTCTATGCAAGATGCATTTTAAGTCGCCAAAAGTAGTGCAGGAACTACTTTTTTAAATTGATGTGGCACCGCAAAGTCAGCATTGCATCAATTTGAACGTGGCCTTGTTGGCGATAGGGTGCGACTTGTCATGCGATTTGAGTTGACCTGTCAAATCACATAACAAGTCACTCCAATGTAAACGAGGGCTAAATTTCTCTATCTATAAAATAAATATAATTTATAACTCCAACTCTTCTTATTTGAGATTTTACGTTTGTGTGTATTTTTTGTTTTGAAAAAAAAAAAAATACAAAAAGTCTAGTACAGGGGTATTGAATTACATTTTCATGAAGGTCTAGTCAATAAACTTTTTTTCCAGCCGAGGTCCGAATCATATGTTTGACTCTCAATGGCACCTGTCCACAATGGCAAACGTGGCGCGTTTTTGCGAGTGCCACACCGCATGGTGCCACAGGACCATGCAGGTTGGTAAGGCACAATTTAAAAAAAAAAAAAGGGTCAGGGACTTATTTTTCTGCTTATAAGGCATCACACTGAAATAAATGGGTATCTACGCGCGTTACTCAATAATGTGAACCTAGCCTCAGATCCTTCACATCACAATCCTTTTTTTACATCAGTGTTCTGATTCCCCCTTCACATTAGAGTCCTCAGCCCCCCTTCACATTTTTGTCTGCGGCCCCCCTTTATATCACCACCTACTTCAAATTACAGTTTCCAGCCCCCATCATATTACCACCCCTTCACATTCCTATCCTCTGCCCTTTTATAGAACCCCCTTCACATTCCTGTCCTTGCCCCCTTTATAGCACCCCCTTCACATAACTGTCCCCACCCATTTTATAGCACCCCTCTTCACACTGCAGTTCCCAGCCCCCCTTAACATTCCAGTCCTCACTCCCTTTATAGCACTCCCCTGAAATTCCTATGCTCACCCCCTTTTTTAGAACCCCCGCTTCACACTGCAGTCCCAAGCCCCCCTTCACATTTCTGTCCTCACCCTCTTTGTTGAACCCCATCCCCCTTCATATCACACCCTTCACATTCCTGCCCTGCCTCTTTTATATCACCCCCCCCTTCATATTACAGTTTCTGATCCTTTCCCCCTTTACATCAGCTTCCTCTGTCCTTCATAACAAAACCATTGCCCTCTTCCCTGTCCTACCTTACACAGGGCACAGCAGCTGACATCGGAGGCACAGCACAGTAGGAGGCACAGCAGCTGTTTTGGAAGTGCAGCAAAGGGATGGACTGATGGCAGGACCTGCCCCAGTTAATTAATTGGTTGCTAGAATGCAGTTAACTGGGCAAGCCCCCGGCCTCCGTGTATTGCTGTGCTGCTCTTCCGATGTCAGCTCTGTAAAGACAACAGAGCTAGCGGGCAGCTAAGGGAAAAAAAGGAGATCCTAAATAGCAGGGCCGGATGGAACATTGAGTGGGTTCGGACTTGGCCCTTGGCCTGCCATTTAGTGATGCCTGGTCTAGTATATACACGTGGGTTGTAAATGGTGGTATGACTGGTTGTAGGACTGCTTCTTAACATTCTGTGCATGTTGAACATTCCAACTCCAGCCTCCAGATGGCATTGTTGTAGCTGAAATAAGAAAGGGTTTAGCTAAAGTAGTGTGAATGGTAGTATATAAAATTAGTATAAGGAAAAAACAGCTATACGTTCATTCTTCTATCTTCCAGAGTCTTGTTATAAAGTTCCACCAGTATACAATAAACTGCTAGAGCCTCCCTACAGCTTGAAGTGATAATTTAGGGCAGACTAGTCTTCATAAAGGATCAAATCTAAACAGAAAAAAATGAAAGCAACCATTAGGTATCTGGATTCTTTATAGACTGTGAATATATATGGGTAGGTTTTTCTAAATTTCACCTTTGCCATTCACAGTTCTCTCTACTACAAAATACATAATTTCCCTGACAAGCCTCAACATGGGTATCTGCTGCTATACGCTCTGGCCTTACAAACTGTAGGTGGAGAGTTCATTAAGATATGTGAAGTTATGCTATATTGTCAAAAGTATTGGGATGGCAGCCTTTACATCTCAACTTTTTAGCATCCCAGTCTTAGTCCGTATGGTTCAATATTGAGTTGGCCCACCCTTTGCAGCTATAACAGCTTCAGCTCTTCTGGGAAGGCTGTCCACAAGGTTTAGGAGTGTGTCTATGGAAGTGTTTGACCATTCTTCCAGAAGCGCATTTGTAAGGTCAGGCACTGATGTTGGATGAGAAAGCCTGGCTCACAGTCTGCGCTCTAATTCATCCCAAAGGAGTTATATTGGATGAGGTCCGAACTCTGTGCAGGCCAGTCAAGTTCCTCCCCCCCAAACTCACTCATCTAAGTTTTTATGGAACTTGCTTTGTGCACCGCAAAGGATGGGCCAACTCAATATTGAACCCTACAGCCTAAGCCTGGGATGCCATTAACCACTTAAGCCCCGGAGGATTTGGCTGCTAAACGACCAGGGGGTATTTTGCGATTCGGCACTGCGTGACTTTAACCGACAATTGCGCGGTCGTGCGACGCTGTACCTAAACGAATTTGGCGTCCTTTTTTCCCACAAACAGAGCTTTCTTTTGGTGGTATTTGATCACCTGTGCGATTTTTTGATCATGCGCTATAAACAAAAAAAAGCGTCAATTTTGCAAAAATAGCAATATTTTTCAAATTTTTTTATATGAAATTCCCCCCCCCAAAAAATGTAAAAATCAAAATTTTTTAACATTTTCGGCCAATTTGTTTTATGCTACCTATGTTTGGTAAATAAAAATCGCAAAAAGCATATTTTGATTGGTTTGCGCAAAAGTTATCGCGTTTACTAACAAAGGGAAAGATTTTTGTTGTTTTTTTTTAACGCGTAATGGCGGCGATCTGCGATTTTTTTTGCGGTACTGCGACATTGCGGCGGACAGATCGGACCCTTGACTGACATTTTTGGCACTTTTGGGGTTACCAGTGACATTTCTACAGTAATCAGTGCTATACATATGCACTTAATCGGGGGGTGTGTGATCCCTGCGCTGTCTGAGATGGCTAGAGACTCCCTGCTGCAGCGCCACTGGAACTGTTACTAAGGCAGTAAATCATATAATTCTAAGGGTAGTGGTGCGCTTCAGGGATAGGCTCTAATGAATTTCTATTTGGGTTGATGGCAGTGATGTGTACAATTCTTGCTGTCAAAGTGCTCCGCGTAATAAATAATGTATAAAATCAATCAATGTCGAGAATTTCTTAAATAAATAATTATATGAGTATGGTGTGTATCAATGAATAAATAAATAAATAACAATCGGAGTGTTACTTCTTTACCAGTGATATCAAAAAAATAAATAAATAAATTCAGTGTAGGTCTTCAATCTGATTCATAAATAAAAACACATATATATTGTGCTCAAAATAAAGTGCTCCATGCAATTTTCTCTTAAAAATGGTGCTAGAAACAATATCTGTGAATAATTCAATTGCGATCCTTCAAATATAAATATTAAAATAAAATAGTCCAAAAAAAAAGATTATATAAAGTAATCCAAAATGGCTTGTGTGAATACGTTCCTCTTTTATATCCGTGCTTAACTCATGCGATTTAGTGACTGTGATCTCCTTCACCTTGTGTATCACCTCTGAGTGCTCTAGCCTCTCACCTTATAGGCAAGATAAATTTGCCTTTTGGTATCTATCCAGGCTCAACGAAAGACGAAAGACTCACTTTCTCTCGATCCCGGTCCTTTCTTGCTCAATGGAGCTACTTTCTTGTTTCGATCGTTTTTTATATATACTATCCTCTTTGTCCGGTCTCACTTGTGGTTTGAAAACCGTTTAAATATGTGGGCACGACTTGCGTATGCGTTCGCTTCTGCTCGTGAGCTCGGAGGGACAGGGCGAGGCGAGCTGTTCATTGAATTCGGGCTGTCAGTGCCAGTTTCACCGCACACGTACGATCTCCCCCTGGAGGGGGAGATCGTACGTGTGCGGTGAAACTGGCACTGACAGCCCGAATTCAATGAACAGCTCGCCTCGCCCTGTCCCTCCGAGCTCACGAGCAGAAGCGAACGCATACGCAAGTCGTGCCCACATATTTAAACGGTTTTCAAACCACAAGTGAGACCGGACAAAGAGGATAGTATATATAAAAAACGATCGAAACAAGAAAGTAGCTCCATTGAGCAAGAAAGGACCGGGATCGAGAGAAAGTGAGTCTTTCGTCTTTCGTTGAGCCTGGATAGATACCAAAAGGCAAATTTATCTTGCCTATAAGGTGAGAGGCTAGAGCACTCAGAGGTGATACACAAGGTGAAGGAGATCACAGTCACTAAATCGCATGAGTTAAGCACGGATATAAAAGAGGAACGTATTCACACAAGCCATTTTGGATTACTTTATATAATCTTTTTTTTTGGACTATTTTATTTTAATATTTATATTTGAAGGATCGCAATTGAATTATTCACAGATATTGTTTCTAGCACCATTTTTAAGAGAAAATTGCATGGAGCACTTTATTTTGAGCACAATATATATGTGTTTTTATTTATGAATCAGATTGAAGACCTACACTGAATTTATTTATTTATTTTTTTGATATCACTGGTAAAGAAGTAACACTCCGATTGTTATTTATTTATTTATTCATTGATACACACCATACTCATATAATTATTTATTTAAGAAATTCTCGACATTGATTGATTTTATACATTATTTATTACGCGGAGCACTTTGACAGCAAGAATTGTACACATCACTGCCATCAACCCAAATAGAAATTCATTAGAGCCTATCCCTGAAGCGCACCACTACCCTTAGAATTATACATATGCACTGTTACTGTAAAAATACACTGGCAGTGAAGGGGTTAACTTTTTTGAAAGGGAGGGGCTATGTGTGTCCCTAGGGGCGTGCTTTCTACTGTGATTGGCTGTGGCTTCAGCTGTATGAACGGTGATCAACGGTTCTACATAGTAGAACCGTATGATCATCA
Source organism: Pelophylax lessonae (assembly GCF_965119305.1). Classification (NCBI taxonomy): domain Eukaryota; kingdom Metazoa; phylum Chordata; class Amphibia; order Anura; family Ranidae; genus Pelophylax; species Pelophylax lessonae. The sequence continues at coordinate 445,489,855 of NC_138769.1, forward strand.
ATCATACACAGGGGAGAATGACAGGCAGCTTGTTTACACAAGCCGCCTGACTTTCTCCCTCTCCCCCGCCGATCGCAGAGTGACCGGCGGACATCGGGTCAGCCGGTCACACGCGCGGGGGGGTCCGTGACCACGCGGGAGCGCGCCTCCGGGGGCGCGCGCTCGCTCCCTAGACCCTCACAAGCAAGCGACGTAGACCTACGTCAGTTTGCCTGTGAGGGGCTGACCACCGACGTAGATAGTCGTGCGGCGGTCGGCAAGTGGTTAAAGTCCATGTGTGTGTAAGGATGGGTTCGCATATGTGCGGCCGCGGTTCCCAGCATGGGGTCCAGTGCGTCCCTGTTCACCGGTTCTTCAGAAATGCAATAGTGGCCTTAGATGTGTGTTTTGAATCATTGTCATGTTGGAAGAGTTCATGACGACCAAGGGCACAGAGTGATGGTAGCATCTTATCTTAATATAGAGCAGTAAATCTGAGAATTCATGATACCATCAATGAAATGCAGCTCCCTGAGACTAGCAGTACTCATGCAGCCCCACAGAAGGACACTGCCACCACCATTTTCGCTGTAGGCACCATGCATTTTTCTTTGTACTCCTCACCTTTGCGATGCCATACAGTTTTGAAGTTACCAGTTCTAAAAACATTTATCTTGGTCTCATTACTCCAGATTACAGAGTCCCAGTAGTCTTTTTCTTTTTCAGCATGGGCCCTGGGAAATTCTAAGCAGGCTTTCTTGTGCATGGGCTTTAGGAAAGGCTTCCTTTGTGGATGAATCCTATACATGCAAGTCCTCTGCAGTGTACGCTGTATTGTGTCGAGGGAAACAATGACCCCAGTCTGCCTTTCTACTTGTTAATGGCGATTTTCTTCAACCCTTCTCATCAGAAGATGCTCCTGTCGAGGTGTTAACATCTCTGGATGGCATAGACGTCTCTGTGAGATGGTTGCAGTTCCATCTTTGTTACATTTTTGTATTACTTTTGCTACAGTATTGACAGATAAGTAAAGCTTTGCTGATCTTCTTGTAGCCTTGAAGCCTTCACCTTTCTTGTGCAAAGAAATTATTTTCTTTCTCAGGCCTTGTGACTTTTTTCTTCCATGTGGTGCCATTGCTGACAGCATGAAATAGGAAGGGTTTTTCTTTGTTAAGTAACGCTCTTTTATAACAACTGTCTGCTGGACACCTGTTTAATGAATAATGAGTCTTACCTGTAGTTGAATTCTTGTTAATTAGAATGTTGTTGTCTAAAATGTAGCTTTGCTCCTAAGACTTTCACTGGGGTGTATTCATTTTTGCAACATGGTCTTAAGTTAATTTGTTATAAAAAATACACTGATGTAATACAATTTTGTGTGTGCAAATTAATAAATCTTTGTTGTAATCAATGGTCCACATCTGTTGGAGTATAATGTAGTATAGTGTTCCAAAGAAAATGTTGATTCTGAAAGGAAAGTAAAAGCTTTCTGACAAATCTGTTGGAGTGTACTCATTTATGCTCAGCACTGTGTGTGTGTGTATATATATTTTAACTTTTTTTTACATAATTAAACAAAATGAAAATGTGTTGTAGCACAAAAAAGTAAACTAGTACTCACAACCCAAAAGATAAGTGATAAATATGAAGGGGCTTGACTATAAAATTATATTGAAAGTCCTAAAACAGTTCTGAATGATTACAAAAATGTCCATGAAATGTTACTTGAACGAAAACTTTTAGCCGGCGACTCCAATGTCTTTGCAAATTATTTTATTGATACACGACAGTGAGTAAAAAACAGGGCTCATGCCTTTCGGCAGAAAGCCTTGGTCACAGCACATAATAAAATGAGACACAAAGTATATATAACATAATATACAAGCTCAAACTCTTCAATATTCAGTTCATCAATTATGCAATTAAAAGCCAATGACAGGTGTAACACTGAAAAAGCAGTAATAAGACAATTGGTAAGTTAACAAATGTTAAGAATGTAGCAAACACAAGATATATGAAAAGAGAGATTGTGAAAAAGTGACATGAAAATACTCTACATTTATATTATTATTTTAGAAAGAGATCCACATCATATTGAAAGTTCAAACCAGCAGGCATTCTGGTTTGAAGATTAAAAATCCACCATGCTTCTCTCTCAAAATGTTTGTGATGGGTATCAACTCCACGGGAGGATCTTTTAACCTTTTCAGAAACACAAAAATGTAATGATTTTATTTCACCAAAATGAACATATTTAAAGCGTGGAAACGTTAGACAAATTCTTGTCATTAGAGTAAGAAGCCCCATAAAAATGTTCACTTATCCTGGTGCGGAGGAGTCTTGCAGTGTAACCCACGTATTGTTTACTACAGGTGCTGCATTCTACAACATATACAACATTGTTGGAACTACAATTAATAAAATCACATATTGTGAATTCTCCGCTAGTGACACAAGAAATAACAGCTTTGCGGTCCTTAGAATGTTTGTCACAGAATCCGTAGGTATTTACAGTAAGCCACAAACAGAAGACCCAGTGCTATGCAACCATGTTCTTCTGTGCCAAGCAGACTAAAATAGACTGGGACAGGATACTGCCCAAAGTGTTGGCTTGGGGACTTGAAAAACTGCACCCCGCAGACAACACAGGGACAAGGACCTTATCTGCAGATAAAATAGGCAGACATTTTGAAACATTATTTTTTACATTATTGTAATTCTGTGAGAAAGTGGTTGCAAAGGTGACAGGACTATGTCTAGCTGATAGAGAGTCACCTCTGTTATTACTATTGTGCAATGCAAAAGTGTGGCTCTATCCTTTTTGGAAGCCAAGCCCCTGTTTTTCCTTATTTTGAAAATGGTGTGACAAATATGGCCATCATCCATAATGTATACAAGTAGGAAAAATGGGAAAAAAAGATATCGGAATGGACAGGCCAGAAAAAGGAGCATATATTCAATTAGTAAACATTTTTTATATTTATTTAGATATCAAACATTAAAAAAAAAATGACAAAGGTGCCAACGCATTCATTTGTATTTAAAACACAAAAATAACATACAGCAGTTTCCTGTATGTAGTTATATAACCAAAGAATGAGCACTATATGTGTTGGGTCCTCACATGCCGATGCGTTTCACCAATTGCTTCATCAGGGCTATAAAGACCACATAGTACTCATCTATGGAAAAGAAGAGTATAATTTCCAATCATATTGGGGTACATATAATACAATATTTATAAAAAGTTAGGGGAAGGCGCCTGGCCCTTTAAAAAAGATAATAAAACCTGCTGCCCCTTTAATTGTTAAAAACAATATATAGGTATAAATCGTGGATAAAAAGGCGCTGGTAATCTTTTATGTTGCTGGTTTATAATTATTAAAGGTATCACGTATTTTTATAAAATTATTCAATATTAATATTATAACAAAAGTGTGTAAAATATGTGCTGAATTAAACAAGTGCAAATTATAATTAATAAATATCAAAGTGCTTAATAGTGCATCAATCTAAAATTACAAGTGTTAGTTGTCACTAGTATATATGTTACATAAATAAATTAATTAATTAGTGCAACAAGCAAGAAAGTGCTTAATAGTGCATGCATAAATTAAATCACATCGAGTTGGATTATAAAATGGTCGTGCTCTCCAATAAGGTGCTCAAAGGTATATAACAAGTGTCTCTAAAATTCTGAGCAATTCATGCAATCGGATTGTGCTTCTATATTCTTGATTTTAAGGTGCTCCAGGTGGTGGGGTGTGTCACACATGGCCTCTTACCAGCTTCCAATAGGTCGTAATGACCCCCAACGCCTGTGATCCCTTTATCTGGGTGGATCAAACCTCTCCTCGATATCTTTAGCTTGAATATCTGCTCCTACATTAGGCGTATATGGACCATGCAATCCGCATATAAAGATAAAAAAATGCCTCCAATAGTGAAATATTGTAAGGTTTATTGTAAATACACTAAAGGATAACAGTTGGTCTCTTACTATTTGCTGTGCCCTCCTGGCACTGGGCAATTCGGCAGTACAAAATCGTTCGGGTATTGGGAAGATAGTGTCCGAGGATCTGCAGCTTCCTCCTATCTCTCCTTTCACTGTTTTGTGTGCGGCGGTTGGCGTGCGTCCCTGCCCCTGCTACGAATGCCTGAGTTTCAGTTTCCGGGTTTAGCAATGACCACAATGCATTTCGCTCTTGTGCGTCATCAGGACCGCCTGATGACGCACAAGAGCGAAATGCATTGTGGTCATTGCTAAACCCGGAAACTGAAACTCAGGAATTCGTAGCATGGGCAGGGACGCACGCCGACCGCAGCACACAAAACATTGAAAGGAGAGATAGGAGGAAGCTGCAGATCCTCGGACACTATCTTCCCAATACCCGAACGATTTTGTACTGCCGAATTGCCCAGTGCCAGGAGGGCACAGCAAATAGTAAGAGACCAACTGTTATCCTTTAGTGTATTTACAATAAACCTTACAATATTTCACTATTGGAGGCATTTTTTTATCTTTATATGCGGACTGCATGGTCCATATATACGCCTAATGTAGGAGCAGATATTCAAGCTAAAGATACTGAGGAGAGGTTTGATCCACCCAGATAAAGGGATCACAGGCGTTGGGGGGTCATTACGACCTATTGGAAGCTGGTAAGAGGCCACGTGTGACACACCCCACCACCTGGAGCACCTTAAAAACAAGAATATAGAAGCACAATCCGATTGCATGAATTGCTCAGAATTTTAGAGACACTTGTTATATACCTTTGAGCACCTTATTGGAAAGCACGACCATTTTATAATCCAACTCGATGTGATTTAATTTATGCATGCACTATTAAGCACTTTCTTGCTTGTTGCACTAATTAATTAATTTATTTATGTAACATATATACTAGTGACAACTAACACTTGTAATTTTAGATTGATGCACTATTAAGCACTTTGATATTTATTAATTATAATTTGCACTTGTTTAATTCAGCACATATTTTACACACTTTTGTTATAATATTAATATTGAATAATTTTATAGAAATACGTGATACCTTTAATAATTATATCCAGCAACATAAAAGAATACAATATTTATATTCATTTACAACTCAATTCCAAAAAAGTTGGGACACTGTACAAATTGTAAGTAAAAAAAGAATGGACTAATTTACAAACCTCATAAACTTATATTTTATTCACAATATAATATAGATAACATATCAAATGTTGAAAGTGAGACATTTTGAAATGTCATGCCAAATATTGGCTCATTTTGGATTTCATGAGAGCTACACATTCCAAAATAGTTGGGACAGGTAGCAAAAAGAGGCCGAAAAAGTTAAATGTACATATAAGGAACAGCTGGAGGACCAATTTGCAACTTATTATTAGGTCAATTGGCAATATGATTGGGTATAAAAAGAACCTCTCAGAGTGGCAGTGTCTCTCAGAAGTCAAGATGGGCAGAGGATCACCAATTCCCCCAATGCTGCGGCGAAAAATAGTGGAGCAATATCAGAAAGGAGTTTCTCAGAGAAAAATTGCAAAGAGTTTGAAGTTATCATCATCTACAATGCATAATATCACCCAAAGATTCAGAGAATCTGGAACAATCTCTGTGCATAAGGGTCAAGGCCGGAAAACCATACTGGATGCCCGTGATCTTCGGGCCCTTAGACAGCACTGCATCACAGGAATGCTACTGTAATTGAATTCACAACATGGGCTCAGGAATACTTCCAGAAAACATTATCGGTGAACACAATCCACCGTGCCATTCGCCGTTGCCGACTAAAACTCTATAGGCCAAAAAAGAAGCCATATCTAGACATGATCCAGAAGTGCAGGCCTTTTCTCTGGGCCAAGGCTAATTTAAAATGGACTGTGGCAAAGTGGAAAACTGTTCTGTGGTCAGACGAATCAAAATTTGAAGTTCTTTTTGGAAAACTGGGACCCCATGTCATCCGGACTAAAGAGGACAAGGACAACCCAAGCTGTTATCAGCGCTCAGTTCAGAAGTCTGCATCCCTGATGGTATGGGGTTGCATGAGTGCGTGTGGCATGGCAGCTTACACATCTGGAAAGGCACCATCAATGCTAAAAGGTATATCCAAGTTCTAGAACAACATATACTCCCATCCAGACGTCGTCTCTTTCAGGGAAGACCTTGCGTTTTAGCAACATGACAATGCCAGACCACATACTGCATCAGAACCATAGAGGGAGAAGACATCAGACATCAGACAGAGAAATACAAGAGGCAGTGATTTTCCTGCAGCTGCAGCTTACTGCCAAGAGAGCTCCCGCGATGAGGAGGATTGGGATGATGAGGTGGCAGACTGCATGCCAAAGACTGGAGAAGAGGAAAGAAGGGACGGAAAAGGTGAAGTAGCAGTGAGGTAAGATTTTGTCCAGGAGCAAGGAAACGCTTGCAGAGGATTTGATAACGTAGTCATCCATTTCCACCAGATGGTACTGCAACATGGGTACAGGCCACTGCTATCCCCAAAGCAGGTCCACAGAGCTCTGCAGTCTGAACCTTTATTAAAACATCTGCTGCTCACAGTTGCCATTGTGGCCTGCAGCAAATGAGCCATGATAAAACCTCCAGCAATTTGGGTACCACATGCAAAGTTTCACAAGGGGTTTTAAAAGCTTATCCTATGCCACATCAAATGGGTAGGTGGGTCATCACTGGGTAACACTAAGTAGGGTTAGGCATATGTTTGAACCTCACTATAAGTCTCCTATTACTGGCATTGCAGCTGCACCCATTCCAGCCTTTGCAATTTTATCATTTGGTCTACATCACAGTGACAGGTACCAAGAAGCCATTATTTTGCTCAGAAAGCTATCCCTGCCCTTGACTAGCATGTGAAAGATAATGTGTCTGCATCACTAGACAACACAGATATGTGGTTCAGTAAGCACGGGCACATTGTTAGAGCTCAAGGTGCTGTTCTGCAGTCACCTCTACCCCCTCCTCCTCAATGGCCTTTTCCTCTGACTCCACAGAACTGCCAGTCCCCACCAAGTGCCCCAGAGAAAATGCAAAGGGTCAGACAAAATGCTGCCAAGTTTTTTTGTAACTAGTATGCATGGGGGCAGGAGACAGGAACCACGCTAGACCAGAGAGACTGAGAGGTGGCTGGCCCCATGTTTCCATGTGCCAGGCAAGGTAGTTTGTGACAATGGCATCAACTTGCTATTCTCTCTTCAACAGGAAATATTCACAAATGCCTTGCCTTGCACATATCATAAACCTAATAGGACAGTGGTTCATGGTTAGGTACCCCAACCTTCAGGTGGTCCTGCAGAAGAGAGTGTGGGCACTTTACATGGTCATGCTCTGCAAGCATTTGCCTTGCAATAATTTTGTGGTAACACAATGTGCCTGCCAACCACTTGATATGTGACACCCCAACACACTGGTGTATTGACCATACTGCAGAGGCTGCAACAACCATCACTGAGTATATATATATATTATGGTACCAGGACAGACTTTAGGGAACTGAGGTTCTATGCATCATATCATTGGCTTATGATTCAGGATGTGCACAGCATAGTTTCACCTTTAAAAAAGGTGACTAGGATGGTAAGCCACAACAAGTTGGAGACTAGCTACATGATCCATCTCATGCTCCCCCTGGAGCATACACTGCTTGGTGTAAGAGACTGGACACTGGAGGCACAGCAGCAGGAGGAGGGGAGGAGTACAAGGAGAAGGTAGAGGTGCTGGCGATGAGGAGGAGAGGGAAAAGGGATAGGTTCCAGAAGGATATATGTGGCTGGGGTGACAGAGACACTGAAGTCTCTGGGTCTTCTGCTGCAGGCAATTTGTGGCAAATAGGCTCTGTTATACTGAAATGCCTGTGCAGGAACCCCAGATGCCCATTTCTTGGATCCTTGATATCAGGGGAAAATGGCAGATCTAGTGCTATCATGCCAGAGGGAGCACAAAATATGCCACTTAGATGAAGTGCTGCAGAAGAACCTCTTGGCTGCATTTCCTGATTGTGGCAGGATGACCTCTCTTGCCCTATCCTCACTTGCCTCCTTGAAAGGAGGAGGCAGTGACTACCTCAACAATATTTCAAGATGTTTTTTTAACCAAAATATATGAGCATAGCTGCAGTCAGCACTCATAGGCAAGTCCTCAATCACATGATTGCAGACTCCTTGGGGACCAGGGCTGAGGCGGACTTTCTTCAAAGTGAGAACCCTATGGATTATTGGTTACCCTGACTGTACCACTGGCAGGTGCTTGCATAGTATACACTAATGCTTCTGGCTTGCCCTACAGCCAGTGTGCTGTCCGAGAGGACCTTCAGCTCAATAGAACAATTTGTTATAGAGCGGAAAATCCACCTGTCCCCTAACATTGTAGGCCACTGACTAAATGTTTCATCCTTTCACTACTATGTAGCTATTGCCAACTCTCCTGGCCTGCCAATATTCCAAACTCCTAACACTTCTCTTGGTTTTCCACTATTACCGGCTCCTGCTACCTCTCCTGGCCTGCCAGCGTTACCAACTCCTGCCACTTATCCCAGACTATTCTGGTGCTTTGGCGCTGTAAAGGTGCCACACATATTTCTAAAGCTGGAACTCAGATGCAAAATTTGTAATGTTTGCTGCAGGGTAAATCCTGCATTGTGCTGTGGTGCATTGCTATGCATTGCCATGCGAAGCACTGCGAAAAAATTATGCTGCAATCATTTTTAAACAATGCACACCAAAGCAGTGCATAGAGGTGAGCATGCCCCTAAAAAGCAAGGCTTTTTTTCTTGTCTTTGTGTTGTGCCTGCATTGGACAACATCAGCCAATGCAGCATAATGGCCTGGTGTGAACCAGTCCTAAATCATGCTCTGTGTCTCCAAGTTCACTACCATTCCAGTGCTCTCCTACTGTAAAGGTGCTCCACACTGTTTCTACAGATAGACCATGGCTGCAAAATATCTAATATTTGCTGCAGGGTAAATCCAGCTTCCTGTTTTTTTTTAATATATTTTTATTGAACATAGGAAACAATCACAAGGTCTGTTTTGCATACAAATAACAAACACATTTCTTGAAACAGTAACAATTATGTATGCAGACAGAGAGTTTATGTTTGCTGTCTATTCTGGTGCTCCAGCACTCAAAAACATTTGTAGCAATTGTCTGTCACATAATACACTTCAATGTTTATTTCAAGATAAAATCTACCTCATCTTCCCCTCCTACATTGTGGCCTAAAGAAGCTGTCCAGCAACTGTACAATATTTCTGGCTATTATCTCTGATATAATATACGCTAATTTTTATTTTAGGATACACCCTGATTTGTCTCTCCCTCTTATACTGTGGCTCAACCAATGTGCTTACATACTGTCCAGCCACTGTACAATATATATTGCTCTCAGTAAAAACACACCATTTATTAGGCAAATATTATGCTGCAGTCACGTAGGGTAAAAAATATGTAGGCACATCACAATGTGAACAGTGCCATCCACAGCAATTTAACTGACTTACTCCTCCCTACTGAAGTCTGAGATAGCTCCGCCCACTAGTGTGACATCACCATGGTTGCCTTGTTGGCTGTTTTTTTGAAGAGGATGATTGAATTCAAACTTATGACCGACTGCATGGTTATGGATATCATAGATCATTTGGAAATCTTTTATTATCACTTTTTACTTTAGTCGCTATGTTTTACTGACATATTGTTGGTAAATAGAGATGGGCCGAACACCCCCCTTTTCGGTTTGCAGCAAGACTCCAGAACATGGGGAAAAGTTCTCCCCCGAACCACGAACTCCATTAAAGTCTATGGAAGCTGAACATGAGAAATCAAAAGGCCCCATTTTGAAGGCTTATATGCAAGCATTTGGCTATAAAAGAGGTGTGGGGTCCGAGTACTGCCTTGGGGGATATGTATCAATGCAAAATAAAAATACAATTCTGGATTTTTTTCACCGCATTGCCAGCACACTGCCCTGGTGTGAAAGCATTCATTGATTTTAATGTGAAGCATTTTTCATGAGCTTTTCAGGTGCTTTCTTTAATGCCAAAGCGCTTGAAAAACTCCTCAGTGTGAAAGGGCTCTAAAGGTTTAAAGTTATGATAAAGTCATGTTTTTAAAAGAAAAAAAATAACAAATGTTATATTTACCTGCCCTGTGAAGTAGTTTTGCAGAGGGGCAGCCTGGATCCTTCTCTTCTCGGGTCCCTCTTTGCTGCTCCTAGCCCCTCCATCCTGTTGAGTGCCCCCCACAGCAAGCAGCTTGCTATGGGGGCACCCGAGTCGAGCTGCAGCTCAGTGTCGCCATTCAGACACAGAGCTGCCGTTCGGCCCTGCCCCCTATCTCCTTATTGGCTAACTGACTTTAATTGACAGCCGCGGGAGCCAATTGTACCTCCGCTGTGTCCTGGATGGCCAAGGGACTCGTGGACAACGCTGGACAGAGATTGGGCTCAGGTAAGTATTAGGGGGTGCTGGGGAGGCTGCTGCACACAGAAGGGTTTTTATCCTAATGCACAGAATGCATTAAGATAAAAAAAATCTGACTTTACAACTGCACTAGGTACATAGTTGCCAACCTTCCAAAAACGTTTTTAGGGACACATTTTTTTTGTGTACAGAAAGCTACTGTAGGCCGAGCATGTACTTTTATTCAGGGTGGGGCATTTATTTATTATGGGAATAAGGTTTACCTTCCAACATGACAATGACCCAAAGCACACAGGAGAAATTACAACACATTGGTTGAATGAGAAAAAAAGGTTGAATGTCCTTGCATGGCTTAGTCAGAGCTCAGACTTAAACCCCATTGAAAATCTGTGGAATGACTTGAAGACTGCAAGTCACAAACAGTCACCATCAAATTTAACTGAACTTGAGCAGTTCTGCAAAGGAGAGTGGGCAAATATTGATAAGTCTAGATGTGCAAAGTAAGTAGAGACATATCCCAACAGACTAAAGGCTGTAAGTAAAGTAAAAGGTGGTTCAACAAAAGGCTGACACAAGGGGGTGATCCTTTTTACAACTCATTCATTCAGTTTTTGAATTTTTAAAATTATTTTTCTAACATGTTTGTGTGTTATAGCATTCACTTGGATGTCAGAAGTTGCAATACAGCTGGATAAAACAAAAACTGTGTTTGTCTTCATTTTAGGCTGCAAAATGTGAATATTTTTAATGGAATGATTCTTTTTGTTACCCACTATATATATATATATATATATATATATATATATATATATATATATATATATATATATATATATTTGTGTATATATATATATATATATATATATATATATATATATATATAGCTGTGATGTATTTTTGTGTCTAGGGGATACTATTTATTACAGCAATGACCACTCCCAAAAAAAAAAAAAAAAAACACAACACAGAGACTCCATAAGCTGGTATCTTTTCCCCAGGGACAAGACCCCATCATAGTCATTCACATGAGATACACCCTATTACAGCATTGGGCGCTCAGCTTCCCAAAAAAACTGAGACCCCCCCAGCCATAATCTTCCCCCCAGAGATTGAGACCGTGCAAACACCCCTATAGCAGCACTAGCAGCATACCTGCTGAGATTTTGAGGGCCTCAACTGCAACCTTTAACTCACCAAAATGTTGTGCATATTATTTAGTGCTAGACATGCTACAGCAGATAGTCAGACACTGTAGACATGGTACAGGAGATGGTCAGAGACTGCAGACATACAACAGGAGATGGCCTGAGACTGCTGACATTCTACAGAAGATCGCCAGAGACTGTAGACATACTACAGGAGATAATCAGAGACTGTAAACATACTACAGGAGATGGTCAGAGACCACAGACATACTACAGGAGAGATGGTCAGAGACTGCAGACATACTACAGGAGAAATGGTCAGAGACTGCAGACATACTACAGGAGAGTTGGTCAGAGACTGTAGACATATTACAGGAGATGCCCTGAGACTGCAGACATTCTACAGGAGATGGCCAGAGACTGCAGACATACTACAGGAGATGGTCAGAGACCACAGAGATACTACAGGAGAGATGGTTACATAGTAGTTGGGGTTGAAAAAAGATAATAGTCCATCCAGTTCAACCTGTGTAGGTGTGTGTGGACTTATTCATTTCCCATACCCCTGAATGTTTTGCTCTTGGAGATGTATGTCCAAGAGTCTTTTAAAAGTAGCCATACTCCCCGCAGTTACTACCATTTGTGGAAGCGGGTTCCCCAATCTTTTTTCTTTTACTGTAAAAAAAACCCTTTGCGTAGCCTGAGGTTAAATCGCTTCTCCTCTAATCGCATTGAATGGCTTAGTGTTCTCTTGCACTCCTTGCAACTGAATAGTTTTTTTCCTATGCTGAGATCACCATTGAGGTATTTGTAAATCGTTATCATGTCCCCTCTCAGGCGTCTCTTCTCTAGGGAGAATAAATCCAGTGCCTGTAAATGTTCCTCATAATTTAGGTCCTCCAATCCCTTAATTAGTTTAGTTGCCCTTCTTTGGACTCCAGTTCCAGCACATCCTTTCTGAGGATTGGTGACCAGAAATGGACAGAATACTCTAGGTGTGGCCGGACCAGAGTTTTATAAAGTGGTAGGATTATAGATTTATCTCTGGAATCTATCCCCTTCCTTATGCCCTGCTTAATTTTGTGTCATCTGCAAAAACTGAGATTGAGCTAGTGATCCCGTCCTCAATGCTATTTATGAATAAATTTAACAAAATTGGTCCAGGTCCCAGGACCAAAATTGGTCAGAGACTGCAGACATACTAAAGGAGAGTTGGTCAGAGACTGCAGAGATACTACAGAAGAGATGGTAAGAGACTGCAGACATACTACAGGAGAGTTGGTCAGAGACAGCAAACATACTACAGGAGAGATGGCCACTGCTTTCTTTCTTACCCTTTTCTCTTTAAAAAGCTGATTAGAATTTCTGTAAATTTAGTGCCATATAAATGTGAGCTGTAAAGCTGCAAAGCATAACAATACAAAGCTTTTTTTTTTTTTTTTCTAAAGCTTAGACTTCCTGTGGGTCTTTATCATCTTTCGCTCTTACTAAATGCTCTTTTAAGAGGATAGAGTAACCAAAGAAAGCAAAGCTTGTAATTTACAGATTTAACTATATAGGAAAAAAAGAACTAGAATGATTTGGGGCAAATTGTATTTGTAAAGTGAACCTGTGCCCAGGTACACATATAAAGTTATGACATATTCTAAACAAGCAGAAAAATAAAAAACTTTCAGGCTCGGTTCACACTCCTGTGATGCACTTTCGATGTGATTTTTAAGTGTGATTATGAACTGTGACTTTGATGAGACTTTGGATGTGGTTAGCATATTGTATGGAACCAAGCTGCACACGAAAGCAGCACAGGAACCTTTTCCAAAATCGCACTGCACAGATTTGCAAAAAACCCCATTGAAGTCTATGGGGACCCAATCTTGATAATCCTGGCCTTTTACATATTATTAACTAGTTCATTTATCACACCTATTGTATATACCTCTTCTATTCTTTATATCTTTCAGGACAAAGCAAGGCTTTTTTTTTTTTTTGCTAATATTGTCATGTAAAACATATCCTATTTTTTATGCAACCTATAGACAAAAAAAAGTAATGAAAACATATATTGTTACTGTATATAAAACGGTACTTTTTAAGGCTGCAATGACACATCATTTAAGTTTCTGGTGCAAAATATGGCAAAATTATTTACAAATAAAAAATTGCTTTATTTATGTGCAGTAAAATTAACGAAAAAATTGTAATCATTAATGGTGAAAAAAAATCCCCAGAAAAATAATAGCTATAGTGGAGAAGAGCAAAATCAGTAAATTAAGACTGAACTGAGGATTTTTTAAAAGTTAAAGTGGAGCTCCACCCAAAAGGGGTCTCCTCCCCCCCTCTGCTGCCACAATTGGCACATTTTGGGGGGAGCGGGTACCTGGTTTTGACAGGAACTCGCTTCCACTTCCAGCCGGAAGTTCACCGCGGCGAACTGAACCAAAAGTTCGGCCCCCCCTCTTTCCACCACAGCCGTCCCATTCTCAAAGCGCAGAACGCATGTGCAGTAGGTAACTAGCTGTGAAGCAGTAAGGCTTCACTGCCCATTTCCCTTTGTCAAGATGGCGGCGTCAGCACCCAATAGCCGATTAAAGAATCGGTTCAGTTGAGGACACCTTTGGATTCCCGGACAGGTACGTAAGTGCCCTAGTATTAAAAAGCTAGCAGCTGCAGTATGTGTAGCTGCTGACTTTTATTTATTTATTTTTTTGGGGGGGGGGGGGCTGGAGCTCCTCTTTAACCACTTTAGCCCCGGAGGATTTTGCTGCTCAGTGACCAGGCCACTTTTTTCAACTTGGCACTGCGCCACTTTACCTGACAATTGCTCGGTCATGCAATGCTGTACCCAAACTAAATTTACGTCCTTTTTTTCCCACAAACAGAGCTTTCTTTTGGTGGCATTTGATCATCTCTACGCTTTTTACTTTTTGCGATATTAATTAAAAAAAGAGCGAAAATTTTCTACTTTGACTGTTAAAAAATATCCAATATATTCAATTTTTATCATATATTTAAGCCAAAATGTATTTTGCTACATGTCTTTGACAAAAAAATTCTCAATGAGCGAATTTTGATCCACTTAAAGACCGGAAGATTTTACCCCCCTTGCTGACCAGGCCATATTTTGCGATTCGGCACTGTTACTTTAACGGACAATTGCACGGTTGTACGACGCTGTACCCAAATGAAATTTATGTCCTTTTTTTTCCCACAAATAGAACTTTCTTTTGCTTGTATTTGATCACCTGTGCAATTTTTAATTTTTGAAAAAAAGAGCGACAATTTTGAAAAAAAAAAAAAAAACGTTTCACATTCTGATATATAACATTCCCAAAAAAAAAAATTAAAAATCAAAATTTTTTAACATTTTAGGCCAATTTGTTTTCTGCTACATATTTTTGGTAAAAAAATCATAATAAGCATTTCCCTGTCGCTCATTGACAGACGTAGTCCTCCTTGATTAATATCAACTCGGGTTATACTGCCCTCTACAGGAGTAGGACTAGACAGGAAAGAAAACGTTCTGGCCACACCCTAGGGGCAGTCCCAGAGGGTATATCCTCTCACTTTCTGCTACAGCAAATCAGTTTTTTTCTGTCTAGTTAGGAGTAAGGACCTAGATTCCTTGCTAGGATCTTCGGTCCTGGCAAGATTTTTTTTTAGAAATACTTTTTTAGACAGCTTTTTTTCTCCAGTGTTCCTGTGAGATCTTCAAGCAAGTACGCTGAAACTGGGCGACGGGCTGGATGTTGAGATCCAGTGGTCACCCCAGTTCAGCCTACGAGCGCGTGCAGGCCATAGCTCCGCGCTGGGTCGGCCGCGACATAGTCCCACTGGACGGGGACTGACCCTGCGAGTTAAACGTCTCGCCTGGACGCCAATGACCAACAGAGTCACGGCGTCCGTATTGGTCGACAGCCCCCCCACCCCGGTGGAGAGGGGTTCTGTCAGGAGTTGGCGCCCGCCTGGTTCCGGTATGGTGAGTAGAATGTTCCCCCTCTCCCCCTGTGGGGTTGTTGGTGGACGTGGGCCCCTCTCTGGGATGGTCGGACACTCGGTTTTCTGGGTCTCCCCTCTATCCTATAACAGGTCACAGATCCCCCAATTTTGAGTGTGATTTTTGTGAATAGAAACCAGGAGGCTTGGTTTGGGAGCTGACTATCTAAAGTCACTATATGACTGTAAGGGTGACTGAAGTCAGTGGCAGACTACTAAAAGGCATTACTATTGAGGTATAGAGGTATCCTACCTGTCTAGTGTGTACACAGGCCAATGCCTATGCCTGAGTTACTGCAGCCACAGATCGCCATCCCTCCAGAAAGCCGGTCACTTCCACAGGCCACACAGCCTCCCGCAGCTTCCGCAGGCCGCACAGGCCGAATGCACACATCCCGCAGGCCGCTGCTAGCTTGCAAGCCGCCGCTATCCTACACAGGCCGCCGCCATTTTCCTGCAGATCGCACGAGGCCGCCATATTGGCGTAGCCTCGTGTCTCCAGCATGGGGGCGGCCATGTTTGAGGTGACCAAACACCTCGTGGAGTAATTGGGAGGCGCCGGAAGGCGTGTAAAGGGGCGGAGCCGCCTCCTTGGCCCAGGGAAAGCAAGCCAAAGACTTACTGTCTGTAACAGACAGTGCTGGAAGCAGGTTGATAAGAAACTTCTGTGCATCAGGTGAGCCTTGGTGTCTCTCTCTCTCTTTCTGAGCGGTCCAAGTAGGTAGACTACTAGTAGGGGCGCTACTGCGCTGGGGGACTAAGTTAAAAAAAAAAAAAAAAAAATGTTCTTTTCTTGCAATTAATTTTTTTTGTGTTTGCTGGCAAGTGTCTTGTTACAGGAACCCTGCCACTCATGTATCCCCACCTGATCCCCTCGGGGTGGCCGCAGGACCCTCCAGTACCCCACTTGTGATGATGCATTATCAGCAGTTTTGGAGTCTTTGGTATCCCGGGTGGAGGTAGCCTGTCAGGGACGGGGGTCAAGAAGAGCGACCCCCGCCTACCCCTATGTCATCTGATACTTCAGATACGGATTCTGAGCTTGTCATTGCCGGGAAACCTTAAATCTTGAGGTTACACCGGCAGAGGTAGCTGAGACTGATATTCCTTTTTTGGTACTAGCAAGCCTACCAAAATGGTGAAGGGTTTCTCTTGCCCAAATGGGGTCTTCCGTAAACGAGCCCCTGCTATTTCCAAACGCATTGCTAAGCGCTATCATTTTGAGGAATCCCTCATTACAAAGATGGACGGTACCACTAATAGTGGACTCACCGATTTCCAGACTAAATAAAGCCACTGTTATCTCATTGGATTGACAGAATGGGCCCCACCCATCTCTAGGGTGGGGGGACATCTTCACCGGTTTCTGGATCCAGGGCTTTCCAGAATCCCGGATAAAGGGGTTCGCAAGGTCATATGGTCGGGATACAAGATCGAGTTTCGATCACTTCCACCGGTGCGATTCTTCCCTTCCAATATTCAACATCCCCGGGTCGCTTAAAAAGCTTTGCGGGGAACAGCTTGATGCAACAAGCAGTGGTAGTTCCCATTCCTTGGAGGAGTTCTAGTCGAACCTTTTCACAATGCCCAGGAAAAAGGGCTAGGTGCGTCCAATTCTGGTCTTGGAAGAGATGGAGTCCATCCATACAGTGGTGGCCTCCCTGCATCAGGGGGATTTCCTGGCGTCCATAGACATTTAGGATGCCTATCTTCATATCCCCATCTTCGCAGGACATCAGCGTTTTCTTTGCTTTTCCCAAAGATCATCCCTGGTTCCCACCAGGAGACTGAACTATCTGGGCCTAATTTTGGATACATCCTTGGCAAAAGTGTTTCTCCAGGCGGAGAAACTCCAGAAGATTCAGTCAATGATTCGGATGTTGCTGTCCGTCAACTCTGCAAAAGGGGGTTGAGCAGAAACTATCCTTGAGCACTATCAAGGGTCAGGTTTTCAGCGTTGGCAATCTTCTTTCAGAAGCCGCTGGCTACTCATTCCTTGGAGCGGAATTTCATCCAGGGGGTGCGGCACTTGGCTCCGCCAGTGCGCGCGCCCTTACCGCCCTGGGATCTTAATTTGGTTTTGTCGGTTCTGCGGAAACCTCCCTTTTAAAATATCAGGGAGATTCCCTTGCTTACATTATCCCAGAAGGTGGCCTTCTTGGTGGCTATCACTTCTGCACGCAGGGTGTCAGAACTGGCTGCATTATCATGCCATTCCCCATATCTTGTGGTTCATAGGGATAAGGTAGTTCTTCATCCGAAGCCATCCTTTCTTCCTAAGGTGGTTTCAGACTTTCATCTGAATGAAGATATTGTGCTACCTTACTTGTGTCCTCAGCCCAATCATCCTCGGGAATATGCGTTGCATTCCTTGGATGTGGTTCGGGCAATCAGGGTATACCTGAAGGCTACGGAATCGTTCCGTAAGACGGATTCACTTTTTGTGATCACGGATGGCCCCAGAAAGGGGTTGCCTGCATCTGCCGCGACTATCTCCAAATGAATCAGACAGACGGTGGTACAGGCTTATTCGATTAGGGTTCGGAATCCTCCGTTCCCTGTTAAGGCGCACTCCACTCGAGCGCTCAGTACTTCCTGGGCCTACCGCTATTAGGCGTCAGTGGTCCAGGTGTGCAAGGCGGCTACCTGGTCGTCGGTTCATACCTTTACAAAATTTTATAAAGTTGATGTGATGGCATCGGCGGATGCCTCATTTGGCCGCAAGGTTTTGCAGGCCGCAATTTGAGGAGACCGGTGGTCTACCTCGAGGGTTTTTTTCCGTTGGAATTTCAGTTGAGTCTCATCGTGTGATTGGTGAGCCTTTAAAACATCTAGTTGGCACCGGTTGGGCCTTCTAGATTGGATTTTGATTTCCATTTTCCCACCCCTCATTCTCTTAAGCTCATTGACAGACGTAGTACCTGCCCCTCTGTTTTTGAGTTGGATTGGGTTAAATTCTCTAAACACTGCTTTGTGACATAACTGATTTGCTGTAGCAGGAAGTGAGAGGATATACCCTCTGGGATTGCCCCTAGGGTGTGGCCAGAACGTTTTCTTTCCTGTCTAGTCCTACTCCTGTAGAGGGCAGTATAACCCGAGTTGATATTAATCAAGGAGAACTACGTCTGTCAATGAGCTTAAGAGAAAAGGATTTTACGGTAAGATTTTACAAAAATCCATTTATTTTGATTGGTTTGTGCAAAAGTTATCGCGTTTACTAACGACGGGAAAGATTTATGTCATTTTTATTGTTTTTTTTTTTACTAGCAATGGTGGCGATTTGCGATTTTTTGCGGGACTGTGACATTGCGGCGGACAGATCGGACCCCTAACTGACATTTTTGACACTTTTGGGGGGACCAGTGACATTACTACAGTGATCAGTGCTATAAATATGCACTGTTACTGTAATAATGACACTGGCAGGGAAGGGGTTAACACTGTTGGTGATCAAGGGGTTAAATGTATGCCTCATGCTTACTGACGTGTGTGGGGGGTGGGGGTTCTGTGACACAGACCGAGATCGCCGGTTCAGCTATACTGAATCCTGTGATCTCTCCCTGTCTGTCACAGAAAAGATCCGCCTGCTTTGTTTACTCAAGCGGCTGGATCTTCTCACACTTTCCCCGACAATCGGGGAAGAGAGGCGGCGACCGCTGCGCACCGCTGAGACAATTAGGAGTCCAGAAACGTAGGTCTACGTCGCTGGACCTAGGGGAGCTGCAGTGCCGCAGTAGCAGCACAGTTAGCGGTCTTAAAGTGGTTAAATAGTAAAAATCTAAAGTAGAACTATAGGCAAATTTTTTTTTTCTCCATTTTGGATAGAGTAAGGGAGGGTTATAAACACCCCTGTCAGATTTTTTTTTGCCATCTGTGTCCCATTGCAGAGATTTCCCTTCACTTTCTGCCCCATAGACAAACAGGAATTGAGAGAAAATCCCTGCAAATTAGGGGAATTCCTTGGGGACCCCCAGGTCACCAGAACTAGTGTCGCCATTGGAAGATTTCCCCTCTATTACTTTTCTGGGTACAACCCAAAATTTGGGATTTTCTTTTACTTTCACTTTTAATGATAATGGTAAACAGGACAAATAGAGAGGTTGAATCTTGATAATAGGGGCACAGACAACAATAAAAACTGATAGGGGTTCTGATCCATCTCCACTCTATCCAAAACTAAAAAAAAAGTTTTGCCTTTAGTTATACTTTAATGTGTTAAAAATATTTTTTTTAATCAAATGTGGCAAAATGTACTAGCTGAGTATTTTGAATGGGACTCTGAAGGCTTTTAATCACTATATTTGCTTTTACAAATACTTTTTACAAATCTACATTCTATACACTCCCGTTTCCACAATGACAGCACTAATAATTACAATAATAAATATTAGTCATCATCCTTTATTTACAACATGGCCAAGCAAGAGCTGCCTGTGGGTGGCCCTGGCCAAAGTACAACATCACTAACATACCTCAGCCTGCTTCTGCACTCGATTGGCAGTGGCGGAAAGGACAGGAGGAATGCATACCTCCCAATCGTCCCAGATTCCGCGGGACCGTCCCGCAATTGCAAGTTGGTCCGGGGACCTGCGGATCGAGGCTGGAGTCCTGGAGCCTAGTGTTGGAACAAGTTACCGCACTGGTCTCCATTCAGTGTTGGTATCCTCAATGGTGCAGTGTGTGCTCTCACACAGTGCACCGAAGAGTCCTGTGAGCAGAGCATCAATCTTTAATACTGTCATTAGTTGCTAGGACCACCAACGTTCTAGCAACTGATGACACAGTTTGTAAGCCACCTCCTAGCTCCACTCCCACCTTCAACTTCCTGCCTCTCTCGCAGCAGCACAGTGAAACACAAAGATCGGAGCCATCCTCTGCAATCCCAGCTGACGATCAGTCTGGCCAGTGTCACCCCCTGCCAGCAACACTCTATCCAATCAGCGCACTATAATCCATCTCCCGCTAGCTGTCACCGCTGCTCCATGCCTCCCTGCC
This sequence comes from Pelophylax lessonae, assembly GCF_965119305.1. NCBI lineage: Eukaryota > Metazoa > Chordata > Amphibia > Anura > Ranidae > Pelophylax > Pelophylax lessonae. The sequence goes on from NC_138769.1 coordinate 445,510,413, forward strand.
TCCCTGCCTGTGAGACTTTCTTCACTCCACACGCCACTGCTTGCAGTAATTTCCCTATGCAGCACACCTGCACAGCAAACAACCCCCCCCCCCCCCTTTATTGTTACCCTCCTTCCAGCATCTTATTCCATTCCCACTCTCCAGCCATTGAAATCGATCCTCTAGCCATGCCCCCCCCCCCCCCCCCCCACTAGCCCAAAGCATTGTTTTCAGAGATCCTTCCCAGCCACCAAATGACCTCACCCTCGGGATAGACCGATATTATTTTTTCATTTTCGATACCGAAATTTTGGCCATTGCATATCAGTATTGGCCAATATGGGCCGATATTTTGTACATCCTATGTCAGGATCCGAGACTAGTCTTCTCCTCCTCCAACCATTAGGTAGTAATGCTCATGTAAGGGTAAAATTATGTCACATAGGATAATTAGATCCCCCTGAGGAAGACACGAGGTCCCTGTGTCGTCACGCGTAGAGGAAGGGCTAGGACGGATGGAGCATTGCACCGAGTGTAGGTGAGACTGTCAGGCAGACCAGAGAGAACGGCCGTATAGCCGAGGCGGCTCCCAGCTTATCAGGAATGCATCCGGAGGCTACCCAGCAGACGGTTCATAGCGGTTCATAGGTGCATGTATGCACCATAAAATGTGAGTGTATATACAGTAAAACCTTGGTTTGAGAGTAACTTGGTTTACAAGCGATGTCTTGATATACAAGTAGCCTCAAGCTACGTATAAAAGAGAAGAGAGGCGCCTCTAAGTGTAGCAATATGGTTACATTTAATGAAGGTACAACATTTAGCAACTCACATGGTTGATGAATAAAAGAGGCAATCTAAGGATGCAGGCATTCGGGGTAAAGCTGTCCACATAGACCATCTTCCGCACCGCCATCTACGTCATCCCTTCCATGCGGCCCCTCACTTTCAGATCGCTTTACTGCAGGGTGGTCTTCCCGGTCAGGATTACAGACTGGCAGCCGGCAGTGCAGAAGATAGTCTATGTGGACAGCTTTACCCCGGATGCCTGCATACTTAGATGTGCCTCTTTTATTCATCAACCATGTGAGTCGCTAAATGTTGAACCTTCATTAAATGGAACCATATTGCTACACTTAGAGGCGCCTCTCTTCTCTTTGATACTCTGTAGCTCCTGCTGGAGTTTCCTTCTAATCCCCTTGTGGAAGCTGCTATTTGTGGATGGACATTTTATGGTTATATAACCTATTGCAATGCTAGAATCTTTTTATATGGACTATAAACTGAAGGACTTATGAATAAATGGTTGTGGAACGAATCATCTGAGTTTCCATTATTTCTTATGGGGAAATTCGCTTTGATATAAGAGTGCTTTGGATTACAAGCATGTTTCCGGAACAAATTATGCTCGCAATCCAAGGTTTTACTGTACTTTTATTCTACATAAAATAAAGTTTTAAAAGATATAAGCACTATTTGGAGCTATTTTTTCTACATGACATTGCCCCCTCTGGAGAGTCAGAGGTATATGTAGGAAGGTGCTGCCAGCGAACTAGCAGGGTCTGAGTGGAAGTGAGGAGAAGTGTCCTAGAGGAGGAACCACTGACCACGTTTTGGGGCTTATATATCTCTTATCTAAGGTAAGCGCCCAATCTTAAGGGAGTGCACGGAGTGAGAAGGCTTTGTGACATATCGGTCACGCACACTGGCTGGGAACACATCCACACACTTGGTGGATTAAGCACAAGCAGAGGATTATCTACAAGCACTTGGCACTTTTTATGTACTAAGGACTCATAATTCTAAATATTTTTATAAGCACTTTATGGATTATATTTGATATTGACCACAATTATTTATTTATTTATTTATTTATTTATTTTTTTTTGCGTGAGAGAACATAGTAAGAACATATTGCAGGATTTAAGGAAAATTGATATATCAGTATCGAACCAACACACAGCACTTTATAGTTTGATGTATTGATTTATCATTAATGCCAATTATTTATTTAGCACTGAGTACATATCAATTATGGATTTGGATTTTATAGAGTATGGTGTACACTACATCATCCTTGCATCAAACAATTGGATTTTAGTTATACCATACACGGTACAATTTGGGATTGCCACTAATATTGTTAGATCAATATATACATAGTGATTTTTATTTTGCGCAACACTATTTATTTAACTATCCGTTTATAAATGTTATTGAATATGCCACTCACAGAGCGGTATCACCCGGGTGTCACTTACGGCAAGTGGGTGAGAGACGGATCGGTATCGGGTGGGTGGGAGATGGAGCGGGTGAGAGACAGAGCAGTATTGAGTGGATGCCGAAGGGAGCGGTATCACCCAGGTATCACTTATAGCAAGTGGGTGAGAGATACCGATCTGCCAGCAGATCTGCTAATGTGGAATTGCTTATATCTTTAATTTGTACATATGTGAGTGGCATATTCAATAACATATGTAAACGGAAATATGCTATGCGACATAATTTTACCCTTACATGAGCAATATTTGGAATATCGGCAATATCAGCCAGTTCCGGGGCCGATACAGATTTATTGGCAAAAGTCAATATCGGCCCTCCAATAGTCGGCTTTGCCGATAATCGGTCGATCCCTACCCCCCCAACCCACCCCTTAGCCCCACCTCTACCTTCCACCTATATCCCAGCCACTAACACCCCACCTCACCATTCCACATCAGAACAATGACAGGGGCGTACACTGATGGGGGGGCACCATACCTCCCAACTCCCCTTGAATTCGCTGGGACCGTCCTGGGATTTATGTAAGTCCCGGCATTCTAGCGAATTAAAGCAATGTCTAGGAGTGGAGCCCAGAACTGGGAGGGGGCACACTGGCACAGGCACCAGCAGAGCTTTTTTTGCAGCCGGAACTGCTCACTTCTCCCTGCCAGAGGTGGCTCTTTAATTAGGCAAATCAGGCAGTCACCTAATTTGCCTGCTGTGATCTATTGTGAATGTTGGCGCTGGCGGCTCCACCTCCCCTGGCTGGGACTCTGTGGCCCAGGGGCAGACTGATCAATCTGTCAATGGGGCCTTTGTCATGGAGAGCCTGATGACAGCACGTGCAGGGAGCAGGACTGCGAAGGTGCAGGCAGGATGACAGTACCCATCTCCAGGAGGCCACGGGGAAGGTTACAGTGAGGACAGCAAGAACCGAAAGCCTTGGAGAGAGAACAGCTATGAAGACCTCCCAGGACCGGGGGACAGGCTGACCTGGAGCCGGAGAACGAGGACAGGCGGGAGGTGCAGGCAGCCAGGGACCACTCCATCTGACACATCTCACAGCAGACAGATCCTCTGGAAGAAGCAGAGAAGCGCCGTGACCTCCTGTCCTCACTCAGCTACGAGAAAGGGTCCTGCCCAATACTGGAATCCTGCCTCTCTCATCCCCCTCTCTCTCACCCCCCTCTTGCTCCCCTCTCTCACCCCCACTCTATCACCCCTTTCTTACCCCCCTCTCTCACCCACCCTCTATATCCCCTCTCTCACCCCCTCTCTCTCCCCTCTCTCATCCTCTTCTCTTGCTCACCCCCTCTATCTCCCCTCTCTCGCTCACCCCTTCTATCTCGCCGCTCTCATCCCCCTCTCTCGCTCGCCCCTTCTATCTCCCCTCTCTCATCCCCCTCTCTCGCTCACCCCCTCTATCTCATCTCTCACACTGTCTTTTTCTCACCCTGTCCTCTTTCTCACTCCTCCTCTCTATCTAACCCCCTCTCTCTCACCGCACCTCTCTCTTTCTCACCCCTTTTCTCTCCCTCTCACACCCTCCCTCTCTTCCCCCTCACTCTCTCTCACCCCTTCTTTTTCACCCCCCCTCTCTTTTTCTCCCCTCCCTCTCTCTCTCTCGCCCCTTTCTTTCTCCCCCTTGCTCTCTCTCTCACCCCCCTCTCTCCCTCTCTCCCCCTGCATTATGTATCCTAAACCCGACACTGACTGCAGCCCTCCCCAACCCCTGTGCTCTGCCATACACACTCTTGCACTATATACACAATACTGTACATTATATACTTCTCAAGTGTTAATTGTTTCAACAGTTGCTGGTTGCTATGCAGTCCCTGACTATTTTAATGAAGTCCTTCTTTAAGGTAGGCTAAGACAAAGCAATCAAAGCATATTTTATACAAGGAAGCCTGGGTTTTGTTTAACCACTCCCCTTAATCCCCTCCCACTAGTGAGTCTTTGACCACACCCACATTTTGCCACACCACGCTAAGCGTAACGCAGGTCATCCCTCCCCTCAAGTGTCCCTCATCCAGAAGTTCAAAAATTGGAAGGTATGGGAATGTGCTGTGAAGTGTCCTACTGGATGCTTTATAGCACATTCAATAGTTCATTGTGAGATGTCGCAGCTGCAGCAGAGGTGAGGGAGCCACATGAAATAGCCCGCAGGGCCGGATTTGGCCCACAGGCCTTGTATCTGACGCATGTGACTTAGAGGGATCCCCAGCTGATGAGATGAAGAGTGGCAGCGTTGTGTCATATGCTGTGACATGCTGTACGTTTTAGCACTGAAAGAAGCTGGAACTGTCAGAAAAAGTAATCTGTGCATGTCAGTTGAACTATAGTCTGGCTCCACTGGGAGAGAGTGCTTGACTAATTTCTAATTGCTGTTTTACTTATTTGACAAGCCTGATAGTAATTTGCATAGGGACATTAATAAAACAGAACTAGAACCTGCAGAAGTTGTGGACTGGAATATGGCCTTGTCTTCTTTCTGTAATAAAATACTGTAGAATGTACAGACCTGTCCATTAATATCAGTTCTGTGCTGCTCTGCACAAACAGTACCAGTGTACTAACACAGATATAGTCTAAATATGTCTGCTGATTAAAGTACATGTTTCTTGGAAGAAACCTGGAGGCTCCCAGTGCACCACTTACATTAGTGTTGGGGGTTAATATTACCACCGATGCTTGGGCTTATTTTACTCCCACACGTAAAGCCATACATCCCGAAACAACATCCACTCTATTGACAATGCTACCAGATGTTTGGTAAGTAGGGCAATTCTGAGGCCTTCTATATACTGTAGATGCATAGTTAGCATCCCTGCTAACTATGCATCTATATCTTGTTGCCTCTTATTTAAAACTGTTTATTTTGTCTATATAACATATATACAACTCTCTTTCCAAAAGTCTGTGGCCATTTTTTTTAAGTGCATGTTAAAAATGGGGGTGTGATTTTGTTGTTGTAGAATAAGATAGGATGTGATTGTGTGGGTGTGGTTAAAAGTAGTCACGCTATGTAGGGTGTCCTCAAATGTATTTTTCAAAACCTGTTAGCGTTAGCGCAATGGTCACTTTTAGTATATGATTCAGTTCAAAGTGGTGGTCTGTTTTTTATCTACCTCATTTTATTTTCTTTGTTTTTTGCATTTCAGTTACACACTCAGTATCACCTCCGGAATGACACAGAGTTGCAAAGGTGTGACATTAGTGTTTGTGGCCAAGTTAACCCCAGGCATCATTTTTGTTGTGGTTTCCACCGAATTGCATACTGCTTGAATGCATAATTTTAGCTTTAGACAGCTTCTGACCCCAAAGATGGTCTTTGACATTTCATATGTTAAGCCAGCATGTCATAGACCACCCAGCTATATTCTAGGTGAGGATGGAGCATAACTGTCGCTGGGGAGGGCTATAGGGGCATTAGTCCAGCTAGTGCTAAACCCTCTTTTATGCGGTATCAGGTTATATCTACCTTTAGCCAACAAAATGTTAGCATGAATATGTTATGTTTCATGTTTTTTTTCTCCTGTATACAATATTGAGCAACATATTGTTTTCTAGCTCAGAATATAGGACATAAAGATTAAGAAACTTGTCATGAATGAAAAATGGAGACACTCACTGCTGCCTTATCTTGCTTAAAATGCTAGTTGCCTTGTTGTCATGTTGACCCTCTAAATTCAACATTTTGAGTCACTGACTCAGAACAAACATGCAGACAGTGCCGGGACAAGGTCATCCAGCGCCCAGGGCAAAGATGCCAATCTGCACCCCCCTTCCCTTTAGGGTTAGGGTCAGGGCGCCCCCCCCCCATCCCTGCAATAAACCATTGCGCCCAGGGCAGCCTCCTCTCCTGCCCACCCCTTGTCCCGGCCCTGCATGCAGATAATAGCTTCTGACTTTTTTCCATCTTTCTTGATCTGTATACTTCTTCTGCATTATCACTGGGTCAGAACTTAAGTCTCTGTGTCAAAATATCACTCAGGCTAATAGCCTTTCAAAAGGAAATGAGCAATAGCATCCGTCTAATGACAAATGTTCTTTAACATAAAACTCTTTACATGTCTTTGTCACTTCTGCTAGCTGCTGACAAGTATAAAGTGCAGGCACCTAGACCTGCTGGAGCTCTCATTCACCTCTGCTATGGCCAACTAATGGCTGTTTTCAATGGGCAAAACTTTGCCTTTTCTCTTTCGTTCATTGATGGACACAGCTCCATATCTTCTTGACCGTTGGGTATATGTTTGTCTCCATAGGAGTAGGACACTAGGTGGAAAAAAATTTGAACACACCTATAGGGCAGTCCCAGGGGGTATACTCCCACTTCCTGCTATAGGACTTCAGTTTTTTTTCTGCCTAGTCAGGAGTAATGATCTAGTTCCTTGCTATGATCTCTGATCCTAGCATTTTTTATTTTTAAACAAATGTTTTCATTTTATTATTTTCTGTTCCTGTGAGAACTACAATCAATTCTGTTCTGTGAGAACTACAATCAATTGCCGGACTTGGCGATGGACTGGATGTCCTAGATCCTTACGATCTTCCCAGTCTGGCCAGCGAGCGCGACCCGACCTTAGCTCCATGCTGGGTTGGCCGTGACAGAGCTCCACTGGACGGGAGCTGGCTGGCGAGTTAAACGTCTCCCGAGGACGCATAGCCCTGGTCACGATCCTAGTCATAATCAGAGTTGGCCCACAGCATCCCCATGCCTGGTCCCATGGTGCAGTGAGTAGTGTCTCCTCACCCCTCTGGTGGCACCTTGGGGTGGACGTGGGCCCCTCTCTGGGTTGGACGGGCCCCCAAGTGCCCTTCCTTCCCACTTTTAAGTTCCCTCTTTATATCGGGGTTCCTCTGCACACCACCCACCATTCACCCCCGGGGTGGCCATGCCTGATTTGTATGGTGGGGGTGTCGAACAGGTGCTGGGGTCGGGGGGGGGGGGGGCACGGCGGTGGTGGTACAAAAGCGGCTTTGGTTGGGGGTGGTTCTGGTGGGGGTCCCCCCCCTTGCTGTCCATATGTACCTGGTGGTCCTTGGAGGGTCCCGAAAGCCACGTGGGCAGTGCGTGCAGCTGCCATTTTGTTGTGGATGGCTGCTGTTTGTGTAGTCCGGTGGCCATTTTCTTCTGGTTTCCCATTTCTATCAATTGGCGGTCATGTTTTTGGAGTCTACGGGGAGGCTATTTGTTGGTGGGCCTCTAGTGGCAGTTCTATGAACTTCCTCTTCCTCTCTGATCGCCGTGCGGCGTGCAGCCTGACGATCTGCATCCACACCTGAGAAGGGGGTGGTGAGTGCCTGCGGGGTTTATTTGGCTCTATCTTGCTGCTATAGCGATCCTGGTACACTGGGACTTGTAGTACCGCTGCAGCGATGGGTTGGTATTTTTCACATAAATTTTACACATTTTGCTGGCGGCTCCAGGTTAACCCATGGAGTCCCTGAAGCACGTGTCACCACCTGACCCCCCTCTCTGAGGCTGCGGGACCTGTGGGGTCCCAGTCCTCCTTGTCTGCTATAACAGCAGTCCTGCAGTAACTTGTGTCTAAAGTAGATTTGGCCCTTCAAAAGAGGATGAGTAAAAAGCATCCTCCGCCTTCACCTGCATCCTCTGCCTCCTCAGATTCTGAGGTGGAATTGGCCGCCGTGGACGCGTTTCACCCTATTGGGTCTGCGTCCATGTCTCCTGAGGGCTCTGATAGTGAGGATGATTCCTTTCCACTACAGTCGCGAATGAAAAGGCGCTGGTGGATGCATTGATTGTATCAGTGCGGGAAACTTTAATGCAGCTACTACTGCGTCGGCTGCGACGGTGCAGTTTGGTACCCGCAGAGCCTCCGAGGCAGCAAAGGTTTTCCCCTTTCCCACCTATTTCGACAACATTGTCGCAAGTCAGTGGGGTTCTCCCAAACACACTGTTGGGGTCCCTAAGCGCTTTTCTAGAAGGTATCTGTTTGAAGAGTCCCTGCTAAAGAAACTGACAGTACCACCCGTGGTGGACTTTCAGGTTTTCAGATTGAATAAAGCCACCCTCCTTCCAGTGGAGGACTCTCTGTCCTTTAAGGATCCCTTTGACAAGAGAGCTGAATATCTGGTACGATACATTTTCACCATGGCCGGTTCCATTCTGCGGCCAGTGTTTGCCATAACCTTGGTTTCACAGACATTAGCGGAATGAGCTAAGCTCCTGTGCCACGATTTGGAAGGTTGACAACCTCCTCCTGACCTGGCCGAGCTGGCAGACCAGTTGGTCCAGGGGTTGCAGTATGACTGTGATGCCTCTCTGGATGTGACCCCCTTAGCCTGGAGGGTGTCCGTGAAGGTGGAGATATGGCTGAAATACTGGTCTGCAGACCAGACTTCCAAGAAGGTATTGACTGAGTTCTCTTTTGTAGGAGACCGCTTGTTCAGGGCTTCAAAGAAGGAGATCATTAAGGGTCTTACAGGAGGTAAGAGTACTCTGCTTCCGCAGTTTGCCAGGAGTAAAGAGACTCATCGCAAGCGTGGTCCTTTCTTCTCGGTCCATAAGCGGTCGTTTTGTCCTTCGGTATCTAAGAACCAGGGATCAAAATCCACCCGTAACCCCACAGCGGGTTCCAAGAGGTCCAAGTCAAGAGTGGGCCACTCTGGGACCGCAGACAAGCTCGCTTCCGTCTGAAGGGGTGCCCTCACCCATACCTGGGGTGGGGGGACACTTTGCTTCTTTCCAGATCCATGGACCTCCTGGATTCAAGACAAATGGGTCCACGAGTCGATTCGGTCCGGGTACAAGATCGAGTTTCGGTCCTTGCCTCCGGCAAGGTTCTTTCCTTCCAATCTGCATTTGTCCCCAGATCGTCTACAAGGGTGGTACAGGATCTGCTCTCACAGGGGGTCATTGTACCGGTTCTTGAATCAAAAACCTTTCAGGGGTTTTATTCAAACCTGTTTACTGTTCCCAGGAAGGAAGGCAAGGTCCATCCCATTCTGGATCTCAAGACTTTGAACCGCCTTGTGCGGGTTCAGAAATTTAGAATGGAGTCCATTCGCATGGTGCTGGCATCCCTTCATCAAGGGGATTTCCTGGCCTCTATCGATATCTTCATATCCCAATATATGTCGGGCATTAGCTTTTCCTTTGCTTTGCCGTGGGCGAGGAGCACTATCGTGGCATTACCCTTTGGTCTCGCCTCAGCTCCTTGGGTGTTTACAAAAGTGCTAGCCCCGGGGTTGGCTTTACTGAGGCAAGTATGCATGCATGCAAGTACTGGGCCTGATGGTCTCCACCTTTGCGGCAGTTCCGTTGGCTCAGTTTGATACCAGGTCTCTACAGAAGGAGATCCTTGTTAAATTGAACAAGAACCCACAGGCTCTAGACAATCTGATCCTGTTGAGCCAGAGTACGAGGGAATCCCTGATCTGGTATCTCCGCTCTCCAACTCTTCGTCATGGAAAATCCTTTCTCCCCCTGTACTGGATGGTGGTCACAACGGATGCCAGTCTCTCTGGATGGGGTGGTGTCTTGGGTATGGATCTGGCTCAGGGGGTTTGGACTTGGGAGGAGTCCAGTCTGCAGATCAATATCCTGTAAATTTGGGCGATCAGGCTTTGTCTAATCCATTGGATGGATCGTCAGCAGGGGCGCCAGGTGGGGATTCAGTCGGACACTACCACGGGCGTGGCACATGTCAATCATCAAGGGGGCACCAAAAGTGCCTTAGCGGCCCAGGAAGTAGCCGGTATTCTAAGATGGGCATAACACTTTGTTCCAGCCATCTCTGCCGTGCATATTCCAGGGGTGGAAAATTGGCAGGCGGATTACCTCAGTCGGCAGAAGCTGGATCAGGGACAATGGTCTCTCCACCAAGAGATGTTTCATCAACTGTGGGGGACTCCTGATGTGGACCTGTTGGCCTCTTGTCTCAACAGGAAGATGCAGAGGTTCAAAGCAAGGTCTCGGGATCCTCTGGCTCACTCAACAAATGCTCTTGTAGCTCCTTGGAGCCAATATCGTCAAATGTACGCATTTCCTCTGCTGACTCTTCTGCCGAGACATCTACGAAGGATCAAGGCAAAAGGGATTCCGGTCTTCCTAGTGGTACCAGACTGGCCTCACAGGTTCTGGTATACAGACCTAATATGGCTGGTCGGCGATGTCCCTTGGAGACTCCCTCTCATAGAAGATCTCTCTGAGAAGAAATAAAAGACAGATCTTCCATCCTGCTTTGCAGTCGCTGGCTTTGAATGCCTGGCTATTGAAAGCCAGGTGTTGAAGGATAGAGGGGTGTCTGGATCAGTGATTCCTACGCTGTTAAAAGCTAGAAAATCTACTTCTAGGAAGATTTATCATCGAGCTCGGAGGGTGTACATTACTTGGTGTGAGTCTCGAGGGGGGTTTCCCCCTGTTCCTTCTCGGTGTCTCGTGTCTTGGAGTTTCTTCAAAGAAGTGTAGATCAGCGTTTTGCCTTGGGTGCCATCAAAGGTCAGATATCGGCCCTGGCGATTTTCTTTCAACGCCCGTTGGCCACAAATTCCTTGGTCCAAACCTTTGTTCAGGGGGTCAGCCAACTGGCTCTCCCTGTTAGGTCTCCGTTGCCTCCGTGGGACCTCAATTTGGAGCTGTCGGTTCTCCAGAAACCACTCTTTGAAAATATTTGTGAGATTCTTCTGCTCACTTTGACACAGATGGTAGCTTTCTTGGTGGCTATTACTTCTGTGTGCAGGTTGTTGGAGCTGGCTGCCTTGTCCTGTTATTCACCTTACCTGGTGGTTCACAGAGACAAGATGCTGCTTTGTATCTGTTAGTCGTTCCTTCCTAAAGTCGTCTCTGGTTTCCATTTACATGAAGACTTTGTGTTGCCTTCTCTGTGTCCTAAGCCTAGGCATCCTAAAGAGATTGCCTTACATTTTTTGGATGTAGTTCGGCCAATCAGGGTGTACCTGGCGGCGACTGAGTCTTTCCGGAAATCGGATTCTTTATTTGTCCTTGCGGATTGAAAAGCTCCATTACTACCAGGACGTGCCAAAGCGTTGCTCATTCATAGCGGCCATTACAGAGGGGAATGAGACCAGCTGCATGTATATAGAGGCCTATCAGTGCCTGAACTCTATATCTGCTATTAGATTTCAGAGACACTGCCTAGGAGCAGACATTGTAATATGCCTGCTACTACTTTTATTAGCTACAAAGTCACGAATGCACCTCTAATTTATTTGTACCTTGACTTTATGGCTAAGCTTCAACAAAGGCCACCCGCTGTCCAATATGAATCAATTATTCACCACTGAGACAATCTCATAGTATATTGGAATTAGGGATAAGCTCAGGTGTATTTGAATCCTAGTCTGAACCCACCTGTCTGATCCCACCAAGAAGCTGTCATCTGTACTGTGTCAATCATAAGTGGCGGAGGCATTCCCTGCAGCAGCATGTACGTAAGGAGTGTATATCTGTGGGGTTTGTGGGGCAGGGAGTACCTTGGTCACTTATTATTGGCACAGTATAGTGACAGCTTTCTGGTGGAATAGCTCAGGTGGGTTGGGACTAGGATCTAATCACGCCTGGGCTCATGCCTAATTAGAATGACTGTTAGTAGGCTATAGCTTTGAAGTATGTGAAAGTTAGGCCTGGTAACAAGAAGGAAAGAGGTTTCTCTTACTAAAAAAAAGGTGATGCTAGTCATCTTGTCTTATCTAGTTGTATGTAGGTCTGTTTAACATAGAGTATACTTTATGCAATCTAAACAAGGAACGTGTCAATAAGTACGCCTCATCTTTCTTCTTCCAGTCATCTACGTGCACATAGCTTACCATTAAGCAGCAGAAATTGCATAACTGCTTCCTGATACAAATCTGAAAGGCATACCATGTATGTGAGCTTCTGATGTAGTAGAGGAAATCAGCCAAAAAAGAGATCACTGGTGAGTGTCCCAGAACTGTGCCTGACGACGAGAAACAAAAGTATATCTGTGACGATAAAGGCCATGTACAGGCAAAAAGCCGCGTGCCTCATTTTTGGGTTTGCCTGTCTGATGGAATTTGGTAAGTACATTGTTTTATGTGTAAGAAACAAACTTGTCACTGTTCGCTCCTACTTTGTAGTATCAGAATAACAATTTTCCTAATACTGTCATGTGTAATGTATGTGTTTTTTTTTTTTTATAACTAAATGCTATGGTCACTAAAACACATGAGATTGAGAAAAAGGCATAAGATTCAGCATAGCTGTCATTTGCATGAAACCTGTGAATGGTAATGTTTAGCATCAGAAATGAATCAATTCTATCCATATTTTAAAAAATAACATACAATTAAATACGGGAATAATATTCAATAGATGGTATTTCCTTGGATCTCTGCTGATTGGAATCCATTCTGGTGCTTCAAGGCAATACTTGGATTTGGTTAGCATCCTTAAGCTTCAGAAGAACGACAGTCATATTCTGTGGATGGAACTACAATCAGAGGCAACTGAAGTAAAGGGTTTACCATTTTTTTCATGCATAGTCAATCAGATCTGACTGTGATAGTTATAGTGGTTCTGATTATCATGGTCGCAAATGTGGAGAGACCAAGAGAACATACAACAAAACACTCAAATCCCAATAAATACTTTTATTGAGAAGCCCATAGATGATTTCATTTTCTTTACTTCCACCAAAGGTGGAAGTAAAGAAAATTGATTGATTCCCCCATCAACATAGTCAGTGTTGATGAGGGAACATCTCCCTCAGCGATATTGTGTCCTGCCGGCGCAGAGCTTTCCAGGCTTCTAGAACACAATAATTGCTGCAAGCGGCTATAGTTGCTGGCAGTAATCATATTTAAAAAATCCAACAGGCTGGTTTTACATAAGTCAATTGATGGATCGACTTGCGTATAATCGGCCTGTTAATAGATGGATCGAAGCCCAGCCAGTCCCCGTTGAAGAGGCCAAAATTCAATCCATGTATGGTCGGCTTTAAGATATTTATATATGTACGTATTTTATATACCAGCAGGTACAGATCATATTTTTTCTTCACAGGTACACTTTTATAAAGGAATCTTTTTTTTTCAATGAATAATCATTTGTTTTGGGAACTATAAGGTTACATTCATATGGTCAAATATTAACAGCCAGGGGCAGGCATTGACAAGAATCAGTAGATTCTTGTTAGTGGTTGTAAATACAACCAGTTAATTTACTAAAGGCAAGCAGACTGTGCACTTTGCAAAGTGCAGTTGCACTCTTCAAGTGCAGTTGCTGCAGAGCTTAGTAAATGAGGTGAAGCTCTTCTGACTTCCATCATCCAATCATATGCAAACAAATCTGATGTTTTTTTTTTTCTTGCAAGTGATTGCCTTACCTCATTGACCCTCTGGAGCAACTGCTCTTGCAGAGGACAACTGCTCTTTACAAAGTGCACAATCTGTTTGCTTTTAGTAAATCAACCCTATTGTGTGCAAGTAGCAGCAGCTGTTAGCGGTGGCTGTCGGATTTGTACTCTGTACAAATCAATGGCTAGCCCCACAGCCGTTAAATTGTAACTGCTCATTTGTGCACATGTGAATAGAGCCTCCAACCGACCCTTGACGCAGCAAACTGTCCGCAGACAGCTATGTTGATGCAGCCTAGGACTACATTCACATTGCCGGATGGATGTAGATAGTTTTCTGCATTCAGAGGTAGCTAAAACTTGCAATCAAATGATTTTCGCTAGTAGCCATCCGGGCTTCCTCTGCGCAGCTGTGTGAATGTAGCCTAAGCCAGAGAATCAAAATGATCCTTTGGTGTTTTCCTTTCATATAGAAAGACAAGGAAATTATTTTGACAATATGGTAAAATAATACATTTTTTTGACAATATTCTTTCACAAATATAACTGATGTGAATAAAATGCCTCTAAAACACTATGTGTAATCTTCGTCCGTCAGCTTAAATAAAAATTAAGGTCATCCAAACACAGAGAACTCTAACTGGTACCTGTATAATACAGAACTGCTGAACTATAACCAAAAAGCAAAGATCTCTTTAAAAAATGTAATTAAAAAATTACAACTTCCAAGAACATAACTTGGCATATGAAAACTACACATTACTACGGCAGGAACCTCATACAATGATAAATATAATAAATGATTTTACTTCTTTATATTTAGTCTGAACAAAGGTGAAGGCACATTGCAGATGTACAATACAAGATCATCACGGCCTTAAATCATTATTGATAAAATATTTCTTTTTCTTTTTTTTAAGTATATCCATGTTACTTTGAGGATGAGTACTGTGTTTTAAAATGTGATAAAAACAGCAGCAAAAGCAATGATGCAGAAGCCACAATTACTTGGCACAAAAGATTGCCCTCCAATGCTTCAGAAAATATTTCTTCAGATATAGACAGTCGGATTCTCACAAATGGAAATCGGCTTGAATTTTGGCCACTATCTTTAAATGATTCTGGGGAATATATCTGTACCGTGCAGTAAGTAAATGTCATTTTTATTTGTTATACAATAAGAATTAATCTGCAGGAGACTGTGCTATTAAGTCATAGGAGCACTTCATTGCTGAATTTTAACTGTGGGGATGATTTACTAAAGCTGGATACACACTATACAACTTTTGTTGTTAGATTTCCTTTAGATTTACCATCAACTATGTAGGCGGAGGGCCGGCCTTATATCATAAAAATGGAAAGTGTTTAGGTTTGCCCTCATATTATATGGTTTTGGTAAATATAAAGGAAAAAATCTAAAGAAAATTGGATAGTGTGTATCCAGCTTTAGACTGGCCATGGATGGAGCGAATTTCTTTCCTGCAATCACCAGAAAATAAATTTGCTTGATTGCCTCATCAACACAGTAAGTGTTGATGGCGGAATCCCTTCCTCTGGGCCATTGTGTGCTACTGGCAGGAGGGCAGGGGAAGCTGCCCCTGCCAGGAGAATACAGTGATTATTTCTAGCAGCTATAACAACTGCTAGCGATAATCGCTTGTAAAATCCAGCAGGCTGGTTGTACCCGAGTTGATCGATCAATCAAATTGGGTACATTCAGCCTACCCATGCATGGATTTGAACCGTTTATGGCTGGCTTAAAACTAAAGAGTGCAAAATCTGGTGCAGTTCTGTATAGAAACCAATCAGCTTCTAGTGTTTCTTTGTCAAAGCTTAATTGAACAAGCTAAAGTTAGAAGCTGATTGGCTACCATGCACAGCTGCACCAGGTTTTGCACTCTCCAGTTTTAGTAAATCAACCTCTGTGTATTTCTCAGCAGCAACAACAAGTTGTGGCTTTATAAAGCACTTTTTGCCTACATTGAGGGAAAAAAGTATTTCATTCCCTGTTGATTTTGTACATTTGCCCACTGACAACGAAATGATCAGTCTATAATTTTAATGGTAGGTTTATTTTAACCGTGAGAGACAGAATAACAACAAAAACATCCAGAAAAACGGATTAAAAAAAAATCTAAAAATTTGCATTTTAATGAGTGAAATAAGTATTTGACCCCTTTGCAAAACATGACTTAGTACTTGATGAAAAAACCCTTGCTGGCAATCACAGATGTTTCTTTTAGTTGACCACCAGGTTTGCACACATGTCAGAATTGCTTTTGTCAAACTCCTCTTTGCAGATCCTCTCCAAATCATTAAGGTTTTGAGGCTGATGTTTGGTAACTTGAACCTTCAGCTCTCTTCACATATTTTCTATGGGATTAAGGTCTGAAGACTGGCTAGGCCAGTCCAGGACCTTAATGTGCTTCTTTTTGAGCCACTCCATTGTTGCCTTGTCCACGTGTTTTGGGCGATTGTCATGCTGGAATACCCATCCATGACCCATTTTCAATGCCCTGGCTAAGGGAAGAAGGTTCTCACCCAAGATTTGATGGTGAAGTTGTCCTGTCCCCTTAGCAGAAAAACACCCCAAAGCGTAACGTTTCCCCCTTCATGTTTGGCGGTGGGGATGGTGTTCTTGGGGTCAAGGACGCAATCCTCCTCCTCCTCCAAACACGGTGAGTTGAGTTGATGCCAAAGAGCTTGATTTATGTCTCATCTGACCACAAAACTTTCACCCAGTTCTCCTCTGAATCATTCAGATGTTCATTAGCAAACTTCAGACAGGCTTTCTTGAGCTTCAGAACTTACATGTGCTTTCTTGAGCAGGGTGACCTTGTGGGCGCTGCAGGATTTCACTACTTCACAGCATGATGTCTTACCAATTATTTTCTTGGTGACTATGATCACAGTTGCCTTGAGACCTTTGACAAGATTTTCTCATGTAGTTATGCGATGATTCCTCACCATTCTTATGATCATTGAAACTCCACGAGGTGAGATCTTGCATGGATCCCCAGACAAAGAGAGATTGCCAGTTATTTTGTGCTCCTATACTCAGCTCATTACCTGTATAGACGACACATGGGAGCCAGAAATCTTGCTGATTGATAGGGGATCAAATACTTATTTCACTTATTAAAATGCAAATCAATTTATAACGTTTTTGAAATGTGTTTTTTCTGGATATTTTTGTTATTCTGTCTCTCACTGTTAAAATAAACCTACCATTAAAATTATAGACTGATCATTTCTTTGTCAGTGGGCAAACGTACAAAATCAGCATGGGATCAAATACTTTTTTCCCTTAGGCCTCTTTCACACGGCCGCTCCGATTTTTTCTTCCGCTACGGCACTTTTTTTTTTTTTTTTCACGGAGACGGATGACACTTGTGTCATCCGCTCCGTATGTCCGCATATCATCCCATCCATTTGAGGATGATATACGGACATAATGTATGTCTATGGGGATTGCGGATGTCAGCGGATGTCACCGCTGACATCCGATTTTGCATCCGTTCCGTTTTTTTAAGCGGAAAAAAAAAATAGGGTTCTGTTCCGTTCCAAAAAACGGAACAGAACTGAAAGGACACAAATCGGATGTCAGCAGATGGTCATCCGCTGACATCTGCAATCCCATTGACATGCATTATGTCCGTATGTCACCCACAAACGGATGGGGTGATATACAGACACATGTAACGCCCGTGTGAAAGAGGCCTTACTGTATAGGACCAAGTTATCATCCATATACTATTTAATGCTACCAAAACTTACATGTTAAAAAGGTATCACACTTCTTTTTACTTTGCAATGTTAGTGCAAAGCGAAGTTGTGTTCACGTTAAAGTTGATTTACTAAAGGCAAATAGGCAGTTCATTTTGCAAGGTAAGTAGTACACTGCAAGGACATTTTCCCCAGACATTAGTGAAATTTCACTTTGCAAAGAACACCCCAGTCACGTGCAAGGAAATTTTTGCGTAAGGTTATTGAAAGATTAATGTCAGCAGAGCTTTGCATCATTCACTAAGCTCTGGGGAAATTTGGCTTCGCAATTTGCTACTTCTTTTAGAAAGTGAACAGCATACTTCCCTTTAGCGAATCAACCCCTTTGAATATCCAATACTGTGGTAGCAAAAGTTGAGTTTATTTTTTTATGCCCTTCTTACATGACTGGGTATTCACAGTTAACACAGATTCACCTTGTTTGATACTATTCACTTTGGAAAGTGAACATGTAATGTGGAGTGTGAAAACTTACTTTGGTAAACAGCCCCTAATACTTTACTAAATCAAACTTTTTTTCTCGTGGCATTTGGTGTCAGACTGCAGAGCCATTTGCACACTTCAGCTGTGACTTGGTTACTTTCATAGCATTTTAATTAATGATTAAGTGAGACATACAGTATATTGTTTTGTTGTCTTGTTTTTTTTTTTTTGGGGGGGGGGGACAAACATGGCTTTCTTTTTTCTCTAAGAAGTTTTTTTTAATGTTAAGTACCGTAATTTAAAAAAGTCAAAAACTGAAAAAATGTGACCAGCATAGCAACAGCCATGTTTAGCCATGTGGAGAAGCTTAGAGGCAGGATGGTAGCTAACCCTGATCCCGATGGGGGATATAGAGAGAGAGAAGCATCTGAAACACTTAAAAATAAATGTTTTTGAATTTTAAGTCCTTATGGATGTATCATTTTATTTCATTCTTTTTTTTTTTTTTTCTAGGGGGAAAGATTATACAGTAAAAGCTTTGAATGTAAATAAAAAAGATCGCAACTATTGCAGGGATGTGTTGTCGGCAGAACGTTTATCAAAGACTGTGGGAACAGCAGCAATTATCAAATATAATCTACCTGATAAATATAAAAGCACTAACTACTCCATTGTATGGTATAAGGTACATATATCATTTCCGTAACATCTTCTGTAGGTGAAATAAGTAATGTGATGGGTAATTTTTTATAAAACCTCATAATACATAAACATATAACACAACAATTTTAGGTTTATTTTCCTTCTATTAGAACTAGTCAGATCCCGGAAAACCTTATTTTTACATTACCCATGTACTGTATGTCCACAATGATAGATGCAGGAATTTCATCTGTTCTGACAATACAGGCAAATAATAATTTTCTAATTCAATGTATCAAGACTTCAACTGTTACCAGTTATTACACAATTATGTCAGACACTGTATGCATTTATCCTAATTCATGGTGCCACGTCCCTAGGATAGGATTGGATTTTGCTGGTACCAGGAAAATATTACAACCTTATATAATAGAAAAAGTTTATTGCACATCAAGATGAAAACAGTTACAAAGATTAAAAACAATTATTGGTCCTCAGGCAGGTAGATCACATAAAAGTGAGTAATTTACATGGATATCCATACACCCCAGAGGTCAACCACATAAGTGGAATTCTGGAAATGCTAAACTGTTTTAATCTTGATGTACAATGTAGCACCCTCCTAGGTAGGTGCTAGGTAAAAGCATTGTATGCTCCTTCTGCTTATCAGGGGAACCTGATCTATTAGGTTGCCTGTTGCATGTTTCCAGATGTGATTCACTGGGTCTGAGGGAGTGTCCTCACTGCATCCAATAGGGGAGCATGTTGGACAGTGAAGGAAACCCAACAAGTGACACATAGGCTCTTGTGAGAGTCCCAGTGGGAGGGCACTCCTGCAGTGCATCCTGGGATTGCTCATAAAAGCCAAGGGGACATATGATAGGGTGTCTTGGATCGGAAGCAGAGTCCCAGGAGGAGGCTGATGGCTGTCTCTCCTCCTGCTGTATGAGGAAAGTGGTCTTAGGCAGTCAGCCTAGTGAACCAGGTGTGAAGCTGAGCTGCAGAGGATCCAGTAAAGCTGACAGTGGAGCTGCTGGCAGAGTTGCCTGGGAAAAACAGTGTCCGTGAGTACCAGGGGACTTGCCAAAGGGTCTGCCCAGGAAAGGGGGATCACTTCAGTGATGTCAGAGGATCAAGGGGTCAGTTCACACAGAGTTTCAGAGTAAAGGGGGTGCCATGTAAAACCCTGAAGAGTAGCGACCAAGGGGGTGCCAAGTAGGACCCTGAAGACTGATTCACAGTGCATTACAGTTCATTTAATTCTTCTTCACTATAGCGGCAAGGTGAAGCAGCGGCCTTGCCGCATCCATTGTTAACCAGAAGTCCAAGCAATTGTGCATAGTTATTCAGTTGGAGTATTCCACTCATCCTCATGCTAAATCATCAAGCAGTTGCTATAGGTAACCCAGGGGAACCCCTTAACCAGCAGCTCCCAGGGGAGTAGTGCTGCAACAATAAACGTTTACTATTATATATATGCAAGGCCGCTGATAGAAATCATGGGACCCCAAACAGCCTCCCTGATGGGCCCCCTTCAGCCCCATCCCTGGCCCCTCCCCAGACCCCGCATTGAAACAAAGTGCAGGTTTGTCTTTAAGTGATAATTTATCATGCAACGCCATAGTAAATATGTGCAGAGTGCAGTACAATCACCACACCATGCCATATTGCCATCCATAGTAAATATGTGCAGTCAGTGTGCAGTGCAATTCAGTAAAAAACTCACAACCAATGGTCAGCTGCGTCTGCTTGCTGCCGCCGCCCGCCTCAAAGCCACTAACTCTCTGTCTCGGGCCTAACTCAGAGCTGAGCGGAGGAAGATCACTCTGCCAGGGAAGGAAATAGGCAGCCACAGCGGCAGGCAGCCAGGACTTGAAGTTGAGCCACAATGCAGATCGGGCCCGGAATACACATGCGCCCAAAATTAATAAAAAAAAAATTGAAGTCACTAGGGTTGGTGTCACCTGCTACAGGAGACAGGCATGCTACAGGAGACAGTCAGAGACTGCAGGCATGCTACAGGAGACAGTCAGAGACGGCAGGCATGCTACAGGAGACAGTCAGAGACCTCAGGCACCATACAGAAGATGGTCAGAGGCCTCAGGCATCATACAGGAGACAGTCAGAGACTGCAGGCATCATATAGGAAACAGTCAGAGACTGCAGGCATCATACAGGAGACAGTCAGAGACTGCAGACATTTACAGGAGACAGTCAGAGACTGCAGGCATTATACAGGAGACAGTCAGAGACTGCAGGCATTATACAGGAGATAGTCAGAGACTGCAGGCATTATACAGGAAACAATAGGCAGCCACAGCGGCAGGCGGCCGGAACTTGAAGTTGAGCCATAATGCAGATCGAGCCCGGAATACACATGCGCCCAAAATTGATTTAAATAAAGCCCCTCCACTCGCACCAACACTGCGTTACTTAATGGACAATTGAGCAGTCCTGTGACGCTGTACCCTAATACAATTGATGATCTTTTTTCCCCCTCAAATACTGTAGAGCTTTCTTTTGGTGGTATTTGATCACCTGTACGATTTTTATTTATTGCGCTATAAACAAAAAAAAAAAGAGCCACAATATTTTTCACTTTCTGCTATATAACATTCCCAAAATTTTTTTTTCAAAATCTAATTTTTTAATCCTTTTAGGCCAATTTGTATTCTGCTACATGGTTTTGTTAAAAAAAAAAAAAAACATTAAGCGTATTTTTATTGGTTTGAGCAAAAGATACCAAAAAATAGCAATTACATCCCTGCTGGTAAGAGCAGCAGAGTGGGGGCAGTGGCGTCACTAGGGTTGGTGTCATCTGGTGTGGTAAACCATGATGTCACATCCCAAACCCCCCGGCTCTCTCCTGACACAGAGACTGTAGGCATGCTACAGGAGACAGTCTCATACAGGAGATAGTCAGAGACCTCAGGCATCATACAGGAGACAGTCAGAGACCTTAGCCATCATACAGGAGACAGTCAGAGACTGCAGGCATCATACAGGAGACAGTCAGAGACTGCAGGCATTATACAGGAGACAGTCAGTCAGAGACTGAAGGCATCATACAGGAGACAGTCAGAGACTGCAGGCATTATACAGGAGACAGTCAGTCAGAGACTGAAGGCATCATGCAGGAGACAGTCAGAGACTGCAGGCATCATACAGGAGACAGTCAGTCAGAGACTGCAGGCATCATGCAGGAGACAGTCAGATACTGCAGGCATCATACAGGAGACAGTTAGAGACTGCAGGCAAGTACTGTGGATGGTGTGGCTGCAGTCAGTGTAAATAGCTATGGGGAGGCATGTCCTCCCTCTCTCTAGAATATACCTGTGTACTGTCGGTCCGTTCTCACCCGATCCCATCCGATCCGCAGGACGGATGGAAAATAGGGTTTCCATCCATCCAGATTTGACGGATCGGATCGGATGTCAGCGGACATGTCTCCGCTGACATCCGATGCCCCATAGGAATGCATGGGGGGACCGTTCAGATCCGCCAAAAAAACTGACAGGTGGATCTGAATGGTCCGCCTGTGTGAAAGGGGCCTTAGAGCTGTGAAAATGTGGAAAAGGCTCCATAAAAGAACTGGTTCTGGCCAGCTCAGTAGATTGTATTTAAAAGAGCTGGTTGCATTTCTACATGCACAAAATATAACTAGATGGTAATATTTATAGGTAATAACACTGGGAGTTGTTAAGGAATAACCATTTTTTTTAAACCTAACTATGAAACTATGTAATTCATTTTTAGTTAATTTGCCTAGTCGTGTTTCTTTGGGTTAAAGCAGATTTCCAGGAATTATAATTTTTGCAAACCTACTTTGTCCATTTTGGCGCAATGCAAGAAGAAATTGTTGTTTTGTGTAATCTGCTCCTCCTCTCCACTATGCCCAACCAGAGAACTCCTTATATTCATTGAAAAATACAGGGTGTTCTCTTATAGCAGCAGTGCCAAGCAAGTGATCCCCTGCATTCAGTGTGCAGAGGGGAAGTAGCTGGAGCAGAACCAGGCAGATCATGGCTGGCCCTCACCGTATAAATCATGGATTACTACAATTATTTTCAGCACGTGCGTTTGCAAAAAAATAAAAAATCCTGGAGTTCAACTTTAAAAATGCAACTGATCCAACAGTAAACACCCTCAGGCAAGCTCTACCGGAGAAAACTCTAAAAATAATGTTGGAAAGTTTTGACTAACAGATACTTGTTAGTACAACTACAACACAATACAATACAACACAACACAATAAGTGTGGTGATGAAAATGTCTGCATGTTACATAATTATGCATGCATGTCAGCACATTTTGTTTTAACTGTCGGTTATGATTGTGCAGGTTTAAAAAGATTTTTGTGCGAACAATTACACAGTTTAAAACCAGAACACTGGGGGAGATTTACTAAAACTGATGCACACAGAATCTGGTGCAGCTGTGCAAAGTAACCAATCAGCTTCCAGGTTTTATTGTCAAATCATAATTGAACAAGCTGAAGTTAGAAGCTGATTGGTTACTATGCACAGCTGCACCAGATTCTGTGTGCATCAGTTTTAGTAAATCTCTCCCCTGTTACTAGATATCTGAAGACATAGTTTTATGGTACGGCTGCAACATGCATTTTAAGACAGGCCAATGACAAACAGACTACATGCACCTGAAAAATATTTGGAGCTTTAATTGCTTGTATGTAGATGTTTTATTCAACATATAGATTTTTTTTACATATTGGATTGTTTTCCAGGACTGTACAATCTATGCTGAGAACATCAGTAAGCTTTCATTTGAAGCTTTAAAGGTTTCTGATTCTGCTATATATGCATATGTTATCACTTATGTACACAATGGACAATACTACAACATTTCAGGAAAAACAAGGCTAATAGTAGATGGCCATGCCATAAAAGTAAAAGGTAAAGTAGTGGAGGGGAATGTATAGTACATGTTGTATGATTGTGGTATTTTTTTTAATTGTTTATTCTAAATTAAACAATAATAATAATTAAAAAAAACAAGAAGAACCATAGTTTCTTTTAAAATAAAAAAAAAAAAAACAAAAAAAAAGTGTACACTTTGAGTGCTGGTTCACACTAGTGCAACTTCATCGCAGCTTGCATATGACTTCTTTAATAGAAGCCAATGTTAGGGCTCTTTCACACGGGCGTTCCGTATGTCCGTATATCACCCCATCCGTTTGCGGGTGATATACGGACATAATGCATGTCAAGGGGATTGCAGATGTCAGCGATTTGTGTCCTTTCAGTTCTGTTCCGTTTCTTGGAACAGAACAGAACCCTATTTTTCTTCCGTTGAAAAAACGGAACGGATTCAAAATCGGATGTCAGCGGTGTCATCCACTGTCATCCGCAATCCCCATAGACAAACATTATGTCCGTATATCATCCGCAAACGGATTGGATGATATGCGGACATACGGAACGGATGACACAAGTGTCATCCGTGTCCGTATAAAAAAAAAAAAAAGTGCCGCAGCGGAAGAAGAAATCGGAGCAGCAGTGTGAAAGAGCCCTTAGTGGTGATGAAGTTACCCCAAAGTAGTGCAGGAACCTAAGTCGCTTGAGTCACACTCGACTTGAGTGGCTTGAGTCACACTGATTAGAATGGTTCCATTTCCGTTAATGGGGTGCAACTTGTCATGCGACTTTGACGCATGAAAAGTCGTGGCAGTGTGAACCAGCCCTCAAAGGATTTAATTACATAGTAATGTTTTCAGTTGTAAGTACAGCTCTATATGTGTATAATCTCCTCTTTCTGAGCAGGAAGTGCATGGATCTATTACTAACTCCTTTGCAATATAACTTTATAGTAACTTTATAGTAACTTGTTTGAGAGCAATTTCTGTGCCTGTATTTATTTATTCATAGGTCACAATCATGCATTTAGAAACAGGTTTCAATACTTCAGAGCCTTTGTTTTAAAAATAAGAATTCCATTTTATCTTTGCTCTACTACCAGTGCAAGAAGAATCAAAAACCGCTGGCTACTACATTACTGCATGTTTTTAATTTACTGAACACTTGATGATCAGAACAGGGAACCTATTTAACAGCCATATAACAGCTGTTCAATAGTTCACTGTGATTGGCTGCACAGTGTATGATGTAATCAGGAACCCATTCTACCAGCTCCTGGTGGTCAGTGGATGTCCCTAAGCCGTCAGTCATAGTTTTGGGGTTGTCATAAGAACCCAGAATAACACAGCAATGCATATATGCAGCAGTTGGGCATTAGGGCCCACCTGCAGAGCTATTTAATGCTGTTGTAAAGGGGTTAGGAAGAGCCATCTCATAAGGCTTAGTGCCTCTAAATATCACAGCTGGGAAGTCCTCAGCTATCAGCGTGACATATACAGTTTTAGATACAGTGTCAGGGAGAATTTTTTTTTTTTTAAAGGATAGGCAATACTAGCACCCATCACAAATAAATGAATAACTATATTACTGAAACTTACAACAGAAAGTTTCAGATATTCACAGATGTTCTGTTCTTAAACCTGGTCTAACCTTTTTGTAGGAACACAGCTCTATGAGCATGGCTGTGTTCAGACCTCTTCACAGCATGCAATACTAATCACAAGCAAAAACACAGCAGGAAAGTGGTTAGTAAGTCTAAATTTAGATAGCGTAGATCATTTAACCACTTTAAGACTGGAGGATTTTCCTGCTTAACGTCCAGGTTTTTCAACTTGGCACTGCAAGACTTTAACTGACAATTGCGCGGTCATGCAACGCTGTACCCAAACGAAAATTACGTCCTTTTTTTCCCCACAAACAGAGCTTTCTTTTGGTGGTATTTGATCACCTCTGTGCTTTTCATTTTTTTTGCGATAATAATAAAAATAGAGCGAAAATTTTGCATACAAATATACATTTTCTACTTTGACAGTTAAAAAATATCCAATATATTCAATTTTTGTCATATATTTAGGCCAAAATGTATTTAGCTACATGTCTTTGACAAAAAATTTCTCAATGAGTGTATTTTTAAGCACTTTAAGACCGGAAAATTTTATCCCATTCCTGACCAGGCCATATTTTGCGATTTGGCACTGCGTTATTTTAACGGACAATTGCGCGGTCATGCAATGCTGTACTCAAATGAAATTGATGTCATTTTTTTCCCCACAAATAGAGCATTTTTCTTTTGGTGGTATTTGATCACCTGTGCGATCTTTAATTTTTGAAAAAAAGAGTGACAATTTTGAAAAAAAAAAACAATATTTTTTACATTCTGATATATAACATTCCCCCAAAAAAAATTTACAAATCGAAATTTTTTAACATTTTAGGGCAATTTGTTTTCTACTACATATTTTTGGTAAAAAAAAAAAAAAAATCACAATAAGCGTATTTTGATTGGTTTGCGCAAAAGTTATCGCACTTACTAACTACAGGAAAGATTTATGTCATTTTTATTGTTTATTTTTTTTTTACTAGTAATGGCGGCTATCTGCGATTTTTTGCGGGACTGCGATATTGTGGTGGACAGATTGGACCCCTAACTGACACTTTTGACACTTTTGGGGAGACCAGTGACATTACTACAGTAATCATCAGAGCTAAAAATATGCACTGTTACTGTAATAATGACACTGGCAGGGAAGGGGTTAACACTGTTGGTGATCAAGGGGTTAAATGTGGGCCTCATGCTTACTGACATGTGTAGGGGGAGGGGGTTGTGTGACACAGACACAGATGGCAGGTTCAGCTATCCTGTAATCTGTCCCTGCCTGTCACAGAGGAGATCCGCCTGCTTTGTTTACACAAGTGGGCGGATTTCCTTAGTCTTTCCCCGACGATTGGGGAAGAGCGGTGGTGATCACCGCATCTCCTCCCCTGGCCCGACTTCCACTGTGTCTAATCACAGCGGGAGCGAGCCTCTGGCACCGCGCGCATGCCGCCGAGAGAGGGGGGAATCTGGTGACGTAGGGCTGCCGCGTTGCTGCAGTAGCAGCAATGTGAGCAGTCTTAAAGTGGTTGAAAACTATTTTTGTCAGTCTTTAGTCTTATCTGCCAAAGCATCTTATTAAAAAAAAGGTTCTACTACTGGAATGGCCAAACAAAAAAAGACTAGGCACCAGGAAGAATAGTGACAGATTCTTGTAATAATAGTGTGCCCGTAACTGCCAGAGAGGGTCAACATCGGGAGCGAGGATGCCAGAAGAAAACACACAACAGAGAACCTCTTACCAAGAGGCGCTTGGGGCTGTAATAAAAAATACTGGTGCCATAGCAATTGTGTTCAAGAAAAGTACAATTTATTGACATGAACAAGGGGAAAAAAACAAAAACGTTAAAATGATGGTACTGACATGTACTGTCCTGTCCGCTAATTTGAGGTGCCACTGACTTGGCACCTCAAATTATCTCTGAGGAAGGGGGTACGCCCCTGAAATGCGTAAGCGGCATTTAGAGGTTCCACATCTCTATACGGTCTGTGCCTGCATACCCAGTGGACCTCCTTGGTGGACTCACTATTTCTATTTTGTGCCTATGTTCCATCCATTTTTGTGAGTATGACGTATATATATTTTTAACAATAAATAGTTTTTAAGGTAATGTTCTAGGTGGTGTGCCCTCTGTATTTTTTCTTTTTAGTTCACTTGTGGTTTCCCCAACCATTTATGAGTGGCAGCACAGCAGGATGACATTAATTCCAGCCAAGGTTGTGTCCAGCGATCCAAGACGCATGAACAACCCCTCAAGCGCAGGAGCATTTCTTTTCTCTTCTCATTGTAAGGAACAGGTTGTCTACCCCCCGTTTTTTAGCACTCCCAGGTCTTGTTTGTGACAGCTGCAGGATTGGCTCGAATCCAGCTCCATCTATCGGCTAGATCACTCAGCTTGTTTTACAGGTTTTATGAAGCGGACAGTACATGTCAGTACCATCATTTTAACTTTTTGTTTTTTTTCCCCTTGTTCATGTCAATAAACTGTACTTTTCTTGAACACAATTGCTATGGCACCAGTATTTTTTATTACAGCCCCAAGCGCCTCTTGGTGAGAGGTTCTCTGTTGTGTGTTTACTCCTGGAATGGAGTCACTACCATATTTAAGAACATAATCAGCAGCACTAAAATAGAGTAAAATAGAATAAAAAAGAAAGAACACATGAATCCACTGTCATATATATACTGTATATCTCAAAACATCAGAGTAGATGTGTCTATCCAAGAGTTTTAAACTTCATGTGATGTGAAGAAATTCCTATTGAAAATAGAAATCCAAATGTCTAAAAGATCTCCACATGAAGTTATGAAGCTTCTTAAAAACAAATCCATCTTGTGTTCATTCCACACATGTTAAGATTTGTTGAATTCATCATATTAGGCATGTTAAAAAGTGACCTTCAAATAAGTTAGGAATTAATTTGGATGTCTAGTGCAATCATGTTACCTTGAGCTATTGAGATTAGTAACCAACAGGAAAGTTTTAGAAATAGGAGCCAAAATAAACAAGAGCTCCCTTTGGTGGCTGTATATGAAAATGCTAATTATTCATAAGCAATATTTCATATTTAACAAACTAAAAAAATTATTTCTTTTATAAATTAATTGAATGGATCAATTACAGCACTGCTTCTTCTCTTTGCTCTTTAGTAGTAGCTACTGAGTCATGCATTCTCTTTGTTGGTCCCACTGCATTATTATTATTATTATTATTATTAATATTATTATTATCTGTATACTACCTGTGTCAGTGGATGGGAATACCGATATTATTTACAAATTTCATGTAATTATTTTATTTATTTATTGTTTTACTTTAAGATGTACAAGAACATGTAAGACCTAGGATAATCGGCTTGGGAATCACTATTATCACAGAAGTAGAGATGGGTAGGTAGAATCCCTAAATATTATTATACATCTTGTTTATAATTGCAAAATGAATAGTAATTATTTAGTAAGTATAACCAGTCCTAAATGTCTGATTTAAAAAAGAAAACCTCTAAAGAGAAAGGGCTCTTTCACACGGGCGTTCCTTTTTTTTTTTTTGTAACGGACACGGATGACACTTGTGTCATCCGGTCCGTATGTCCGTTTTTCTTCCCATCCGTTTGCGGATGAAAAACTGACATAATGCATGTCTATGTAAATACGGATGTCTGCGGATGACACCACTGACATCCGTTTTTGCTTCCGTTCCGTTTTTTGAAAGGAAGAAAAAATAGGGTTCTCCTCCGTTCAAAAAAACTGAACTGAACTGAACTGACAAAAAACGGATGTCAGAGGATGATCATCCGATGACATCCGTATTTACATAGAGATACATTATGTCCGTTTTTCATCCGCAAACGGATGGGATGAAAAACGGACATACGGAACGCCCGTGTGAAAGAGCCCAAAAAAAAAAAACGGATGCTCTTATTTTAATAGTTTAAGTCAATAAGTCCAATAGTTTAAGTCACTGAGCCCGAATAAGTATGCCGATAATAACTTATAACATCTGAAATTTAATGTGCACCCTGGGTTCAGTATTGCAACCAGACAACTAGCCACATTCATATTATTTTCATGGTAGTTTTACTTTAATTTGCACTTTTAGTAGTAGTACTTTAGACACCTTGAGGTGCACTTAAAGAATCCTAAAGTGGCCTCTCAATAATATTGTGTCTGGTCTTAGCATGTCTAAAAGCACACCTAAAGTTTGTTAAGCAGGACCATCGTGTATGTTAAAGAAAATGATCAGGGGGCTGTATAATAAACCCCTACTAATGTGGTTTTAACATTTGAGTGTAAAGTACTGAAGATGGTGCTACTTAAAAATGTATGTAATTAGGTAGAAAGAATTCAAAGCCAAAGGAGTGACATTTAGATCCATCATATAAGGATCTACAGGAGTGCTGCATTTAAAGTGATTTTAAATCTTCACCTTGTAAAAAAAAACATTCAGTTTAAAATTGAGAAGAAAGGCAAAACATTTGTGTATATTTAGGGGAACAAAAATATATGTTTTCAATTTTTATAAGTCATCACATTCCCTCTGTTCTCAGCTGGGGGAGGAGAAGCAGCAGCACACTGAGCTTTGCAAGGCGGGGGGGGGGGGGGGGGAGCATGTCAAGGGAGGAGAGCAGTCTGAATTCCCAGCACAGCTAAGGAACTGACCACAATTTGCTCTTATGCCTTGCAAGGTTAATTTTTAAAAGGAAAGCAGAGGGACTGGCTGGAACAGCAGGGATTTCACACAAAGGAAGCAGTACAAAGAGAATAGGAGACTTCTTTATACAAGTACATGGTACAGCAGGCACATATCAGGATAGGACATGCTGGGGTAACAAACACTTTATTGCTAAGTCTGGGATGTCTACAATTAAGGAACAGTAATGACTGCAATTACAAATGGACATCACAACAATTCACTCCTCCTTTTACAAAATGTGCAGCCTAAGCAGAATAAACAGCATTGTTACTGATATGCCGATTTCAATGTTTTGTGAAAGGTCGACAGCTACACCCTCATGCATCTCTAATCACTCTCCCTGGCTGCTGTCTTAGGTTTAGCTTTACCTTCTCTTTGCTGTGTGAGAGGCAAGATGGCCGCACTGAACTGGGAAATAACTGGTATTCGAGGGGCAGACATTTTGTTCACTGATTATGTACCGTAAGTTACGTATTAGTGCACCAGTTTCTGTAAACTGTAGCAAAGAAAAGGATTGCTGTGACTAATGCTTTTTTGGTATTATGATTAACACTTTTTTATTATTGTGATTAGAGACGTTTTTTATGAACCCACATGTCGAAAATAAGAAATCGTTTTCTTTCCTGTGAAATAAAACCATTCAAAATGTATTAATATGGAAAAGTGCATTCAAAAGTACTTGGAAATGAGCAAAACTGTAAGCAAAAGTCTAAATCAGCCTTTCAGGACAGAGGAACCCTTGAAATAACTTTTTGATCTCAGGGAACCCCTGCTAAAAATGTATATATCTACAACTCATGATACATTAGCATGAATACTTATTACATTTGTGGTCATTGTGAATTATTACCCCTTTACAGACAGAGATGTATAGTAACTAAGTAGAACTACTTCACTACTGTACTTAAGTACCGTAAGGCGGTATCTGTACTTTCCTGGAGTAGAATTTTTTTCTCCTACTTTCACTTTTACTTCACTACATTTTTTCGATGATTTCAATACTTCTACTCCAATATTTTTTTTGTGCTGCATAGTTACTCGTTACAATTATAAAAATTACCACTGCCAGAACAGTAGATGGCAGGTTTCATGAAGCTCAAAAAAATGTGTATAATGTCATGTGTACTTTTGACTTCTTTTGACTTCTTTCTTTAATAACTTTAACTTTAATAAACTTTTAACTTCTTTCTTTAATAACTACATAACACAGTACTTGTACTTTTACTTTCAGTACTTGAGTAGCAATTTTTTTAAAAAAAACTACTGGTACTTTTACATTCAGTACTTGAGTAGCAAAATTAAAAAAAAAAAACTACTTGCAATACTTAAGTACAAAAAATGTTGAATACTTTAGTACTTCCACTTCTACTCAAGTCACTTTTTGATCGAGCACTTGTACTTTTACTCAAGTATGGGTTTCGAGTACTTTATACAACTCTGTTTACAGATAGCTAAAAACATCAGTATAATGTCATGTGTACTTTTGACTTCTTTTGACTTCTTTCTTTAATAACTTTAACTTTAATAAACTTTTAACTTCTTTCTTTAATAACTACATAACACAGTACTTGTACTTTTACTTTCAGTACTTGAGTAGCAATTTTTTTTAAAAAAACTACTGGTACTTTTACATTCAGTACTTGAGTAGCAAAATTAAAAAAAAAAAAAATACTTGCAATACTTAAGTACAAAAAATGTTGAATACTTTAGTACTTCCACTTCTACTCAAGTCACTTTTTGATCGAGCACTTGTACTTTTACTCAAGTATGGGTTTCGAGTACTTTATACAACTCTGTTTACAGATAGCTAAAAACATCAGTGGAAACGTATCTGAGAGGCAGAAATTGCTCATTGCTCAAGGAACCCTTAACAATCTCTAGACTGGAACCTTAGAGTTTCTATGGAACCCTGGTTGAGAAACCTTGGTCTAAATGGAACCTAGTTCAACTGCTTGGAGGTGCAAACTCTGTATTCCTAGTTTTACCAACTGCGGTTCTACTGGCAGCACCTTAGGGTATAGGTCAGCCTTTCTCAACCTTTTAAACACAGAGGAACCCTTGAAATAAATTTCTGGTCTCGGGGAACCCCTGCTCAAAAATTAAAAATCTACAACTCATGATACATTAATGTGACAGTCAGTGGGAAGAATGCTCCTTACTCTTGTCATCATTGGGAAGAATTACCCCCTTACAGATAGCTAAAAGGAATAATGGTGTCATTGGGAACTTATCTGAGAGGCAGACATTGCCCATTTCTCAAGGAACCCCTAGCAACCTCAGGAGGAGCCCTAGGGTTCCACAGAACCCTGTTTGAGAAACCCTGGTATAGGCTAACATACATAAAGGATTGCTAACAAGTCTTTCTCTAGGTTTGGAGAATGAAAAATTCACAACCAATTTGTACTGAATGTCCAATAGGTCTACTGTATTCTTTTAATCTGTCCTGACTTCATTTTCCAGGTAGAAGGGTTCAATGTTTTAACACTATTGTATTTAATCCCTAGGACAAAATGTGTCTGTAAAGTGTGAGGCTTCAGTAGGCAATACACAGATGTTTGAGTTCTACTGGGTTCACAACAAGCCTAGGGTCGATAATTTGGAGGATTTAATGGATAACTGTAAATCTCACATAACCAAACCATGCATGACGGAGTGCAGGTAAGTCATTTTTACTTTCCATGGCATAAAACATAATAGCAAGCTACATGTAGGATAAACATATTTCCTATTTGAAATATTGTAAAACAATTGGGGTTTTACTATTGTTAGTATTGTTGCAGTGTTTAATTAAATCATTTTTTAATAACATTTTTATTCACAATATTTTGCAATATTTTCCATGTTTTTGTATATGCCTATAATGCACTTTTTGTACTATTGTAAAAAAAAAAATTGTAGATTGCCAACTAGAGGGAGCTCTCAGTGTCTCTGTGCAACAACCCTGTCCTATGGTTGAGATAAGATGTTGGCCACACAGGAAGTGCATTGCTTTCAGTGAGTTGGCCAACTCATAGACCTGAGGAATTTGTGAATTTATATACAATTAGTAACACTGTGTAATTAGAATTTCAAAGCAGAAAGTAGTCTACATATTTATTGAGCAAATATTGTTTTCTCTGTGTGCTCATATGCAGTATTTACAATGTATACACAGAAATATTAATCCATTTTGGTATTATTTATTTCAAGGCAATCTCTGGTAAATGTTTATACAAAAAAAAAAAAAATTAATATAGTATTTATTCATTGTAAAAGGAAATATTATTTATTTAAATAAAGATTGTGGTAGTTTGACCCTTAGGGGGAGATTTACTAAAACTGATGCACTCAGAATCTGGTGCAGCTTTGCTTGGTAGCCAATCAACTTCTAACTTCAGCTTAGTTAATTACATTTTGACCATAAAACCTGGAAGCTGATTTCTATGAAGAGCTGCACCAGATTTTGCAAACTGATGTTTTAGAAAATCCTAACTTTAACAACTCCCAAACATCAATTGTGTGGTAGAGGACTAAAACATGTCACGCTTTAAAATTGCGTCCGCCTGTGCGCCAAACTACGATACCTAAAAATCCCCATAGGCAACACTTTAAAAGCCTTTACAGGTTACCAGTTTAGGGTTACACAGGAGGTCTGGAGCCTAGAATTATTGCTCTTACTGTGAAGTTCGTGATGATATCTCATATGTGTTTTGACATCGCCATTTACATATGCGTGTGGGACCAGCATGTATGCTCACATTTGTGCGTGAGCACGAGCGGATGGGGACGCTTTAAAAAAAACTTTTTATTAATATTTATTTTATTTTATTAATTTTTTTACTTTTACACTGTTGTTTTAATTTTCTACATCCCTTTTTTTATTGCTATCACAATGAATGTAAACATGTGATAACAACAATAAATACATATTAACCAGTTCTGGACCACCCACCACAGTTTTACTGCGGCAGGCAGCCCCTCCTGCATGAACCGACGTAGGAATACGTCGGTCGTGGGCCTGGTGCTAGGGGCGAGCTTGCGCCGCCGGCGGTCCACTCCCACCCCCACTAGGCAGCGGGGATGCCGATGCATGGGGCTGGCGTCACCGATTGCCACTGACCACCCGCGATTGTTCCCCGCTAAGAGAGAAGAACCCCTTCCCTACCATTGTCATTATTACAGTAACAGCGCATATATTTAGCACTGATTACTGTAGTAATGTCACTGGTCCCCCGAAAAGTGTCAAAAAAAAGTGTGAAAAATGTCACAGTTCTGCTATAAATCGCAGCTCGCCTCCATTGCTAATAAAAAAAAATAAAAAAGTAAAAATGACATAAATCTTTCCCCTAGTTTGTAGACGCGAATAACTTTTGTGCAAACCAATCAAAATACGCTTATTGGGATTTTTGTACCAAAAATATGTAGCAGAATACAAATTGGCCTAAAAGGAGGAAAAAATTAGATTTTAAAATTTTGTTTTGGGAATGTTCTATAGCAGAATGTGAAAAATATTGCTTTTTTTTTCAGGATTTTTGCTATTTTTTTGTTTATAGAGCAAAAAATAAAATTTGCGCAGGTGATCAAATACCACCAAGAGAAAGCTCTATTTGTGGGAAAAAAAGGACATCAATTTTATTTCGGTACAGCGTCGCACGACTGCGCAGCTTTCCATCAAAGTAACGCAGTGCCGAAGCGCAAAAAACCGCCTGGTCATTAAAGCCCCGTACACACGTACGGATCGTCGTCATACAAACGTCGGCGGACGAAAGATCTGCCGATTGTACGCGTGTTAGTATGGTGCCTCCGACAGCTGTCTGCGCACAATCCGCGGACAAGAGTCTTTCTTGCAAACATGAAAATTTTTGTCTGCGGACACCAGAACAGACGATTGTTCGCCTGTCAGTACAGAAATCAGCCGACAGACCGCAGATTTGCAAGACTGGGCATGCTCAGAAAATAAAAAACACAGGGAAAGTTAACCATTACATGACATCACTTCTGCAGTCAGCTGAAGTCTGCGGACAAAATTCTTGTGCTGTCCTTGTGCTGTCTTTGCACTTTTCAACAGACACCGACATCCCGGGGAGAAAAGACGAACGTTTGTATGACGACGATCCGTACGTGTGTACGGGGCTTAAGGGAGCAAATCCTTCCGGTCCAGAACTGGACCTGTGCTCAGTGACCAAAAAAATATCAACTCAATGACCAAAAATATCAGCTGCTGTGTGGAACACCTAAGTTGTTTGCATAGAAATTCAACCATATAAAATTATAATGTCCCATACAGTGCATGATCCAAATAGTGCAGCTTTAAAGAGAAAGTTAATGAATAACCTTCAAGTAATTTTTCAGTATACATGTGAATTAAAACAATTGCATATCTTGCCTATCCCTGAGAATTAAACATGCTGCATTTAATGTTTTAAGCCTCAAGACAGAAGAAGGAATTGCATGTATTGAACTAATAATACCAAGTGTAAATGAGGATGATATTAAGTACCCTTATGTATGCAGCTTAACTAGTTCACAAGATCCAGACATAAGGACATACATTTTCAAACTGAAAGGTAAGAAACTGAAAAGTAAGATACTACAATATGGTTACATCAAAATCTGCACCCAAAACTGTGTGCTATCTAGAAAATATTTGAACCAACATATTTAACTGTTGTTTTTTCTGACAATCTAAAGGTAGATTTAGCCATGCATCTAGATCTCCCTTTCCTCTGAAGCTCAATCCGCGTTCAGACTGCTCTGTCAGAGGCTGCGAGGAAGTGCTGTGACGCCTCCACACCACCTGCTTTAACCCCATTTTTGCAGCACATTTGCAGCATTTTTCCATTTTGATTGTGTAACATTTGCTGGGCGGAAAGCTACGTCAGGTAATCTTTGTCTCGGACGCAAAGCGAAGCATTACAACCAGGCATGCCTATTGCAGCTTAACCACTTAAGCCCCGGAGGATTTTCCTGCTAAAAGACCAGGGGGTATTTTGCGATTCGGCACTGCGTGACTTTAACGGACAATTGCGCGGTCGTGCAACGCTGTACCTAAACGAATTTGACGTCCTTTTTTTCCCACAAACAGAGCTTTCTTTTGGTGGTATTTGATCACCTGTGCGATTTTTTGATCACGCGCTATAAACAAAAAAAGAGCGACAATTTTGCAAAAATAGCAATATTTTTCACATTTTTTTATATGAAATTCCCCCAAAAAAAAATGTAAAAATCAAAATTTTTTAACATTTTTGGCCAATTTGTTTTATCCTACCTATGTTTGGTAAAAAAAATCGCAAAAAGCGTATTTTGATTGGTTTGCGCAAAAGTTATCGCGTTTACTAACAAAGGGAAAGATTTTTGTCATTTTTGTTGTTTTTTTTTTTAACGCGTAATGGCGGCGATCTGCGATTTCTTTTGCGGTACTGCGACATTGCGGCGGACAGATCGGACCCTTGACTGACATTTTTGACACTTTTGGGGTTACCAGTGACATTTCTACAGTAATCAGTGCTATACATATGCACTGTTACTGTAAAAATACACTGGCAGTGAAGGGGTTAACTTTATTTGGGAGGGAGGGGCTGTGTGTGTCCCTAGGGGCGTGATTCTTACTGTGATTGGCTGTGGCTCTAGCTGTAAGGACACTGATCAACGGATCTACATACTAGATCCGAGTAATCAGTGTCTTTACAGCGATGAGAATGACAGGCAGCTTGTTTACACAAGCTGCCTGACATTCTCCCTCTTCCCCCGACGATCGCCGAGTGGCCGGCGGACATCGGGTCCGCTGGTCACACGCGCGGGGGGGTGCGTGACCGCGCGGGAGCGGGAGCGCGCCTCCGCGGGCGCGCGCTCGCTCCCCAGACCCTCCCAGGCTAGTGACGTTAATTAACGTCACTCTGCCTGGCAGGGGCTGACCGCCGCAGTAAATCTACTTGCGGCGGTCGGCAAGCAGTTAAGGAAGGGGATGTGGGGGGGGGGGGGGGTTGACGGACAGCAAAAATACGGCTCAACCGTACATTCTTGCCACCCCACATCCCCAACCACATGTCTAAATGAAGCCTAAGACCTGTACTCATTCAAATTTTTTTTTTTTTTAAATCATACTGTTGATTTCTGTAAATACAGATGGAAGTCAAAAGAGTCCAGATTCTAAGTAGTGGCATTCAGATGAACTAAATAATGACTTGATGCATGGAACACATGTCCTCTGAGAAATCATGTTCACTAAGCATTACTTGATATCTTAAAGTGTATGTCAAGAAAAAAAAAACATACTTTAGAGTTCATGCACATGTCCTCATGTGTTATTCCTTTTAAACATGCTAAAAATACAGAAACATAACTTAAAATGTCAGAAATACAGTATTCTCCTTGTGCAGGACACCGGGCATGTGTCCAGGGCACCGAGTATATTTCTCCACTGTTTGGGTTGTGGTCCCTTTAGAGGGGGGGGGGGGCAAATTGTGTGTAGTTGGAGTATTATCCATTTATTTAGCCACCCTATCCCCCACTCCAACCCTGCTGAGTTATTTGACAGCAGCTCCCAGCAGAAGTCCAGCTGTCAAAACTGCAGCTTACACAGGTTAGGCAGGTGGAGCTGAGTGGAGGAGGACAAGCGGTTGGTGGAGGGGATCCCACTCAGGAGAGGGAACACAGCAGGGTGAGTGCATTGGAAGATGCTGTCACACATATAGGGTGGAAGATGCTGTCACACGTATAGGGTGGAAGATGCTGTCACACATATAGGATAGAAGATGCTGTCACATGTATAGGGTGGGAGATGCTGTCACACGTATAGGGTGGAAGATGCTGTCACACATATAGGGTGGAAGATGCTGTCACACGTATAGGGTGGAAGATGCTGTCACACATATAGGATAGAAGATGCTGTCACATGTATAGGGTGGGAGATGCTGTCACACATATAGGGTGGAAGATGCTGTCACACGTATAGGGTGGAAGATGCTGTCACACATATAGGGTGGAAGATGCTGTCACACGTATAGGGTGGAAGATGCTGTCACACGTATAGGGTGGAAGATGCTGTCACACGTATAGGGTGGAAGATGCTGTCACACATATAGGGTGGAAGATGCTGTCACACGTATAGGGTGGAAGATGCTGTCACACATATAGGGTGGAAGATGCTGTCACACGTATAGGGTGGAAGATGCTGTCACACGTATAGGGTGGAACATGCTGTCACACATATAGGATGGAAGATGCTGTCACACGTATAGGGTGGAAGATGCTGTCACACATATAGGGTGGAAGATGCTGTCACACGTATAGGGTGGAAGATGCTGTCACACATATAGGGTGGAAGATGCTGTCACACGTATAGGGTGGAAGATGCTGTCACACATATAGGGTGGAAGATGCTGTCACACGTATAGGGTGGAAGATGCTGTCACACGTATAGGGTGGAAGATGCTGTCACATGTATAGGGTGGAAGATGCTGTCACACATATAGGATAGAAGATGCTGTCACATGTATAGGGTGGGAGATGCTGTCACACGTATAGGGTGGAAGATGCTGTCACACGTATAGGGTGGAAGATGCTGTCACACGTATAGGGTGGAACATGCTGTCACACATATAGGATAGAAGATGCTGTCACATGTATAGGGTGGGAGATGCTGTCACACGTATAGGGTGGAAGATGCTGTCACACATATAGGGTGGAAGATGCTGTCACACGTATAGGGTGGAAGATGCTGTCACACATATAGGGTGGAAGATGCTGTCACACGTATAGGGTGGAAGATGCTGTCACACGTATAGGGTGGAAGATGCTGTCACACGTATAGGGGACCTATCGTTTAGAAATAATATTGCCTTTATTAAAATGAGCTTTTTGAGAAGTGTGTTTTTACACTGACACATCCACAAGATGGTTCTGATTACTGGTATAGTGGGGTTTATTTACTAAAACTGGAGAGTGCAAAATCTGGTGCAGCTCTGCATAGTAGCTAATCAAAAAAAAAAAAAAAAAAAAATTGGAAGCTGATTGGTTTCTATGCAGAGCTGCCTCAGATTTTGCATTCCCCAGTTTTAGTAAATCAACCCCAGTATTCAAAAGACAGCTTCAAGTTTCTTTATGAATAAAATGTAGAAAGAAACACTGGGGTAGCTATCTATGAGTTTATTCCTGACCAGGCCCTATTTTGCGATTCGGCACTGCGTGACTTTAACGGACAATTGCGCGGTCGTGCAACGCTGTACCTAAACGAATTTGACGTCCTTTTTTCCCACAAACAGAGCTTTCTTTTGGTGGTATTTGATCACCTGTGCGATTTTTACTTTTTGCGCTGTAAACAAAAAAAGAGCGTCAATTTTTCAAAAATAACAATATTTTTCACATTTTTTTATATGAAATCCCCCCCCCCCAAAAAAAATGTAAAAATCAATATTTTCTAACATTTTAGGCCAATTTGTTTTCTGCTACATATTTTTGGTAAAAAAAATTGCAATAGGCGTATTTTGATTGGTTTGCGCAAAAGTTATTGCATTTACTAACTAAGGGAAACATTTTTTTCATTTTTATTGTTTTTTTTTTTTTAACGAGTAATGGCGGCGATCTGCGATTTTTTTTGTGGGACTGTGACTTTGCGGTGGACAGATCGGACCCTTGACTGACATTTTTGACACTTTTGGGGGGTACCAGTGACATTACTACAGTAATCAGTGCTATACATATGCACTGTTACTGTAAAAATTACACTGGCAGGGAAGGGCTTAACTTTATTGGAGATGCAGGGGTTAAATGTGTCCCTAGGGGCGTGCTTCTAACTGTTATGGGATGTGGCTGTTTGTGTAGCTACAGAGATATACGATCCTACATAGCAGGACCGTATGATCTCTGCACTTACACAAGGGAGAATGACAGGCGGCTTTGTTTACATTAGCTGCCTGCCTTTCTCCCTCTGTACCGGACGATCGCGAGTGGCCGGCGGCCTGTCACACGTGCGGGGATCACAGTGAATGAGCGGGGGCTGGAGCGCACCTCTGGTGGCGCGCGCTCGCCCCCTATTGGCTCGCAGGCGAGTGACGTACCCATACGTCACTTTGCCTGCACGGGGCTGACCGCTGCAGTATATGTACTTGCGGCGGTCGGCAAGCGGTTAAAACAGAAAAAACTGCTGAAAATAAATTTAGGTAGGTATTGGCAATTTATTTTTATGCTACAAGGGTTATTTGAGATAAACTGACACATA
Source organism: Pelophylax lessonae (assembly GCF_965119305.1). Taxonomy (NCBI): domain Eukaryota; kingdom Metazoa; phylum Chordata; class Amphibia; order Anura; family Ranidae; genus Pelophylax; species Pelophylax lessonae. The sequence continues at coordinate 445,550,171 of NC_138769.1, forward strand.
AACATTGAAAACCTGGAAAACCTCTCCAAATGAATTGGGTAATCTAATCTAATATGATACCATATGATGTTGTATAGTTTATACACGTTTTTTTTTTTTTTTTTTTTTTAGCTAAAATAATACTGTGAATACTTTTCTTATCAAGGAAGATAAATTTACATGTAAAGTTTTATTGTTTGTCTAAAAAGTTCATTCAGACTGTATGCTTACTTTTATGGAAATATTGTTATTAGTGTTAGAAGTACTAGCTCTGAATCAAAACTTGTCACATGCTTGTGTGATTCAATTTATAGTGTTTTATTGTATTTGTATACTGTACAATATAGATGACTTGCATGCTTTGTATTGAGAGAGGAGTTAAACACTAATTAAATCTTGTTTTACTTCAACAGACAAAGGTCCAGATATTCCTAAAAGTGTTTTCACGGCTTCAATTACTGCAGCTGTGATTTGTTCACTTGCTATTATACTCTTGTTTGTTCTGTGCATCTTCTTTAGAATTGAGATTGTTTTATTGTACAGAAACATCACAGGACTGGATGAGACAACTGGAGGTAGGTGTCAATTATACCTCAACTTCACACATTATAGAGGCAAGCCGTATAGTTAAGTATATTAACCCCCCGCCTCAAAAAAAAAAAAAAAAAGTCATTTTTTTGCAGCTTATCAGTCCCTAGATGTGGGGCATGCATTTGATTTCTTTTTTTCTATTTTTACCTGGTGTTCCTGCTAGGGATGCACCGAATATTCGGCGGCCGAACATTATTCGGCCGAAAATAGAAAAAATAGCACTTTCGGTGTTCGGCCGAATAAGTCAAAAGGCCGAATAATTTTGTGCCGAACAATAGGGCTGAACGATAGTCGATAGGATATCGACTATCGTTCTGTGGCCGTAGGCGATATTCATATCGCCGAGGTCACGATATTTACAGGGGGAAGGGACTCGGAGGAGGACAGGAGGACTCACAGACTTCCGTGTTAGGCAGGGGAAGCCGGGACACTTCAGCGGTGAGCATACATACATTACTCACTCGTGCACTGCAGCCCGCCCCACACATTCAGTGAGTCTTAGGCTGGCCATACACTATACAATTTTCTTATTCAATTTCATTTAGATTTACCTTAAACTATGTAGTGCAAGGGCCTGCCTGATTGCATACAAATTGAAAGTGTTTAGGTTTGACCTCATATTATATGGTTTTGGTAAATCTAAAGGAAAGTTGAACAAGAAAATTGTATAGTGTATGGCCAGCCTTACTCTCCTCCCTAGTTTTTTCAATGGCACATTCAGGAAGCCAATCACGCCGTGATTAGCTGCACAGCGAACCAATCACGCGTGCCTGCACACCTGATTGGTTCCGCTGTGCCGCTACTCACGGCGTGATTGGCTTCCTGAATGTGCCATTGAAAAAACTAGGGAGGAGAGTAAGACTCACTGAATGTGTGGGGCGGGCTGCAGTGCACGAGTGAGTAATGTATGTATGCGGCTGTGCTCCTTTCCAGGCTCCTACTAGTCCACCTCCAGCCTCCTACTACCACCACTATGAGAGACTGTCTGTCACGGTATAATCTGATCGAGTCCACACTGACTGACTGTCAATGAGTAATTGATGTTACCACATTAACCCTGACCTGCCCAGTGCCCTGTATCTGCAATTAAAATTTACAAGGCTGCCTGCATGCTTCCTGATTTCCATTCCCAGCATCCTTCCCAATCCCTACAGTGTCACTAACATTAACCCTATGGTACAAGGCTGCAGTGTGCACTGAATCCCATTCCCTACAGTAACATTTAGGGAGAGAGACATGAGAGGACAAGAGAGAGAGAGACATGAGAGGACAAGAGAGAGGACAAAAAATTGGCAAAATAAATGGAAAAAATGAGAAACACCGCGTTCGGTATTCGGCCTTCGGCCAAACATTTCATTATTATTCGGCTTCGGCTTCGGCCAAGAATTTCATTTCGGTGCATCCCTAGTTCCTGCCAGTAACACACTTCCTGTTCTACTTTGACTTTGTCAGTCTTGACTGCTCTCCGGATTTGGCCTACAAACACCTGCCCCTCTCCTCATCTCCATTTCATGGAGGGAAAGTTTTTTGTTGTTCACAGAAAAGAGTAGGGTAGGCAAATAAAATTGTTTAAAATCCCAATTCAGTGCACAGTGCAGGTGATTTGTTAAAGGCAAATAGACTGCTCACTTTGCAACAAAAATTGCACTTTGCAAAGGGAATTATCCCCAGAGCTTAGTGAATGGGCTGAAGCGAGGCTGACTTCCATCATCCAAACATGCCAGCAAAAATGCTGTTTTTTTTTAAATTTTCCTTGCACATGATTGGGTACTCACCACATTTATTATACTCTGGGGAAAATTCCATTGCACAGTGCAAATTCCATTACAGCGGTAGCAAGATATTTGTTTTTAGTAAAGAAGCCCAACAATTTTTGCAGAATCAACAGGTTTTTTTATTTTGTATTTGTAGAAAATGTATCTAGCCTACAAATGCAGCCACCACATAAAGGGACTGGTAATCTGCAATATATTTAATTTTTATTCTTGGGTTTAGATATAGTAAATAAAAAAAAATAAATATAATAATATATATATATATATATATATATATATATATATATATATATATATATATATATATCACCTCTCTATACAGTTTCATAAGGTCAAAGGCCAAATGCAAGGGGTGTAGGCAACAAATGTTACATTTGACATGCAATAGGGGACCCTTTCTCTCCTTTTTTTTTTTTTTACCCTGAAGAAACCCATTTATGAAATTTCAGATCTCAGTGAATCCCTGCACATAAATTTCGTCCAGTGGTGCATCTATGCACATTCTCTCATCTCTTCGACAATTCATGGGTAGGTGTAAACCTGGTGGATCTCTGTACAAGACCAATTTTTTTTTTTTTTTGACTCACTGACAGTAACATTCTTGTTGCATATTACATCTGAGGCAGATCATCTTTACACCCTATTCCTTATTTAAAAAAAAAAAAAAAAGAATAAGTATCTTGAAATTATTAATATGTTGGTATAGTGCACATAGAAGAAGCAAAAAAAGGGGAAATTGTAGTGGCTTTGTAGATTGACATTCAGCGGAGATGTGACTGCATATGTTGGTGGTCAATGGAAAAGTGTCCACTTCAATTGCTGGTCAGTGTAGTACTTCCTCATACTGGCCATCAATTAAAAAGTGTGCCCCTACATTGGTAGTCCGTGGAGAAGAGTCTCTTTACTCTTGTGTTCAGTGTATGGCACCCTAAATATTCATGGTTAGTGGAGACATGTCTCCTTGAGCTAGAAATCTATTAAGGGAAAATTTCCTTCGCACTGGAGGTCAGTGGAAGGAATGCCCCTTAGATTGGTATTTAGTGGAAAGAATGTTCAGTTATGACACTTAAATTGCAGTGGAAAGAATGACATTTAAATTGGTGGTCAGTGGAGGAAAAAGCCCTTTACATTGTTGATTAGATAGGACAACTAATTCAATTGGAGGTCCGTGGGAGGAAGAATGCCCCTTACATTGGTGCTTTATGGCAAGAATTATGCCCTTTCCTTTAGTGGTCACTGGCAAAATGTTTCTTTACATTGGTAATCCATGAGAAAAGTTCCCCTTACCTTGGTGGTCAGTGAAAACAAATTCTCTTTACCAGAAAGAATAAAGATTGCAGTGTCAATGAATACTTACTTGAGGGATTAAAGGGACACTCCAATTGCTTCACACTGCTGGCTATCCTGCTACATTGGTGTCATATATACAGTATGTAGGCATTGTTGTTCAGGCGATAAATACGGACTAATAGGCAACAGCAATCATAAGTCTGTTGGATTTTAGCTTCTCAAAAATGATGGAAGATGGGGAAGCACCATATAGTCCTATTTTACACCGAGGACTCAAAGCTATTTATTTTGTAACTCACTTGATGGAAGGAAATGGAATAGATATTGCCATTACCTCCATCATCTCCTTTCAATTAGAACAAGTTGCTAAAAGGTTTCCCAACAAACTGAAAAATATCTGTCTGTGACAATAGGTATCACATATGCATCAATTTCATTTAACAGACCAACTTTTTCCAGCATTTCTGGGTGGATAGTTTTTAGTATAAGATTTTTTCTTCAACATCTATGAGGGTATATCTTATTTGGCAAGTGGGTGAATTATGGTGTAAAAAGTTTAAAAGTCAACTGGAGGCATAGCAAGTCTTATTTATACATCTGCTGGGTTACACACACAAAATGTTTCCATTACACTTGAATTTCTTAATGTTAGCATTGCATCTGAAATGTTTTGATATTTATGCACTTGCTTTTCAGATTCTAAAGAATATGATGCATACATCTCATTTGAAAGTTATTCCAGTCTCAAAGGAGAAGAGAGAGACTTTGCATTACACATTCTTGCGCCAGTTTTGGAAAATAACTTTGGTTTTAAACTATGCATTTTTGAGAGAGATGTTACTCCGGGAGGAGGTAAGAACTATTTTTTCTCTAATTTTAATTATTTTCTCATTCTTAAATTCTTTCCTTTTCCTCTACACAGATTCCAATAGATTAGCCTGAGTAATGTTGCCATGAATACATGGGTTTGCATTGATTTGCATTTGGCAGTACCCTTTTAGTTATTATTCAGTAATGAAACATACTAACCATTTAGGTAACAGCTGAACTGTATCTTGTTTGGTCAGCTTTCACAGGGTAAGGGTACACAGAGGCAGATTTTCCTGGCTAACAAAGGGGCAAAAATTAGCTTTACAAACAGTCTGTTGCATAGTTGAAGAGACACGCATTCCTCACTGTAAGACTGGAACTATTGACAACATGTTCAGAGGCGTTTGAAGCCCACCCTTGACACGTAGAATACTGTGCCAACTTCCTGGGACTTCTTTCACTATGAGTGGTAACTAAATTAGTAGACTCAAATGTATCACTCTCTGCATCTTAACAATGATCTTAAAGCAGTAGGACCTACAAACGAAGCGCTATACAATATGAATGCTTTTCTTTTGCAATGCCCCCGAAACCCTCTCTTTCTGTAGATCTGCCTTTTCTCATTTAGAATTTACAGGGCCTAGTTGGACCAACAGAAAAGGCGATTGTCTCAGACAATTAAACATAATGGACTAGGTGGGACTTTGAGTGAGACCCAAGCAGGTGGTGCCCGGCGTCTCCATCCCTATAACAAGAAAAAAATGAGGTTGAAGGATTATAAGAGGTGCATGAAAGTCAGCCAGCCCCCAGTCTGATGTACTCACCCTCCAGTCTGTCACCAACCAAGTAGACCTGTCTCTTGATACAAAGAACAGGGGTTTAGTTGACACACATTTGCAAACGCATGTGAAAGCTGCAGAGCCACTTCACGGCACCCTGTTAAACCTGCAGTCCTAACACTCCAAATTTAGTGTCCTCACTCTGGATGCACATGGCTGCTAATGGATGGATGGGGTAACAGGTGAGAGGGAGACAGCCCAACCTCCCCCAACATACCCTCATCCATGACTGGCTGTTGTCTCAAAACTCAAATAACTAAGTTGTAACGATGGTACAAACTGGAAAGGACCAGCTGAGAAGCATTACACCTCCATCCCCTTGGTGGATGCAATATAAAGACAGATAGGGATTTTATATATGGGGCATGGCCTGTAAAGCACAATGCCTTTCAATCCCTAATTTCCTATTTGGGACTTTGTGTGAGACAAGCAGGTCATGCTATTGGTCTCCATCCCTGTATACGGAAAAGTAAGGTCAAATCAGACTGCATCCACCAAAAATGCACGAAAATCGCACGGTGGGACTTTATATGAGGCACCAAGCTGTAAGCAAGGTGTCTCCATCCCTGGTTGCTTAAACATAATGGACTAGGTGGGACTTTAAGTGAGACCCAAGCAGGTGGTGCCCAGCGTCTCCATCCCTATAACAAGAAAAAAATGAGGTTGAAGGATTATAAGAGGTGCATGAAAGTCAGCCAGCCCCCAGTCTGATGTACTCACCCTCCAGTCTGTCACCAACCAAGTAGACCTGTCTCTTGATACAAAGAACAGGGGTTTAGTTGACACACATTTGCAAACGCATGTGAAAGCTGCAGAGCTGATTTGACCTTACTTTTCCGTATACAGGGATGGAGACCAATAGCATGACCTGCTTGTCTCACACAAAGTCCCAAATAGGAAATTTGGGATTGAAAAGCATTGTGCTTTACAGGCCATGCCCCATATATAAAATCCCTATCTGTCTTTATACTGCATCCACCAAGGGGATGGAGGTGTAATGCTTCTCAGCTGGTCCTTTCCAGTTTGTACCATCGTTACAACTTAGTTATTTGAGTTTTGAGACAACAGCCAGTCATGGATGAGGGTGGGTTGGGGGAGGTTGGGCTGTCTCCCTCTCTCCTGTTCCCCCATCCATCCATTAGCAGCCATGTGCTTCCAGAGTGAAGACACTAAATTAGGAGTGTTAGGACTGCAGATTTAACAGGGTGCCGTGAAGTGGCTCTGCAGCTTTCACATGTGTTTGCAAATGTGTGTCAACTAAACCCCTGTTCTTTGTATCAAGAGACAGGTCTACTTGGTTGGTGACAGACTGGAGGGTGAGTACATCAGACTGGGGGCTGGCTGACTTTCATGCACCTCTTATAATCCTTCAACCTCATTTTTTATTGTCTCAGACAATAGAGGAGTCCACTCTTAACCTGAGACGTATTAATGTAATATAGTAAAAGGGTATTCCAGAGTCCTCTCTACAATATCACAGAATTGGTGCCTGTAGCCTAACAATATAATGTTCCAATCAGCCAAGTCTGGTTCTGGGCCCCAAGTGTAGAATGGGACATTATGTTATCAGATTTTCAAAATAACATTTGTGGATAATTCAATCTCTATTCCCTAATCTCATCCTAAAGTGAGAACGTTTCTGCCAAATAAAGGTTTGCAGTAAGGCTGCACACAAAATGTTGTTTATTTTTAAAGTGTTTCCCCATTCAATACAATTTCTTTCAAACCAAAGGATGAGCAAAGTATTTTTTCAGCAACTAATACTGGGAAATCTTGAACAAAATTATTAGAACCTTTGTAAATATGTTTAGTGCTGTCTGTGTCCCTCCTGAATAAAATTGTGCTCTCTATTTGTACTGATCTTCCAAGACAAAAAGTGATGGGACATTTAAAATGTTATATTTGCCACCGCATTGGAAGGCAAGAATACCTAATTCCTTAGTGACACCTGAGGGATATTCCCTCAAATTGCGGAGATAATCTTTTTCTTCCTGTTAAGTCTCTAAAACTGGAAATGAAGGATCAATTCTCAAAGTGAAGGCGCCTGGTTTTCATAAATGGCCCAATATAAATAGAAGTACCTGCTGCCCTTTTTATTTAAATGGTAAGGGTACCAAAAACATGAATATTATAACAATGAAAATGGGCACTGGTAATGGTGTGGGCGAGTGGAATTGTTTATGTGGCCGTTGTGATTGTGAATAAAAGGTCGGTATGACTGTCTTCAATGTGGATATAAACCTGATATATATAATATCTTTATCCAGTAAGGTGTGTCCAGTGAATATATATGGGTAAAACTTCAAATAATAATACCTTATTGTGTAGAAAAATATTGCAAAAGAACTTTTGATAATAACCAAGTAATCTGTCACAAGCAATGTGCAATTAAAGTGACTTTTTGTGATAACTTAATAATACAAATGTGTGACACTTGTGATTATTAGTTAAAAAACTAAATTATGGTAATATCAATATAAAACATATATTTGACAATAAAATCTGTGATTCACAAAATTATTTGTGCAACTGGTAAAACAGTCCGTGCATAATAAATGAAATCTTCAAAATGATTTGTGCTCCAATTTGTGCTCTTGAAATGAATAGGCAATTTTTGCTTCTTACCAGATGGCCTTAGGTCACTAGGACCTAAATCGCTTTTGATCCCTTTAAAGAATGGATCAGTCCTAAACCGAACTCCTTCACTCCAGATATGTGGCTGTTTGTTTTTAGAGGGTCTGTAATGATGTAATCCTGGTGCTCTGTGTTAAACCAGAGTCTCCTATACAGCCCTAGTAGCGTGTCAGCGGTGGCGTTCGTTCCAGACAGGGCGGAAGTGATATCACTGGCTCTCTCTGTTTCCGGAACGCACGCCACTGCTGCCACGCTACTAGGGCTGTATAGGAGACTCTGGTTTAACATAGAGCACCAGGATTACACCATTACAGACCCTATAAAAACAAACAGCGTTTTCACCTAGTGCCAGGACAGGCACTATCCATAGTAAGCAGCCTTTTTTTACTTTTATTATTTTATCTCAATAAAAACGTTATCACGCTATATTTTGGCTTCCCCACTATTTTTCCATATATACCTGCTTGAGATCCATATCCTAAGGTCCTGAATAAAGGAAAGGAGGGGAAATCCTGAGTATACCACCATCCAGTCCCATTGAAAAACCTGCCACATATCTGGAGTGGAGGAGTTCGGTTTAGGACTGATCCATTCTTTAAAGGGATCAAAAGCGATTTAGGTCCTGGTGACCTAAGGCCATCTGGTAAGAAGCAAAAATTGCTTATTTATCTCAAGAGCACAAATTGGAGCACAAATCACTTTGAAGATTTAATTTATTATGCATGGACTGTTTCACCAGTTGCACAAATAATTTTGTGAATCACAGATTTTATTGTCAAATATATGTTTTATATTGATATTACCATAATTTAGTTTTTTAACTAATAATCACAAGTGTCACACATTTGTATTATTAATTTATCACAAAAAAAGTCACTTTAATTGCACATTGCTTGTGACAGATTACTTGGTTATTATCAAAAGTTCTTTTGCAATATTTTTCTACCCAATACGTTATTATTATTTGAAGTTTTACCCATATATATTCACTGGTCGCACCTTACTGGATAAAGATATTATATATATCAGGTTTATATCCACATTGAAGACAGTCATACCGACCTTTTATTCACAAACAATCACAACGGCCTCATAAAAAATTCCACACGCCCACACCATTACCAGCGCCCATTTTCATTTTTGGAAATGAAGGATACTCTCCCAAAGGAAATGGACAGGGGTTTTAACCTGGTCCTACTCTATCCAAAACTAAAAATAAAAAACAAATCACAATTTTTCATCTACAACATCAAGCAACATAAGTAAAGAAACTTGATATATCCAACTAAACACACCAAGATACTTCTGTAAAGTCCCTTTTGGTCCTGCATTCTGCCATTGATTTGAAGATTTGCTTTTAATATAATGCCTCCATTATTAGCAAGTATACATTTCAGTGACACTTATGGTTAACATGCAAACCCCTCTGTAGTGCAGAAAAGATAAGGATAACTGTCCTAAACCATGTGCCTTCAAAAGTAAGCCATCAGTAGAAGCTCCTGTGTTTCACCCTTGATTGGTTTTCTATAGGGGTCTTATGAGTTTGGCATTAGGGGTGTCTATTAGTGGGCTGAATGACTTGGAAACAGCCAAGGTAATAATGTTTAGCTAAGGTTAATTAGTGGGTCTCAAGGAACAGTGTAACTGAAAAATAAAATGTATAAGAATATAAAACTGGTGTAAATTACCAAATCATTTCAAAATTTAGCTGGGGCCAACGCTTTACATCATCTAACCTAGATGTTTGGAGCTAAAGTCTTTTGTTAATATGTTTACATTCTGCACCTGGATAAAGGGCTAAATGTGTAACTGAAGCCATATTTTTTTTTCCATTTTTCTGTGCCCCATCTGGGAATTTTCACCCTCTCTATTTGTATTGGGGACCACTGTCACTGGAACCTAAAGAAGGGAAAACCCAGAAACTTGAGTTGTCACCAAATTAGGAATAAAGGGCAATAGGGACGCCTATCACAGAGACTAATGTCAAAGAGAGAATATACCTCATTTTGGACCTATTCATCTAATTTCTAGTTGTGTCTGCAGTATGAAAAGTGATAGGGAATCTCCTCAATAGAACAGGTGGAAGAACTGCTGTAACAGAGATTTTGAACATTTTAACACACTCAATTCAAAATAAAAAAGGTTTGGTCTTTTTAGTAGTTTAGAACTAAGTTATAAAGACATAAGCTGTTGTTTAGCATTTATTTATTTTCAACATTTACTTTCTTTTTTTAACCCCAATACAGCTATGGTCGATGACATGAATGCATTTCTGGAGAAGAGCAGGCGATTAATCATTGTTTTCAGCAAAAACTATGCCACTGATAAAGTCATGTATGAGCTGGAAAGTGGCTTGCATAAAGCAATGGTGGAACGGAATATTAAAGTTATTTTGATTGAGTTCACACCTCTAAGTGATCAAAGTTTTATACCAGAATCGTTGCAGTTGCTCAAGAAAGGAAACAGAGTTAAATGGAAAGGAGAGAAGTCTCAACCTCTGAATTCTAGATTTTGGAAAAAAATCCAGTACCTAATGCCAGCAAAGCCAGCATTGTCAAAAAGTGATTTTCATAGACTGGACAAAATATAGGGTTCAAGAAATGACAAAAATATAATCTGATTTTTCCACACAGAGGAAGTGTAAAGAGACATGCCACACAAAATAAGTTTGTCCGTGACAGTCAAGGCTAAGGTTGTAATTTATAGACCATAGTGCAAGAAATAATCCATGACCCTGACATTACCCTTATTACCTCATACCCTCATACATTCACTTTCAACAACAACAGCAGTTCACCAACACCCATAGCTGCCCAGTAACCTAATTCAGAACTAGCACATGCAGTACCTCATGACTAGTGATGAGCCGAACACCCCTGGTTCGGTTTGCACCAGAACACAGCGAACAGAGGAAAAGTTTGTTCACACAAATGAACCCCATTGAAGTCTATGGGACTCGAACCTTCATTTTGAAGGCTTAAATGAAAGTTAAAAAAAGTGTATGGGGGTCCAGGTCCTGACCTGGGGAACATGTAGCAATAAAAAAAAAAACGTTTTTAAAAACGATCGTTTTTAACCACCTCCCACCCGGGCCACAGTACATATACGGCCGGGTGGGAGTCTCGTCCTTCTGAATGGACGTTCCGGAACGTCCTTCAGAAGGAGAGAGATCGCGCCGCCGCGGGCACGCGCAGCGGCGCGATCTCGATGTGCCTGTGTCCCTAGGACACAGAGCAGCAAGCCTCGGCAGGAGGGCCCTGTGATTGGCCCTCCTGATCACATGACGGCTGTGACCAATCACAGCCGTCATGTAATGTCAATACAGCCGTTGTAACGGCTTCGATCTCTTCTCCTCCTGACAGATCCTGTCAGTGAGGAGAAGAGAAGAGGATCAATTCTGCAGCTGGGGTGATCAGTGAGTATTTCTAATTACTCACTGATCACAGGGGGGGTCTGTGCTGGTAATCAGATGATTGATTACCAGTGCAGCCCTGGGGGGAGGGGATGCCACTAGAGCCACCAGGGATGCCCACCCATGACCACCAGGGATGCCCACCATGGCCACCAGGGATGGCAAACAGGGCTCAGAGAGCCTGCCAGTGGTGCCCCCCTATCAGTGCTGCCCACCAATGCCATCTATCAGTGCTGCCCACCAGTGCCCGTTATTGCCATCTATCAGTGCCGCCCACCAGTGCCCATTATTGCCCACCAGTGCTGCCTATCAGTGCCCATCAGTGCCCCCCATCAGTGCCGATCAGTGCCGCCCATCAGTGCCACCCATCAGTGCCGCCTATCAGTGCCCATCAGTGCCGACGATCAGTGCCCATCAGTGCTGCCTATCAGTGCCCATCAGCGCTGCCTATCAGTGCCCACCAGCGCTGCATATCAGTGCTATCTATCAGTGCCACATATCAGTGCCCATCAGTGCTGCATATCAGTGCTACCTATCAGTGCCCATCAGTGCTGCATATCAGTGCCACCCCATCAGTGCCACCCCATCAGTGCCACCCCATCAGTGTCTCCTCATCAGTGCCTGTCAGTGCGGTGTCATCAGTGCTCATCAGTGCAGGAAAAAACGTATCTATTTACAAAATTTTATAACCTAAACAAAAATTTTTTTTTTTTTTTCAAACTTTTCGGCCTTTTTTTATTTGTGCACCAAAAAAGAAAAAACCTGGCAGTGATCAAATACCACCAAAAGAAATCTCTATTTGTGGGGAAAAAATGACATAAATTTGGTTTAGGTACAGTGTTGCATGACCGCGCAATTGTCATTCAAAATGCAACAGCGCTAAAAGCTGAAAATTGGTCTGGGAAGGAAGGGGGTTTAAGTGCCCTGTATTGAGGTGGTTAAAGGAGCACTGATTTACTGATTTTAATGAGGCTTAAAGTGAAACTATAAAAATGAAAAATTCCTTCAAATATCGTGCCTTGGGCGTCCCCAGAATGTGCCTGTAAAGTAAATCTCTATGATGTATGTAGCCTGCTGCAGCTATACTGACATTTCTAAAGCAAAAAATGTCATATACAAATATACATACAAATTTCAAATCACATGTACTTGTCATACAGGTGCAGAAAAATTGGGCCTTGCTTGTTGATGGTGCCTGAACATCGTAACCCCTCGCAGTTACTCATGCTGGGTGCAGGAACGGGCCCTGCTGCTAAAAAATCCATAAAAATATGAAATCGCATGTACTTGTCATACAGGTGCCAAAAATTGGGCTTTTGGTATTGCTGGTGCCTGAACACCTTAACCAACCCCTCACAGTTACTCTTGCTTGGTGCAGGAATGGGACCTGCTGGTAAGAATGCCATGCAAATTTGAAATTGCATGTGCTATACAAGTGCCAAAAATTGGGCCTTTGTGGAAGGTGGTGCCTGAACACCGTAACCAAGGCCTCGTAGTTACTCTTGCTTGGTGCAGGAATGGAACCTGCTGGTAAGAATTCCATGCAAATTTGAAATCGCATATGCTATACAAGTGCCAAAAATTGGGCCTTTGTGGAAGGTGGTGCCTGAACACCGTAACCAAGGCCTCGCAGTTACTGTTGCTTGGTGCAGGAATGGGACCTGCTGGTAAGAATGCCATGCAAATTTGAAATTGCATGTGCTATACAAGTGCCAAAAATTGGGCCTTTGTGGAAGGTGGTGCCTGAACACCGTAACCAAGGCCTCGCAGTTACTCTTGCTTGGTGCAGGAATGGGACCTGCTGGTAAGAATTCCATGCAAATTTGAAATCGCATGTGCTATACAAGTGCCAAAAACTGGGCCTTTGCTGTATGTGGTCCCTGAACACCGTAACCAAGGCCTCACAGTTACTCTTGCTTGGTGCAGGAATGGGACCTGCTGGTAAGAATGTCATTCAAATTTGACATTGCATGTGCTATACAAGTGGCAAAAATTGGGCCTTTGCCGTATATGGTGCCTGAACACCATAACCAAGGCCTCGCAGTTACTCTTGCTTGGTGCAGGAATGGGACCTGCTGGTAAGAATGCCATGCAAATTTGAAATCGCATGTGCAATACAAGTGCCAAAAATTGGGCCTTTGCCATATGTGGTGCCTGAACACAGTAACCAAGGCCTCCCAGTTACTCTTGCTTGGTGCAGAAATGGGACCTGCTGGTAAGAATGCCATGCAAATTTGAAATTGCATGTGCTATACAAGTGCCAAAAATTGGGCCTTTGTGGAAGGTGGTGCCTGAACACTGTAACCCCAAACAGTTAGCAGGGCACAGGGACAGGGCCTGCTGTTAAAAGTGACATACGACATTTAAATTGTATGCACCTGTCATACAAGTGCTGAAAAATTAGGCCTTGGGGGTTGGTAGTGACCTAAACCAAAAACATTGTTGGAATCTAGCAGAATCAAGGTAGAGGAATAGAGGTAGAGGATAGGCAGCACATGCAGTCTTCAAGGGATGGTAGACCCCTAGCAATCAGGGGCCTGATAGCTCTTGTTGATCCAGGACTGGTTCATTTTGATGAAAGTCAGCTGATCAACCAAGTCTGTGGACAGACGCACTCTTTTGTCCGTCACAAAACCTCCAGAAGCACTGAACGTCCGTTCGGAAAGCACGTTGGAAGCAGGACAAGCCAGTAGCTTTATTGCATATTGAGCAGGTTCTGGCCAGTGGTCCATCCTCAAGACCCAGTAAGCCAGTGGATGGGCAGTTGGAAAGGTATCCAAGTCTGCTCTTGCACCTAGATAATCATGCACCATATGATGGAGACGCTGGTGATGGTTGCTTAAACCTAACAGCCCTGGGTGCTGCTGAGGACAATATAACTGTTTAAAGGCAGCCAACCGTCTTCTCCGCCACTCCTCCTTTAGCTGAACGATGCCTCAGAAACATGTCCGGAGAATGTTGACCTCCCAGTGTCTGGAAAGGCGGTACACAATTTTTTTTCAAGGCCTCCTCAAGATGGTTCATCCTCTGCTCCCTCTGCAAAGGCAGGATGAGCTCTGCAACTTTACCCTTGTAACGTGGATCAAGAAGGGTTGCCAACCAGTAATTATCCCTCTCCTTGATAGCACGAATCCTCGGGTCCTTTCACAGGCTTTGCAGAATCAGGGAGCCCATGCAACCTAAGTTGGAGGAGGCATGAGCTTCTGAGTCCTCTGGGTCACTAAGGATGACATTGTCAGCAGGAGCAACCTCTCCCCAACCACGTACAACTCCTGGGGTTTCTGGGAAATCCAAACCATCCCTTGAAGACTGCTGTATCCTATCCTCTTCCTCTGCATGCATGCTGCTGAAATCCTCATCCTCCTCCTCATCTTCCTCCTGTGTGTTTTGTGCCCCTGCAGGAATGATATCTGCATAAAGGGGGCCTTGTGAGGAAAGGAAGTCATCCTCATTCTACCGCTGTTCTGCCTCAAGTGCCCTGTCCATGATTCCACACAGTGTGTGCCCCAGCAGGTAGACTAGCGGGATAGTGTCCCTGATGCATGCATCGTCCCGGCTCACCATTCGAGTGGCCTCCTCAAATGGTGACAGGACGATGCATGCATCCTTAATCAAAAGCCACTGGTGTGGCGAAAGCTCCCCTGACCCTGTCCTTGCGCCATACTCACACAGGTACTCATTGATGGCCCACTGCTGCATGTGCAGCTGCTGCAGCATTGCCAACGTTGAGTTCCACCTGGTGGGCATGTTACAAATGAGGCGGTTGGCGGGCAGGTTGAATTCCCGTTGAATGTCAGATAAGCGAGCACTGGCATTGAACGAATGGCGGAAATGGCCACAGACTTTCCTGGCCTGCCTCAGGAGATCTTGGAAGCCCGGGTATCTGCTCAAGAAACGCTGCACCACCAGATTCAGAACATGTGCCAAGCATGGAACATGTGTCAAGTGTCCCTGTCGGAGGGCGGAGAGAAGGTTGGTGCTATTATCGCATACAACCATTCCTGGTTCAAGCTGTCGTGGCGTCAACCATGTCTGAGCCTGCCCTTGCAGGGCTGACAGAATCTCTGCACCGGTGTGACTCCAATCCCCTAGATAGACCAACTGAAGCACAGCATGGCATCTTTTAGCCTGACTGCTTGCGTAGTCCCTTGAACGCTTAGGGAGCACTGCTGATGCAGAGGAGAATGCTGTGCAGAAGAGGACATGGAGGAAGAGGAGGAGGAAGTGGTGGTGGAGTAGCCAGATGTGGCAGAACCAGCACCAGATTTTTGGAGGCATGGTGGCAAAACAAGCTGCAAGACCAAACCCTGTCCTACATCCTTCCTAGCTGCCGGCAGAGTTACCCAGTGCACCGTGAAAGAAATGTAACGTCCCTGTCCATGCCTGCTGGACCAAGAGTCAGCAGTAATGTGCACCTGCCTCCTGACCACTTTGTCCAATGAGGCCAAAACACTACCTTTCACATGACGGTAGAGAGCCGGAATGGCCTTACGCGAAAAGTAATGCTTTTTTGGGACCTGCCACTGTGGTGCAGCACATTCCACAAATTTGCAAAAGGGAGCCAAGTCTACCAGCTGAAAAGGCAGCAACTGTAATGCTAGCAATTTGGCCAAGCTAGCATTAAGACGCTGAGCATGTGGATGGCTGGGACAGTATTTCTTTCTACGGTTCAAATACTGGGGTAGTGAAATCTGCCTGCTGCTCATATCAAGCGGTGGTGTACTGCTAGCAGATTGGGTGCAACTCATTGCTATACCATCATCCCTCTCAATGCTGGTATTTGAGAAGGCATGAGGTATAGTAGGGTTAGAGATCGCAAATGAGGAGCAAGGTGATGTATGCTTGTTTTGATCTGGTGCCTCTTTCAGGTGCTGTTGCCAACGGACTGCATGGCAGGAAGTCATATGCCTTGTCAAGCATGTGGTGCCCAAGCGGCTGGTGTTCTGGCCGCTTTTGATCCGCTTTAGACAGATGCTGCAAACAGCAATGCTGCGGTCTACTGCACAGGTGCTGAAAAAAGCCCACACTAATGAACTTTTTGCAGTCCGTGGGGATTTTGCAGCACCCTGCACCTGTGAAGCTCTGTTCTCTGACGCAATCGGTTGGCTACTGCTAGGCCGGCCCATGGAGCACATCCTGCCTCATTGCAGTTGTGCGTCCTCCTCATCCTCCCCCTCCTCCTCTATCCTGTCAGGCACCCAAGTACGGTCAGTGACCTCATCATCCACTCCCTGCTCGTCACTGGAGCAAACTTGACAATATGCTTCAGCTGTGGCAACATGACTGCTGGTCTCTTGTCCGTCATGTTATTCCCTTCATCAACCTGAGAAACAACATCACAGCTTTCAAATTGCTGTGCATCCTCCAGGAGCATGTCACTGACACTATGATCGAATAGTTCAGGTGACTCCTCCGTGCATGATGGTGGGGCAACTGAAGGAGTAGCTGTGGAGAAGGAGCCTGTGGAACGGTTGCTTTGGCAGCTGCGTTGGAAGGAAAACTACTGGGAGCGTGGGTGTCAGAGGAAGAGGAGGATGAGGATGGCTTATTGATCCACTCCACCAACTCTTCCACATGTTGTGGATGAATAGCACTGGCAGCACTGGAAATAAAGGACGGGCGTGCCCCGCATGCACAGGATGCACTATGTTGATTGTGACCACCACATTTCACAATCGACACAGAGGCTGCTTGACCTCTTTTAGTGGCCTGTGAGTGTCGGCCTCTCCTTGTCAGCCTTTCGGACATTTTGTTGATACAGATCAATACAGGGTATAAGCAACTGACCAATAGATACTCAATGACCGAATATGATGTAATTGATAGCCCTATAGATGAGCTGTGGTGGTTATAGATGTAGGCAACTGACCGATTATCAATACCCTCACTGATATCTGATGGAATCTATAATTCTATAGATGGATGATCTGTGATCCCTATAGATAAATCCACAACTGAGCGAAGGTTACTGTGGCTGATATCTGTAGTGATCTCTATTCACACAGGTATGTGACCCCTATGGATAAAACAACAACTGAGCGCAAAGCTTACTGTGGCTGATATCTGTAGTGATATCTATTCACACATGTATGTGACCCCTATAGATAAATCCACAACTGAACAAAGGTTACTGTGGCTGATATCTGTAGTGATCTCTATTCACACAGGTATGTGACCGCTATAGATAAATCCACAACTGAGCAAAGGTTACTGTGGCTGATATCTGCAGTGATGTCTATTCCCACAGCTATGTGACCCCTATAGAAAAAAACAAACTGAGCGCAAAGGTTACTGTGGCTGATATCTGCAGTGATGTCTATTCCCACAGCTATGTGACCCCCTATAGAAAAAAAACACAACTGAGCGCAAAGGTTACTGTGGCTGATATCTGTAGTGATCCTTATTCCCATAGCTATGTGACCCCTATAGAAAAAAAACCCAACTGAGCAAAGGTTACTGTGGCTGATATCTGCAGTGATGTCTATTCCCACAGCTATGTGACCCCTATAGAAAAAAACACAACTGAGAGCAAAGGTTACTGTGGCTGATATCTGCAGTGATCTCTATTCACAGAGGTATGTGACACCTATAGATAAATCCACAACTGAGCAAAGGTTACTGTGGCTGATATCTGCAGTGATCTCTATTCACAGAGGTATGTGACACCTATAGATAAATCCACAACTGAGCACAGGTTACTGTGGCTGATATCTGCAGTGATGTCTATTCCCACAGCTATGTGACACCTATAGAAAAAAACAAACTGAGCGCAAAGGTTACTGTGGCTGATATCTGCAGTGATGTCTATTCCCACAGCTATGTGACCCCCTATAGAAAAAAAACACAACTGAGCGCAAAGGTTACTGTGGCTGATATCTGTAGTGATCCTTATTCCCATAGCTATGTGACCCCTATAGAAAAAAAACACAACTGAGCAAAGGTTACTGTGGCTGATATCTGCAGTGATGTCTATTCCCACAGCTATGTGACCCCTATAGAAAAAAACACAACTGAGCGCAAAGGTTACTGTGGCTGATATCTGCAGTGATCCTTATTCCTGCAGCTATGTGACACCTACAAAAAAAAAACACAACTAAGCGCAAAGGTTACTGTGGCTGATATCTGCAGTGATCTCTATTCACAGAGGTATGTGACACCTATAGATAAATCCACGACTGAGCAAAGGTTACTGTGGCTGATATCTGCAGTGATCTCTATTCACAGAGGTATGTGACACCTATAGATAAATCCACAACTGAGCAAATGTTACTGTGGCTGATATCTGCAGTGATGTCTATTCCCACAGCTATGTGACCCCTATAGAAAAAAACATAACTGAGCAAAAGTTAATGTGGCTGATATCCGCAGTGATGTCTATTCCCACAGTGATGTGACCCCTATAGAAAAAAACACAACTGAGCGCAAAGGTTACTGTGGCTGATATCTGCAGTGATCTCTATTCCCACAGCTATGTGACCCCTATAGAAAAAAACCCACAACTGAGCAAAGGTTACTGTGGCAGATATCTGCAGTGATGTCTATAAAGATTTTATAATGTTGCAGAAATTGACCGATGAAAAATACTGGTACTGATATCTGATGTAAAGAAATCAATCTATCTCTACCTCACACAGGAACCTTGGCCCTCCCTACACTGTCTGATATGATGTAAATAAATCAATCTATCTCTACCTTACACAGGAACCTTGGCCCTCCCTACACTGTCTGATATGATGTAAAGAAATCAAACTATACCTACCTCACACAGGAACCTTGGCCCTCCCTACACTGTCTGATATGGTGTAAAGAAATCAATCTATCCCTACCTTACACAGGATACTTGGCCCTCCCTACATTGTCTGATATGATGTAAAGAAATCAATCTATCCCTACCTCACACAGAAACCATGGTCCTCCCTACACTGCTATAAATGTCTCTCTGCACTGTCTGACTCCAGAAAAACAACTACTCTCTCCCTGCCTGAATTGCGTGCCTGTCCCTGTCTGATCGCTGCACAATGACACTACATGCTGCTTCTGCGCGAGCAGCCCTTTATGTAGTGTGGGGCGTGTACTTGGCCCCTGAGCCATGATTGGATAAAGGCAGCCTGCTTTTAGTCCAATCATGGCAGAGATCATTTGATTGGCCAAAGCATGGGGTCAGGGTGCATGCTTTGGCCAATCATATAATGTACTGCGTGTGCAGTGCATTATGGGATACTTGAATTTCCCGCAAAGAAGCACATTTGTTCTTCATTCGACGAACGATTGAATTGACAATGTTCGAGTCGAATGTAGCCTCGACTCGAAATCGAAGCTCATCCATACTCACGACGATTATGGACCCCATGTACCTCTTCCTGGGTTTAAAACTTGAGCCCCTAAGGCCTTTCTTCTACATTTTAATACACTTATAATCTCACAGTACATTTTTTATTCTTTCATAATGTTTTAGATAAAATCTTTCAACTGTTCATTAGGGAGGACAATTTGCATGCATGTAACACCTTTTGAAACAATTTTTTACTTGAACAGAAATTGTAGATAGAAATATTAAAAACCTCCAATGACCTGCTGTTTTCAGGTATCCTTGGCTTGGCTTATAAAATAACCAATAATAAAATGGTAACCTCTCTCTGCGGCACCTGGAAAGTGACAATACTGTCAGTAAACTTGCCTAATTCTCGGGCAGGCAGTCATCATACTCTACTAGGAAACAATGTTGTGGATATACCGTAAATTGTCAAGAAAAAGTAGTGGACCAGGAAACTAACTTTTAACTTTCATTTTCCAGCACATTACTCTTTGTTTTCAGCATCTCACAACAATCTGCATTTGGAGCATGCAGATGCTTTAAGCAACAGTTCTGTGGTTGAAATGTATCCAAACAAGTACTCACTGTGGCACCACATGGGGCAGACAGAATGCTGTTTGCAACTAAAGAAACCGTGGCTTTGGTTGCAAAAAGACTCAAAAATAAATCCTGACATATTTGCACCAAAAGCACAAGTGAGCTGTTTATGTGAGATGATTTTGGCTTGGTTTTTGAATGAGCCATGTCCTTATTTTGCAGCACAACTTCTTTTTCAAACGCATTTGTGTATACTGTGAAAAATGTTTGCTTTATAGGTAAAGTTGATCTAGGGAATATCTGATCAGCCTCTCGGGGGATCAGGAAGGAATGTTTTCCTCTACTGGAGCAAATTGTATCTTGCTGTTTTTTTTTTTTTTTTTTGCCTTCCTCTGGATCAACTGTGGGTATAGGATTATGTATAAAAGATTGTAATTTTTTTTTCACTTTTATTGGTTGAAGTAGATGAACTTGTGTCTTTTTCCAACCAAACTAACTATGCATTTATGTAGCTATGTAAAATAATTCAGCTCTGAACTAAGTTTTTTTTTTTATGTAAGTTTTTTTTTTATTATGATCTACTGAGGTAAAATAATATTAGTTATGTAACTTGCAGTATGATGATATGATGTATATCAAACATGCTTTCCATTTTTTCATGATATTTTGCTTATTATTATTTAAATAATGTAAATTATGTAAAAAAAATGAATTTATTTTTTACAAACCTCCGTTAGCAGCTCCTCCCTGCTTTCCATCTCAGGCGGCACAATGATTTGATGAGAGTGGACCAAATGTAAAATCCCTTCCCTGCCATGGGACAAGTCCGCATAGACTAAGCCGGTCCAGCCTGCAACATAAGGCCAGTGTCTGGGGAGCCGATTTTTCATCCCCTAGCACTTACGGCCTGAACTGTCGGTCACCCGCCTTGGCGATCTACCTGTCAGGAGTCTATTACTTATTGTTAAAGTCTGTAAAGTATGTTGTGGAAGATGTATCTCTGTCCATATTCCTGATGAAGCAAATTCGGCTCTAGCAGCCCGCGAAACGCGTCGAATATTGTTCGCCTCTCTGAGATCACCTTTACATGCTATGTATTATATATGTGCATATACAATGCTGTCTGTGTCCATGTTGGATTTTTTATGACTCTTTGTAATAAATTATTGGATTTTATTATTTTTGCTTGCCTTCATTACTATTGAATTCACTCCTACAAAGTCCCATAACTTTACAAAACACTGATTGGATATTGGGACCAGTCATTTTGTCTTTCCAATGATTTTTATTAAACCTCCAGTGTTTGTTTCAATGTCTTACTGTATTTAGCAGTCATTTATGGTTAACATGTAACATGCAGCACAAGTATCAATGCAAGCTAATGAAAAAAAGCACAACTGTGCACAGTATGTTTCAGTTCTGTCCCAAAGGAGAAGTGGGCACACACATACATATCTCTCAGAAGGACAGGTGAAGCATAAGGATGCACAGCAAGCTTACTAATCTTCAGCAGCTTTACCAGTTTAGCAAGTACTGCATTTAATATAGTAATCTTTGCAAAACGTGTATAAAATAACATTAAAAGCAACTGTAGTGCAGAAAATGATTATATAAACAAATCACATTTATCTTTGCACTCACATACTGTAAAACAGAAGACATCACGTGCATCTATAGGTTATATTCTTATACAATAATGATAAAGAAACACACAATAAGAATACAGCAATGGCAAATCCACACCTTCTGGATGACAATCATATGTGTGCCCATCTATCCTTTGAAGAAGGTATTATGACAAAATGGTAAGATTGAAAGTTACCATACACAACATTTTTTTTTTTTTTTTTAGATATTTAGAGGTTTATATTTAAATGCCTTAGTAAATGTGTTATTTTATCTATAGAAACAGATCTAGGGAGCCCTCAACTCGAAACATCTGTGCTAAAGTCTTTAATTGCTACAAGGTGATAACAGATAAGAACAACGAAAGCATTTCGGCCAAAGGCCTAAAGGGCCATACACACTATAAGATTTTCTGAAGACTTTTTCCTTCAGACTTACCAAAACCATATAATATGAGGTCAAACCTAAATACTTTCAATTTGTTTGCAATCTGGCAGGCCCTTGCACTACATAGAAAAGGTAAATCTGAAGGAAAAAGTCTTCATATAGTTACATATAGTTACATAGTTACATAGTAGGTGAGGTTGAATAAAGACAACAGTCCATCCAGTTCAACTTGTGTAGGTGTGTGTGGCTGTAATCATCTCACATAGCCCTGAATGTTCTGATCCTTGAGATGTACGTCTAAGAGTCTTTTGAAAGCCACCATACTACCCGCAGAGACCACCTCTTGTGGTAGAGAATTCAACAATCTTGTAGCCCTAACAGTAAAGAACCCCCCACGTTGCCTGAGGTTAAAACGCTTCTCCTCTAATCGCATTGTAGGCCCTAGAGTCCTCATGCAATCCCTTTGACTGAACAGCTTTTTTCCTAAGCTGAGATCCCCATTGAGATATTTAAAAATTGCTATCATGTCCCCCCTCAGGCGTCTCTTCTCCAGGGAGAATAAATCAAGCGATTGCAGAAGCTCTTCATAATTAAGGTCCTCCAATCCCCTAATTAGTTTAGTTGCCCTTCTCTGGACTCTCTCCAGCTCCAAAACATCCCTCCTAAGGACTGGCGACCAGAACTGGACAGAATACTCCAGATGCGGTCGGACCAGAGTTTTATAAAGTGGAAGGATTATAGTCTTATCTCTGGAATACATCACTTTCTTTATGCATGCTAATATTCTGCTGGCTTTGGCAGCTGCCGCTTGACATTGCATGCTATTGCCTAGTCTATCATCAACCAAGACTCCCAGATCTTTCTCCATTTTTGATTCCCCCAAGGGTTCCCCTCCTAATGTGTATTGTGCTTTTATGTTTCTAGTCCCTAAGTGCAAAACCTTACACTTTTCCACATTAAACCTCATTTGCCAAGTCGTTGCCCACTCCGTTATTTTGTCCAGGTCATTCTGTAGGATATCTGCTTCATGCTGTGCAGTTATTGCCCTGGCCAATTTTGTGTCATCTGCAAAAACTGATATTGAACTATAAATTAAGCGCTTATGGGGAACTGTATCGAATGCCTTAGCGAAATCTAAGTACACCACATCCACTGGTCTCCCCCTATCTAGCTCACAGCTCACCTCCTCGTAGAATGTTAAGAGATTGGTTTGACAAGAACGCCCATTTGTAAACCCGTGCTGGTTACTGCTGATGATGTTGTTGTCTTTAGCAAACTCTACGATATAGTCCTTTATCATCCCCTCCAGAAGTTTACATACTATTGATGTCAAACTGACAGGCCTATTATTTCCCAGTATATGCCTCTGACCCTTTTTGAATATCGGAATCACTGTCAGCAAAGATCAGCATATACTGTCAGCAAAGATCAGGAACAGTGGTCTAGATATAACCTTACTTCAGAAAATCTTATAGTGTGTATGGCCCTTTAGTCATAGCATTTTACAAAGTGGACCTTAGTACCAATATATACACCCTTCACCTATACACATTCAGGTGTTACTAATAAAAATCATATTAATGAGAAAGGCATGCAAGTCTGTGTAACAGTAATAACAAAGCGTACAAGTTGTTATCCAAATCACAAGCCAAATATCACAATATAAGCAAATACAAAGTTTACAAAGATTTAAATATATATATACATTGTTGTACTATGAAAGTCACTGAATACTTTCCCTCCGCCTGGCACAGCTTGAGGTAGTATGTAGTAGAACTCTGTATGGCTCTCACTGTAACTGGCACGCTCTGTACAATTCAGGGCCCAAACTGCAGTTGCCCCCTTTGACCTCAAACTCTTCAGGGTCCACTGACTAGGTACCCCCCTCTGTAGCTTCAGGGTCCTCAACCCAGGTACCCCCTTTACAGCTAGCTGACACTGGATCCCAGAACCTTTTCCGGAGTGGTCCCCTCTAACTTCAGGCAGACCCCCAGGGGCAATCCTCAGTACTCACGACCTGTGTAGGCTTTCCTGGGACTGGACCCCTCTCTCTCCGCAGGCTCTCGGCACACCGGATCCCCTCAGCTCAACTCAGCACTCTCTGGAAACTCAGGCGACACCCTGAGACATCCACCTTCCAGCCGCACTCTCCTTCCTGGGACTCTGCTCCCTCCAAAGACACCGTGCCACGTACTTCCCCCTAAACTTATACCCACTTCCAGAATCCTCTGCAGCAAAATCTGCCCTCTGGGGTAGTCACAAGCTCGGATCTGTCCTCCGATTGGGCTTCCCACACTGCCCTATGAGAAGTCTCTCACAGGAGCCAGTGGGAATACTTCTCCCCTCAGAAGGCACATCTGGAAGCCCTGACACCCTGACTAAATAAATCACAGCCCTGCTGTTAGGCAGACAAGGCTCACTATACATTTACCTAGCACCTACCTGTAGGGTGCTACATTTATATGTTAGGAATAACCATTTGGTGAGTGAGACTAACACACGGTGAGCACTTGAGGTGATTGCTTGTGGAGTGGGATGATCCCATCATCCTTCCTGCACGATTGGAACACATCTATTTGAACTTATATTATGTGTGGGACTTTTGCACTGACTTTTTTTTTAACTTTAACACTTAATGCTTTGAATTTCTAGCGTTGTTCTAGCACCTTCTGGAATCTATTAACATTAATTTGATTTCATGGAAGGGTTATATTTCTTATAAAGGAGGCAGAAGGATTATTTTCACTATTATAGATTAAAGTGATACTACATTCTCATTTTTTTTTTTTGTATAACAATAACAAACATGTCATACTGACCTGCTCTTGTGCAATTGGTTTTTGCACAGAGCAGCCCAAATCCTCCTCTTCTCTGGTCCCTCTAAGGTGCTCCTGGCCCCTCCCTCCTGCTGAGTGCTCCCAATGAAAGCAGCTTGCTATGGGGGCACCCGAGCCAAGCTGCAGCTCCATGTGTCTATTCAGAGACTTAATGGATAGAAAATCTTCTGCCTTTACTACCACTTTCATTGTTAAAATACTTATTTATCACTATTTACTATTGTTTGACTTATATGATTCACATTCATTTTTTCCAGTGCAGTGTTATTAGAGGCTTATGATAAAAATAAACTATTATCACTTCTGTTTCTGAGAGCATTCCTAATTTACAGACCTGTATAGGACTTTTGCACAGTGCTGTATATACATTTGGGTATATGTACACAATTCCACCAGGACTCTTGTTGGGCTCTTTGCTGATAATACCTGTTTGTACATCGGATGTATGTACTATTAATAATCTTTTTTCCTATATAAAGCTTCCCCTCTGGTCACAGAGGCCCTGTCCTGGATGGAGACACTGACAGTTTTATTATGAAACCCATTCTATGACTTGGCAAAGGTTCTGGTTCTCTTATTTACCTACAGGTTTACTGCCCTA
Source organism: Pelophylax lessonae (assembly GCF_965119305.1). Taxonomy (NCBI): domain Eukaryota; kingdom Metazoa; phylum Chordata; class Amphibia; order Anura; family Ranidae; genus Pelophylax; species Pelophylax lessonae. The sequence goes on from NC_138769.1 coordinate 445,575,803, forward strand.
TCCTGCCATTTCTCATAACCCCCCCTCCCCCCACTCAAGAGATGGCAACATATGCTACCGTACCTACATAAACACCAAAACACAATTCCAACATGTTACCTACTTTTATTTGTAAAAATTGTAATTGTGGAGGGGCGTGGCCTGAAGCTGCATGGAGTAAGATACGCTTTACAGGAGCTCCGCTGGCGGCCTTCCTAATCTACTATCCTGCCTATTATCCTGAGCCTGAATCGTACCTATACCTGCTCCTGAGGCTTGTGCTCCCGGTGGTGGTATGTCTCCCCCTCGGAAAACCGCTGATGCGACTGCAAAGCTGGACAAATACCGCCATAAGGACAGGGACTCCCCGGCCGAAGATGGCGGCTCCTCCTCGGCTTACACTGAGCCTCCCGCCGTGGACACTGCAAAGGTACTGGAGGCCATTTCCACCTGCCAGGCGACACTTACCACCAAAATTGAGGAGGTAAAAGTAGACATCTCCCTCATTCGCCAGGACATGCAGAAGCTGCTGGATCGTGTCTCAGAGGCCGAACATCACCTGAGCCACGTGGAGGACGCGGTTCCTCCCTTGCAGACCTCCTCAGTTCAGGCTGCACGTCATATTGCCCATCTTAAATTCAAACAAGATGACCTAGAAAATCGTCTGCGCCGCAACAACTTTCGCTTTATTAGCCTGCCTGAGGGAGCTGTGGTGGCTAATCCTGCCATGTTTCTGGAAGATCTCCTCATTAAGGCCTATGGCCGGGAGTCCTTCTCACACTCCTTTGTTGTGGAGCGCGCTCATCGAGTGCCAACCAAGCCGCTGCCTCCGGGAGCACTGACGCGTGTGTTCATCGCCAAATTTATCAACTTTAGAGACCGGGATGCTATCCTCCGATTGTCCTGCAACAAGGGCAACATTACCCACCTCAATACCCATGCACTTGTTCTTCTGGACTTTTCGACAGAGGATAAGCGCCGCCGCAGCCGGTTCACCAAGATCAAGCCGAGACTGCGGGCCTGCCACTTGAAAAATGCTATGTTGTTTCCGGCTCATCTTCCGGTTGTTGGAGAGGATCGGGTGAACTTGTTTGAGGAGCCGGAGGCTGCCTTGGAGTGGCAGGACAGACTGCATCCTACCTGAGCTGTGAGTACTTCTCTCCCCTGCAGTCCTCTCCATGTTGTCTCCGCCCTACTGCTTTGACACTCTTATGCCCCATTACTCCTGGGGCGAGCTGCTGCCCTGATGTTGGATATGCCATTTCTTTGTTTTCCACGCTGGTTTCGGTTTTCTACCGCTATTTTGTTTACTCCTTTTCAGTTTTAAACATTGCCTTTAGGACCATACTTGCCTAAGGCCCATTCCTGGGTCGCCGCAGAGTTGCCTTGAACTATCTGCTCATCTGATGGATGTCTATTCCCATGGGAGTCGGGAGATGGTCGTGTCCCTCACGCTGCATTGTTCTTCAGAGGACGGTTGCCCCCCAAGTGCATCGCACCTGCGGTGTACAGCTACTTCTATGGGTTTTTTCATTAAGTGTGGTACCCCAGCCATTGCCGGGGCATGTTCCCCTGGCCCTGACCTCCGGCTGGAGAATGATCTGCTTTATTGGAATATCTGAGGGGTTTTGGGATTTATGCTCACACGGGTTGGGGTTTGTATAGAGCTGGGTGGGTTAGGGTGTTTGTTATGTTTTTAGCACGGTTTTTCTTTCTACAATGCTACTGAGGATTTGGTTGCTTATGCCTTATGTTTTCCTGCGATGCTCTACATTGCCTACATGTTATTGCTGTTTTTGCTATGTATGCCTTTACTGTCTCTGGGGGTTTTGTCTCCACTGGGCACTCTCTTCTTCCCTACCCACCAGTATGGCCCCCTTGAAGCTTTTATTGTGGAATGTCCGTGGCATTCGGGATAAGCTTAAACGTAGTGCCATCTTTTATTTTCTGAAAGCTCAATCTGCGAACATTATTGTCCTGGTTGAAGCCCATGCCACTGGATCTTTAGTTTGTGCCCTTAAGAAACCTTGGGCAGGCTGGTCTTACCATGCCACTTAAACTAACTATTCCCGTGGTGTCTCTGTGGTAATTGCCAAGACACTCCCTTTTGAGATAAGCTCGGTGGAAATGGACCCCCAGGGTAGGTTTGTATTTCCTTTCGCCATCATACCTGCTACCCCTGTCCTACTGATAGCTTACTATGTACCACCCCCTTATAATGCTGACATCCTCAGTGCCAGGTTTGATTTCACGGCTAAACACCCCTCTGTCCGTGCTATTTGGTTGGGGGACTTTAACATGATAGCCAACCCCTGGCACTGACTAGACTGGATTGGGAAACCCCACATAACAATACCCCGCTTTGGTTTAATAGATTGTTGCCTGAACTCCTGCAGATACCATATCTGATTGCTTGAGTCACCAGGGGTGTTTATCTGCTCTCACATGTGTTGCATCGGGGAGTCATTAAAGCTTTTGCCCAACTCAAACAGGAGTTCGCACTCCCCTCCCATATGTTTTTTCGTTTCCTCCAGCTGAGCCATGCCCTGCGAGCACAGTTCCCACATGGATGCCCTACTCTAGAGACCCTTGATATCCTCCTGGTGTTGACTGGCACAGACCACCGAAAGAAGATAGCTTTGATCTATGAGCTGTTGATCACTCCCGCAGCTACTAGTGGCCTATGCTCTCAAAGCCAGGTGGGAACCCTTATTGGGGGAGGTTGCGGACGAGGACTGGGGTGATGTGCTCGACAGTGCTAAATGCGTTTCCCCCAAAATGTCATATAGGTTTACTCCACTTTGTATACTACATCAAGCCTATCTTACTCCGGAACGTATAGCCAAATTTTGCCCGTCTCATAGCTCCCAGTGCCCCAGATGTCTGTTGTCTGTTGGCACCTTTGAGCACCTTTTGTGGCACTGCCCTCGTATACGTGGCTTTTGGGCTCAAGTGATCCAGTTCTTACATGACCAGATGGGTGCTCCGGTGCTAATAGACCCTGAACAATGTTTGTTGGGCCTTTTTCCAGATGCTGAACTGGACAAACATACTTTCAAATTTCTCCATGAGACGCTTTTCAGCACCCGCAAACTATTAGCTGGGGGATGGATTCAGATTACAACACCCACCCTGGCAGCATGGATTAATGAGGTAAACCACACTCTCCCATTTAAAAAAAATCATCTATATTAATAGGGGCTGCCCGGGTAATTATAATAAAGTTTGGGACAGGTGGTCAACACTACATGCATGGTTATGTTGATGATTTGCTTCCACATGTACTACCTTGCTGCTTACATCCGTGTTTTTTTTTTCTAGCGTTGTATTCTCTTACTGTTTCCTTTTGTATTTTATTTGTGTCTGATTTTGTGCTTAATAAAACTTATTTTGGATGAAAAAAAAATTGTAATTGTGTAAAAAGAGAAACTGAAATTCTGGTTACAGACATGAGACGCACATTCTTCAATCTTTTTTTTTACAGACCCAAGTCTGGTGCTCATTAATTTTCTATTTTTTTTACACAGGCCTAGCATAATTGACTCTTTCACCCTTTCACTGCCAGAGACACTTTTTTCACAGGTGTTAAAATTCACAATTTAGGCCTAAATTATATAACAAAGTCTCACAACCAACTAAAGCCAGAGTAAGAGATTTATTGGATAGAAGTTTTCAGGAAACAGCAGAAATCTCAAATTATTGAAAACAGGTATATCAATTTTACCAGGCCTGTGTAAACCTGTGCATTAAGAAACATTAAAGAAGTAATGATTCATTTTTCATCTATATGAAAAACTGTGAAAGAATGCATCATTTGAGAAAGACTGATTCAGAGTAACTCTTGGGCTAATTTACATCTGCATTTCCTGTGGTGTAACACACATTTCTCAACTTAAGGACAGTCCTAACAGCCCTGTGGTCTATGCACACTGTTCACATCAATGTTCTGCTTTAATGTGTAGTAAACTATGTCCCTGTACTATTTAAAAATCTTTTTTTGCCATACTTCTTCTATGGATCACAGGTGTGCAGGTAATTTAGGACACAGATATTCTATATTAGTCCTTGCATATTGGGATGTCCTAAAGCACTGCTCATGGACCAGAATGAAACTACACAGCAGCCTGCAAAACACTGCAACCAAAGGCAGTATCCTTTTTGGCTCTTACATCTACCTGGCTAAAGCTAGATAAAGTGTGAACTAAAGACCAGATCATGGCCTTACAGACCTGAGGCACTAAAGCCTGATGATGGATAGGCCAGGGGGCACCTACACTCATGGTAGAGTGCACTGGAAATGGTGGAGCCTTTCTTTTTAAATCATAGGCTTGGGAGATAAGCTGACAAATCCAACAGGAAATGGTTGACTTGGTAGACACCTGACCTTTCATCGGTCCATCACGAAGGACAATAAAGCAAATCTGACTTCCTGACTGTGGCAGTCAATTTCAAATACATCTTGACAGCCTGGACCACATCTAATGTGTGCAGGGTCCTATCTTCTGGTGACTAAAGCCTATGAAGACAAAACAATAGCCTGGTTTAGATGGAAAGGAGGAAAAAAACTACCTCCATCAAGAATGATGGCTGATGTTGAAGAAACCACCCTGCATGGCAGAATACCAAAAATGGCTCCTTGCAAGAAAGGGCCGTGAAATCTGACATTCTTCTTGCTGAAGTAATAGCAATCTTATGACTAAAAAGAACCAATGGAAGGTTCTGAATTTGCTCAAAAGGTGGTCTATGTAAAACTGACAAAACCAAATTGAGGTCCCATGGGAACAATTATTACTTGACAAAAGTTTGCACCAAAGAATGGGAAGCTATTGGCCTTTAAAAAAGCATTGGCCAAAGCCAAAATCTGTCCCTTGATTTTACTCAATGCCAGCTTCATATCAACTCTAGACTAAAGAAAAGCCAAGTTTCAGGTCACAACTTTGTTGTATGGAACTTTCTAGCCTCACACCAGGCCACATAAGATTTGAAAGTCCTATGGGAAATCGTAGAAGAAGTAGCCTTCCTGGCCCTCAACAGTGAGGGAATGTCTGCATCCCCATCTTTCAAGCTGTTGTCTTCAACAGCTAAGCTGTTAAAACCAGTGCCCATAAAGAAGAATGAAAGATTGGACAAAGGAGGCCTGGCTGAGCCAGAACAAACCAGGGATCACCCAACAACATATTCATAATGTGGGATTACCATATTCTCCTGGGCTGGGCTTGGCTGGTGCAATCTGAATCACTGGTGTTTATTCAACCCTAGCCCTGCGTAACAGGTGCAGAAAAAGCTGTATTAGAGAGAAGGCAATTTCAGAGAGAACTGCCCCCCTGGTGTCACCAGGGCATCCACTGCAAACGGTTGTGGATCCCTGGTCCTGGAAACGAACCTGTTCAATTTAACATTGAACCTGGATGCTAACAAATCCACATCTGGCGTGCCTCACCACCAACAGAGTGCTCTGCCAATTAATGAGGAAGTCTGCTTGCCAATTTTCTACTCCTAGAATGTAAACTGTGGATAGAACAGGAACAAGGAGTTCTGCCCAGGACAGGAGGAGATTCACCTCTTCCTGGGTGCAATGCTTCTGGTACTTTCCTGATGATAGATATATGTCATGGCCATGGGATTGTCCTGTCTGGTTGGAACCAGTGCCTCATAGGTTTCCTGTATAGAAACCCATGATGGAAAAGCATGAGTGGTTAGGAAGTGGTGTACTTGCGTAAATCCAAGAGAGGTCTACTATTTAAACGGCCAAGGTTGGTCCATTCCTGGTGGAAATAATGGGTTATCTATGATCGTCAAACACAGTAAGCAGTAGAAAAGGGGGACATAAGGTTACCTGAATAGCAAACAGTATACCACGTTTTCAGATAAAAACACTTTTAAAAAAGTTTAAAAAAAAAACACTTTTAACCACTTAAGCCCCGGAGGATTTGGCTGCTAAAGGACCAGGGGTTTTTTTGCACTTTTTTACTGCGTGACTTTAACAGACAAATGCGCGGTCGTGCGACGCTGTACCTAAACGAATTTGACGTCCTTTTTTTCCCACAAACAGAGCTTTCTTTTGGTGGTATTTGATCACCTGTGCGATTTTTTGATCACGCGCTATAAACAAAAAAAGAGCGTAAATTTTGCAAAAATAACAATATTTTTCACATTTTTTTATATGAAATTCCCCCCAAAAAAAAGTAAAAATCAAAATTTTTTAACATTTTTCAGCCAATTTGTTTTATGCTACCTATGTTTGGTAAAAAAAAACGCAAAAAGCGTAATTTGATTGGTTTGCGCAAAAGTTATCGCGTTTACTAACAAAGGGAAAGATTTTTGTCATTTTTGGTGTTTTTTTTTTTAACGCGTAATGGCGGCGATCTGCGATTTTTTTTTCGGTACTGCGACATTGAGGCGGACAGATCGGACCCTTGACTGACATTTTTGACACTTTTGGGGTTACCAGTGACATTACTGCAGTAATCAGTGCTATGCATATGCACTGTTACTGCAAAAATGACACTGGCAGGGAAGGGGTTAACTTTATTGGACAGGGAGGGGTTAAGTGTGTCCTAGGGGCGTGATTCTAACTGTGTAGGGACATTCCTATTGGTGTAAAAGCAAAGATCAACCGTTCTACATAGTAGAACGGACAGATCTTCACTTTTACACAGGGAGAACTGACAGGCAGCTTGTTTACACAAGCTGCTCTGTCTTTCTCCCTTCACAGGAGCGATCGCAGTGTGACTGGCGGACATCGAGTCCGCCGGTCACACGCACTGACTTGCCTGTGAACGAGCCGCGGCGGGCGCGCGCCTCGGCGGGCGCGCGCCCGCCCGCGATAGGCTCGCAAGTCAGTGACAGGCGAGTGACGTACCGATACGTCACTCTGCCTGGCCGGGGCTGACCGCCGCAGTATATAGTCGTGCGGCGGTCGGCAACCGGTTAAATAAGTGTTCACTTGTTTATGAAAATCTTCAAAGTAGGTCATTCTTTTTCAGCCCTTTCCTTTGTTAACCACAAAGCCATAAAGCTGAGACGGTACAGTCTCCATGAGTTTTTTCTGTTTTAAAATGATTTTATGTGCTGAACCTACAGGTGCATTAGAATATCATCAAAAAGTTAATTTATTTCAGTAATTCAATTCAAAAAGTGAAACATATATTTTATATAGATGTGTTACACACAGTGACATATTTCAATCATTTCTTTTTTTTTTTTTTCATTTTGATTATTATGGCTTACCGCTAGTCAAAACCCAAAAGTTGATATCCCAGAAAATGTGAATATTACATAAGACAAAAAAAAAAAAAAAAGCATTTTTAATACAGAAATATTTGCTTACTGAAAAGTATGTCCCTGTACAGTATAGTATGCACTCAATACTTCGGGGCTCCTTTTGTGTGAATTACTGCATCAATGCGTAGTGGCTTGGAAGCGATCAAAGCACACAGTTGGAGGGAAAGCGCTGACAGGAGCAGGCTACCTAGATATGGTAACCACTAATAGTGCCCTATCCAGTGAGCACTAGGAGACAAGCTCATAAAAAATCCAAGTTTATTGAAGCCCAAAATATAAAAACAAATTAAGCCAGATCTAAACAAAAACAAAGTTCCACTGATGCAAATTGCAGCAGGTGGGGTACCTTTAAGAAGGGGAAGCCAGGATCTGTCCTCCGTGATGGAGTCTGCAATGGAGTCGTGTAGAGTAGCAGGCAGGAGGGTGTTCTCTCCGGTGGAAGAGAGGAGGGGGGCGGTTGCCGAGTTCCACTTGATGGAGGAGGGGGGCAGCCTCGCCTAGTGACTGGGATGGATGGGCAGACAGTGCAGCGTGCCTTGGCCGTTGGAAGCTACAGACAGGTCACTGTCCGCCTGTTACTGCGCTGGATGATGACGTCCTCACCGCGCACGGGCTCTGGGCATCAGGGGGAGGAGACGGAAGAAGGAGAAAGCGCCCAAGGTTGTCCTGTCAGTATGTTAACGTGTTTTGCTCCCATGAGCCTTGTCAGGTTTGCGGAGGACGAATCGTGGCTTCCCCTTCTTAAAGGTACCCCACCTCTTGCAATTTGCATCAGTGGAACTTTGTTTTTGTTTAGATCTGGCTTAATTTGTTTTTATATTTTGGACTTCAATAAACTTGGATTTTTATGAGCTTGTCTCCTGGTGCTCACTGAATAGGGCACTGTTAGTGGTTACCATCTCTAGGTAGCCTTCTCCTGTCAGCACTTTCCCTCCAACTGTGTCCTTTTTTCTGTTGCCCCCTTCCCCAAGGGGTTTCTCCTACAGCAGCTCAGGATCAGTCAGGCACTCTACTCCTCACCATCAACAATTGGTAAGCGCAGGATCTTTATTGTGATTTTTGGCATGGAAGCGATCAGCCTGTGGTAACTGCTGAGGTTTTATGGAAACCCAGGTTGCATTGATAGCGGCCTTCAATCTTCTGCATTGTTGGGTCTGCTGTCTCTCATCTTCCTCTTGACAATACCCCACAGATTCTCTATGGCACGGGTCTCAAACTGGTGGCCCTCCAGCTGTTGCAGAACTACAATTCCCATGAGGCATTGCAAGGCTGACAGTTACAAGCATGACTCCCATAGGCAGAGGCATGATGGGACTTGTATTTCCGCAACAGCTGGAGGGCCACCAGTTTGAGACCCCTGCTCTATGGGGTTTAGGTCAGGCGAGTTTGCTGGCCAATCAAGCACAGTGATACCATAATCATCAAACCAGATATTGGTACTTTTGGCATTGTGGGCAGGTATCAAGTCCTGCTGGAAAATTAGGTCAGCATCTCCATTAAGCTGGTCAGCAGAGGGAAGCATGAAGTTCTCTAGAATTTTCTGGTAGAGGGCTGCGCTGACTTTGGACTTGATAAAACACAGTGGACCAACACCAGCAGATGACATGGCTCCCCAAATCATTACTGACTGTGGGAAATGTTGCATTTCATTTGGAAATCAAGGTCCCAGAGTCTGGAAGAAGAGTGGAGAGTCACAGAATCCAAGTTGCATGTCCAGTGTGAAGTTTCCACAGTCAGTGCTTATTTGGGGAGCCATGTCATCTGCTGGTGTTTGTCCACTGTGTTTTATCAAGTCCAAAGTCAGTGCAGCCCTCTACCAGGATAATCTAGAGCACGTCATGCTTCCCTCTGCTGATCAGCTTTATGGAGATGCTGATTTCATTTTCCAGCAGGACTTGGCACCTGCACACATTGCCAAAAGTACCAATACCTGGTTTAATGATCATGGTATCAATGTGCTTGATTGGCTAGTAAACTTGCCTGACCTAAACCTCATTGAGAATCTGTGGGAGCATTGTTAAGAGGAAGATGAGAGACACTAGATCCAACAATACAGAGGAGCTGAAGGCTGCTATCAAAGCAACCTGGGCTTCCATAACGCCTTAACAATGCTACAGGCTGATCGACTCCATGCCGCACCACATTGATGCAGTAATTCATGCAAAAGGAGCCTCAACCAAGTATTGGGTGCATACTATACTGTACATAGACATACTTTTTAGTAAGCCAACATTTCGGGGGGGGGGGGGGTTGCCTTATGTAATATTTTTTCATTTTCTGAGATACTGAATTTTGGTTTTCACAAGCTATAAGCCAAAATCATCAAAAAAAAAAAAAAAAAAGAAATGCTTGAAATATATCACTCTGTGTGTAACACATCTATATAAAATATACGAGTTTCTCTTTTTGAAATTGAATTGCTGAAATAAATTAACTTTTTGATGATATTCTAATTTTATGAGATGCACCTGTATATATATATATATATATATATATATATATATATATATATATATATGGTATAGACTCTGTGACGTCCCGGGTGGGGAAATACATAGACTCTTATCTACAGCCTTTAGTTCAGGCCACCCCATCTCTTATCAAAGACACTAGACATGTCCTTAACCTTTTGTCAGGATTAACACCTACGGATCATCTTTGGCTGGTTACAGCAGATGTTTCCTCCCTTTATACCGTAATACCACATGAAGTTGGCCTCAATGCCGTCAATATGTTCTTGGAACGGGATTCTGATTTACATGAGGCCCAGATTTCTTTCATTATGGAACTACTTGATTACGCGACTCAACACAATTACTTCTGGTATAACGGTCAATTTTTTAGACAGATCACCGGTGTGGCCATGGGGGCCAAATATGCTCCATCTTTGGCCAATCTGTTCATGGCCCAGTGGGAGGAGGACGTCATCTATGCCCGCCGCAGGTCACAGATCTTTCTGTGGGCTAGGTATATAGATGACGTCCTCCTCCTGTGGGATGGCACACACGGTGATTTGACCATGTTTTTTGAGGAACTAAACTCCAATGATAGGGGCATACACCTCAATTATGAATGTAGCCAAACGCATATCAACTTTCTGGATCTAAACATATCTATTAAGGATGGTCAGTTTGTTACTTCCACCTTCTTTAAACCAACCGACAGGAATTCTTATATTCCTGTCGATAGTTGTCATCATGGCCCTTGGCTGCGGGCTATCCCCAAGGGACAGTATCTCCGCATTAGACGGAATTGTTCCGAACCTTTAAGATTTCGAAACACAAGCACAAATCTTGACCACTAGGTTCCTTGACAAAGGATATAGCAGTGGCTTCCTGCAACAGGCCTTGTCTGAAGTGAGGTCAACGGACAGACTTCATTTATTAAATAATTCAAAAAATACAGAGAAAGTTGGTTCTTTTAGTTTACCATTTGTTACATCTTTTTCTAGCCAGCATATGACAATTAAAAACCTCATAGGACGCCACTGGCACATTCTTAACAATGACTCCATCCTTCGAGACAACTTGCCTGCTAAACCGAGGGTTGTTTTTAGGGGTGCCCCATCCTTGAGAGACAAGGTCTCCCCGAACATCTTGGAGCCCCTTGCCCCCAAACCAAGTTTTCTGCAGCATCTCACAGGCTATTATAGATGTAATAGATGTCAGATCTGTAGCTTGAACTCTAATAAACGAAGAAGGGTACAAGACTTTGTCTCTCAAAGTACAAGGAGAAGACACAACATAGAACCCTTTATATCCTGTAAGACCACTGGGGTGGTTTATTTACTCCAGTGTCCGTGTGGACACCAATATATAGGGAGGACCAAGCGCCCGCTTAACGTGAGACTGAATGAACATGAGGCAAATATTCGAAAAGGTTTTGCCAATCATTCAGTCTCCAAACATTACGCTGAGGCCCACAATAAGGATCCTAGACATACCCTCTTTTTGGGCATTGATAGATTTGTGCCTCATTGGAGGGGTGAACCCCTGGTAAGGGGCATCTCTAGACTTGAAATGGCATGGATCTATCGAGTAAAAACTTATGTGCCATATGGTTTAAATGTGGACGTGGAACTGAATGTATTCATAGACAATGCCTAGTCAGTCCTGTGTCCGGGTTCTATTTATCTGACTCCATAACAATAACTCTTAGCTGCAGATCTCTATAATTTGGATATAGTATCTTGAGTTCCAGCTACAAAATTTGCTTTTTCTCTATGTAGAAGCATTTTTATATTTATTTTTATTTAACATATTTACTGACAGGTTTGGAGGGCGGGTGGTGTTGTGTTTTTTTCCATTTATGCATTGTTGGATAATTTCCAATTATCTGTGGGTTATATATACTGTATACATTTGTTGGTGTTTTTAGTTTTTAATTTTAATTTTTTTAATTTAAGGGACTTAGTGTCCTTGAGGGCGATGGGTCTACTTATGGTGTCTGATTTCTTGTGGCGGACCATGGGTTGGTACTTACGAGAATGCTCTAGGTAGACACTAAGTACCTTACAATTAAGACATAAATTTACAGATGCGATATCTAGTGAGATATGGTTTTATAACATATTTCATTTTTAATTTAATCTCATTTAGTGAATTCTAATGGGATATAACAACTGTTGTTTGATATAATTTTTATATTAATATTCTATTGCTTTGGGCATCCATGTCTGGTGAGTGTTACTTATTTGAATTTATTGCGCTTTCATCGGTTTTGACCAATAGATGGAGCCTGCCACAGTGGAATTATCCACTGTACTGTAAACCTTAGACTGTTGGCACATTTAGGACTTTATGTTTATGTTTAAGTGCCTATTCCATACCTAAAATCTGGTCTAGGTCATGTTCATAATATCTTGCACAATCTTTACCATACTTTTGTTTTTAGTCCATTGATTTATACTAAATTCCTTCATTGATATGGGGGAATAGGCTTCGTAATTGCTGTTCATTTGAACTTATTGTGTTTTTTCATCTGGCCACTAGAATGGAGCCCACTGCAATGGAGCCATTTAAAACAATGGGTTAAATTATACATTTTTCGCAATTTAGGGGTTTATGGTTTTACGATGCTTATGCCCCATGTATCGTATGACTCACGTTATGCTGATATAATTATTTGCAATTCGTTTTATTGTGACTTGGCTTCAGGCTGAATAGTCTATTGGTCTGTATTGCTTCCCTCTAGCAATATGGCGGAACAAGCCTCGCTTATTACCGGATATCCGGTTGAGCGGGGCTTAAGAGATGGCGTCAGCACGCCGTCCGCACCTTTGAAAACGTCTTCTAGGACGAAACGTTGTTAGGTCACGGCGTGCTGACGTCATCCCTGGAAGCGTTCCAAGCGAGCAGATGTGCCTTGCTGTCCGGCCGGCGGCTTTACATGCTCTTTGTTTTTAACAGAATGTAAGTGTGTTTCCTTTACTAAATAAAACAGTGTTTACGTTTTTACACTATTGGCGCTTTTTCTTTATTTGGGATTGGCCTTTGCCCATCTACTGGGAATTATTGGCTCATCTGTTGGGATCATCATCAACTCTGACCCTGCTGTGTGAGGTTTATCTATCGGTGGTGAATGTCGGTGGACTGGATCTGTTTGATACCATACATTGAGCAATTGCTACCTGAGTCTGGTAAGTCAGTGTTGGTGGTCCTGGTACATTTGGGAATTTGTCTCTATCTGCCTTGTCCATCCTCAATCTGGTAAGCGGCTTAGAAATCGGTGGTGGTTTTCTTTCACTTTTTCCATTATCCGTCTCTGTTGTTCACTCATTTGGGGAGTGTTATTCATGCCTGCATACAAGTTTTTCTCTGGTAAGCAGTCCCACAACTGGTGACGGATTCACACACCTCCTGCATGGTGCACTTTTAGGGTGTCTTAAGGAATAATACTAATTGTTATGGTATTATGCTATGGCGATTTCTTTTTTTCCATGATTCCATGACTTCATTTCTTGGGAGTTCAACACATGTGTTTCTACAATCAAGTCCACTTCTTGTGATTTATTTCTGCAATCACTTATTGTTTGTTCGGTAAGCGCATCACCTATAAGTTTCTGGATTCCTAAAGTGTGGATCTTAGTAGTCACATCAATTTGAAGATTATCCATTGTCTTTAGGATTTATCTTCACACTAGGACTTGATTTATTGTGGACATTGATTTGTTCACATCACTCAGCGCGACTTATGTTTTTATATATATATATATATATATATATATATATATATATATATATATTTATTTATACATATATATGATTGGTCACCAGCAGGGCTATGAAATAAGGTATGGACTTAGAATATCATGCATTATATGTGACCATTCTACACTATCAGAAAAACACTTCATACTCTAAAGCTGATTTGCAGGTGCTAAACATACCAGTTAAAACCTGTTTCCAGTTCAAATATATTCTTTATAGAACAAATGAAAAATGAATGAGTTAACCCTTTAGGAGAGTGACAGGCTGTTGTGGTTTTATGTTTAGCTCTATCTATACCATGTTGAGGAAGCTTCCATTGCAAAGGCTTGTGACCTGATTAACTAAAACATGAAGTAAGGTGAAGTGAAAAGTAGTGAAATGAATACAACCTGCGGTAACTAGAAACATCCAATCATTTGTTAGGAGAACACAAGTCATCTTACTCAACTTTACCTTGCCTTACAGTTAGAGAAGAATGCAGTGTTTTTCCCCAAAATTGATTCATAGGGAAATTACTAATTTAAAAATAAACTACCAACATTTTGATAAAATTAGCCTCCATAACTTAGCTGGAATTTGGTTGGAAAAAAATAAAATAGCTTTTCTTGTTTTTTTTTGTGAGCAAATACGTAGTGATTTTGGCACAAGAACAGGTTCAGAATAGTTCAAAGAAGCCTCCCTGACCATCAGGAGCCAATTAACTACTTTTGGAACTACAATCTTACAAACTTCCTACTATCTACACCTTGTCTCTCACCTCAACTTCATGGCTCTATTGCTGTCAAAATGACAGCTGAGACGTGCACTATATTGCAACAGCAGATGCAGCCACATAACATTTGCCGTTACTGAAGATTCAGAATGAAAGGTTAGTACACCATGTTTCTCCTGTGGCAGGTTTGTTTCATGCTAACCACTTAAGCTTTGGGAGGTTTTACCCCCTTCATCACCAGGCTGTTTTTTGCTGTGCAGCACTGCGCTATTTTAACTGGCGATTGCGCAATCATACAACGCTGACTGCAAACAAAATTTATATAATTTTTTTCCCACAAATAGAGCTTTCTTTTGGTGGTATTTGATCACCACTGGGTTTTTTATTCTTTGTGATATAAATGAAAGAAAGCATACATTTTGAAAAAAACAAACAAACAAACAATATTTTGTACTTTCTGTTAAAAAACATATCCAATTAAAAAAAAATAAATAAAATCGAATTTCTTCATACATTTAAGTCAAAATGTATTCTGCTACATGTCTTTGGTAAAGTCCCAATAAGTGTATATCTATTGGTTTGCGAGAAAGTTATAGCGTCTATAAAAAATGAGATGTATACTGGCATTTTTTTATACTAGTAATGGTGGTGATCAGTGACTCACAGCGGGACAGCATGCTATCTGACACTAATTGACACATTATGGGAACTAACTAACTTCCACTGACATCACCAGTGACATTATTTTAGTGATCAGTGCTAATAATATGCACTATCACTGTACTAATGACACGGCAGTAAGGGGTTAACATCTAGGGTGATCAAGAGGTTAAATAAGTGCCTAACAAGTGTTTGTGTCTGTACTGTGTGCTGCTTTTACTGGGGATCTAGCTGTTTTCATTCCCTGCTTAGCAGGGAATGAAAAAACATCTTGATCCCTGTCACTGAACACAGCTCTGTGCTGTTTACACTCACAAAGCTGTGTTCCATGAAGGTCAGAGCCGATCACTGAGTGTCGGCAATCAATCACTGACTGGGACCTGGTTGATCGGCATGTGCTGTGACAAATCACAGGACAGCCGGGCGGGTGGGCACGCCCCCTAACCGGAAATGCACAATAACGTATATATAAGTGATTCCGCACGGCCGGCCTGCAAAGTCACAGTAAATGTACAGTTTGTGGTCGTCAAGTGGTTAGCCAGGTTCACTGGATGGACCAAATTAATTGATCATTGCCTGTTTGTCATACTGATCTATTGGTTTCAATATTTTTTGTGTCATTGACCCAGAGCAATATGCAACTCAAAAGGTCTGATTTTACTTGCTACATGCTTAAATCCGAAGCTCATAAGTTTTTTTTTTTTTTTTATGTCAGAACAGTCAGAAAGCTAACTGTTTCATAAGGGTGTAAGAAATTATACATTTTGCTAAACATATAATATCAGAACATGTGTGTTTCTTTGAATGTTTTTTAACCAAAATGGTAGAAAAAAAAAAACAAGAACAGTTTCCCTGCTAAAGCTTATAGTTGATGTGTCTGTGGTATGACAGTGATTGATCCACTACCAGTAAATGCTTTGTTGAAAGGCAAATTCACTGCTTTAGATGATATTACCTGCAGGAACACCAGGTAAAAATAAAGAAAAAAAGAAAAAAAAAAAGAAAAAAGAAAAAGAAAACTAAAGCAGCCACCACATCTGGCAAGGGTCAGTAAGCTGCAATATATTACTTTTTTGTTAAAAAAACAACACAGAATTGCACAAAAAAATTACATAAATAATCTGAGTATAATAAAAACACACATTTGTATTATCCCATTAGAGCTGTCCTATTCATTACTAGTTTATTAGTTATCATTTTAGCAGTTTGAAAAAGCACACAAAGGGGGCGTGGCCGGCAGCCGAAGGAGATGGCTGCGTGAGGTTTGAGCTCCGATACTCCCGGTCTCTCCGCAACACCTAAAGCGACGTAGGGCAGCGACTCCGGCTCTCCTTACACCCTCGTGAAACCGGGAACCCTGAGGAGCAAGATGCGGAAGCGAAAGGATCGCGGGGGGCCCCGTAAGTTAACGGACTTTTTCTCCTCTACAAGTACACCCAGGTCCCAAAATGGCGCCGGGGCCTTGCTGCAGGCCGGAGCCTCGGCCGGATCGCGGCACAATAGCGGGAGGGACCCGGGCTTGCTCTCTCCATCGGCCAGCAGCAGGTCATCCCAAGGGGGCTCCCCATCCCACAGCCCGCAAAAACATGCGACCAAACGGTCGGAGGCACACCGATGTGCGGGCGACAGTAGGGAAGGCAATGGATCCCTGGATAGCACACTTGAATTCTACGCTAATATACGGGATTTTCCTACTACTGGGCAGCCACTCACAGATGTCACTATGAAGGACATGCTGATGTCCATTAATGGAGCGTTTCACAGGGAGATAGTGGCATGTGTTAATGGCATAAAGACTGACGTAGTAGAACTTGGAGGCCGGGTGGATCATATTGAAGGGAAAATGGAGGAATTCTCTACTGCCCACAACGAGCTAGTGGACGATTATAATGCCCGGGGGGATGACCTAGATGCCCTGAGAAGCAAGATGGCGGACCTGGAGGACAGGGCCCGCCGCAATAACGTGAAGTTGCGGGGGGTTCCCGAGTCGGTCACCCCCCCAGAACTAAGAGCCTATGTGCAGGCTATGCTGCTAGCCCTAATGCCGGACACCCCGATCACTGAAGTGGTGGTGGACCGGGCCCATCGCTTACCAAAACCACAGCATTTACCGGACAAAGTTCCAAGGGATGTCATTGCGCGCATCCACTTCTTCCACGTGAAGGATGACCTTATGAGGTTTGCGAGGAAAACCACCCCACTGCCTGATCCCTACCACAGTATCTCGGTATATGCGGACCTATCGCAATTTACTATGGCCGCTCGGAAGAAGCTTATCCCATTGACCAAGCTGCTTAGAAACAACCAGGTGCAATACTCCTGGGGGTTCCCCACCAAGCTACTTATCATTAGAGAGGGCCGTACACACGTCGTCCGATCGGTGGAGGAAGGATTTGCCCTCACTAAAAAATGGGGTTTTCTCCCGGCCCAGCAGGAGACCTCTCCTCGTGCAGAACCTACCCGTCTAGAACCGGAATGGCGTAAAGTCAACAGCTGAGTCCGAGCTGCTGGAGCAGTTCCCGGGATACTAGTACCATGGATCCACAGCGGATTCCTTTTGCACCTTCTTCAAGTCGCTTTTTTTTTTTTTTGCCTTTATAGTTTCCTCTTGATGTTTCCACTCTGAGCAGTTGAAGTTACCTCCTACCTGGATGAGTCGGGGTCCAGGAGTGACCGGGTGCTCGGAGCTGACTCCCCTCTGACCAGTGTCTGCGATCTTATCGCATGACGGGGATTACTCCGAACTCTTGTTTACTTGTTTTTTGTGCTTTTTATGTTTCATTTTGTTTTATAGTTCATTTTTTTGACCTCACCATTGTCTACGAAGAACTGGAAACTACTACCCTGATGACCAAGAACTTTCACATTGCATGCGCTCAACACCAGCAGCACACATGGGGGACTGTGTCCTTGTACACTCTCTACAGGTACTGTCCGCACTGTCTGTCCTTTTTCCTATCTCGATATGGCGGAGGCTGCTTGACCTATGAAGACCCTGCTTGTAGTGAATTAAGTCTGATAACTGCAAAGTTTCATTATCTTTATGCCTTTTCTCTTTAAATGGTTATTAAGATAGTTTCTATTAATGCACACGGCCTTTACAGTCCTTTCAAGCGCAGGTCTCTCTGGCGGGAGGCTTGCGCTTTACATGGAGATGAAGTTTGTGTCCAAGAGACCCACTTCGCACGGTCCAATCCTCCTCGGTGCTCTGACAGGTCCTACCCCCACATTTTCTCCTCTTCGGGTGCTACTAAAAAGAAGGGTGTACTTACTGCTATTAAAAATTCTGTTGCCTTCACTTTACACGACTCGTTGACCGACGAGGCAGGTCGGTACCTTATCCTAGTCTGTGACATTAATAATATCACCTACACAATTGTTAACCTTTATGCTCCCAATCAGGGGCAATTGCGATTCTTACGGGCGCTGAGGAGAAAAGTGGATCGTGTGAAAAAGGGTCTCACACTGTACTGTGGGGATTTTAATTGTATTGCAGACAAAGGGTTGGATTGTTCTCCCACTCAGGGGCGTGCGAGGGCTACTCTACAAAAGTTTTTGCACACCTCTGACTTATATGATGTCTGGCGTTGTTTGAACCCTACGGAAAAGGACTTCACGTACTACTCAGCCCCTCATGGATCGTACTCGAGAATAGATCTATTTGTGGCTGACCTACAATTCCTAAGAGCGGTTGAGAAGTCTAACATCCACACTATGTCCTGGTCTGACCACGCTCCGGTCTCGTTGGTGCTCTCGGAGCCCCATATGACTACCCCGGTCCAACTGTGGCGCAACAATGTGTCTCTGCTCCGGGACGCGGGCCATCGGGAGCGGATGGGTGGTCGGATTCGGGAATATTTTGAGGATAATGACACTCCGGAGGTGGACATATTCACACTATGGTGCGCACACAAGGCGGTTTCCAGGGGGATTCTTCTCCAACAGGCCTCTAGAGTAAAAAGGGCGAGGGCTCGGGAGTTGGATTTCCTGATGGGGAAGCTCAGATCCCTTGAGATCGCTCATAAAGCAGACTCTACCCCACTTAAATTGGAGGAGCTTACTGAGTGCAGAAAACTTGTCCGTCTTAAACTTCTAGAAGAACATCAGCATCTCTTGTTCTTATCTAAAGCACGATACTATTCTCAGGGTAACAAATCGGGCAAAATGTTAGCTAATTTCCTGAGACGGAGGCACCAAAAAACTAAATTGCCCTCTATCAAAGAGCCCACGACTGATATCCTAGTACGCCACCCCACTGCTATAGCCAACGCCTTTTCTAGTTACTATAAGGCACTTTACAACCTTAAGGATGATGCAAAGACCCCTCAACCTTCAGAACCCCTTATTAAGTCCTTCCTAGACTCCTTGCATCTTCCCACTATAACGGATCAGATGCGGCAGGTAATGAATTCCCCTATAACAGAGGCGGAAGTTCAAAAGGCTATCTCGTCCCTACCACCTAACAAATCTCCAGGAGCGGACGGCTTTTCGGCTGAATACTACAAGGCATTCCAACAAACCTTGTCCCCATATCTTTGTAAAGTATTTAATGCGGCTGCCCAGCGTGCCTCCTTCCCAGAAGAAATGTTACAAGCAGTGATTGTTGCGCTTCCGAAACCAGGCAAAACACCTGATGTGCCCCAAAATTTCCGTCCCATTTCTCTTCTAAATTCGGATCTTAAGCTATATGCAAAAATCCTAGCTGTGCGCCTGGCCGAGGTAACTCCCTGCCTGATCAAGGCGGATCAGGTGGGATTCGTGAAAGGTAGACAGGCGCCGGACGGCACTAGGAGAATGTTGGATCTCTTGCAAATGGCTGAAAACAGGAAGGTGCCTTCGGTGTTCCTGACGTTAGACGCAGAAAAAGCGTTTGATAGGGTTCACTGGGGGTACCTAACAGCGATATTGACCAAATTTGGGTTTCAGGGACCTATGTTTTCTGCTATCTCTGCCCTATATACTAAACCCTCGGCCAGGGTGTTTACATCCGGTGCCATGTCTGACAGCTTTGTGATTACCAATGGAACGCGCCAGGGGTGCCCCCTGTCACCACTTATTTTTTCCTTGGTTATGGAGCCCCTGGCGGAGGCCATTAGGAGTGATCCCAATATCTCGGGTATTGGAGTAGGGGGAAGAGATCACAAAATCGGGCTATTTGCGGATGATGTGATCCTTACCCTGACTTCCCCAACACGATCCCTCCACCATTTGCAGTGCCAACTGGAAGCTTTTGGAGCCATTTCCTACTATAAGCTTAACGTAACAAAGTCCATGTGCTTGCCGATTTCTTTGTCTGCTAGAGAGCTGCAAAGCCTTAAGAGCAAGCACCCTTTTCAATGGACCACTAAATCGGTTCCGTACTTAGGTATATCTTTGGTGGCGCCGACATCTCAAACATATCATACTAATTTCACCAAATTGCAGTCCATCGTTCGGGACGACCTAGCACATATCGCCTCCTATGAACTATCATGGTTGGGACGCATATCTGCACTCAAGATGCTGGTGCTACCGAAGATTCTTTATTATTTTAGGACACTCCCGGTGGTAATCCCAGAAGCATTCTTCAATAATATGGACAAGGAATTTCGGAGATTCCTGTGGGGGGGTAAGGTACCGAAGATCCCGTACTCTATACTGATTAAATCTAGATCTGTGGGAGGCGTTGGCTTCCCGCGCCTCAAAACTTATTACGCGGCCGCCCTATTAGATCAAGCGAAAGCTTGGTTTGACCCCACCTCAGATAAATTATGGGTGCTTTTAGAAAGGGCAATAGTGGCGCAAAGGGAACTCCCGGCCTTGCTTCTGGCCTTTGTATCTGACAGTGCAATCTGCATCCCCAGGATATCCTCTTTGCAGGCGACGTTACGAGCCTGGAAAGTGGCACAATCCTTGACAGGGATCCCTAAAACTAAACTGGAATTGAAGCTAGACTCCTATGAATATCTTATACCTTCACTGAAAATACCTCTTGGGGAATGGTCTAGGTCATCCTCATACCGGGAAATACGCAACCATCCTGTTAATAATCCCTCTTTTTTTAGGGCCCAGCTATATCACTACCATATTAAACACCCTAATCCCTTAGTGGAGGTACCTTCTGATATCTGGGACTATTTCTCAAACCACTATAGCAAACCAAGGGGACTTTCGTGGTTCTACAAGGCACTGCAACACCATACTAGGTACAGCAAGTCCTCTAACGAATTAACATGGGAAAAAGACCTAGGGGAGGAATATACGGAGCGTGAATGGCGGCTGGCCACTCGCTCCGGATATTCATTGACACATTGTACTACTCACTGGGAGGTGGCTCTCAAAATCCACCACCGCAGCTATCTGACCCCGGTGCGCCTGGGCAGAATGTTTGGTGACGCTTCCACGGCCTGCTGGCGGGGGTGTGGGGGACATGGAACGCTATTTCATCTTCTATGGCAATGTCGGTGTCTCACAGGCTATTGGGCGGCGGTGTTCGCTCTACTTAGGTCGGTGACCGGGGAGCTGATGCCAATGTCCCCGGCCTTGGCTCTATTGAACCTAGGCATCCAAAAAGTGCCTCCCTTACACCGAGCTATCGTTACCCATATCCTCACCGCAGCCAGGTTAACTATTACTGCGGCTTGGAGATCGGAAAATAAACCTCAAGTGTTGGGGGTGATTAATAGAGTTCGTTCCCATTATTCATATGAAAGATTCTTTGCTAATGTTAATGGACAGTGCACGCAATTTGAACAGATGTGGAGTTGTTGGTCATCGAAATACCCGGGATAGGGGCAGCCTTGTCTCTAGGTGTTTTGTTATAATGTAATGCTTATACTTTTGAATGATGACATTTACTTGCATATGAGGTTAAAGTTTTAGACTGTCCAGTTGATAGTCTTATGTATTAAGGATCTATGTTTCTCGACTGTACAAGGGTTGAAATGCTGTCAGAGTTAATTGTAACTACCACATTCAATGCCCACACGCTACGTGGGGGCAGTGGGTGGGCGTCCCGTGGGTTGGCGCCTGGCCCCCGGGGGGGCTGGGGGGGGGGCCTGCGCTGGATCACAGTGTTGTTCCCGATGGGGGTGGTCCGGGGTGGGTTCCCCGTTGGCGCTGCACGGAATTGTTTGGCTGGGGGGCCGACTAGCGGGAGGCCCTATCCCAAGTAACAGGTTGGCGCTGTCTGATGGCTGAATTGGGTATACATTGTTCATTGTGATTGTTGCGGATTTCAACTGGTGTACCTGTATAACGTATTTGTTATTTGTTCTTTTTCTTGAAAATTTAATAAAAAACTATTGAAATGAAAAAGCACACAAAGAAATAAAGACTATAGTACTGTAAATGAGATTTCCATATTTATTCTATATAACAGTGAGTTGTAAAGCAGCACATATATACTCATTTCTTCATTGTTATTTACAAACTCAAAATTGACCACATAATGCAACCCACTCTATTGCTTACCAGGCATCTCTAAAACTGTTCTATTTCATTACCAAAAATACTGGGGTCCATATACAAGTGTAGCACTCTCTAGTGTAGTGTGCTAGAAGTGTACATGGGTTTTTTTCTGTAGTGTAGGTAAAGTGTTAGGCTTAGCTGCCAGCCAAGTCTGTGTTTTAAAACTGGGCAAGGGATGAGTAACTCAGGGAGGCTAAATGACTCATCAGGCAGTATCTCTGGTACCTCCCCCTACTTGCTGGAACCTTGGAAAAGTTTCCAGAAGAATAGGAGGGAGGTTAGGAGGAGCTGCCTGGAGTATTGAGGTGGGCCCCAGCCAATCCCCAGCAAAGTGGGTTGGGAGGGAGTATGCCCCCCCTTAAATACTCAGAGTCAGGCCAGCAGGGGCAGTGTGGAGTTTGGGTGGAGGCTGAAGATGGAGTGCTGAGAAGGCTATAAGAGGCCTTGAGGGTAGACCCCTAGTCTAGGAGGGGTGACCTCAAGCCTGGGGCTCAACTGCTGGAGGGATCCTCTGAAGACACAAGGAGGAGTCCTGTCCAGAGGCACATCAATGAGATCCCAAGGGAGGAGACAGCTGGGTGGCTGGAGAGTGTGGTAGTCTGGGAGGACTGTGGGAAGTAGCCAAGGGGGAATGGAAGGAGGCAGATGCAGCCAGGTAGACTAGCAGTGCCTGAGGAGGTGGTGCTGGGATCAGTGGTCAAAGGAATGTAGCTGGACACTGGGACTTTTTTTTTCTACACACCAAAAGGGCCCATGGTCCCTGCCTGTAAAAGGGCCTTTGCTTGATCTGCCTGAGTGCCTTGCAAGTCCACCAAACAGTGTTCCAGCTGGGGTTATTCTGCAAGCAAGTTATGTGCTGGGAGAAGAGGAGTGTATGTAGTGAGTGTATATAGTTGAAGTGTGGCTGAAGAGACTTTGTTTCAGTCAAGTGGGCATCCCACGATACCCCTATCCCCGTCAAAGTTTGATAACCCCTAAATATAAAAACAAAGCAAAGCTGCATGGACGGTTTCCTGTCTCAAGCAAGGCTGTGGAGGGTTCGGTGTGCCTGGCTGTGTAGGGTGGGGGATCCCTATTTGCTCCTACGGGGGATACGCTGAAAAATTTATATATTTTTTTCTGTAATTGCAGAAAGCTTCCGTACTTAAAGCATAATATAAAACATAAATACTTCACAGACCATATACTATACACTTGAACCACTGATAAAAACACTTTCAAACAAGTATTCACCTTTCAAGAAACTCTGCAAAGTAGGTCATTCTCTCTCATCCCTTTCCTTTGCTAACCACAAAGTCTAAAAGCTGAGAGGGTACTTTGACATACAGTCGCTTTGACTTCCTTTGGTCTTAAACTGATTCAATGTGATACCCCTATACATGACAGAATTGGTCAGGACTATGAAAGAATGGTGAGTAGGAATGTCCTGTACAATAGACACCTATTCCGTGCTATTCTGTGTCTGACCATTCTACCCTATCTGAAGAACACTCCAAACTTTGAGGCTGATTCGCAGGCACTACACATGCTATTTTAAACTTGTTTTTGGCTTCTTAATTTAAATATAAAATATGTAAAACCACACTAATATAATCTCGAAAGAACAAATGCAAAGTAAATGGAGTTACGCTTTAAGAGAGTGACAGGCTGTATTGAGGTTTTGCATTGTTTATGCTTAAATCTAAGGGTAACCATGCTGGGGAAACTTCCATCACAAAGGCTTGTTACCTCAATAACTAAAATGTGAAGTTAGGTGAAGTGCAAAGAAGTGAAATGAATGCAACCGATAACTTCAAACATCCAATCATGAGTAAGGGGATTTGAACAAAAAAGTTTATTTGCATGATTGTCTGTGTACAGTGAACACAAGTAGCCCTGCTAAACTTTACTTTGCTTCATAACTAGGGAAAAATTGAGTGATTTTGGCAAAACTGATTTCACATAAAAATGATTGATTTAGAAAATGTTGTTAAAATTAGCTTCCATATTAAAATACAGCTCCTCTATCTCCCTAAAACTCAGGGTGGTCTGGGTCCACCGAATATCAAAGCCTACTTCAGAGCAGCTCACTTGACCAGACTAATTGATTGGCATTGCCACGCCCGAGCTAAGAGGTGGGTGGATACGGAATTGGAAGACTCGAGTGGCACAGCGAAAAGCAGGCTGTGGACTTTGATGCCTCTCCCCAGGGAGTTAAGTGGTCACCCCACTCTGGGCTGTACGCTCTCGGTTGTTAGGGATGCTTTCCTCCATATCGCCGGTCTCCTCGCGCCCTTCGCCGATGGTGCCAGTCGTGCGCAACCCGGATTTTCCCCTGGGTCTCTAAGGTATCAGGTTTCGTGGACTGATCGCTGCAGGCCGCCTCAACTTTGTGGACTTTCTGGGGAGAGATGGAGGCCTCTCCGTGGGGCTATGTCTAGGTCTGTAGACCCTCCGTTGGATTTTTGGAGTGGTCTCCAGCTTCGGCATTGTTTTCGAGGGGTCCTTCGCCTCCCGGGCATCTCCCGCAAGCTTACTGACATTGAACGTATATACCATAGACAGGAACCGATCCAGCACAGCCTCTCTATTGCCTATGCAGCCCTGATTAATCCTCCCGCAGACTTCTCCCCTCCCATTCTTGCACACTGGGAGTCGGACCTACACACCACCTTCACGGATGCCCAAAAAGATAAGATTCTTCTCTTTGCACCCTCCAAGAAGGGTCTGTAGCTTTCTGCTTCATTAAGTTAAGGGGGAGATATGGCATTCAGACGCCTAATGGAGTCTTTCCTATTGAGGAGAGAGGATATGGGTGAAAAGAATTAACCCCCAACATTTTATGACTAATTTGTGACCATATGTGGATCTTGGTTTAATCTGTCTTGCCTGAACGGAACCCCTCCAAGAAGGGTCTGTAGTTTTCTGCTTCATTAAGTCAAGGGGGAGATATGGCATTCAGACGCCTTATGGAGTCTTTCCTATTGAGGAGAGAGGATATGGGTGAAAAGAATTAACCCCCAACATTTTATGACTAATTTGTGACCATATGTGGATCTTGGTTTAATTTTTCCTGCCTGAACTGAACCCCTCCAAGAAGGGTCTGTAGTTTTCTGCTTCATTAAGTCAAGGGGGAGATATGGCATTCAGATGCCTAAACCAGCGCATCTCACGCTAGAGTAGGGTCTTATTCCAATCTCCTCCCCTCATTGGAATGTGTACTCTATCCATTACTGTAAACTGGACTTTAGGCATTTTGTATCTATGTGTTTTGGCTATATGCCTACCTAAAGGTAAGAATAGATTTCCAATTTGCATACTATAGATATGCTTCCCAAATCGTTTGCCTAGTTCCTGATGTATTTTTCCTAAATTGAAGGATCCACATTCACATTGCTTTAGGTAAATTACACCTTTTGTCCTACAATTGGCAAAGTGTCTAGCTAAAAATCTCTCACCGTTTAGAATAGTAAAATGTTTGTTGTTGTTAATTACTTACAAGGCCCACATGGAAAGTGCCCACCTATTTACACTGATCTTTTCTGTGTTCCTCTTCATACTCACTTTGCACCAGAGACTCTATTTGATCCAGCCTTCCTAAAGGTAATGGCAGTAGTCTGTGTTACAAAGATGCTCAAGGTTGGATCCTCCGTTAGTACTGACCAATGTTTTTGTAATATATTTCAAACTTCTAGATGTTCATTTAAAATCTTAGAATAATTTTAGTAACCTCATCCTGTTTGTCTTTGTCTTTGATACAACATGTACCCATCACTACGCCCTATACCTGGAGGTAGTGGGAGCCCTGAAAATGAAAAGCATTGTGATGTAGGATGAAGTTCAATTAAAGTAATATGAACTAATTCTGCATACTTTGCTGTCCAAGGATGTGTTTTATGGCAACAATACCCCTGTCATGTGGAATACTGTTGTAGAGAGACTCTGCATCCACAGTCAAGAGGATCACTGTCTCAGAAATTTCTAGATTTTCCAAAAAATTTCAGTAGATATGGGGGGCCGGATTTAAAGAAACTGCAGCTTCAAACATCTATGACGTGTTTCAGTTTCGCCGCGTTCAAATCAATTAACTGGCGCTGCGGCGAATTGGCGAGTAAAACAGCAATAATGAATTCCGCCGTCAGCGGGATTCACTTACGATCGCGGCTTCGCCAATTCGCAAACTTATGTCTTCGTGCTTATAGCAGTTTCACATAGCGATGTGGGCTAGTGGATTAGTGCACACATCACATGTCTGTAATTCATCTCCCTCTGCTGTAGGTTCGAGGCTTACCATCTCCACCTACTTTTTTTATTTTCTTTTTTTGTTTATATTGCTAAAATGTAACGGATTACATCATATATATTGCTAAATAATGTTACACTCAGAAGCGCTTGCAAGCTTACACCATTTTAAGTGTTTTTTTGATCTTGTCTGTGTCGAATCGATCTTATGAAGGAAAGTACCAAAGGCAAGTGACCAAACCCCTACCCTACTTCAGGGCAAGATGAAACCTCACAATTTTACCATGGTCTTCTTCCCACATTCCATACAATGTTTAGTTCTTTAGCTATATGTGCTTTTTAGCCTTAACACACTCCTTTTTTTCCACCATACAGCTTTATTCTGCACAATAGCTAAGTGCTTTGCAACTTCACTGCAGTTAACAACGTCATGGGTTCAAATCACATCACTACACTTGGGATCTCTTTTCACTCTCATTTTTTTTAACAGTTTTTTTAAACTATCTTGAATTTGGGGGGGGGGGGTCCTACCCAAATTTCAAGCACATCAATGGAAACAACACAATTTTGATTTTATGAGTGTGGTCCTAGTTTTATCGAGATGCAATTCTTTACATATTTACCATGGTTCTTACAATTTCTTGACCAATAAACATAGGTGTCTGATATTGGACTCTCTCCATATTTCAACAACACAGACCCTCATAGTCCAACACTACATTTGCCTCACACCTCAACACAACACTGTCACATCCCTACTCTACATTACAACCCCTCACATCACCAGTACAAGCAGCATGCAAAGTGCAAAACTCCGGCCTTGGCAGCTTAATGGGCCATACACTAACAATTTGTCTAGACTTTTTCCTGTAGACTTAACCAAACCATATAATATAAGCTCAAACCTCAACACTTTCAATTTGGATGCAATCAGGCAGGCCCTTGCACTACATAGAAAATGTCAATCTGAAGGATAAAGTCTTCTCTAAATCTTACAGTGTGGATGGCCCTTTTGTCTGTAGGCACCCACACAAAACAAAAAAACACATGTTCAATTCTAATGTATTTATTTATTTGAGAATGACAGCAGAAGGAGGGATGCAGCAAAAGAATATTGTCACTCTCCAGTCCGTGTGCCTTTACAGCGCCAGACCACGATCTTTGCTCCATGGCTACGGGATTCTGATGTCTTCCACAACTTCCGGCAGAGTTCAGAATCCATTCTGCACCTCTACCAGCTCATAGGGGACAGGCATGGCAAGGTTGCTGGTCAGCTTCCAAGCCACTTTCGAAGTTCCAGGGTGTTCATGTTGGTCATTGGCCATGTGCCTTACCAAATATCCACTGACCACAAAAGAAAATGAGTGGAGTCCATCAAGGTGGGTTTCTACCACCTACACCCGCAAGCAGTACCACTCCTGGAAAAATAAAACAAAGGATAAGACATTTCATAATGAAAATCACATCTTAATGCCTGTTTGCTTCATTCTGAACTTCATTTAATTTCGACATCACGAGTGAAATAACACATTTTATGCCAACTTACACAAACCAGAAATCATTAATGTAAACATTTGAATACACACCTGTGACGCCAGACAGCCCATCACCACAGGCTTCCCATGGTACGTGCCATGATTCCAAGATGTTGATGTTCTGGAAAATTACAACACCATAAGATACCAAGCAGCCGTTCATGTTATCAATAACTACACAGGTGGCATAGACACAAATAAACACCTGCCAGCTCTTCTCAGCCCTTTACACTATTCACAATACCAACATGTTTATGGTTAGAGGTGCATGTTTTTGCTCAAGTAACACAATTTTACCAATGTTGACTACACTTTATCTACAATGGCAAGTGTCATTGGCAGATGATAATCACCCTCTGTCTCCCTGTGAGTGGCACCTCTGCTAACTAGCTAATTAATACACATGCCCTATCTTGACCGGTTACAGTACTTACATGTAAAGTGGCTAGCAACCAGGGTATTCCGGGTGGCCATACCGGCAGCGGTGCTCCGCCGCCTGGGGGCCGCCGGCTGACGGACCTCTGGCTCCCTCTCCTCCGTCAGCTCCCAAGAATCATCCCGGGCAACGCACATGTTGTGCAACACGCAGCACGCCAGGATGATCTTGGAAGCCTTTGTAGGAGAGTACAGGAGTTCACCCCCAGGCCGGGCCAAGCAGAGAAACCGGGACTTGAGAAGACCTATGGTCAACTCAATGATACTCCGGCTTCTCCGCAAGGCCCTGTTGTAATTCCTCTCTGCTGGGCCCTGGGGGTACCTGATTGGAGCCATCAGCCACGTCAGCTGCGGGTAACCAGCATCCCCTGAAAAATAAGAAAAATATACATTAGTTCTTCCTATCATGTGACTTTAGATGACTCCTCAAAATGGGAGACAATTAGGCATTTTACTAAACAACCTGCTCGTCTGTTTGCAAAAAATCATATGAAACATCTCAACTCTGTCTAACTGCCTAAATCACTAATACAAATGGGAAAAAGGACACACAAAGTGGTGGGTTTCTCTTGCAAGTTCCAACTTGGCCCCTATTTTGTTTCTATTACATTAGCCTAGGTCTTACTTCTGGAATATATCTGCAACTAGAGTGAGGAAACCAATATTGACTCACTTATGCAAAGTACTTTGGGGATATGGCAATACCATTGGAATCATTTGTAGGTTTTCTTTGGGTGGCTAGAGGACACCATTTACACATTGGTTAACCACCTTCATTGGACTCAAAGACAACTTTGCAAATCTTTCTTTTGTGAGCTGCTAAGCTGCTGATCTGGTTGTGTGTGAACAGCCTGACAACTCCTAACACATCCATTTTAGGTAGGCTTTGCTTAAATCAGGGTGTACACCGATGTAGCTTATTCCTATGTCTATGTAATCTTACAGTTTATGTTGTTAAGACAAAATACTTTACCAATAAGCCACCCTTCGGGCATTTGTCCACTTTCAAACACCTCGTACAGAGTACTTGTTCTTAACATACTGGAATCATGGCACGACCCTGGGTGACCAGTGTTGACACTCATGATGCGCTGTTTGGCGTCACACACTAATTGGACGTTCACGGAGTGGTACTGCTTGCGGTTCCGGTATTCACTTTCGTGGCTCCTTGGGGGCCTAATGGCTATGTGGGTGCCATCGATTGCCCCTAGGATTTGCGGCATGTGTGCCCGCCGGTAGAAACCCAACTTGACTTCATTCCACTCATTTTCATTCTGTGGCCAGTGGATAAAATTGGGCACTATATCCACTATGGCATTAATGACCAACATGAACACCCTTGAAACTGTGGGCTGGCTAATGCCCATGATACTTCCCGAAGTGGCTTGGAAGCTGCCACGCCCTAAAATATACAAAGTGGCCAGCAATCTGGCCATGCCGGGCACCGCATGGCCGCGCTGTGTGTCCGGGTCAATTTTCTCTGCTATGAGCTGGTAGAGGTGTAGAATAGTTCATCGCTCGAGCCGGAACTTCCTCCTGACATCAGAATCCCGCAGCTTGTCCAAATAGATCCTTGGAGCAAAAATGCGTGGCTGGCGAGGTAAGGGCACACGGACTGGAGGTGTTGCTGCTGGAGGTGCTGCTGCTGCTGCTGCAGCTTCCCCACCTTCTGCTGCCTCCTGTGCCAGGGCCTCCTCAAACAAGGCACCGATAAATGCCAGCATTGCACCATCTAATGCGTCTGGGATATCGTCCTCCATTTTGAACGCGCAAATTTGCGAATGCGCAGATATATATAGAAACGGCCGCTAATTATCACACCTGTGAGCCAGCTATAAAAGGAGCACATGGCCAATATGGCTGCTGGATGTTATAGATCGATGTTTCTTATGTGCTAGCAAGACCCTGTGACCCACAACCTACATTATCTGGAGGTAAGACAATTGTATCTCTCTCTCCCAAAAAAAAGGAAGGAGAGAATTTGTACTTATCTTGGGTGTGCTTAAGTTGTCTATGGTGAATCCCCTCCAACCCACAATAGCTTGGGAACCCCTCAAGTGTCTTTTAATCATTGGCAGTTGGCCCCATGTGCATGTGGTTTGGACATGTGTTTTCTCATGTTTGTTAAAGGTGTGCAGTCTAGATTTGGCATCTAAACCTGCCCCCTTACCTTCCCAGCTTCCAAAGACACCATTTTTGCTTTCCTGATAACTGTAATTTATTATGTGCACGTATGTAGGTCATGCGATTTCTCATGTATGTTTAATGTTTGCAGCCTCCTTTTGCCTATAAAGGATTACACCACCCCCCCTCCACCAAGTCTGTTTGTGCCATTAGGTAAGTGTTTGGAGGGCCTTGTGTGATTTGTACCCATATGCGTTTTCTTATGTGTTTTTTTTTCCATTTCTTTGCAACCTCTTCTGCTTTTTTTGCCACCACCACCACCACCGTGTTTGTGCCATTAGGTAAGTGTTTGGAGGGCCTTGTGTGATTTGTACCCATATGCGTTTTCTTATGTGTTTTTTTTTTCCTTTTCTTTGCAGCCTCTTCTGCTCTTTGCCACCACCACCACCACCACCACCACCACTGTGTTTGTGCCATTAGGTAAGTGTTTGGAGGGCCTCGTGTGATTTGTACCCATATGCGTTTTCTTATGTGTTTTTTTTTTCCTTTTCTTTGCAGCCTCTTCTGCTCTTTGCCCACTACTACCACCACCACCACCACCAAGTCTGTTTGTGCCATTAGGTAAGTGTGTTCTGTAACTGTTCACTAATTATACTGTATATGAAGAGCAATCTGCAAATCCTGTTTTTTCTGTTTTCTCTTTTGTCATTTCAGATTTAGGAGTTTGGGGCTCTTTGCTGCTGCTGGACAGCCAGATTCTCTGCCCACCTCGTGCTCCCATGGCCCCACCCACTGGAAGGATGAGAAGGGGCAGGGTGGCCAGGGTGGCCAGGGTGGCCAGGGTGGCCAGGGTGGCCAGGGGGGGCAGGGGGGGCAGGGTGGGCAGATCGTCTGGCTCTGGTGTGAGGGAGGCTCCAGCTGTATCCATGAGGGAGTCCACCATCCCCATCCCGGAGGAGGAATCCGGGGGAGGTGGTAACACACCAAGTGGACAAGCTGGCTCTTCTGACAGTAGTCCTGGAGCGGGTCCGTCCACCAGAGTCAGCTTGTCCACATTATCCCGGCTTCCCCGTTTCAACCACAATCAGTGCTGTGCCCTGGTCCACGCCTATATGGCCAGATATCAGGCGATACATGGGACCAGGGCCGCGTCTTACTCAGTAACAGAGAAGAACAGATTGTGGGATGAAATCCGGGATGCTGTAAATGCACTGGGTGAAGCACCTCGCCACCGTGACAGTGTGCGGAAGAAGGTCAACGACATCTGTGGGTCCGTTCGGAAGAAGCTAATTGCATGGGCTGCGGAGGGTCTTTATGACCGACAAGGTCGGCTGGATGAACGTGCACGAAGTTCTCTCTGGGATTATCAATTACCTTTCTTGAACATCATAGGACCTGATACCATCTTTACCAGAGAGGACTTAGATTCGGATGCTTTGCACCGAGGTAGGATATTATCTTGGATGTCAATTGTGTGAGTTGTTTGGAAAAGATTAACTACTATCCTATGTGTGACATTAATCGAATGTGATACTTGCCCTTCCAATTGTCCTTTTTTTGTTTTCCCCAACCTGCAATTTGTTCATCTGTAGCACGGATCTCAGCCCCTCCACAGCCCATGCAGCTTGGCGAACCAGACGGACTCACAGGTGTTGACATCAGTGCTGACCCTCCTCCTGGTAGGTCCAATATCATACTGTGCCAAACAATGTAGATGTTTTTTTTTTTCCAAGATAGCTCATATTGCTATGTCCTTTACAGAAGATCCGCAGCAGGGAACACACCCAGTGCAGCTAGGCCTGGAGGAAGGTGTTGGTATGTCTAGTCAAATAATGTTTTTTGGAATCTTATTAACCCCATTAACACACATGTTTTTTCTTATGAAAGAGTGTTGCCTTTTAGATGTTTACCCTGCAAAACACAGTTGACAGCATTAATGGGTGCCGTCATTAGTAGGCAGACCAAGCCTTCTTAACCTTTGGGAGGGTTTAGCAAGTGTCCTATGAGCCCAGGAAAGCACTTTTGAATGTTTGGCCTCAATGCTTCAATCATGAAGCTAGGAGGGCAATCTGGCCATAATCATTACTGACTAAGGTTATGTACTAAACATGTTTTTTTTTTTTTGTTTTTAAAAGAACATCAGGCCCCTCTTGACGTTGCAGCTGGAGTTGGATCAGGAGCTGGCGACGATTCTGCATCCAGTGCTGTGGTATGTGATATAAGGGAACAAGGTGCACATGTAACATTTCAATGGTAGCATTGATTTTGGACTAGATGTGGCTTACATTGTGTGTGTTAAATTAGTGCTATGACATTCTGACGATGCACCAGCACAACAAGAGTTCTATCTTGAACATCAGGGAATTATGTTATAATTTGGTGTGCCACTAATGTTCCAAAAACATCCAGGATCTTTAAAGTCCGGCCCGTCTTTGATTTTCCAGGTCCAAATTCATGGGTATCGTTTGGTTGGGTTGTCCTCTAGCCGATTGATGGCAAGATTTTAGACAACATACGTAGATGTATAAAGT
Source organism: Pelophylax lessonae (assembly GCF_965119305.1). Taxonomy (NCBI): domain Eukaryota; kingdom Metazoa; phylum Chordata; class Amphibia; order Anura; family Ranidae; genus Pelophylax; species Pelophylax lessonae. The sequence continues at coordinate 445,608,942 of NC_138769.1, forward strand.
CATTGGTGTAGTAACAGATTTACCAAAAGCATAAACAACCTACCACACCAGGGTTAATTGGGAACACCTTAATGTTGAATCTTTTTTGCCTTTGTCATATTAGTCCTACCAATATAATATGTACCCATTATCAGAAGTGTTGCTAGCTTGGATAATCTTACAATGAACAAGTACTCATTAGAAGCACATCAAACTTTTCAACGTTCTGCTTGGGGTGTTAAGTTGTCAAACTAATCTGAAATATTTAGTCATGATGTTTGATAATGATTTGGTCTATTTCTTCTGCTTTCAGGTAGCCTTAGATGCAGAGGGATTGTCACCTACCCAACTTCGTCCATCTATGCTGGATGTAGCCAAGAGGCTGCTTGATGAGTATCAGGTCCAAAATGAGTTAAGGAGGCGTACTCAGCAATCTACTGAGGCAGTACGTCTGCTCTGGCTCATACAGGAATCTGTAGCAACAATGGTACAGGTTCACCAGGATATGTTACAGGTTCAACAGGATATGCGTAACAGCTTGGTAAGTTTAGCAGACCAGCATCAACGGGATCGGCAAAGTGTTGACACTCAGGTGCTGGCCACACGCCAATGCCTGTTTGGATCTGAAGATGCCCCATTGGCAGAGCCCTCCCAAACATCTCACTCACCTGCCACTGCAGGTTGTGGTAGTGGGAGGGTAATGCCAGTGTTGGCCACTTGTCAGGCAGCTGGGGATGGGACAATTCCTCCTGTAGCCACTCCTAGCACTTCACACTCCGTTCGGACTCCCACACCCCTCAATGAGCAATCCTCCTGCACAACCTCAATGCGCACTGGTTCCACAGTACCCCTTCCACCTGACTACATTCCCTCCACACCTTTATCACTTCACTCCTCCCCAGGCCGTTCTTCTTTTTTGTCACCAATGCGACATGTCGTTTGCCCCCGCACCGTGGACCACAACAACCAATCAACCACCACTCCCCACACATCTTCACAACCCTTGCACCACCAGCAGCATCAAATAGCCTTGGAGCAGCAACAATCCCATCTCATGGTAATGGCACACGTTACCCAAATTCTTAGGCTGAGCACAGAGCAGATGGGACTATTGGCACAAGATCTTCAGTCTGGGACATTTCCAGGGTTCAACACCCTGCATCAGCAGCAGCCTCAGACACAAGATCTGATCCTAATGGGCCACTTTACCAGAACTCTAAGGCTAACCCCAGAGCAGATGGGACTATTGGCCCACCATTTGATGGCAGGAACCTTTCCATTGCTCACCACACTGCTTCAGTCACCACCACCACCACCAACTTAATTTCTTTTTTTTTTTTTTTTGGTTTAGTTTTGTTAATGATTGTTACATTGGCCAATTTGTGGGGCCATTTTTTTTTTTAATTTGAGGGTGGCACAATATGATTTATTATAGTGCTTTTTTTGGGGATGAAATAAAATTTTATGCAAAATGATTAGTTTGTGTTTGCTCTTTGGTTTTTTAGGAGTGTTGGTGGCCAAGTAATGGCCCTGGTTAATGTAGGCATTTATACACACGTGCTTCTCGATCTCCAAACATATGATTTCATGTAAATTTAGATAACTCAATGTTCACATAACGACCCAAGAAAAGGTCTCCCTTCAAATGTAGCTTCAAAACAAGTCTCAAGGCTAACATAAACCAAAGCCAACATACTAACAATTACAGACCACACCACTCGACTAAACAAATACAACACAAAAGACATTCGATGTGTACACCAAAAAGAAAACTTGGGTAATAAAATAAATGTTTTAATAACACATGTGGGTGTCTACCAACTGTAGCGTACAAAAAATATATTACAATATATAATAGAATGAACTAAATTGCCAATGTAACATTTGTGTTGCAAAGAGCAACATACTTTAATTTTATTTAGATAAACATATTTTATGTGTTTTATAATTTTTTTGGAGGTTTTCACTAAAACAAGTCTGTTTTGTAAACATTTTTGGTTTAGTTTGTTACCAAAAACAACAAGTCTTTTTTGTAAACATTTTTGGTTTAGTTTGTTACCAAAAACAACAAGGCTTTTTTGTAAACATTTTTGGTTTAGTTTGTTACCAAAAACAACAAGTCTTTTTTGTAAACATTTTTGGTTTAGTTTGTTACCAAAAACAACAAGGCTTTTTTGTAAACATTTGTGGTTTTGTCGGTTGCCATAAAAACAACAAGGCTTTTTTGTAAACATTTGTGGTTTTGTCGTTTGCCATAAAAACAACAAGGCTTTTTTGTAAACATTTGTGGTTTTGTCGGTTGCCATAAAAACAACAAGGCTTTTTTGTAAACATTTGTGGTTTTGTCGTTTGCCATAAAAACAACAAGGCTTTTTTGTAAACATTTGTGGTTTTGTCGGTTGCCATAAAAACAACAAGGCTTTTTTGTAAACATTTGTGGTTTTGTCGTTTGCCATAAAAACAACAAGGCTTTTTTGTAAACATTTGTGGTTTTGTCGGTTGCCATAAAAACAACAAGGCTTTTTTGTAAACATTTGTGGTTTTGTCGTTTGCCATAAAAACAACAAGGCTTTTTTGTAAACATTTGTGGTTTTGTCGTTTGCCATAAAAACAACAAGGCTTTTTTGTAAACATTTGTGGTTTTGTCATTTGCCATAAAAACAACAAGGCTTTTTTGTAAACATTTTTTTTTTTGGTTGCCAAAAACAAGGCTTTTTTTGTTTTATTTTTTTTTGGTGCCCAAAAAAAGGGTTTTTTTTAAATTTTTATATTTTTTTTGGTTGCCAAAAACAAGGCTTTTTTTGATTTTTTATTTTTTTTGGGTCCCAAAAACGAGGGTTTTTTTAATTTTTTTATTTTTTTTGGTCCCAAAAAAAAGGGTTTTTTTTAAATTTTTATATTTTTTTTGGTTGCCAAAAACAAGGCTTTTTTTGTTTTTTTATTTTTTTTTGGGTCCCAAAAAAAGGGTTTTTTTTTAAATTTTTATATTTTTTTTGGTTGCCAAAAACAAGGCTTTTTTTGTTTTTTTATTTTTTTTTGGGTCCCAAAAAAAGGGTTTTTTTTAAATTTTTTTATTTTTTTTGGTTGCCAAAAACAAGGCTTTTTTTGTTTTTTTATTTTTTTTTGGGTCCCAAAAAAAGGGTTTTTTTTAAATTTTTTTATTTTTTTTTGGTTGCCAAAAACAAGGCTTTTTTTGTTTTTTTATTTTTTTTGGGTCCCAAAAACGAGGGTTTTTTTATTTTTTTATTTTTTTTGGTCCCAAAAAAAAGGGTTTTTAATTTTTTAATTTTTTTGTTTCCCAAAAACGAGGGTTTTTTTATTTTTTTATTTTTTTTGGTCCCAAAAAAAAGGGTTTTTAATTTTTTTCTTTTTTTGTTATATTTTTTTTTAGAATGTCGAAATGTGACAGTTAAAAAACATTGTAAAATTAACCAAACAAATTAAAAAATAAAAACTATAATCTTTTTAAGGGTGACACATTCCTGACAAATGGCTCCTGAGGGGCTGGATCGGCCCCATAAGTTTCTTCCAAAACTAATATTCGGTCTATGCACCATGTTACATATTCCAAAAGGACCTCATAGGTGAGGTGCGTGTGTCCTGGGTAGAAAAAGACATGACAATTAGTTTTATGCAAAATGATCCAAACAACGATTGTAATTAATGTGCCTCAACAAATATGCTTAGGAGTCTATTGGTTGGCTTTTATCAACACTCTGAAGCAAATATGCTAAATTGCTGGTGTAAACCTTAAACTCAAACTTTCACAGCAAATTGTTCAAAAGGTTACATAAGATGGCTTGGAATGTTAGTAGCAGTTCCACCAAAGCTAAGTAAAAGGCTTTTCTTCATGTCAACACAAGCAATCATTTAGAAGAATGTAAGGTGTTTTGGGTTCAATTGGTCAACACGATACATGTGCACACATTTATCTCTATCACCATTGGAGTTTGTGTAGCGTTCTCTCTCCCTCTTACTGTCTATAGATTGAACCTGACACATAGTAGAGACTTACCCTTTGGAATTCGGAGGGCCAGTTGTGGACGGAGCAGATGTGTCTGCTCCCCTGATCTCCTTTCCGCCATCCCAGCTGTGTTAAGAGAGAAGAAAAAGTTTATCAACAAATGGACTCACGCTAACTGTAGGTTAGGCAGTCATGAAAACGCTCTAACACCCACTCATTACCCCTCCACATTTCCCTGAAAGTTTTATTTAGACTTTGATATGGTGGTGATGCAGATTTGTACAGTGCAAGCGTCATTCTACTGGGTGAAGCTTGTAGCGTTAAGGATACGTACTCCCTGCTTTTGTGCTGATTGTGTTTTTCGGATGTTTTTGGTGCCTCAGCCCTGCCTGTTCTAAGTGTTGGAAACATATTTTGGGAGGGCTGTGGAAAACTAATCAGGTTAGACTTACACTCTCTAGGTTTTTGGGGACAAGATAAATAACAATCCTCCTTTTTACATGGCCCCTGTACACACCTCTAGGCACCTCCCTCCTGTTGGTTGACCCCACAGCAGGCAGCTTGCTATGGAGGCACATGAGATGAAGCCAAGCACCCTGTGCCTGTTCAGGCACTAGGCTGTGAGCCAGCCTTGCCCCCCTCCCTTCCGATGGTCTCAATGATTAGGAGTGACAGCATCAGGAGGCAATATTGGCATGCTGTCACCTCAGTTAAGGAGGAGGGGGAGTCTGTTCCAGACAAGTATTAGTGCAAAAATGTGGACAGTAAAAAATGGTCCCAGTAAGTCTTAGGGGGAATATGCACACCTATCACTTGGAATACTAATGCATAGAATGCATTCACATAAAGAACCTGCTGCCTTTAGAGGAACTTGAAGCCTGAGCGGGGACATACACAGTTAGCATTTCTCCACTTACTAAGTAGACACATTACTGGAAAAGCACACAACTTACCATCATCAGTTTTTTTTTGGGCCCCCGAAGTTGATGGCGTGGCTGGCTCGGGAGAAACTGCACAAAAAGAACACAAATTGTGAACTGGAATGTGGTACATTACCGAGGAAGAGTATTTATGAAAGATTGACAAACACACATTTTCAGTGTTGACTAAATCAGGACATGATTAAATTACAATGTCCACAAAAAATTTACAAGTACAAAGCACACCATTTCCAATGTAGAGAAACTAACACCAATTTAGAATAGGGTGGCTTGAGATAACTTACAAAAGATAACATGTCCTGTAAAGCTCCCCAAAACCACCTTTCAAACATGAAGGTTAAGCAAGAGTGTTTCATGACCAACCTTCCTGTCACATATAGCAAAACTACACTTGCTTAGACTCCAACTTAGATTATCCTAGATACACATCATCCTAGCACACACAATTCATGTGAGAATCTAATTTTAGGTACTTACAGACTAGTTCAGGGGAGCCTGGAGTGGGGGAGGATGGGGGAGACCCTACATGGGGGGATGGTGTCCCTTCATGGGGGGATGGCGTCGTATCTCCTAGAAACACAAAGACACAAATACAATCCTTGAACCAAAGCTATTTGATAAAGGCACACAGAAAGTAGTTGGGAAACATTGAAGGTAGTAGTTACTTTGGACTGGGTAAGCAGCAGCCCCTCTTCCCCAGTCCTCCACAACTAACATCCTCAATGTCAGCTGCTACATAACCCCAATGGCAAAATATAGATATTACAGCCCTTAGATTTCCCAGGACACATTGAACACACAAACACATGTAGAATACTTACTTCCCATTTGAGGAGAGCCCAGGTCCTCATCCGGTTCAGACGAATTGGCCTCTTCTTGGGCAACAATGTGTTCCTGGCCCGGATCCAGGCGACTTGGCCCTGCCTGAGGCTCCTCTCTTGCTGAAGTTACATCAACCACAAAAGAAAACAAAACAAACAATCATTCCTCCAAGTTCGACCTAATACACAACACACCAGCACATCCACATTACTTACAGGGGGCCTGAGAAGGCTGAGCCTCCACATCCTGATCACTGGTTTCTAAAATAAAAGAAAAACATTATATATTATTTATGGACACAAATAGGCAGTAACCTCTCATCATGCTAGCACCATACTCAATGCCCCTACAATTCAGAACATAGAAGTGCACTTACACCAATGAGATGCATTGACCATGTTTTAAAACAGGAGGGCACCATGCAAATTAAGCGGGCGCCTAAGGCCTCGCACCTACAGGGGCCTTGCGGCCAGTGGCGGAGCACCAACATTTCGAAGGGCGCAGTCAGGGAAATCTCCCAAGTAAAAGATTGCTTTCAATCCTCGGATCAAAAAGTTGCAGCAGTGTGCTGCAGTCCCTTCACTGCGTCTGCCAGGTGTCTGTTGTCCGCTGACACTTACTCCTCCTTCTCTGCCTGGGGATTGGCCGTCTGATCATGTTATCCTAAGATGTGGAGGAATCGGTAGGTGTGTACCTGCACCAGTAGGAAGTGACTGGCCGGTCAACTCACTCTGCTATCATCATTTGTTGCTCTGGGAGGAGAGCTCCGCCCTGGACCCGGAACATACAGGTAACCAGGCCCAGACTTGATATTTTGCAGGCTGGTCATAGATTTGTTGTGTCCACTATGCAAAGGGGTTGAGTTGCCCAAGGGAAGTTGGAAGAGTCTGAAAATGGTTGGTGGAGGAGGAGGAGAAGAAGGCCCTGGGTGGCTGGGGGACAAGGAGAGGGCCCCTGGGTGTTTTCTAGAGGAGGAAAGATCCACAATGACGCCAGAGTCAATTGCCAAGGAAGAGAGTGGAGCTGAGCAAGTCCTGCCTATCTGACCTGAAAGCCAAACATGGTGTAGATGGAGCCCTTTGCCCTACACAATGACAGCACCAGAGGTGGAAGGTGAGTGGTAGTGGGTCTTTGACATTATAGAGCATATGGACTCTGTCCATTATTGGTAGTTTTGTTTGGAGTTGTCCTTTAGATGTTTAACTGTGTTGTTTTTGACCCGAGCTGTGAGGGACTGAGGTATGACAGCCCACTATGCTGAGACTTATAGTGCCCTAGAATGTTGAGGACTGAGGAATCCTTAGTCCCTAACAGAGGGCACTACAAGTCTTAGCATAGCAGGCAGTATTTCCTCATTCCCCTACAGAGAGGATTACAAGTCCAAGCAGGTAGCCTTCTGCAGTGGGACTTGTTGTGCCCTTGACTGTGGTGGACTGAGGAAGGGAAGTGTAAGAGGGTCTCTGTAAGCTCAGATGTATGGGGGAGCTTTGGGGAACACAGAGTTCCCTTTTACACCAGAGTCCCCAGCTTCCCCCCTCAAATAATGGTTCCCAAACTCTCCTTATATCAGAGTCTTCACACTTCCCTCTTACAGTGTAGTAAGTCTGGAGACTCCGATGTAAAGGGGGCTCTGTAAAATGTGATTAGAGATTAGAAATTTCTAACATTTTTATTTTCTACTTACGATCCACAATTTTCAGCTGCTCAAATGGCTCGCTGCCTCTGAATGCATATTGGAGTGTGGCCGTCCTCCTCCTCCCCTTCTTCACCAAAAGCACAAGAGGGTGCCGTCCGTCCGCTTTGGCTAGAAGCAGAAGAAAAAAAAGAAACATAAAAAATACGAATGTACATAGTAGTATTAAAGGTTGTGAAGAGACACTTGATGGAGGTAGGAAAGGTAGGAGCGAGAGGGAGGGGGGGGGGGGGGTGTTGGTATTAGTGTTGTTGCATAGCTAAACACATGTCCACCTACCCAAAAAATTGTAACCTATCTGGTCACATGTAATGTATATTTTTACTTACCGGAGATTTGCTCCACAGCCTTTAGCAGGAGCCTGGGTGAGCGCCTTTTGGCATCACTCCAGGCCCGCTGCAGATCCACTATATCAGGCAGGAACTGAAATCTCCGCTGCAGCCTCATCCGGAGACGACACATCATCTTGTGCTTTTGGTGAAGATGCGTATAAACTTTATCATACCCCCAGAGGAGGAGGAGCTGTGGAAAGAGCAGTGTATGTTTGAGTCCAAGTATGTCCAAAATAGTACAGTCTTCAAATAACATGCTAGGTCGTCTTTGAGATATTGTAGAACAAAGAATTCCATTTCTGGTGATACATATACATCGATGTCCAAATCTACCTCCATGACATAGGTTGCCCCACACTGGTGATTTCCTCTACATGATATAGCCATTTTCTCAATTGGCCTTTCATGACACACCCAGGGCCGCCATCAGGGGGGGACAGGCAGTCACTGTATTTACAACCTTATTGCTGTCCATTTAGCAGGGTGCAAGTAACTTTACACACATGTAGCATAGGTATCAACTTTTGTCACCATGTTAAAAGGACAGCAGTATGGGTAGCATTACAGTGACTGTTATTAGTCCAGGCTCACTAAACTAGCCATTGCTTGGAAAAGCAAGCCATGCAGATTGCTTTTCAGGTCCCTTTTAACACGAGCTGTCTGATTGGGTGTGGCTGTTAATTTTTAACGCAGACCTGATAAGCCCCTCAATTCTCCTTTATGGAGTGTTATATGTAAATGGGATTGCTTCATTTGAGATGCAGATTTAAACTGTGTATGGCCAGGCTGAAGGTACCCAAGTTGATTGGTCGATCACCTGGAGGACAACGTACAACCAGTCTGTCAGATTTTACACACACTTATCGCTAGCATCTCTTGTAGCCACTAGCAATAATCACTGTGTTTTCCTGGCAGGGGCAGCACCAGGAGAACACAATGGCTCCGCAGGAGGGTTTCCCCTGTCTGTGTTGATGGTGGAATCAAGGCAAAATGTTTTTCCTGCAAGCCACGGGACAAACAAAGATATTTTTTTAATTAATCCATGATTTTGCCAAAATGGAAAAAAAAAGATGTTTGCTTTGTATATTCTTAAGTTTGCTACATAACTAGAACATGTAACAGTGTTATATCATTGCAGGAGATTTCCCTTCACTTCCTGTCTTGGTGTCACCAGGACAGGAAGTGAGGGAATCTCCCGTGGGGATATAGCCAGCAATTCTTTCCTTTTATATATACTATGGACATTATAAGGCAACAATTGCAAGCTATTTCCCCACAGTGATATTCCCCTCACTTCCTGTCTTGGTGACACTAAGACAGGAAGTGAGGGAAAATCTCATGCAATGATATCACCCTACTAGAAATTGTAGTTCCGTCTAAAAAGTATACATAAAGTAAGCACTTGGTTTCCAAAGTGGCAAAATTATGGAGGAGTTAAAACCCCATAGTGTGATCGGGTAATCTGACGGTGTGTTCCTACACTCCTCAATGTGTCTGTTCATTAAGCTGTGCTGAATTATCCTTGATTCACAATTCCTGCAAGAGTTGCACATGGTATGTGGGAGATGCAAATTTAAGGTGGCATAATTATCCACACAATCACACATAATCCTTTTTAAAGGTCCCCAGCAGAATTTGATGGCATAGTGGTTGACAGCAGTGCCATCAGATTCCAGTTAGATCTGTAAATTAACAAAGCAATGTGATCTGGGGGTGTATTTAACTTGCAATGGACACCCCCATTCATTATCATATGGCAGTGTGAGATGGGTGTGTTGGGAATGTGATCCATTGAGACAAGTGATTATACACTCATGTGTTTCTTTTAGAGGTGATTTGTTCAAGGCAATCCTTTGAAGACATGACCATTCCAGATTTTTGTGATCACTGATTCCATCTCAGGTGAACCAATTAGCTGCTGTGTGCAGATCCAGCTTATGATGGTAAGAGTGTCAGACAAGACAAACGGTGCCGAGCTTGCAGTGTGTATGGATGTATGTAAGGCAATAATTTTTGGCATTATGCATTTAGGGAATATAATGTTTCTAATCTTGCATATATGAAAAGGGTCAATACATTTGTCTTTATCGAGACAGATTCCAAAGCGTCAGAGCAATCTGTCACAGATAATTGTGTTTCATTTTGTGTAAAAGTTGAAACGAATCAAATCTATCTATATACAGGCATAGCCCACTTTAAGTACACAATGGGACCAGGGCATGTATGTAAACTGAAAATGTACTTAAAGTGAAGCAATCCCTTTTTTCTTTTCTCGATGCATGAAAATACACCAGCTCCATTGTAAATTTTGGCCACATTGACATAGCCTTACTCCCAAACCATGTGGGAGCATGTTAAGGGGAGCCAGGACTATGACATGATAGATTACCTAGGCAAGCTGGCCAGCCACAAAATGGATATGGTGTAGTCCTGGGTACCTGGGTACCCTGTCGTTGCTCCCTAAGTTTGTTATCCCTGTCACTTATGGTTTGTGAGCAGTGTCATGGCAAGCTGAACAAGCTGTGTCCTTACTCACGATTGTATATAAAGTGAGTGTACTTAAAGCAGGGTATGCCTATCTATATCTATATAGAAAGTTCAGAGATGTGAACCTGTTCCCTATTATATACACTAATATATGGTATATAACATATTCTATAATGTATCTAATGTATATATATTGTATATAATATATACATAGTATATATATTGTCTAATATATATATTTTGTATAATATATATTTTTTAGATACACATACATATATATATATATACACATACATATATATACATACATACATACACACACACACACATATATATATATATATATATATATATATATATATATATATATATATATACATATATACATATATATATATACATATATACACATACATATATATATATATATATACACACATATATATATATATATACACATATATATATATATATACACACATATATATATATATATATATATATACACATATATATATATATATATATATACACACATACACATATATATATATATATATATATATATATATATATATATATATATATATATAGGGAACAGGTTCACATCTAGGAAGTTTCTATAACAGGAAGCTTCTAGATCACGTCTAATAGGCAGAAAGTGCATGCGCAGATCAGCAGACCAAAAGTTTCTTGCACACCCGCTAGATAAGCGACCCACCCAGCCACCATCCCCCATCCCGCACCCTGCACATTCACACCCCCTCCTTACCTTACACACAAATGCCACTATTTCGGCTGTAAACAGTGCAGGAGCCATGATGCACACTTACGACAGGGCCTGGACAATTTCCGGAAACGTGTGCACGCACCAAAAGTTTCGTTTCCGGTTTCATGTATAAATGTGAGAACGCGGTTTTGTATATTCGCGAATTCGCGAATAGTGAACATACACAACCATTAAGCAGATTTAACTTAGAAAAAGAAATACAAATACATACATTTGTGGACACCAGAAAACTTTATTTAGACACATGAAGACATTTTAAAAAAAAATTGGAAACATGCTGTTTATTACATTTGTATTTTTCAAACCAAAACAACCTTTGTACAACATTTAGACCATATACATCGACAAAGAGCCCATAATCAACAGATGCATGTGCAGATTGACAGAATTATGTTAACACCAATAAATACTTACAGAGAGTCAACACACAACACAGCCAAATCTCACCTCCATAAATAACAAAGGGCCAAAAATGTTACCCATAAAGCATGTGACACACAAATATATTGGACCTCTTCGTAGGTCAAATCTTTCCTGATGTCTGAGTGAGCTATATATAATCCAAGCAAACACACCCAGAATGGTAACGCCCAGTCCAAAAATTAACTGTGTGTGTCCTGTGTGTTTTGGAGCATGCTCAGTTGCCAAAACAAGGGAAATAGAAATGAGGAATAGAAATGTATGTAGGTGTGTATAGTATATGTGAATTGAAAAAATTCTCTATTCAAGTTTGCTAGTCATTATTTAGAATGTTTAGATACAGGAATACATACATATATATACAATTACGTGAGAGAGAGAGAAATATATATTTAGGTAAACAATTGAAACACACCTTTTGGGATTTGGGAAGTGAGATTGTGACAATTGACCAGATATGTAAGCCAACAATCTGACTCATCACTCATGAACATCCCTAAATTTGGCGTGGCAATTATATCAGGCGTTCTTATGTGCATTTTGGCTGGCGTTTTCACAGGCGTTTTGACATGCATTTTTTGGGCAGGCATTGTTATATGAAATCACCTACAAAAGCCCCAAAAACAGACCACAAACACGTACATGTGAACGTAGCCCGTTTGGGGGCGTTTGAGGGGGATTTGTCCAGCTCAAGGATCAGCTCCCAAAACAGGCAAAAAATCCAATCCTATTCAGTTCAATGGCCCCTGTTCCCATGTGAGCATTTTGACGGCATGAGGAAAACACCCAACGCTCACTGAGAAATAGCACAATGATTAGGGAGTCTGCCTTCCTGCTGTAGGTTTGTAAGTTCGAATCCGGAAGGTGCCCTCTGTATGGGCAACACTTGGATATCTCCAATCCTCCAAATGTTGACATCATTAATTTTGTTCATGTTTGAAAAAGGCATGTGTATCAGCAAACTTTTAATCTAAAGACATGAACAAAATACAAAAGATGCCACATAAAGTCAATATGTAGCAATATTGTGAGCTAAAGCTCTATTTGTTTGTTGGGCATACTTTGCTAATTAGCCAAGTATAAGGGATATATATATATATACCTTCAGTTAAATGTGTAGTAAAATGGTAACACTTGGCCATACCCATATGGAAGAAAAGGTAGTATTTGCAATATATTTCTAAAAACATTCTTTGGAAACACATAAAATATTGTCAAAATTGTGACATTTCCTTGATATGTGTGAAATGCTAATAATCTTTCTTTGAAATATGTTTTACATCTATTTTTTTTCTATCTGACGACCAATTCCCCAATGTAATATTTTGTGGGTTTTTTCAGAGAATGTGGAGGTTCTATATAAACACTGTAGATTTGACTGCTATGATTTCGGAGTTAGCAGGAAAGGTGTATGGAATGTGATGGTGTTTACTAAAGGATCCCTTGTTGGAAGTGTGCATGTTTTTCCAATTCCGCCGGTTTTTGCCATTTTCTATGGGCGAGACAGCGGATTTGCAAGCGGTATTCAAAAAAAAATTGACCCAAAATCGCGCTGGCGAAATTTTTTGAGCCTATTTGGCGTTGCGCATGCGCACATTCGCGCGTTCGCAGCTCGCGGCTGGAGGAGCTGTTTAACCTTTCCACACTTTCGCAGATATCTCTCTTTCTAAGTCAGTTTTTGAGATTTTTTAAACGCAAGTCATCTCCAAATTGACTTCCACACCTTCCACAGTGATTTGGGATTTTTGGGGGTACAGGGGAAAATTTGGCTAAACTTTAGTCGAGCTTTTAGCTGGCGTGGTTTTAAGTCGCGCTCTGACCATATTGCATCTTAATAAATCTCACACTAGGCGCTATTTTCCGCCCGCCGTTCTTTGAATGCCAATTTCAGACTTAAATAATCGCCGGTTCGCAAAATCACGCCGAAACGCCAATTCGCCGTACTATGAATCAGGCCCATAGTGTCCTTGGTGTAGAACGCCAAACTCATCACATGAGGTTTTAAATGTACCTCGATTATCTGACGTATTCCCTCAGAGATGCAACTGTTTCTGGAGATAATCAGTCTCATGCGTGGATTTGTTGCATCTTTGTGCACCTTTGGAAGTGCATAGAAGGTTGGTATGTGGGGTGTTTAATCTGAATAATTTCCCACAGCCCCTTAGAGATAACACCATCTCTTAATGCCTTATCTGTTAACTCATAAAATTCCTGGTTGAACTTGTCAACCAAAGCTGCAGGAATTTTGTGATAACATTTTCCTTTTTTGAGAATTTTTAGACACATGTTAACATATATTGACACATGTTAACATATATTTCATTGTCCATCAGGACTATGTTTCCTCCTTAATCTGAGATTTAGTTTTTTTTGTAATTTTGGTGTTATCTTTTAAAGATTTTAGGGCAGCCTGTTTATTTGGATTCAGATTATTCAAAACCTTGGACAGAGGGGTGGCTGTAGACGTAATATACTAGGATTTTGCAAAAGCGTTTGACACAGTTCCCCACACACGGCTAATGTGTAAGGTAAAGTCTACTGGCTTGGAAAGATCGGTTTGTAATTGGATAGAAAATTGGCTAAAAGATAGAATTCAGAGAGTAGTGGTTAATGATTCTTACTCTGAATGGTCTAAAGTTATCAGTGGTGTACCCCAAGGTTCAGTGTTGGGACCCTTACTTTTTAATATCTTTATAAATGATATAAGGTCTGGGATTAAAAGTAGCATTTCAGTCTTTGCAAATGACACCAAGCTTTGCAGTGGAATAACTTCTTTAAAGGATGTCTCCAATTTATAAGCTGACCTCAATGCACTGTTTCATTGGGCAACTATGTGGCAAATGAGGTTTAATGTTGATAAATGTAAAGTTATGCACTTGGGGGGCTAAGAATATGCATGCATCATACATACTAGGTGGAGTAGAACTCGGGGAATCCATAGTGGAGAAGGATCTGGGTGTTCTGGTAGATCATAAGCCTAATAATAGCATGCAATGCAAAGTTGCTGTTTCCAAAGCAAGCAAAGTCCTTTCTTGTATTGACAGAGGCATGGACTCCAGAGAGAGAGAGATATCATTTTGCCCCTGTACAAATCATTAGTAAGACCTCATCTGGAATATGCAGTTCAGTTTTGGGCACCAGTTCTTAAAAAGGATATCGGGGAACTGGAGAAAGTGCAGAGAAGGGCAACCAAACTGATAAGAGGCATGGAGGACCTCAGCTATGAGAAAAGATTAGAGGAACTGAATTTATTCTCTCTTGAGAAGAGGAAGGGGGATATGATCAACATGTATAAATACATAAGGGGTCCATATAATTAACTTGGTATGGAGTTGTTCACTTTAAGGTCAACACAAAGGACAAGGGGGCACTCTTTACACCTAGAAGAAAACAGATATAGTCTCCAAATACAGAAAGGTTTCTTCACCGTAAGAGCTGTGAAAATGTGGAATAGACTGCCTCCAGAGGTGGTTCTGGCTAGCTCACTAAATTGCTTTAAAAAAGGCCTGGATTCTTTCCTAGGTGTACATAATATAAATGGGTACTAACAGTTTTTTTAGGTAAAGTTGATCCAGGGAATATCCGATTGCCTCTTGGGGGATCAGGAAGGAATTTTTTCCCCTGCTGTAGCAAATTGGATCATGCTTTACTGGGGTTTATTTTCACCTTCCTCTGGATCAACAGCGGGTATAGGATTGTGTATATGGGATTTTATGGTTGGGTTTTCTATATTTTTTTTTTTTTTTTTTCTTGGTTGAACCGGATGGACTTGTGTCTTTTTTCAACCTGACTAACTATGTAACCAGTGTTGGGGTAGTTACTCAAAAAATGTAACTAGTTACTAGTTACTTCTGTAAATTGTAATGAGATTACTTTACTAGTTACTGCATTTGAAAAGTAACTTCACTACTTATTACTTTACTCTCCTCTTTCTTAATTGACCGTGTAGAAGAAGATACATGACACTCTTTCTGCATAGAGTTTATTGTATAAACACAGGCTTTGGGAAACATGAGAAAAAAACCTGAAAAAACAGAATAAAACATAAAGTGCAACAAAAATTCATAAACTTCATCCCTCTCTATTCTTCGAAATAACGATTGTATCGCACGGCTTGGGTAACGCAGGAAAGCGAGTTCCTATAGTCTAGTAAAGTAGTGTAGTTACCTCCTATAGCCTAGTAAAGTAGTGTAGTTACCAATATTAGTATTGTAACTAGTTACTTTACTTAGTTACCAAAAAAAGTAATGTAGTTACTGTAATCAGTTACTATTGTAACTAGTTACCCCCAACACTGTATTTAACTATGTATGATTCTTCTATTATTCTTGAGAGTCTACAATTATTTTATTGTTTTATTTGATATTGTTATCAGGGCCAAAGCTGAATTCTGATTCAAAGGTTGAAACCTATGTGGTTTCTTATGAAAGCTTTTATGGAGTATTTTTTCTTCCTTATCACTGCTATTTTCACTAAGGATATCCATATCCCAATGGTCTGTGGAGTCACTTGTTTCACTTTCTTGCAGCAGCAGGTTCAGATCCCTAAGGGCTCTGAAATCTGCCGCTGTAAGGTTGAGATCAATCTCCTCCTCCCTTCTTTTCTGTTTCAAATACATACTTTTAAATAATAATTTTCTAGCAATTAAATGTATATCCTTAATTGTCTCAAATTTGTCTATACTTTTGTTAGGACAGAATGAGAGTCCCAGGGACAACACCTGTTTCTCTTCTTCTGTTACCGGTGAGATGACAGATTAATAATTGTTAATCCTCCTTCTGTGAGGTCTTCACCATATATGGTTCTATGCCTTTGTGTATCTTGTGTTGACTCATATTGTGCTTGTCTAATAAACTACCTTTCTGAGTTTTGGGGGTAGCTCCTAGTTCTTTCCCATTTTTCTGTACCGTGTCGTTGGATTTATTTGCATTTTTGCTCACTACTGTATCTGTTCCACCATGTGCGCTACCTGTCTTAGTATTACTATGTTGCTCACCGCCATTACCACCATGTGATGATTCAGTCTGCTGGACCTCTGTTATACAGTATGTTTCTTGTTCACTTGTTTAGTTTCCCCATCCGCCTCATTACATTTGTAAAAAAGACCTTTCCTTTTTCAAAATGGACGGAGGAAAGTGAGGAAGAAGAGGTAGAGGGTGAATTTAATGGATAATTATTGCCATTATTTTCTTTAGTTCTCGATTTCTGTCTCCGGTTTCTGAATCCATTGTTTCACTTTTATGCTTTTTTCACTTTTTTACCCTCAGCCCCGGTTCACATTTGTGCGAGTGCCGGGTTCGCATGTAATGTTGGAGCGCACTGCTCCGACATTACATGCGATCGGCTGTGCGGTGCGAGTTTAGCCATACAGTTTGTATGGCTAAATTCGCACCGCAGCCCCACCAAACACGCACAGGACCCTTTTTTCTAGCCGCATCAGGATCGGATCGCACAGCGGTTCACACTTGTGCGATCCGATCCTGTGCGAGCTGCACGATCGCACTGCGATATGCGATCAAACTGGGGGGTGTCGTTAACATTACATTGACACCCCCAGCGTATCGCATATGGCAGTGTGAACTGCCGGGGGTGCGTGTGCGATGCGGGAACAGGCTGCGGATTCGCAGCCTTCCCGCATCGCATATATGTGAACCGAGCCTCACTGAAGGACATTTTGTCTCTCCAATACTTTTTTCTTTTTTTTTTTTTTTGAAGAATTTGTTTACTATGTGTTTCTAGATGTTCTTTGAGTTTTTTTTTTTTCCTGTTCATTGTATTGTTTATGGACTTTCAGGGGGGCCAGTTGTGCATATAAGGAATCAATGTCTTTATCAAGATTTTTAAGGTGTTGTAAATATTCCTCTTGTACTAAAACCATTACATTTTTTGAACATTCCTTTAATTTACTTTCCCACTATTTTTTCATATCATTGGTTATATTATCCAATGTGGGGAAATGTTGAATCCTAAGCCCAACTGAATTTATATTTTCCTGTATATACAGTGCCTTGCGAAAGTATTCGGCCCCCTTGAACTTTGCTACCTTTTGCCACATTTCAGGCTTCAAACATAAAGATATAAAACTGTAATTTTTTGTGAAGAATCAACAACAAGTGGGACACAATCATGAAGTGGAACGAAATTTATTGGATATTTCAAATTTTTTAACAAATAAAAAACTAAAAATTTGGGGCGTGCAAAATTATTCAGCCCCCTTAAGTTAATACTTTGTAGCGCCACCTTTTTCTGCGATTACAGCTGTAAGTCTCTTGGGGTATGTCTCTATCAGTTTTGCACATCGGGAGACTGAAATTTTTGCCCATTCCTCCTTGCAAAACATCTCGAGCTCAGTGAGGTTGGATGGAGAGCCTTTGTGAACAGCAGTTTTCAGTTCTTTCCACAGATTCTCGATTGGATTCAGGTCTGGACTTGGCCATTCTAACACCTGGATATGTTTATTTGTGGACCATTCCATTGTAGATTTTGCTTTTTTGCTCCCCGCAACACGCAGTTGCGTCATTGCCAGTTTCCATCATTGCTCTGGAGACTAGCTGACACTGGGGGGGATCCGCCACCGACGTGGTAAGCTGGCACCTCCCCTTGAGCGACGCCAGGGAGAAGAGAGACACAGCACTGTATGCATGCTCTTAATAGTGCCACAACAGTACAACCCCACTGTATATGTACTATGGAGACCAAGTGCTGTTGCATGTCACAAAAGAGGAAAGGAAAAGGCATTTTAACCATTAACATCCAATACACTTGTAACGTACAATAAAGCTTTCAATAATTCCACATGTTCTGAGGCATGGACATTATAAAACAAATACAAAAACAAAAAACAAGCATCTTTATTATAGACTTAAATTGTCAAAGAAGAACCCCAACAAATGTATAAGTATTTTATTTTTGTAAGTATATATTAGTATATAAACAAGATAGATAGACAGACAGACAGACAGACAGACAGACAGACAGACAGACAGACAGACAGACAGACAGACAGACAGACAGATAGATAGATAGATAGATAGATAGATAGATAGATAGATAGATAGATAGATAGATAGATAGATAGATAGATAGATAGATAGATAGATAGATAGATAGATAGATAGATAGATAGATAGATAGATAGATAGATAGATAGATAGATAGATAGATAGATAGATAGATAGATAGATAGATAGATAGATAGATAGACTGTATATAGATGAACATGTACTAAGTTGCCTTCATCTGCTTGATTTTTTTTTGGCAGCTGTATTTGGTTGGTTTAAATTGCTATAAAATTGCCTGCAATGTTTACATTTATACTCTACTTATATGTCTACTGTTCCAGAAAGATGATGATCTTCACTGTTAAAAAAAAAAAAAAAAAAAAAGGAAAAATAAAAACCAACAATAAAGAAAAAAAAAAAAATCTTGTGCAAACATAGCAAATAGTTTCCCCTGTGTTTATCGTTAACTAAGGCATGTGGTTTCCTTTCTAACACTGTCTTGAGCAATCTCTATATTGAAGCTGTGTACTCATCTTCCAGGCAGTGAACCAGGTGTAAGGTTCATTGGGTACATTTTCCTATTGGCTTCTTGTTTTAGATCGTACTGTTTTCTATTGACTGTTGCTTAAATGTTACACCTTTTCCTGTTTATTCGTTTTTAACTACAGGCATATGCAGCAAAAAGTAACTGGATTGTGTAATATTGGAGTGTGTTCTCTGAGCCTGACCTGATGGTTAGTGATTCAATTTCTCACTATTGCACAGCGAAACTTGTCAACCACAGTAATCATGCTTAGTGGGCTAACTCACTGTTTGACTATATAACATTAACTCGCAAAGTATAAGCACCGCTTTAACACTTTGAAAAGCACAGAAGTCGTAAAGGTCAAAAGACTTCCTTTCCAAGCCTGAAAATATTCCACCCGAGCTCAAATGTATCGGTGTCTGAATTTGAAATCAAACTTAAATTATATAAATTTAAATATTATTTGTGGTTAAAAATCTTTGCATTTGCAAAGATTCTCAATATATATACTGTAGTATATATCGGAAACATGTGTATGGGGCTTAGAAGCTTGGAGGGTAGCTACAACACAAGAAAGTGGGAGAAGGTTCATTTTTAGTAGTAGCAATCATTCTTTTTTTTTAAAACAGTGAGGTTTATTGAAACTTTTGGTACAATACAAAAATAAACCGTGCATTGAAACTGCGATCAGATTCATAACACATTGGGGTACAAAAATACAAATATACAAAGTGATTAACACCGAGAAACAGAACAGACATAGTAAAAATAAGGCAGTAGTCAGTGACTCTCCGTCGGCCCAACACTCGAACAGAAAATATTGGTTTAACAGGGGCGGTCAGCATAAAGTAGTTACCCACTGCATTACTGAGCCGTATCAGGGCACTGCACCCATTTGTCCCAAATCTTGTTGAACTTCTGAGGGCACCCCCTATGTTTATATAAAAGTTTATGAAATGGGATGACACTATTAATTTCCTTAATCCACAATCCTAGAGTAGGAGGAGTAGGTCTCATCCACCTCCTGGCTATCAATTTACGTGCTATAAACAAAGTTTCCTGAAGAAATATGACAGTGGATTTGGGCATCTCTCCATCCGGGTAGACCCCCAGGAGACACTCCTTAGGGGAGAGTTGTAGAGGAGACCCCATCTTGTCATGCAGAAATGTGACTACTTGTTGCCATAGAGTCTGTAATTGGGGACAGCTCCACAATAGATGAAAGAAGGAAGCATCAGGGTCTCCGCACATAGGACAAGAAGGGACCAAGTCAGGGTGATATTTGGACAGTCTAAGTGGGGTGAGATAAGCCTGGTGTATTATAAAGGTCTGGGTTAGGCGATCCGACAGTTTTGGCGACACTCTGCGGCACGTCTCCAGGGCATCCTCCCATTCCTCATCCTCCATGGCCCCCACACTGCGCTCCCAGCGGGTCTTAAGTGCAAAAGCCAAAGTGGTCGAGGAAGGTGTGTGAAGTTCAGAATAGAACATGGAAATAAGGTGACTGGGTTCTGTACTTTTAACAATCTCAAGGGTGGTAACCGATTCTAGCTCAGGAGGGCCGTCAGGGAATTGAGATCTATAGGCATGGGAGAGCTGTAAGTATCTGTAGTGCATGGGGCCCTGGAGCGCAAACTGGTCTTGCAAGGTCTCGTAAGACCGCAGACCAGTGGTCGTGGAGATATGGCTAAGGAGAAGAATACCCCTCCCGCTCCATACTGACAGGTCAGGGATGGAAAGGAACTCACGCAATGTACTATTATGCCACAGAGGGGTGAATGTGTGAAATGGAGGGCACCGAAGCCTGGACGCTACCACCTCCCAGATCCGACAATAGTTGTATAGAAGAGATCTGGGGCACAGGGGCTCCGGCGAGCCCCTGACGCCCCTAAGGATAACTAGGAGGGGGTCCCCGAGGGGATGAGCCCACCCAGGGCAGAGCAGGGTCAAGAAGCGTTCTCTATCCGTTTTATCTATGTGAAAGAACTGGGACAACTGAGCTGCCAGATAGTACAGATTAAAATCCGGCAGGGCCAATCCCCCTAGATTTGTAGGATTCTTGAGTTTGCGCCAGGAGATCTTGTGCCGGTTAGCACCCCAAACAAAGGTCTGGAGGAGTGATTCCATCTGCTTAAACAGCTTGAGTGGCAGGTAAATAGGAGAGTGCCATACAACATAAAGTATTTTGGGAAGGAGAATCATTTTAATTAAATTGACTCTACCCATCACTCCCAGAGGTAATTTGGACCATACTTGAATTTTAGCCTTAAGCAGAGGGAACAAGGGTTGAACGTTATCCGGGACATAATCTGCTGAGTTAGCTGTCACTTGAATCCCTAAGTATTTAATGCGGGATACACATTGTAAGGCCGGGTTTGCGGGGGCGATCGCCTGCGGGCTCTCGTCAAGCGGGAGAATTTGTGACTTATCCCAGTTTATTTGAAAACCGGAGAATCGTCCATACCGTTCAATTAAAGAAAGGGCCATGAGTAGGGATTCTCTAGAGTCTTCCAAATATAACAAAGTGTCATCCGCATACATGCTGATCTTCTCCTCCAGCGGTCCCTTACGTAGGCCTCGAATCCCGGGATGTGCTCTAATGGCCATCGCCAGGGGTTCCGCGGCCAGGGCATACAGCAGGGGGGAGAGGGGGCACCCCTGTCGAGTGCCACGGGATAAAGGGAAGGCGGTCGACTGCCAGCCATTTGCCAGGACCCTAGCTACCGGGGCGCTATATAGAAGTTTGACCCACTTAATAAAATTAGGTCCAAAGCCGTATCGGTCCAGACAGGTCCATAGAAATGGCCACTCTACCGAGTCAAATGCTTTAGCCGTGTCCAATGAGACCACCACCCTGCCACCCATTCCGTCGTGCTGTGCCTGGAGATTCATGAATAACCGGCGAAGGTTAAATGAGGTGTTCCTCCCAGGCATGAACCCGGCCTGGTCCGAGTGTATGAGTGAAAGGATCACCTTGTTAAGACGGAGGGATAAAATTTTCGCAAGGATTTTAGTGTCTACTGGGAGCAAAGAGATGGGACGGTAAGACTCTGGGGCGTGTACATCCTTGCCCGGCTTGGGAATGAGCACAATTAGCGCCTCACGCATAGAAGGGGGCAGGGTTGCATCTTTGAATAGAGATTGAAACAAAGCCAATAATTTAGGAGAAAGGAGTTCCGAATATTGGGAGAAAAATTCAATCGGGAGGCCGTCCAGGCCGGGGGCCTTAGATCTAGGGAACTTGGACACGGCTGCTGCAATCTCTTCCACAGAGATGGGTGCCTCGAGGGTCGCCAACTGGTCGGGTGTCAAAGTGGGAAAGTCAATAGAGTCCAGAAAGTCATGCATGTCAGTGCAGTCAGCGGGAGCCCTAGAGGTGTAAAGTGTACTAAAAAATGATCGGAAACACTGTGTCACCGCAGCAGGATCAGTGATCTCATTACCCAGGTCATCCTTCAAAGTAATAACTACCGGGGGTCTATCCTCACAATGAACTAAATATGCGAGGAGTTTCCCCGCCCGCTCACCATGTGCAAACAGATTCTGCTTCTGAAAAAACATCTTAGATTTCGCCTTCTCATAGTCAAGTTGGGAAAGGACTTTAGAGGTCAATTTATACTGGGATTCATGTGCCGGAGTCGGGTCCGCCATAAAGGCCTGTTCAGCTTCAATTAGATTTGTCGTTGCCCTGGAGATCTCCTCAGCAGCCCGCGCTCTAACAGCCTTGATTTTGGAAATCATAGTGGATCTGGCGAACAGTTTAAATGCCTCCCACACCCCACCCGGGGAGGCAGTGCCCTCATTATCAGAGAAGAATTGTGTCCAGGTCCCCTCAATGTCGTTCCCATCAGACACCAAGGGGAGCCAGGCGGGATTCAGGCGCCAGGCCGGGGGAGGTCTATTGCAGGGCAAGGACAACAGTATCCAATAAGGGCAGTGATCAGACAGAGTCCGTGGGGCGAAGCCTGCCGTCAGTAACCTGGGGAGCAGGGTTCGAGACAGCAATATCAGATCAATGCGTGACATAGAATGGTGTGCAGCCGAAAAACAGGAGTACGCACGCTGAGCGGGGTATTTGCTGCGCCAAGAGTCGGCCAAACCAAAGCTCTCCAACAATCGGGAGAACCTGGTGGGGGACGACCCCGGCGGCGCCTGGGAGGCGCCACCGGATCTATCCAGACCCGAGTCCATCACATTGTTAAAGTCACCCAGCCAGATCACCGGGGCCCCCCGGCTCTGTGCCATAAACGCCAGTCCCTCCATAACAACCACAGCAGAGTAAGGGGGGGGCACATAGAAAGCCATCAGCAGCATCAATTCCCCATAGACTGACGTTTTGAGAAAAACATATCTACCCATTGGGTCGACCTGAGATCCTAGGAGCTGGAAATGTACCGATTTGGCCACCAGTAGCGCCACACCCCTGGAGTGCGAGCTATAAGCAGAGTGCTGCACCCAGCCAACCCAGGGCCGTTTGAGAGACTGTTGTACACGGCCCTCCAAATGTGTCTCCACCAGAACTATAATATCAGCCCGTACACGGCGTAGAACATTAAAGACAGCCGTCCGTTTAATCTTATCGCGCATACCCCTGACATTCCACGTCAACAATTTCAATGCGGCCATGGCAGGGGTAATACGGAGCGTGGAGCGGAGGCTCCCAGGATCTCAGGCAATAAGGCCACAGAACTAACAAGTCCACGGTCATACACTAGCAGTAATAAACGGCAGCAGAAGAGCAGATAATTATTACTTGAGGTCAATGTGCATAGAACAGAAACAGTATAGAGATTGTACCAAATATAAACCGTAAACAATGGTAATACCCCAATCCCCCCTCCCTGCCCTGCACCAACCCCAACTTGTGCGGGCATGTTCCCAAACAAGTGCCTCAACCAGAACAGGCCCACATGCGACTGGTAAAGAGCAAGATCAGGAGGCCAGGGACCCCCAGGGTATTCAGCAAAAATACAGCAAAATACAATTAGGACAAGCAAGGGGGCCCGGGGGCCCAGGTCCAGCAGAAGTCGCAGGGGGCAACAGGGGAGTTGGGCACAAACACACGCCTTAGCGGGTGTAGGGGGCGAAAACCAACAGGTGTATCGCTGGGTAGCAAAACCTATGGGCAGGTGGAAATCCATAGGAAGAGAACAGAAAAGTCAGTTCCATCTGTGGAGCTAGGGCGCTCCGCCGGTCAAACACAGAAGCATTTGTGCAGGGAAATGAGGGGGGAGGGGGGGGGGAAGGGGGATGCAAAGTCTTGAGTTCCGCAGGATCTACAAAACCCCCCTCCACCCCTGCAGTAGCTTAAGGTACAGGCAATCAGGGAGAAAGTATCATGAAGTCGCCAGGAGCCCTCAAAGAAGTGGGCTCGGTCCTCACCCTCCACTCTAAGACGGGCCGGATACAACATAGAGTATTTGATATTCTTGATACGCAGCCTGCGTTTGACCTCCAAAAAGCTCTTGCGGCGCCTCTGGACCTCAGCAGAGAAGTCGGGGAAAATCGCTATTTTGTGATTTCCAAATGGAATGTTCCCCTTAACTCTGGCCAGGCGCAATATGGCATCTCTGTCCCGATAGTTCAGGAATTTAGCGATGAACGTGCGGGGGGGTGCACCCTGAGGGGGGGACGCCCTGAGAGGCGATGTGCACGTTCCACAACAAAAGTGGGTGAAAAGGATTCTCTGCCATATGTCTGAGTGAGCAATTGTTCCAAATAGGATGAGGGGTCTGCACCTTCAGAGCCCTCCGGGAGGCCAATGAACCGCAGGTTACAGCGGCGCAGCCTATTCTCCATGTCATCTTGTTTTTGGAGGATAAGGTGTACTTGTTGCTGCAGCCTGTCTGAGGAGCTTTGCAATGGGGGGAGGGAGTCTTCCACCTCGCTAATTCTGTGTTCAGCCTCACCAACTCTGTCCCTTAGCTTCTGCATATCCTGACGCATCAAAGATATATCTACCTTCACCTCCTCGATTTTAGTTGTCAGCATGGTCTGGCAAGTGGCAATCGCTTCCAAAACCTTGGATGTAGCAGGGCTCTCAGGCTCCTCCACCACAAGCGACGGGCCGGCGCCATCTTGGATCGGGGCCTCCTTCTCCAGCCTCCGGAATGCAGCCAGTTTTGCCGCGGCTTCAGAGCCTTTCTTCGGCGGAGACATGCGGAGGTCAGTGTCGCGGGTGCGCGGGAGGTGAAGGAAGGATTATCATGCCCGAAGGGCTGCAGGATTAGCGGTAAAGGATATCGGTCCGGCGGAGCTCCTCTCACACACGTCCTCTCACATGCTGCGCCAGGCCACGCCCCCAGTAGCAATCATTCTTAATTAATACACCAAATGCTTTGCACTAGCAGCACATAGTTAGTGTATGATCCATTGCCACAAGCCTCAGATGAGCACCCTTAAAATTTGTTCTCCTTCACTGTCATAGATTGGATTTTACTAGGCCTCAGGCACATTAATCCTGCCCAAATCCCTACTGCCCCATTGGCCACAAAAAGCAAACAACTACTTGTCTCTCCATACAGGCCTCATAGTGAAATAAACAATTCCCACCAAAGGAGGTCACAAAATTGTAACAACATTTTCCAAGTTTTCTTTACAGTGCTGCTTCTTCCCAGATCTCAACCAACTCTACCCCTTGGTCTCTCTCCAGCCATTTTTAACAGCTAGGTCACCCTTTTTATTTGCAGACCTGTCTAGTCACCTGGGAAACTCAGAAATCACCCAATATTTAGGGGTGGTCTCCCAGGAGCTTCAGTAAATCCCCTAAAATCTTGCAACTCTTGACATTTCACCCAGCACTTTTACCCACCCCCTGTTACTTGCTAAGTGCCGGTTCACATTAGTGTGATCACAGAGATCGCATGTAATTCGGAGCGCACTGTTGCATGCGATCTCTGTGCAGTGCAAATTCAGCCATACAGTTTGTATGGCTGAATTCGCACCGCAATCGCACTAAAAGACGTACAGGACCCTTTTTTTGGTCCGCAGCAGAATCGGATCACATGGCGATTCACACTAGTGCGATCCGATTCTGTGCAAACTTACAGATCGCACTGCGATATACAATCTCATCTGGGGGTGTTGTTAACTTTTAATTGACACCCCCAGCATATCGCATATGGCAGTGTGAACTGCCAGGGGTGCGGATGCGATGCGGGAACACGCTGTATATTCGCAGCGTTCCCGCATCGCACAAATGTGAACCGGCACTAAATCCTGCTGTTGTTCCACTCTCCAGACTTCGGATCAGCATTGAAACAGTACAGGCAGTGAGAAAGCCTGCCAGCCCCACAGCTTCTGGTTATAATACCAAAGTATGTCCCATGATGCAGAGCCACAAGGGAAGATTGGGCTAGAAGAGTGTTAGGCAGGCACCGCTCTAATTAAAGGCCTAGGCATAGTTTGTGCAAGATAAATAATCATCATTAGCATGTAGTAAAGATCATTATTAGTGTACGCATTGTAAAGGTAAAATATGGGATGGTTTGTTAGTGATCAGTCACACATCACAATAAAACCTTATGTAACTAGCAGGAGATATACATCAGTTTTACACATTTATATTATGAGGTTTATAAGCCCCAAAAGATGGGTAAGTGGTGTCAGCAGAGACATCCGAATGTGAAGGAGAAGCTGAAAAATGGATTCTTCATTGATTCAATATTTATTGCTCACGGATTAGTATAAAACATGTCAACGCATTTCATGGCACTACACTGGCCATCTCCTCAGGCATAAAACTTTAAACAGCTGTGATCTGTCTCTTTAAACTTAAATTGCTGTCACATAAAACTTTAAACTGCTGTTTGCAAGTTTTAGAATCAGGCTGCTACAGATCAAGCACATCTGTGTGAATTATTTTAAATTGCATAACTCTCCTGTCCAATTGTTATCTACCTTGGTATTGTTTTAGAATGGGAGAGATTTATTGTTTACCTTTTTTGCTGGGTTAGCAACAAAAAAACATAATCACACCCCCAGTGAATCTAGAAGTGTTTTATAGGGATCCACCGCAGTACAGTTGCTTACTCAGTCCCACACTGCCATCTTCTTCTCGAAACCAGCTGTCTCTTGCAGCCAGCCCCTTGACGATGCATATGAGCTATGATGGGTCATTGGGGGGCAGCTGTAAGAACCATTAAGAGACAGCCATACTCCTGATGACTTTCTGCTGCAAATGCACTATGGAGTACCCTGAGCCCTCCTTAAATACATGAGCATCCCAGGAGTTTGCAGGCAGTGAATACTTCATTCTTGCCTAGGCAGGAATCTAGCAAATGAAGCATGTGTTCCCCCCAAAAAAGTAATAAAAATGTAAAAAAAAAAAAAAAAAATGAATTATTAGAGAGGAGGGGTGTATGAGTAGAATGCCAGAAAGTGAGCATGACGAATAAAGGTCTGTTATAAGGTCAGAATTGTTAAATCACATACTGTGAAAAGGAATCTGTGACTGCTAATTCTTTTTAAAATCATCCCTTAAATAAATAATTAAAGCTGGGTGCTACATTTATTTCTATGCTGTCCCTCCTACCTGCTAATAAAGCTAATTATCAAAGACAAACTTGTTCTGTTTAATTACAATCTTGAATAATTGTGACACAAAGTCCTCTAATCCATCTAGGAGATGCACACCACTCAGTACCCTACTAATAACCTGTAAGCCTTCTTCATAGGAAATGGAGATGTAAAGACTGTTAACGTCCATACTGCATAGAAAACAACGTGCTAGGGAATTACCTACAGTACATGTGACAAGTGATTCAAAAATCTGTCACATCAAATTTAAAAGACCTAATGCCTGTGACTTCAGGATGCAGGTGTTGGTCCAGCAAGATGACCAATGAATAGAATACTGCGTTAATTTCTGCCACAATAGGCAAACCAGGTAAACTCTGCAAGCCTTTATGGGTCTTTGGAATACAGTAGAACAGTGGTGTTAGTGGATTATCTGTGACAAGAAACTTCAACTTTCAAAGTACTGTGACTTAGCTATGTCCAATCGAAAAAGTACAGTGTGTGATATAATTTCTATTCTTTCCAACACAATTGCAGACAATTAAAAAATGAGAGAACAAACTGCACGGGGTCCCCCCAATTCATACCAGGCCCTTCAGATTTGGTATAAATTAAAAAAAAAAATGGTGTGGGGTCCTCCCCAAAATCCATACCAGACCCTTACTAGACCCCTTTTTGAGCATGCAGCCCAGCGGGCCAGGAAGGAGGGGGGCGGGAAGCCCGGCGAGCCCCCCCCCCCGAATCATACTAAGCCACATGCCCTTGACATGGGGCGGTGCTTTGAGGTAGGGGGATCCCACCCCAAAGCACCTTGTCCCCATAGTGATGAGGATAATTATCTCTTTCTCAAGGTTGTGAGGGTGCGGGGGTGACTTATGCAAAACTGGAAGCCCCCCTTTAATGAGGGGGCCCCCTATGTGAATGAGTAGGGGGTACCCCTACTCATTCACCAAAAAAGTGTAAAAAGTGAGTAAAAATACAACAGTTTTTGACAAGTCCTTTATTAAAAAAGCCAAAAAATAAATGTCCCCCCCCCCCCCACTTAGTAGATTCATTGTCAATCATGATGAATGCAAGCCGCCGATCCAAAAAAAAAGAGCTCTGCACCTGTTGAAGGCTCCCCCAATCTGACAGCTCAGCCAGCTGAGAGTTCCTAAATAACCTAGGGAAGGGACCACCTGATGGCGTAGCTGGGTGACCCCATCCCTTGTGATGTAATCGACCCGGGGGCAGGGTCACTTGTGGCCCTACCCCTTAGCTATTTAGGAACTATCAGATGGTGGAGCTGTTAGAAGGCAGGGGCTTTTGTTGGGTGTTGAGCTTTTTTTTTTTAGGGTTGTGGCCAGAGTGTATCATTCCCCATGTTGAGGGCATGTGGCCTGGTATGATTTGGGGTGTGGGAGGCACTCGCATATTTTTTTTTCATTTTGGCGTGGGGTTCCCCTTAAAGTTTATACCAGGTCCCAGTTTTTTTTTCTCATTTTTTTAATTTGCTGTCAATTCTGTTTACATTCAGATGTCAGCTGGGAACCTGCTGCTTTTGTTTCGTGAACAAACACGTTAGTAGGAAAGGGTTAAAAATAAAGTGAAAAATGGCTCAAAGTTGCGCTGATATGGACACAAGCATTACTTCAGTGCAATTTACATTACAGTCTAGGAGAGATAAATCACACTGAAGTCAGGAAAAAGTAATACATGAACTACTTTTCAAAACACACCCCTTCAAGTTGCAGCTATTAAGACAGAGCCATAAAAAATACATTAGGTGCGACTTCATGTGCGATCTAGAAATCCCATGTCGCACCTAAAGTCGCACTGGTGTGAATGGGGCCCTAATCAAATCATCTCCTTCGTAATCTTAGCAGGATAAAGAGCTTTATTAAAGTGAAATTTAAACCAGAGCTCCACCCACAACGATCTTTGGCATTTCCGGCCCCTCCGCCCAGAAGATGGCGGGACCATTCAGAAAGCGCAGCGCGACTCGCAAGGCTTCACTTCCTGTTTTCCCTTACTACAGATGCCGACGCCTGCACCTGAAGCTGATTGAGGAATCGACTGGGGTGCCAACATCGCAAGATTCCTGGACAGGTAAGTGTCCTAATATAAAAAGTCAGCAGCTACAGTATTTGTAGTAACTGACTTTCATTTTTTTTTTTTTTTCTTATAGACTGGAAGTCCTCTTTAAGTTGACAAATGAAAAATGTCAAATAGGCAAGTTTTTTTTATTGCTGAAGGGAAATGCAATGACTCTTCCTCAATAAAATACACATACCTGCCTGTTCGCAATTCCTTGGAGAATGAACACTAAGCAGTGCATGCACAGCTCAGTTTACATTTAGGCTCACTGCCTGTGTGTTGGAACAACTGCACTCCTGCATATGGCAGCTGATCAAGACAGCTGAAAACCGGCAGAATCCAAACAGGGAAGACCGCTCTAGGTGAGACTGGAATCAGGTGCTGGTCGGATCCGCAATCCAGGATAGCTTCAAACAACAAAAGGAATGACCGTACTTCCAATAAATTTCAAAAAAGGAGTGTCTTTATTCCACATCAATCGAATTGGCAAGTACAGATACACACTGTGAGTGCAGGACAATCGGTGGACGCGTTTCACGACTGGATGTGTCGCTTATTCATCACCCATGATGAATAAGCGACACATCCAGTCGTGAAACGCGTCCACCGATTGTCCTGCACTCACAGTGTGTATCTGTACTTGCCAATTCGATTGATGTGGAATAAAGACACTCCTTTTTTGAAATGTATCGGAAGTGCGGTCATTCCTTTTGTTGTTTGAAGCTGAAAACCGGCACCTGGAAGAAGCCAGAGAGAAGATGCCAGTGAGGAACCTTGCATGTATCAGACAGTTGAAGTTAAGTTAAAGTGATTGTATAGTCTAGTTTTTTTTTATTTATTTATAACAAACATATTATACCTACCTTCTCTGTGCAGTTGGTTTTGCACAGAGCATCCCTGATCCTCCTCTTCTTGGGTCCCTCGTTGCTGCCCCTAGTCGTTCCCTCCCATCAAGTGCCCCCATAGCAAGCAGCTTGCTATGGGGGAACCAGAGCCGAGTCACAGCTCTGTGTATCCATTCAGAAAGGGTCATGAATATTCATTCAGTCTGAGCCAATCAGGAGGGAGAGTCCCAGACGGCCAAAGGACTCATGGACATCGCTGGAGAGAGAAGGACCTCAGGTAAGTATTAGGGGGTGCTGGGGAGGCTGCTACACACAGAAGGTTTTTATATCTCAATGCATAGAAAGCATTAATATAAAATGCCTTCTGACTTTACAACTCCTTTAAGTATTTTTGTTTTCATTTCTGCTTTAAGAATGATTATGGCGATTCTAAGATGGCTGCACTTATGTACAATGCTGAACAATATGGTGGGCATCCAACAGTCCTGGAACAGGCCCAGGCTACACACCAACACAAACCCACCTCACTCTAGTTGAAGGTAAAAAAAACAGCTAAAACCAAGCTCCAACAATAGCATCGGGCTGTGGGGCATGCCTGAGGCCACCACTGGCTAAGATCTGAGGACCATGGTAATAGCAATATTAAACCTAACTCTAGGTAAACCACCTACCAAAGACCTAGAGACATAAGATCTTTTTTTAAGTTGGTACCCAGCTTTCTGAAACTTCCAATAGACTACTAACGTCCACTTTGGGCACTCGTACTATTTTAATGCCAGATTGCCATGAAGAGACAGGTGACCACTGTCTGCAGAGAATACTAAACGTTGACATATCTTGTCTACCACTTTGTGACCCAGACAGCCTGCAAGTGGACCCAAGCTACAAAGACAAGAGCCAGCACATAAACCCAAATAACCTTTACAGACACTAGCCAAACATTCTCTTAAGATTTTACCCATGCTTCACCACCCATACAGGGCTGACCCTAGGTTCCTACCAAAGACCTCCATACCAACCCTTCTGCCTTGCTAAGAAAAGAGGAGAGGGTGATTTTCAGTCATGCCCTGGTATGTCACAAACACTCACCTTGCTTTATATGAAAAGAGCAATGGCTTATGCTCCCAGGCCCCACGATTTCGACTCTACTCTATTCCAGTGTTAACTCAAAATGTGGAATTTTCTTTTACTCTCACTTTTAAGGATAGCGGTAAACAGGACAAATAGAGAGGGTGAATCTCCCTAATGGGGGCACAGTCAGGAATGAAAACTGACAGGTGTTCTAATCCATCTCCACTCTATCCAAGACTAAAAATAAGTTTTGCCTTTAGTTACACTTTAAGTCCTACCCCTTAAGTCCCATTTCCCCAACCCCTTTTTAACACACTCCCACCTCTCCACTCTACTCTTAGCCCCCCCCCCCCTTTTTTCACTTTTCCCCTATTTATTCTTCTTTTTTTTACCCCACTTTTTCCACCTTTGTGTAGTACTTGGAGGTTTTACTGACCTGCTCTACCAATTAGTTCTGCTGAACTGGATCCCAGCTTAAAAACTTCTCTAAATTAAACACAGTACTGAAAAGGAATCCCCCAAAAAACAGGTCCTCAGGGAATTATGGAGAATAAGGGCTCAAAATGCATTCTGCATGAGACACACACACACACACACTATATTCCCAAAAGTATTGAGACACCTGCCCTTACATGCTCATGAACTTTAAAGGCATCCCAGTCTTAGTCCGTAGGGTTCAATTGAGTTGGTCCACCCTTTGCAGCTGTAACAGCATTAACACTTCTGGGAAGGCTGTCCACAAGATTTAGGAGTGTGTCTATGGCAATGTTTAACCATTCTTCCAGAAGCGCATTTGTGAGGTCAGGTACTGATGTTGGAGAGAAGGCCTGGTTTGCAGTCTGTGCTCTAATTCTTACCAAATGTGTTCTATCAGGTTGAGGTCAGACAATTTCATGCTCCCAACTTTGTGGGAACAGTTTAGGGATGGCCCCTTTCTGTTCCAACATAACTGCAGGCCAGTGCACAAAGCAAGGTCCATAAAGACATGGGGTGGAGAAACTTGACGGGCCTGCACAGATACCTGACCTCAACCCAATAGAACACCTTTGGAATCAAAGCCTGACCTTACAAATGCGCTTCTGGAAGAATGGTTAAGCATTCTCATAAACACACTCCTAAACCTTGTGGACAGCCTTCCCAGAAGTGCTGAAGCTGTCATAGCTGCAAAGGGTGGGCCAACTCAATATTGAACCCTATGGACTAAGACTGGAATGGCATTAAAGATCATGTGCGTGTAAAGGCAGGCGTCCCAATACGTTTGGTAATATAGAGTATATATATATATATATAAATATATATATATATATATATTTTTTTTGTATATAGTTCAAAAGGGAGAGCGACGCTCGTGGATCTTGAGAGGTGAACGCACGATGAAGAATTTATTTCAACGTTTCAACTAGGCAAAAGCTTGTCTTTCTCGAGCTTGTGCCTCATATAAATGTTAAAGTAAAATCTTCACTGTGTGTTAACCTCTCAAGAAACATGAGTGCCGCTTTCTCTTTTAGACTATATGTACAGTACTACAGGCTTTGCTGCGCACCTGGGCCCATTTTCTCTCTGATATGTGTGCAGTTACAACCACTGTATTATATATACAGAATATATGTATATCTTCTCCGAATTAACAAAGATAACCTAGCTCTTACCAGACAAAAACTGAAAAAATGGATCTCTATTTCGGGGGAGGAGAGGTTGTCTGGAGTTCGACAACTGAAAGCAATTTGATTTTCCTTTGTACATGAGTTTAAGCCGATGTTCACATCGGGCCAATTTGACAAGCGATTTGGTATGTCAAATTGCATGCCAAATTGGAGCCCATTGCCAGCAATGGCACCGTCCTAATCTGTGTGACGCCGACTTTGCAGCGCTGCACCCATTCCCAAAAGTAGTTTCTATACTACTTTTGGCGACTTCAGGGGGCGATTTCAATAGACATCTGTGCAGGAACCCGCACAGATGTCTGTCAAATCGCCCCTGAAGTTGGACTGAAAAGCCGGTTTGAAATTGCGTGAGTTCAGCTGAACTTACACGATTTCAAACCCGCCCTCAATGTGAACCTAGGCTTAGTCTGTTATTTTTGTAATTTTAAGTCCTATGAAACTTCTATGAAAATAGCATTTGCAAAGGTGCAATGCACAATAACCTGAAAGAGGGGAACAAATTCCACTCACCACCATGTTATAAAGGGAGCACACTGACCACTAATTTACACAAATCACCAATGTATGGGAGAATACTAACCACCAATGTAGAGGTGCACTATACTTACCACTGAATACAAATGTTTGAGGACACACCCAACTGATCACCAATGTTTAACCACCAACATACACCACAAGGGGGCTCTTACTCTTGACTGCTACACTGCATTATGTTCTGTGAAATTACAATTCTTATGATGGGGTTTAGTAGTGAGCATAGTAGTGCTGTAAATTGATAACACAGACAGGATGTACAAGAGCACAGAAAATATGTAGGTGGTCTAGTGAAAAGAAAAAGGTTACGCAAGATACCACTGTACATTTAAAGAAAAAAAAATGTTTGAATGTAACAGAGGGGAAATTTCCATATTATTGTGAGTCAGCTATGTAATCTCTCAGTCATTTATATACTGACTGTCTGTAGGCATGATTCATTTATGCTGGAAAGTTGAAAAGCAAAGCAAGTGTTAGCGAATTAAATTTTGTTTTTGTTCACCTGACTGTTGCCATTTTAAAAATTACCCAGCTGGGTATTAGTTTACTCTTTGATTATAAAAACACTACCCATTTTTTGGCTTTTTTCAAGTTAGATCTTTTAAATTTAAGAAAAAGATAAGCAAACACATAGCAATAAGTTAAGAATAATTGATTAAATAATATTTGTGAATATGCTTTAATAGTGTGTAGTATATATATGCCTGCTCCATTTTCCAGACCTAACACCACATAGCCACTCCATTGAAACCAAGAAAGCTGGCCATGGTTTGAGGTGAGACTTTAAAAACCCAGTAATGCCATTAAGAGGAGATTTTTGGTCTCCAATAATGCCCACAGCATGTCTGTAATCCCTGGTCATCTTTATTAGCATGTCCACAGCTTCTGACCTTTTTTTTTTTTGCATTACCTATACTGAATATTAACCACTTAAGCCCCGGAAGATTTTACCTCCCTCCTGACCAGGGGTTTTTTTGCAATTTTTTACTGCGTGACTTTAACGGACAATTGCGCGGTCGTGTGACGCTGTACCTAAACAAATTTTTTTCCCCCACAAACAGAGCTTTCTTTTGGTGGTATTTGATCACCTGTGCGATTTTTTGATCATGCGCTATAAACAAAAAAAGAGCGTAAATTTTGCAAAAATAACAATATTTTTCACATTTTTTTATATGAAATTCCCCCCAAAAAAATGTAAAATCAAAATGTTTTAACATTTTTGGCCAATTTGTTTTATGCTACATATGTTTGGTAAAAAAAAAATCACAAAAAGCGTATTTTGATTGGTTTGAGCAAAAGTTATCGCGTTTACTAACAAAGGGAAAGATTTTTGTCATTTTTGGTGTTTTTTTTAACGAGTAATGGCGGCGATCTGCGATTTTTGTTTGCGGGACTGCGACATTGCGGCGGACAGATCGGACCCTTGACTGACATTTTTGACACTTTTGGGGTTACCAGTGACATTACTGCAGTAATCAGTGCTATACATATGCACTGTTACTGTAAAAATGACACTAGCAGGGAAGGGGTTAACTGTATTGGAGAGGGAGGGGTTAAGTGTGTCCTAGGGGCGTGTTTCTAACTGTGATGGGACATGGCTACTACTGTAAAAACAGATATCAACGGTCCTACATAGTAGAACCGTCTGATCTCCATTTTTACACAGAGGAGAATGACAGGCGGCTTGTTTACATTAGCCGCCTGCCTTTCTCCCTTCCCGGCGAACGATCACGAGTAACCAGCAGACATCGGGTCCGCCTGTCACACGCACTGACTTCTTAGGGAACGAGCCGGGGCGGGCGCGCGCTCGCCCGCTATTGGCTCACAAGCCGATGACAGGCTAGTGACGTACCGGTACGTCACTTTGCCTGGCCGGGGATGACCGCCGCAGTATATGTACTTGCGGCGGTCGGCAAGTGGTTAAGTATGTCACTTTAAATATTTCACCCATTGGCGTCCTAACATCCCTGACATCAACTGGGGATTCCCAGCTGATAGCAGAATGTTAATAATGGAGCCTGTCAGTGAAAACAACAGCATTAGGGTCCCGCTACAACCGAAACCAGGCTCATACAAGATCATTACCAGGCTCATACCAGATGCAACCTGGCAGGTAAGAAAAGGGTGCACCCTCACCCCCCCCCCCAAACCATAGTAGGCTACATGCCCTCAACATGGGGGGGGTACTTTGCCAGAGAGAACCCCCCCCCCACCCAGAAAAGCACCTTGTACCCATGTTGAAGAGGATAAAGGATTAAGGCCTCTTCCCCACAACCCTGGCTGGTGCTGTCTCCTTAACTTGCAAAAACACGTCAAAAATGCATTTACACACATCTTACATTGGATTTTGGTGTCTTTCCATTGACGAAATCACAGCTGCAATCGTATCAAAGTGGCAAAGGACCCTTTTCCAAAAAATGTGCCATGCTGTGCTGCATTGACGTGAATGGACACCATAGAGAATAATGTAATTTCCAATGTCATGCAATTCTGTGAGACTCAAGTTGCATCTGAAAATGCATTTGGCTTAAGATGTAAAATAATTTTCCTTTATTAAAACAGCCAGGAGGCACAAGTTTTATTCTGATATGTTTTGTGTTAGAACCCAGTGTCAATTATGATGTCAAATTTCAATTTAGTTTTAGTCATAGACTTTTGACTAAAATGCCCTTTCAGTTTTAGTCGTATTCAATAACATGTTTTTATTTCTGGAATTACGTTTTGAACATGCACTGCAGACACAGATTTAGAGCCCATTCACATTAGCGCGACTTGTCAGCCTGACAAGTCGCGGTATGTCGCGGTCCATTGAGTAGTACAGGACCTGTTCTAATAGGAGCGACACAAGTCGCTCTGACTTAGAAAAAGGGTCCTGTTCTACTTTGGGGCGACCTTGGAGCGACTTGCATAGACTTCCATTATGTGAAGTCTCTGCAAGTCGCGCCGAAGTCGCGGTGCACAGCGGTGCACGCGACTTCACAGGTCGCCCCCCGAAGTCGTGTCGCCTCAATGTGAATGGGCTCTTAGCCATTTTGATAAATAACGTCTTTATAAATAAAACCAAGTTTCAAAAACAAACAAAAATTTTGCCTTTTGACAAACAGAAGTGCAACTTTAAAATAAAAAAACCCCAAAAAACTGTAAACTCTATTGGCTGTAATGTCATTGCACATTATATCTGAATATATTGCCAACACTGAATATTTAGAAAAAAAATAAATAAGAAAAGCATTTTTCTTAATGTTATTTTCCTTCAGTAGTGTTATAGATGCCCCCTACTTATTTTTATGTGGTAGTGCAGTGTTAATTTTGTAGTCAAATTTCAATTTATTTTTAGTCATAGTCTGTTGACTAAAAAGCCATTTTAGTTTTAGTCGTATTTTAGTTATCTGAATTGTTTTTGTTTTAGTCGTATTTTTGTAGACTAAAATAGTGTTAATATTGTAAATATATTGTTGCTGAAATTAACACTGCTAGGAACAGTGCTTTCTCAAAGAGAAAAATGATGTTCCTAGCTAAAAAACATGTCTGAATAGAACTGTTGTTCTGGCAATTTAAAAAAAAGAAATATTTTGCATTCCTGTTGCTATAACAGTTTGCTACAAAACTGTAATCATACAATACAGTGTTGAAGTAAACACTATCCAAAATACTAGCATTTCACTGTTAAAAATTGGTTAACAGTTACTTGGCTAGGGTTTTGCTTAGAATTTGCCAGATAGACATTTCTGGTGGCTTGGCAACTAACAGAATATCCACAGTCTGCATGTAGTGAGTTTTCAAGTGCTTGCATTACACACAAAAAATTGCCTTTTTTTGCAACAAGCGCATTGTGTTTTGCAATTTTATTAGCCTATTAAGCAATTTGTTGCATCTGTAAACTATCCTTAAACCCCAGTTACACATGACACAGCATTCCATTGTAACATATTGCTCAACCAACCAGCTAAAAGTTATTGTATGTTGCTCATCCTATTTAACCAATTTGTATGCAAGCTCAGTAAGGACACTATAATAAAACCCCAATTGCAAAATGGCCAGTGTTGCTGGATGTAGAGTTGTCTAGCATTAAGAGTTTTTAGTTCATTATTATGTTATACAGTTGTAAAACATAATAGTAAGCTCAATAACCTTCTGTGTCTAAAACGAATGAAACAGAATTTTCCAATGCATACAGTTTATAATAAATACTGTCCGATAGTACTGGGGTTTCTCTAAGATTTTGGTATGTGTTTTGTTGTTGTTTCTGGAGGAGGTTCTACCAAAATGAAGGCACATCAAGAATGATGACAGAGAACGTGGCACTCACAATACATAACACTCTAGCGACCTGATCTGAATGTATTGGATATCTGACTAAAAGTAATATTATGTTTTCAAATATGTAATTTCTCCCCCTTACCTTTATGGCCAAAGTCATGCAGTCAAGTTCCTCCACCCCAAACTTGCTCATCCATGTCTT
Organism: Pelophylax lessonae; assembly: GCF_965119305.1. Classification (NCBI taxonomy): domain Eukaryota; kingdom Metazoa; phylum Chordata; class Amphibia; order Anura; family Ranidae; genus Pelophylax; species Pelophylax lessonae. Next base: position 445,647,066 of record NC_138769.1, read on the forward strand.
TATGGACCTTGCTTTGTGCACTGGTGTGCAGTCATGTTGGGACAGGAAGGGGCCATCCCAAAACTGTTCCCACAAAGTTAGGAGCATGAAATTATCCAAAATGTCTTGGTATGCTGACAACTTAAGAGTTCCCTTCCCTGGAACAAAGGGGCCAAGCCAAATCTCTGAAACAACCCCACACTATAATCCCCCCTCCACCAAATGATTTGGACCAGTGCACAAAGCAAGGTCCATAAAGACATGAATTAGCGAGTTTGGGATGGAGGGACTTTACTGGTCTGCACAGAGTCATGACCTCAACCATTTAGAACACTTTGGGATGAATTAGAGTGCAGACTGCGAGCCAGGCCTTCCTGACCACATCAGTGCCTGACCTCACAAATTTGCTTCTGGAAGAATGGTCAAACATTCCCATAGAGATACTCCCTTGTGAACAGCCTTCCCAGAAGAGTTGAAGCTGTTATAGATGCAAAAGGTGGGCCAACTCAATATTTAATCCTATGGACTAAGACTGGGATGGCATTAAAGTGCATGTGCGTGTAAAGGCAGGTGTCCCAATACTTTTGACAATATAGTGTATGTGAACCCAGCCTAATGGAGATACCTTTGGACAGTAGCATTGTAAGTCTGGAGAGAGGGTAGTATTGGGCTAGCAGATTTGGATGGACCTCACTAACTTTTCAACCTTTATAAGCTGTTACAGAAGCTATTACAGAAAACATTTGTGTATGTGATTATCTGCACAAGAAGCTTATGAATAAATAAAGCTGCAAGAATGAAGTGAAAGGTGTTACAGAAAACATTTTTTTTTCTTTTTGGAATAAAGATTTGACATAAATAAATAACAAATTACCATTTTAAGCATCTGTCAGTGCTAAATGGTTTGTCTCAGCTCTCTAAACAATACTTTGTCTTGACAGTTGGGTCTGTTAAAGTACAAAGAAAAAAACCAGACCTACTGGCATGATCTCACCAGGTGAAAATAAAGGAAAATGCCTGAAAAATGACAACTTGTGCAGCCACATCTAAGAATTAGTGAGCTAAAATTTTATACATTTTTGTTTTTGACTTCAATATAGTTTTAATGACACAGGGTCCATATGACTGAAAATTAAAAGTTAGCTGTGTGTTAAAAAATATCACCATCCTAAGCATTATTGACTGTTTTAAAGCTAATAAACGACTACATTCTTTTACATATACTGTATTACTAGCAAAGAAAATGATATAATTCTTCAGCGAATGTAACATGTCATGTAGTTCTGACTATTTTTGTCTTTTTTAGAGCAAAGATTAATCTGATCAATACTTGCTATCTCACCTAATGGTTAAGCTGGCTAAAATGACTAACTTGCTAATTAACTAGAGCTATTTATGCTTTTCCTCAAATGCAAGATGAACTGGTCTGATTGAGACATAGTAGTATATGGTGAAATTATGTTTCCATGTGAATCGTGTGGTCTATCAGGGCTTCTATATTTTTCTAGACAGGGTAGATATTGGAATCCACTTACTCTTCAGAGAAAGTCAGGTAATGAGAGCTATAGTAATAATAAAGGGTAATAAAGGAAACTCTGCCATCCATCCCAAAAACACCTTGTCCTCATGTTGATGGGGACAAGGGCCTCATCCCTACAACCATGGCCGGTGGTTGTTGGGGTCTGCCGGCGGGGGACTTATCGGACACTGGAAGCCCCCTTTAACAAGGGGGCCCCCAGATCCAAAAAGGGGGCAGAGCCACCAGGTGATGTTGCCAGGTGGCCCCACTCCTTACCTTTATAAGAACTGTCAAAGCGCAGAGGAGGCATTCAGTGGGCAGCTGTCCCAGAAGGCGAAGTGATTTTTTTTTTTTTTTTGGGTCAGCGTGTCGGCAGGCGGCGTGATTGACGATGGATTTAAATCGAGGGACACTATTTTTTTTATTAAATAAAGGATTTGTGTAAAACTTGTCCCTTTTTTTAACTTTTTGACACTTTTTCGGTGAATGGGTTGGGGTACGATGTACCCGATACTTATTCACATAGGGGGAGGGCCAAGATTTAAGAGCCATCTTGTTAAAGAGGGCTTCCAAATTCCGACAAGCCCCTTGCCCACAGACCCCCACAACCACCTGCCACAGTTGGGGGGATGAGGCCCTTGTCCCTATCAAGGGGGTGCTTTGGGGTGGGACAAGGGACAAGGTGCTTTGGGGTGGGAGGGCGGAGCTCCTCCTGCCCCAAGTCAGCCAACCCCCCATGTTTAGGGCATGTGGTCTCGTACAGTTTAGGGGGGGCGCCTGCCTCCCCCCCTTTTCTGACCTGCCAGGCTGCACTCCCACACAATTTTTTCTTTTTAAATTGGCGATTTTTTCTTGATTTATTAACCAAAAATTTTTTTATTATTCAGCTGTCAGCGGGGAAACCCATTGAGAGCTGATGACTTATCGTTTGTTAAGGATGCCACGGCCAACTTTCCGGCCCCGCTCCTTAACAACAAGCTTACACGGCACCCAGATTGCGCAAAGCTTGGGCAAATCTTCAAATGTTTACGAACATGCTACCAATGCAAACAGCAATGAATATTTCATAGCATACATAATTCATCAATGTTACCAATCATAAAGTGCAAAGGTGCAGTTATAGGCTACTTACCAATAAAGTGAAAATAAAATGATGAAATATCAAAAAGTGCAAAAGTGCCAAATAGTGTATGTATATATATATATATATATATATATATATATATATATATATATATATATATATATATATGTATATATGTGTGTGTGAAATGTGAATGATGTTGTGGAACCATAAAATATAAGAATATACTTCCATTGTGAAGTACGTTTAAAAATGTCTTTAATAAAAAGATTATTGGAGCTCTCAGAATGTAGCAATCCAAAATCAGCAGGAGCAAAGCGGCAGGCTGATGGTTAGTAGACACTTCCAGTATAGGCAAGTGGTGTGTCGAGAAGACGCAATTGGCTACAACCTACACGTTTTGTTAGCAGTGACATCTTCGGGGAAGTAAAGCTAATAATATCCAATGTTTTAAGTATTAAAACTTGGACTTATACATTGGAATAAAATGTCTTTATTAAAAAGATTATTGGAGCTCTCAGAATGCAGCAATCCAAAATCAGCAGAAGCAAAGCGGCAGGCTGATGGTTAGTAGGCACCGCCAGTATCGGCAAGTGGTGCGTCGAGAAGCCGTAATTGGCCACACCCTACGTGTTTTGCTAGCAGTGACATCTTCGGGGAAGTAAACCTAATAATATCCAATGTTTTAAGTATTAAAAGCTAACATAGCAATATTATAATCCAGGAAATTGTGGTGACTGACTAGAAGGGGGTGGCAAAACTGGGTTACTGGGCAACAGTTTACCCAGGGGGATTTGCTTTGCATTGCTCTTGACTATGATTGCAGGATTTTTGAAAAGCTTAATCTTATGTACCCCGATCTCTGTAATGCAACTATGTAAGTCCATGCAGATAAAAGGCTGGTCCCCCAAAGGTCTTGGGCTCTCACAGCAGAGCCTCCTGGACAGTGCTAGGTCTTCAACCAGAACACATGTGACCCAGTCCCCCATTAAAAGCCTCTTGCAGCATAAGAACCCACCCCTCTATTAGACCTTTTATTCAGGATGGTAACACTATCCTCCATCATATCTTTCTATCAAGATCATGACCCAGTCCTCCACAGGGCACAGCATCCAAGAGATGCTGAAGGGTTGTCATATATCAATACTTATTCTGGTGTCACAAATAATATGTCACATGAAGCAAGGCTGCAAAGGAAATTAGGAGTAGACTACCATCCTGTAGTGTGCTGGGTACAGTGCTGAATAAAAGTTCAGAAAGAGGATAGCAGGTATCACCAGCAATATAAAGACTATACATTAGTATTTATGTATAATAAAAAGAAAGCTATCAGCAAGAAATGGAGATGGGAACAATTTTCTGGAGATCAAGCTGCTGCAATCCTTAAAGTGATACTAAACACACACTGGGGGAGATTTAGTAAAACTGGTGCACACGGAATCTGGTGCAGCTGTGCAAGGTAGGCAATCATCTTCAAACTTAAGCTTGTTAGGCATTGACAATAAAACATGGAAGCTGATTGGTTTCTTTGTAGAACTGCATCAGATTTTTCACACTCTAGATTTAGTTTAATCTCCCCCCACTGTTTTATTTACACTGTCCCTTCTCTTTCTGTATATACCGCAGATGATGGCACTATATTTATTTTAATATTAAAAACTGTCACATGACCCAGCTCTTTCCTAGCCTGTCTGCAGGGAAACATAAGCAGAAAGAGCTTTTAGTCCCCTGCTGCTGAGCACATGCTCCAAAAAAAAAAAAAAAAAAAAACAGCCGTTGGGATACAGAGTGAAAGTAAAAAAAAATAATATAAAAAAAACTGTTTTAAATTGGCATACAAATATATATTTGAGATTATTTTTTGTTAATAATATGGCATTAGTGGATTTCTGCCAGTCACAGGCTGTGTCACACCCCTCCAGCCCATGTCTTAGAATAACAGGGAGGTGAAGCCTACCACTATTGTGTTTAGCTGGTTAGTGGGCATGGAGGGGGAGGGAGGGAGTGGGATGTCATTTACCACTGTGTATACCCACATGTGAGGCTCTATAGTCACATGGGCTGCTCAGCTATGATAGGGAGGGAATGCTCAGCATAGAAACTCACTGAAAACTGAGCATGTGCATAGTTGTCATCCCAGCTGCAAAATTCCTAGCTGAATTGGGGAAATGAACAGAAGATGGCGATAGAGAGCAGTAAGATCAACCAGGTTTTTGGCAGAATGCAGAAAACAAATCTCATAGCGACTGAGTGAGTATGAACAACTTGTAATACAAAATGTATTGATAGTTTTTTATGATGTGGGTTTAGTGACACTTAAAGCTCTGACCAAAAAAAAACTATGCAGAACTGCACCAGGTTTCGCACTCTCTATATTTAGTAAATCAACTGCTGGACTGCTCAGATGTGATAGGGAGGAAATGCTCAGCATAGAAAACGAATTGGAGACTGAGCATGTGCAGAGCTGACAACTCTGCAAAATTCCCAGCTGCATTGGGGACTTGGGCAGAATACAGAAAACAAATCCCACAACGATTGAGTAACTATGAACAGCATGTAATGCAGCATTTGTTGATGATAGTTTTTTGTATAATGTGGGTTTAGTGACACTTTAACAAATATTCATTTGTGACCTCCAAGTGAAATATTATTATTTTTTTTTTTTACTTTTATGTACTGACCCTTTAATTGGATTCTGATGTTTTCTTACTCATAGGTAAATGTTGCAAAGTGGAAGGAAGTATTTCTAGTTTGTGGTGACGTTATCAGTCCTTCGGCAGGATAAGTCAGCTCTTACTGAAAGCAATAAGCCTAAACGTTTCTCTTTTTTCTGTGTGCCGTTTACAACAAAAACGTGCTGGATGAAAGAAGATGAACAACGCTGTGTGCTTCATGCTGGCTTTTATTTTCTCCTTCGTAAATTGCAAAATTTTGACAGTGGTTACAGGTAATGTTTTTATTTTACTAAAGAGGTTGTGCAACTACATGAAATGCCTTGAAGGTAACAATCGAAGTAGTATCTAGTTGCAACTCAAAACTTTCAGCTTTTGATAAAGTTAATAAACTACTGGTAGGTTTATTTTAAAATATACAGAACGTTGATTATTGATAGCATTTTTTTGTATTGGTCTAAAATGTGCTTGCTTTTACATATTTTTCCTTTCATGATGTTTTTGTATAACTTTTTTTTTAGTTCTGAATTGAAGTAGACAAGGATTAATGCCCCTTTCTTTCTGTCTGTGTCTTGGAGAGACTTCCCTTCACTTTTTGTTCTACAGACACAACTGGAAGTGAAGTGAGGGTGATTCCCCTCTTAGACTCGGTCCACACTAGCGCGACTTGTCAGGCGACTTGTCAGCCTGACAAGTCGCGCTCCCTCGCGGTCCATTGACCGCTACAGGACCCGTTCTAATAGGAGCGACACAAGTCGCTCCGACTTAGAAAAAGGGTCCTGTACTACTTTGGGGCGACCTCGGAGCGACTTGCATAGACTTCCATTATGTGAAGTCCATGCAAGTCGCTCCGAAGTCGTGGTGCATGGGAATGCACAAGTCGCCCCCGAAGTAGTACAGAGTTGTGTCGCCCCAGTGTGAACCGGCTCTTAGACAGTTGTCACTAGAGCTGGTACAGTAAAACCTTGGATTGAGAGTAAGTTGGTCTGAGAGTGTTTTGCAAGACAAGCAACATTTTTTCATAAATTGTGACTTGATAAACAAGCGATGTCTTGATATACAAGTAGTGTCACGTCACAACTGAGTATAAAAGAGAAGAGAGGCGCCTCTAAGTGTAGCAATATGGTTACATTTATTTAAGGTACAATATTTAGCAACTCACATGGTTGATGATAAAAACAGGCACATCTAAGTATGCAGGCATCCGGGGTAAAGCTGTCCACATCCCTTCAAAGCTGCACTCCACAAGCGCTCCAAGCCTCGCTTTCAGATTGCTCTACTGCAGGGTAGTCTTCCCAGGCACAACTGCAGACTGACTGCAGTGAGAGCCGGCGGTGTCGATGATTGTCTATGTGGACAGCTTTACCCCAGATCCCTGCATGCTTAGATGTGCCTGTTTTAATCATCAACCGTGTTGCTAAATGTTGTACCTTCACTAAATATAACAATATTGCTACACTTAGAAGCGCCTTCCTTCTGTTTTATACTCTGTTTGATTTTGCTTCTAATCCCCTTGTGGAGGCTGCCATTTGTGGGGGGACATTTGATGGTTACACAACCTTTTACATTGCTATAATCTTTTTATATGGACTATAAACTGAAGGGCTTCTGTTTGTGGAACGAATCATCTGAGTTTCCATTATTTCTTTTGGGGAAATTTGCTTTGATATACGAGGGGTTTGGATTACAAGCATGTTTCCAGAACAAATTATGCTCACAATCCAAGGTTTTACTGTATTTCCTTTGGAAGATTTACCTACACTTCATGTTCTGGTGACAACTCTAAACAGGGCCGCTGATAGGGGGGGACCACCAGCCCTCTTGTAGGGGGCCCGAGCACACAGGGGGGCCCACACAGAGAGGGGGATTAGTGATGGACAACAATTACAGAAATCTTCCTCCAGCACCTGAATCTGATCTGTCCCTCTCCCTGCTATCAGCTTTTATCTGTTGAGAAAGAGACAGTTGTCCCTCACTAATCCCCCTCCCTTGTGGGGGCCCCCCTCCCAGCACTTATCTCTGCTCAGGAGTTTATTTGTAAATTGTAACTTTGTTTCTCTCTCTCTGTCTCTCTGATCACTGAGCTCCAACTGTCCAACCTGTATATTTTTCTCATCTTATCTTCTTTTTTATTTAACATAGTTTTTTTTTTAGATTTAGCAGGAATTATGCGAGTTATGTTATATTTGTGTCTGATAATAGTGATTTTGTTGTAATTTTAGCTAAATATATCTTTAATATTTTCTTGAGGGTCCCTGCCAGGTAGTCTGTACGGGGCCCGCGATTTCTAACAGCAGCCCTGACTCTAAACATTTGAATTTCCCATTACTTTCTGTGTCAGTGATAATGGTCACTAGAACAAACTGATGTGTGTGCCAGTCTTTCCTATGCTATCCAAAACTAAAAAAATACCTTTGACTATGACAACCCTTTATGCATTTACAGAACTTGTCACAAGAGAAATACTTTAGCTGCCATGGACAAATTGCTTCATTGCCATCTGTCTGGTATTTCAGGACAAAAAGTCCCATCAGCTCACAGGACATTGAAAGCCTGTGGCTTAAGCTGGCAATACATGGATAGAAAATCGTTCGAAAAAAATGTTTTTACAGCGATCTGTCGAAACGTGCATGCAACATGCATTGTCAACATATTATCAATCACAGTACATTTTTTGTCAATCCGGTTTCGATGACCAGGGGTTATATATTTTTTTGAACTGTTTTCAATTAAAGACACTGCTAATTATTCAAAAATCAATCGTTTAGCCTCAAAAAGTGAAAAATTACGGTTCTGTCGGTTTTTGCATTTTAGTAATCAAAATTAGCCCACTAGCGTTTCAAAAGCCGAACGATCGAGCATAATAAATGCTTTGTCGAACAATTTTCTATCTCTGCTCTGACAGTGTATGAAGGAATCCAGATATTATGGGAATGAACTATTTTTGAGCAAGACAGGGAGACATGTCTGTATACTATCATTGCTTGTTCTAGGCTATTTTTCTGGGTATTTTGCAATAACTTCCTACTACAAGATAAAAAACTGTTTTTAATATTCTTAGCACAACAAAACATTGTGTTTACATTTAGGCTCCATGCACACTAGCATTTTTTAAGCTCCTGGAAGCTGTTATTAGCATTTTGTTACTGCTATTCGAAGCTAAATAGTGTTATCCTATGTGTCCATGTACACTACTTTAGGCTATTAGCGTTTTCTGAACTTCAGCCTCTAGGGGGAGAAAATTGTTTTTGTAGAGATTTTTGGAGCCTTTTTCAGCAGAAATAAGCAGAACGCTCCTAAACGCTCCTAAATGCTACTTAAACGCTCCTAACAACTGTACTGTAAAAACTCTAATAAAATGCTAATGCTTCCAAATGCTACTAAAACCCTCCTAAAAGTTTTATTTGAGCTTTTTTTCTTGCATGTACTGTAAAAGCGCTAATAAAATGCTAATGCTCCTAAATGCTACTAAAACGCTACTACAAGCTGGCACAAAAATGCTGTTATCAGCTTGTTTCATCCAGCATTTGTTTCTAGCATTTTTTGAGCTTAAAAAAAAAAAAAAAAAACGCCAGCGTGCATGGAGCCTTAAAGGTATAATTGTGTAGATTTGTTCCTAATTGGTGTTTTGTTCACTTGAAATACCTTTAGAATTCCCGACAAACTGCTCAAACAGAGAACCAGACTACAGATATCAAGTTTTTGCTAAGGAAAATGTGTTCTTTCAATGCCCTGTTATATCATCTTACAATGAAAATGGAGAACAATCTAATAAGGAGAGAACCCAATGGTTTTCACAAAAATCTGATGGAAACATTCAAAAAATGGTTAATGGCAGAGACTTAAAGGCTACAAAATCTGCGATTTTGCTATGGTTTTCACCAGCAGAAATGAGACATTCTGGAACCTACTTGTGCATGTAAGTGATTTATCAGAAATATGTTTAAGTGCACAACAAAACAAGTATCGTGCAGTGAGACAAACAAAACCCAGTCCCCCCCCCCCCCCCAAAAAAAAAAAAAAAACAGCAGCTAAACACCCAGATTCATTCACCAAAGAATCAAAAAAATAAGTGTGTGTGTGTATACATATATATATATATATATATATACACACACTATATTGTCAAAAGTATGGAGGCGCCTGCATTCACAAACACATAAACTTTAAAGGCATCCCAGTCTTAGTCCGTAGGGTTCAATTTTGAGTTGGCCCACCCCTTGCAGCTATAACAGCTTCAACTCTTCTGGGAAGGCTGTCCACAACGTTTAGGAGTGTGTCTATGGGAAAGTTTGACCATTCATCCAGAAGCGCATTTGTGAGGCCAGGCATTGATGACTGAGACTTATATCAGGTTGAGGTGAGGACACTGTGCAGGTCAATCATGTTTCTTCACCCCAAGCTCTCTTATCCATGTCTTTATGAGCCTTGATTTGTGCACTGTTGCGCAGTCATGTTGGAACAGGAAGGGGCCATCCCCAAACTGTTCCCACAAAGTTAGAAGCACGAAATTGTTCAAAATGTCTTGGTATGCTGACGCCTTACGTGTTCCCTTCACTGGAACTAAGGGGGCAAGCCAAACCCCTGAAAAACAACCTCACACCATAATCCCCCCTCCATCAAATGATTTGGACCAGTGCACAAAGCAAGGTCCATAAAGACATGGATGAGCAATTTTGGGATGGAGGAACTTGACTGGTCTGTACAGAGTCCAAACCTCAACCCGATAGAACACCTTTGGGATGAATTTGAGCACAGACAGGCAAACCAGGCAAACCAAGCCTTCTCTCTAACACTGGTGCATGACCTCACAAATGCGGTTCTGGAAGAATGGTCAAATTTTCCCATAGACACACTCCTAAACCTTGCAGACAGACTTCCCAGAAGAGTTAAAGCTGGTATAGCTGCAAAGGGTGGGCCATCTCAATATTGAACCCTATGGATTAAGACTGGGATTCCAGCAAAGTTCACGTGCATGTAAAGGCAGGCATCCCAATACTTTTAACAATATAGTATATATAAATATATATATATATATATATATATTTATACTAGACATTAAGCCCGTTAAATTAACGGGCGCTAGAACATATGTGGTCAAACATTTGTAAAAACAGACTTAGCAGTAAGTCCACGCGAGCGCGCACCCGCCGCGTGCCCGCGCACATCAGCCGCGTGCCCGCGCACATCAGCCGCTTCAAGAGTTTTGCCGGCCGCCCGAAGTCTCTGCGCTCCAAGTCCCAACGGCTGTCCATGGGGCACATGCGCAGTAGGGAGGGGATTGTAGTGGGGGGGAGGGAATTGTAGTGTAGATGGGCACCCTTGCAGTCTATTGAGAACTATAAGCCATCTGCCAAGGTAGCAGACAAGACTTGTAGTTTCCTAATTCACAGAATTCTATAAATAAATGATGTGGCTGTGTGTTTTTCTACACAAAGTGTTTGAACAGGCTCTTAGAAGTCAGCATTGTTTCATTTGTGCATGAGTAGTAGGATACAGAGGATTCCCTAAAGTGGTTCTAAAGGTTCAAGGTTTTTTTACCTTAATACATACTATGCATTTAAGCAAAAAAACCTTCCCTCTATGGAGCCCCCCCCCCCCAGCCCTGCTAATACTTACCAGAGCCCCACTGCGATCCAGCAATGTGCATTAGAGCCATTGGCTCCTGCTGCTGTGTCAGGAAAGGGCTCGCTTGCAGGTGGCACTGTAGCTCCCAGATCTATAGGATGCAGTTCCGGTGTCCACCAGTGGGTGTCTGAGCAGCCAGAAGCTCATATCATCTCATGTAATCGGTCATCACCTGATGCTTGTTGTAGGAAGTATATTTAAAGTGGTTGTAAAGTCTCATTTACAAAAAAAAAAAAAATATCAAACATGTTATACTTACCTCCTGTCTGTGCAGTTGGTTTTGCACAGAGCCACCCGGATCCTCCTCTTCTTGGGTTCCTCGTTGCTGCTCTTGGCCCCTCCCTCCAATTGAGTGGGAAGTAAGCAGCTTGCTATGGGGGCACCCGAGCCGAGCTGCAGCTCCGTGTGTCTCTTCAGACATGGAGCTGCCACATGGAGCTGCCATTCAGGCCCTGCCCCCTCTCTCTCCTGATTGGTTTACTAGCTATGATTGACAGCCATCTCAGCCAATGAGGAGGGAGAGTCCCAGGATGACGGAGCGATTCGTGGACATCGCTGGACAGAGAGGGGACACAGGTAAGTATTAGGGGGTGCTGGGGAGGCTGCTACACACAGAAGGCTTTTTATCTTAGTGCATAGAATGCATTTAGATAAAAAATCCTCCTAAATGTATAACTCCTTTAAGCCCTGCCTGTGCTTCTCCTGTGGCCGTGGTGTTCTGTCTTCATGTGCCCCTGACCTGCAATCCTGTGTTCCTGCATCCTGTTTCTGGACTCTGACTCTTCACCCTGAAATGGACATTCAAAGCAGCAGCTCAGGAGTGAGTCTTCTCTGGTGCCCCCACAGCAAGCTGCAGGAGGGAGGGGCCGGAAATGCCAGTGGGAGATCTGAAAAGAGGAAGATTGGGGCTTCTTTGTGAAAAACCACCGCACAGGTAAGTATAACATGTTTTTTTTTTTTTTTAAATGCCTTTAATATCACCTTAAATAGGATAGGCAGAGAGAATACTGCAGTCTAGCAGGCAGGGCTGACAATGCTGGTTGACATATCAGAGCAGAAAAGGCATGTAAGCCCAACAGTAAATTAGGAGCACATCAGATCTCTATCAGATCAAAAACTATTTTTCTGTACTTGCAACATTTTTAAATGGATAAAAACAGGAGAAATGTGCATGTATTAAAGACATACACTGTAATTGTTATTTTATTATTTTGTCCTGACATAAACTCTGTGTCTCTAACATGTTAGCAGAAAATGCCATACAATCAAAGCTCTTTACATTGCTTTGTGCCTGAAGATCAAAATCAAAAGAAATGCATTTTGAATTGAATAGTAATGAGATCCTGGAAATAAGTAATCAGATTATCTAATCAGTTATTATAGTTTTTATTTCAATCAATCTCTTCTTGATGACAGACTTCCTATAGGGCATTGTGGTATTCCAATATGATTCATCTACAATAAATTCACTCTGCTATTGGTGCTACCTTTACAATGCACTCTGCAGTCACATATTAATTTTTTATGTAGTGTCTATTTTCTAATCAAACATGTTATAAGAATCATAAATATTCATAGAAAATTAACAACCTATTTTCTGTAAGAGAGGATGTTCATGTGCTAGAAATAACTTTGCAGAACATTGCAGCATGCCCCAAGTGCTTTTTAATAGTTGTAGATGGCTTCAGACAGTTCAATGTACTAGACAAGTATTATTTTTTTGTGCACTCCAAAGGAAGAGTTACACAACGTTTCTCAGGTACAATCTTTGTGTATACCAGTAACTACACAATGAAAGGGGTCCTCTTCTTGCTGAGCAGGTGGCTAGTGGGGTTAAAGGGGAGGGTGGAGGGGTAAGTCAGGATTATCAGGTAGGAAGATGAGTTAATACAGTCATAGGGAGTGGTAGGGGCTCATAGAAAAGGAAGGCCGTCCCTGGGTTTGAGCACCCTAACAGATTTGCCATGTTGGGTGAAGATATGGGGGTGGCAAGCTCAGAGGTGGCAGCCCTAGATGTTACTGCTATCCCTAACAGCCTCTAGTAGAGGGGGTGAGAGGATTGTAGGTAGGCCTAGACAGTTGGTGGTATTTGGGGATTCTATAATCAGAAGGACTGATAGAATAATTTTTTACCAGGATCACCTCAACCAAATGGTTTGCTATCTCCCTGGTGACAGAGTTTGGCATGTGGTGGACCGGGTTGATAAATTACTGGAAGGGGCTGGTAATGACCCAGCTGTCTTGGTCCACATTGGAACCAGTGACAGAATATATGGAAGGTTGGAGGCTCCTTAAGAACCAATTTAATGAACTAGGCTGCAAGTTGAAGGGAAGGACCTCCAAGGTGATATTCTCTGAATTATTGTCTGTGCCATGTGCAACACGGGAAATACAGAGGGAGATTAGAGAGCTGAATGCATGGCTAAAGATCTGGTGTAAGAAGGAGGGATTTGGGTTTTTAGAGCACTGGGCTCACTTTTCATTGGGGTGCAACCTATATGTTAAAGATGGTTTGCACCTAAATGGATGGGGGTCTTTTGTGCTAGGGGAGAGGTTTATGGGAAGGCTGGAGGAGTTTTTAGCTAGGATTAAGGGGGGAGGATGAATTAGATTATAATTGGGCAGACAGGTCAGACAGGGGTCAGCCCCTATTGGTGGGTGGAATGGGGAAAGATGGGGGAGAGTTATGGCAGAGGATAAGAAGGTTCCCATGTTGCAATCAACCATTGGAAATGGTACTATTTGTACCAAAATAAAAAGTATGCAAAATAAGTGTGCAAAATGTGACAATGAATTAAAGTGTTTGTTCACCAATGCCAGAAGTCTACCAAGCAAAATAGGTGAGTTAGAAGCTCTGGTGCACGAGGAGAACTATGATTTAATTGGTATTGCTGAATCTTGGCTTCATTCTTCACATGACTGGGCTATTAATATTCTTGGGCATGCTCTCTTTCAGAAAGATAGGGGTGGTGGTGTCTGTCTCTATGTGAGAAGTGATTTCATAGTGAGTGTGAAAGAGAACCTAGTTGATGGAGAGTGTAATGAGTCTGAAGCAGTATGGGTGGAAATGTACATGGTGTGCGTAATACAAAGATTATCATTGGAGTTTGTTATAGACCTCCCAGTATTAATGAGGAGGTGGAGACTCAGCTCCTGGCACAGATAGAAAGGGCTGGAAGGGCTGGCACAGTGATAATAATGAGGGATTTTAGCTACCCAGATATTGACTTGAGTAATGGCACTGCTGGAACAGTTAAAGGGCAAAAATGTATAAAACTATTGAGGCCCCCACTAGAAATTATGCTCTGTTGGACCTGGTAATCTCAAATCATGCAGAGCTTACTAATACTGTTCATATGAAAGAACATCTGGGTAGCAGTGACCATAATATCATTTCATTTAGTGTTAGCTTTAAGCACAAAATGCATACAGGAAATATAAAAACACTTAACTTTAAGAGAGCAAATTTTCCAAGGATGAGGGCTGCTCTACAGGATTTAGACTGGGAGGGAATATTGGCATCGATGAGCACAGAACAGAAATGGGACATTTTCAAAAAGACTGTATGCAAACTCACTGCAAAGTATATTCCCATGGGCAACAAGTTTAAAAGGCTAAAAATAAAACCTATGTGGCTCACGGCCAGAGTTAAAAAAGCTATAAATAATAGGAATAGAGATTTTAAAAAATATAAAAATGAAGGAACACTATCATTGTTTAATCGTTACAAAGAATATAACAGAATATGTAAAAAGGAAATCAAGGACGCAAAAATTCGAAATGAACGACAGATTGCAAAAGATAGTAGGACAAACCCCAAAAAATTCTTCAAATATATTAATAGAAAAAGGTTAGGTCTGAGCATGTAGGCCCTTTACAAAATAATCAGGAGTGGGTGACTGGGGACAAAGAGAAGGCAAACGTATTAAATGCTTTCTTCAGCTCTGTGTATACAAAGGAGCATGGGGGAGCTCATGACCATAATGAGGATGGTATTGACAGAGCCCCAAATGATCCACAATGGCTCAAAAGTGATATGGTCCAGAAATATTTAAACAGAAAAAGGGTGGATAAAGGGCCTGGACCAGATGGCATCCACCCACGCATCCTAAAAGAATTGAGCGCTGTCATTTCAAAGCCTTTGTTTATAATTTTTAGGGACTCATTAAGGACTGGAATAGTGCCACTGGATTGGCGTAGGGCTAATGTGGTCCCTATATTTAAAAAGGGATCAAAGTATTTGCCAAGTAACTATTGTATAGACCTGTTAGTTTAACTGCTATAGTTGGGAAGATACTGGAGAGTTTAATAAAAGACCACATAGATGAGTTCTTGCTGGAAAAAATATTTTGTGCAACAGACAGCATAGATTCATGAAAGACAGAAGTTGTCAAACAAACCTGATTTCTTTTTATGAGGAGGGAGGAGGTAAGTTAAATCTTGGACAGAGGGGTGGCTGTGGATGTAATATACTTGGATTTTTCAAAAGCGTTTGACACAGTTCCCCACACACGGCTAATGTGTAAGGTAAAGTCTACAGGCTTGGAAAGATCAGTTTGTAAATGGATAGAAAATTGTCTAAAAGATAGAATTCAGAGTAGTGGTTAATGATTCTTTCTCTGAATGGTCTAAGGTTATCAGTTGTGTACCCCAATGTTCAGTGTTGGGACCCTTACTTTTTAATATCTTTATAAATGATATAGGGTCTGGGATTAAAAGTACAATTTCAGTCTTTGCAGATGACACCAAGCTTGCAGTGGAATAACTTCCTCACAGGATGTCTCCAACTTACGAGCTGACCTCAGTGCACTGTTTCATTGGGCATCTATGTGGCAAATGAGGTTTAATGTTGATTCATGTAAAGTCATGCACTTGGGGGCTAAGAATATGCATGCATCATACATACTATGGGAAGTAGAACTGGGGGAATCCGTAGCGGAGAAGGATCTGGATGTTCTGGTAGATCATAAGCTTAATAATAGCATGCAATGCCAAGCTGCGGTTTCCAAAACAAGCAAAGTCCTTTCTTGTATTAACAGAGGCATGGACTCCAGAGAGAGAGATATCATTTTGCCCCTGTACAAATCATTAGTAAGACCTCACCTGGAATATGCAGTTCAGTTTTTGGCACCAAAAAGGATATCATGGAACTGGAGAAAGTGCAGAGAAGGGCATCCAAACTGATAAGAGGCATGGAGGAGCTCAGCGATGAGAAAAGATTAGAAGAACTGAATTTTTTCTATCTTGAGAAGAGAAGATTAAGGGGGGGGGGGGTAAGATCAATATGTAGAAATACATAAGGGGTCCATATAGTGAACTTAGTGTTGAGTTATGCACTTTAAGGTCAACACAGAGGACAAGGGGGCACTCTTTACGTCTAGAGGAAAACAGATTTCGTCTCCAAATACGGAAAGATTTCTTCACTGTAAGAGCTGTGAAAATGTGGAATAGACTCCCTCCAGAGGTGGTTCTGGCTAGCTCACTAGATATTTCCAGATAATAGAAAGGCAACAGTAACTCAAATACCACTTGTTACAACCAAGGTATGCAGAATACCATCTCTAAACACACAACACATAAAACTTTGAAGCAGATGGGCTACAGCGGCAGAAGACCACACTGGGTGCCACTCCTGTCAGCTAAGAACAAGAAAACCAAGGCTATATTTTACACAGGCTCACTAGAAAAGGACAATAGAAGATTGGAAAAACGTTGCCTGCTCTGATGTGTCTTGATTTCAGCTTTGACATTCAGATGGTAGGAAAGCATGGATCCATCCTGCCTTGTTCCAACGGTTCAGGCTGGTGGTGGTGGCATATGAGGATAGATTAGAGGAACTGAATGTATTCTCTCTTGAGAAGAGGAGATTAAGGGGGGATATGATCAATATGTAGAAATACAAAAGGGGTCCATATAGTGAACTTAGTGTTGAGTTAATCACTTTAAGGTCATCACAGAGGACCAGGGGGCACTCTTTACGTCTAGAGTAAAACAGATTTCGTCTCCAAATACGGAAAGATTTCTTCACTGTAAGAGCTGTGAAAATGTGGAATAGACTGCCTCCAGAGGCGGTTCTGGCTAGCTCACTAGATTGTTTTAAAAAAGGCCGGGATTCTTTCCTAGGTGTACATAATAAAAAAGGGTACTAATATTTATAGGTAAAGTTGATCCAGGGAATATCTGATTGCCTCTCGGGGGATCAGGAAGGATTTTTTTCCCCTGCTGTAGCACATTGGATAATGCTTTGCTGGGGTTTTTTTTTACCTTCCTCTGGATCAACTGCGGGTATAGGATTGTGTATATGGGATAGTATGGTTGGGTTTTCTTCACTGTTTTTTTTTTTTGTTTTTTATTGGTTGAGCCAGATGGACTTGTGTCTTTTTTCAACCTGACTAACTTTGTAACTATATGTAATGCAGTTAAAAATTTTTTTTAGACTTTGGTAGTACTGGACGATCTAGGATACTCTGCTGTCAAAGTATCTTGTGCTGTCAAAGTATCTTGTGCCAGTAGATAGAGTCAGAGATAACCATAGCTCTTTGCACAATCTAGACAATACAGAAAGATAATAGGGCCTTTTCTAGTTACTGGTTGTAAAGAAGTGTATATCGGTAATTAATCAAAAAGTGCAAAAAGTAAAAAAACAATATTACTACAAAGACTGGTCAAACAAAATACAGTACCTGTAATAAATAACTAAAACTAAACTTTATCCCCTTACAAAAACATAAAAAATTTATATAAACATGTTCACCAAAAATCTCCTAACTCATACTTTTGTGAATATAAATGTGAAATTAGTGTCCATTAGAAACAAATAATGGCAGTGAATCTAATTCTGTGGGGGAGATTTACTAAAACTGGTGCACACAGAATATTTATTTTTCAATGTATGAAAGGTGCATTTTAGTGCATGCTGGCTCTATAAATACTGTAAACTGATAGGTGGTATAGTTTTGTTCACCGTGCAGTATATATGTAATGTACTGTATACATTTATTCAGAGAGCCTAACTAATAGTAACTAATACAATTTTTTATTAACATTGCTTTCTTCATATCTTGATACAGAGTGGATAATGACTGCTTAAAATTAACTGTATTTGTGCAGTCCAAGGACAACTGCATATTGCCATATGGTTCTAGCAGTTTATATTTTACAACTGACAAAACAAAAGAGTTGATTTTTTGCCCTTCACAAGGCTGTCAGCAAATGAAGAACATATCAAATCTGAGATGGTACAAGGTAGGTTTCCCTTGGTTGTGCAATTCTAAATTGTCCTACATTACATAAGATGAAAAATAAAATCTTGGGCATACAGAAAGAGAAAAAAGTATTTGATCCCCTGCTGATTTTGTATGTTTGCCCACTGTCAAAGAAATGATCAGTCTATAATTTTAATGGTAGATTAATTTTAACAGTAAGAGACAGAAATACAACAAAAATATCCAGAAAAACGCATTTCAAAAAAGTTGTAAATTGATTTGCATTTTAATGAGTGAAATAAGTATTTGACCCCTTCGCAAAACATAATTTAGTACTTGATGGCAAAACCCTTGTTTGCAACCAGAGGTCAGACATTTTTTGTAGTTGGCCACCAGGTTTGCACACATCTCAGGAGGGATTTTGTCCCTCTCCTCTTTGTAAGGGTTAACAACCCTATCAACGTTATAGAGGAAATTTGCACAGTGTTTCCAAAATGATACGTCTATAAACAGTAATAATTTGAAACATCAGACAGACAGGCAACAAATAGACTATCACTTTGAGCAAGCGGAAGCTATCACTCCACGCCCAAACTGGTGGAATGAGGAGAATGATAAGTATTACAGCTCATCCCTCTTCTCAAAGACGTATTGAGAATGTAACCCTTACAATACAGGAAGACCCCCACTGTAAGGGTATTTTTTTCTGGTGCCTGGAGTGATACTTTAAGTGGACAGAGTTATCTACGTGGCCCCTAATTTTGGGGTCTGAGGAATTGGAGAAAAGGAAGCTGTTTGGATAACATACATTAAAGCTGAGGAAACTGTTTTGGATAACAGGCATTGGACCTGAGGAAGCTTTTTGGACAAAACATCTTTAACAGCAGAACAAATCCAACTGAATGTGACTAACTGCTATTTACTTAGCCTGTTCGATTTAATAACATACAGCTCTATATTGGCCGCTTGCATACATTTCTTGTTGTCATGACTGGCATGCATCCCAAAAAACGTCCCTTTACGTTAACTTTTACTTTGTCTTGAATGGGAATTCATTTAGGAAATGTTGCCTGCTTCCTGCGCATTGCTCAGTCAGAACAAAGCCCAGTCCATGTTTGTTATAAGGCTATTGTTGTTATCCCCACTGCAAACAATGCTCCTCTGAAATAAAGGTTATAAGAAAAAAAATAAAATCCCATGTCCCCACCTATTAATCATATAAAAGCCCCAAATAAAAAAAAAGAAGTTATAAAGCACCACCCCTGCGGATGTTCACTAATTCTTTCCCAAACAATCCAGAGGCCACCAGTCACCAGACACCAAGCAACTGCCCATTCATTCTGGTTTAAATAAACAGTCTAAGGGTTGTCTTTTTGCAGTTTATTGCTTGTAAACGTTGGGCTGGTAGAGGGGTGAGGGCGGTATGGGCAATCTGCCACAGCTGGGCCCTCAATAAGCTGCAGTAACTCCAGCAAGCTGCCTCAAGGGGACATCAGCCCCTGAGGCTGGGAGCTTCTCAAGCAGGACAAGAACATAGCTGCCCAGACCCCCATACTATTTATGTTTCCCTCCAGCCACGTCCTGGGCAAACCTGTGGCTACAACACAATACATATTCAAGCCCCCCATTTGACTCTATAAGCCCCCTATGTTCTAGCCTCTAGAAGCAGAGGGAAAGCAATCAAACAGCCTTTGAAATCCAAAAAGCCCAAAGAAATCAACAGCTACTCCAATATTTTATATAACTAAATTTACTCAACATCCTAGCAACCTACCTAGAAGGGTGCAATCTATATATATATATATATATATATACACAGTCAGGTCCATAAATATTGGGACATTGACACAATTCTAATCTTTTTGGCTCTATACACCACCACAATGGATTTGAAATGAAACAAACAAGATGTGCTTTAACTGCAGACTTTCAGCTTTAATTTGAGGGTATTTACATTCAAATCAGGTGAACGGTGTAGGAATTACAACAGTTTGTATATGCGCCTCCCACTTTTTAAGGGACCAAAAGTAATGGGACAATTGGCTGCTCAGCTGTTCCATGGCCAGGTGTGTGTCATTCCCTCATTATCCCATTTACAAGGAGCAGATAAAAGGTGCAGAGTTAATTTCAAGTGTGCTATTTGCATTTGGAATCTGTTGCTGTCAACTCTCAATATGAGATCCAAAGAGCTGTCACTATCAGTGAAGCAAGCCATCATTAGGCTGAAAAAACAAAACAAACCCATCAGAGAGATAGCAAAAACATTAGGTGTGGCCAAATCAACTGTTTGGAACATCCTAAAAAAGAAAGAATGCATCGGTGAGCTCAGCAAGACCAAAAGACCCAGAAGACCACAGAAAACAACTGTGGTGGATGACCGAAGAATTCTTTCCCTGGTGAAGAAAACACCCTTCACAACAGTTGGCCAGATCAAGAACACTCTCCAGGAGGTAGGTGTATGTGCGTCAAAGTCAACAATCAAGAGAAGACTTCACCAGAGTGAATTCAGAGGGTTCAACACAAGATGTAAACCATTGGTGAGCCTCAAAAACAGGAAGGCCAGATTAGAGTTTGCCAAACAACATCTAAAAAAGCCTTCACAGTTCTGGAACAACATCCTATGGACAGATGAGACCAAGATCAACTTGTACCAGAATGATGGGAAGAGAAGAGTATGGAGAAGGAAAGGAACAGCTCATGATCCAAAGCATACCACCTCATCAGTGAAGCATGGTGGTGGTAGTGTCATGGCGTGGGCATGTATGACTGCCAAAGGAACTGGTTCTCTTGTATTTATTGATGATGTGACTGCTGACAAAAGCAGCAGGATGAATTCTGAAGTTTTTCGGGCAATATTATCTGCTCATATTCAGCCAAATGCTTCAGAACACCACAGTGCAGATGGACAATGACCCAAAGCATACTGCGAAAGCAACCAAAGAGTTTTTACTGGAAAGAAGTGGAATGTTATGCAATGGCCAAGTCAATCACCTGACCTGAATCCAATTGAGCATGCATTTCACTTGCTGAAGACAAAACTGAAGGTTAAATGCCCCAAGAACAAGCAGGAACTGAAGACAGTTGCAGTAGAGGCCTGGCAGAGCATCAACAGGGATGAAACCCAGTGTCTGGTGATGTCTATGCGTTCCAGACTTCAGGCTGTAATTGACTGCAATGGATTTGCAACCAAGTTTTAAAAAGTGAAAGTTTGATTTATGAGTGTTAATCTGTCCCATTACTTTTGGTCCCTTAAAAAGTGGGAGGCACATATACAAACTGTTGTAATTCCTACACTGTTCACCTGATTTGGATGTAAATACCCTCAAATTAAAGCTGAAAGTCTGCAGTCAAAGCGCATCTTGTTTGTTTCATTTCAAATCCATTGTGGTGGTGAATAAAGCCAAAAATATTAGAATTGTGTCATTGTCCCAATATTTATGGACCTGACTGTATATATATATATATATATATATATATATATGTATATTTATATTCAGTATATATACTATATTACCAAAAGTATCGGGACACCTGTCTTTACACGCACATGTGAACTGTAATGACATCCCAGTCTTAGTCCATAGGGTTCAATATTGATTTGTGCACTGGTGCACAGTCATGTTGGAACAGGAAGGGGCCATTCTCAAACTGTTCCCACAAAGTTGGGTGCATGAAATTGTCCAAAATGTCTTAGTATGCTGACGCCTTATGAGTTCCCTTCACTGAAACTAAGAGATCAAACCTAACCCCTGAAAAACAACCCCACACCATAATCCCCCTCCACCAAATGATTTGGAGCAGTGCACAAAGCAAGGTCCATAAAGACATAGATTAGCAAGTTTGGGGTGAAGGAACTTGACTGGCCTGCACAGAGTCCTGACCTCAACCTGATAGAACACTGTTGGGATAAATTAGAGCAAAGACTGCTGCGAGCAAAGCTTTCTTGTCCAACATCAGTGCCTGACCTCACAAATGCGCTTCTGGTACAATGGTCAAACATTCCCATAGACACACTACTAAACCTTGTGGACAGCCTTCCCAGAAGAGTTGAAGCTGTTATAGCTGCAAAAGGTGGGCCAACTCAATACGAAACTCTACAGACTAATGGGCCATACACACTATAAGATTTTCTGAATGCTTTTTCCTTTAGACTTAACAAAACCATATAATATGAGGTCAAACCTAAACACTTTCCATTTGTATGCAATCTGGCAGGCCCTTGCACTACATAGAAAAGGTAAATCTGAAGGAAAAAGTCTTCAGAAAATCTTATAGTGTGTATGGCCCTTAAGACTGGGATGCCATTAAACTTCATGTGTGTGTGAAGGCAGGCGTCCCAATACTTTTGGTAATATAGTATATATATACACATATAGACACATAGGTACTCAATTATTGTTATTATTCAGACAAATGTTGTCCTTAAATAAAAGATTAGGCAAATTTCTAAAATAACTTTTAAACAATTACACATACAATATATGCTCTATGAATCATGGTCAAATTCTGTTAAAGAGCATTTAGTTCTACAAAACAAGACCTTTCTAATGTGAATATAGTTGGAATTCTGCTTGGCATAAGTTTGAGTATATATGTTTTGTATTTTCAGAGTGAAGAATTTTTATCTGTAATTTCCCCAGACAGATATTCTTTAACAATTACTAATAATGTTATCCAACTTGACACAATCTACAACAGGGATGCTGGAGTCTATACTTGTGATTTTGATGTTTATAATAATAGCAGCCAATGGATTGTAAGAGCAACCACTAAACTTGAAGTTCATTGTAAGTATTGTTACGCATGCAGAACTCTTTCTATTTCAATAAAACGTTATCAAAGTTATTTCAAAGACTGCAATTACAAATATAATGAAAACATTTCCTTTAATGCAGAACCTTTTATCTTTCAACATAAATATTTATATTACTAAAAAATACTGTTATGTCCGAAGTGACCAGAATGCACATTCTGGCTGTGTGGCTATTATATTTTCTGTGCATGCTCTTGCCTTGTATGAGACTATCTGCCAGAATAGCAATATTTTATTTACTGTAATATTATATCCCTTATCACCACTATTGGCCTTTTACTAATTATCATGGCATCACTTTCACAATATCATCACTGAACATTTCTACATTGCTTTCTTTAGTGTATATATATATATATATATAGTGCATCCGTAAAGTATTCACAGCGCTTCACTTTACATTTTGTTATGTTACAGCATTTTTCCAAAATAGATTCAATTCATTATTTTTCTCAAAATTATACAAACAATACCCCAAAATGACAACGTGAAAAAAGTTTGTTTAAAATCTTTGCAAATTTCTTTAAAAAAAAAAAAATCTCATGTACATAGCTATTTATAGCCTTTGCCATGACACTCAAATTTGAGCTCAGTGCATCCTGTTTCCACTGATTATCCTTGAGATGTTTCTACAACTGGAGTCCACCTGTGATAAATTCAGTTGATTGGGCATGATTTAGAAAGGCACACACCTGTCTTGATAAGGTCCCACAGTTAACAGTGCATGTCAGAGCACAAACCAAGCCATAAAGTCCAAGGAATTGTCTGCAGACCTCCGAGACAGGATTGTATTGGGGCACAGATCTGGGGAAGGGTACAGAAACATTTCTGCGGCATTGGAGGTCCCAATGAGCACAGTGGCCTCCATCATCCATAAATGGAAGAAGTTTGGAACGACCAGGACTCTTCCTAGAGCGGCCCGCTCGGCCAAACTGAGTGATCAGGGGAGAAGGGCCTTAGTCAGGGAGGTGACCAAGAACCTGATGGTCACTCTGACAGAGCTCCAGTGCTCCAGCGGAGAGAGGAGAACCTTCCAGAAGAACAGCAATCTCTGCAGCACTCCATCAATCAGGCTAGTATTGTAGAGTGGCCAAACAGAAGCCACTCCTCAGTAAAAGGCACATGACAGCCCGCCTGGAGGAGTCTCAGACCATAAGAAACAATATTCTCTGGTCTGATGAAACAAAGATTGAACTCTTTGGCCTGAATGGCAAGTGCCATGTCTGCAGGAAACCAGGCACCGCTCACCAGGCACCGCTCATCACCTGGCCAATACCATCTCTACAGTGAAGCATGGTGGTGGCAGCATAATGTCGTGGGATGTTTTTTAGCGGCAGGAACTGGGAGACTAGTCAGGATCAAGGAAAATATGAATGCAGAAATGTACACAGACATCCTTGATGAAAACCTGCTCCTGAGCACACTGGACCAAAGACCGGGGCGAAGGTTCATCTTTCAACAGGATAATGACCCTAAGCAATCATCCAAGATAACAAAGGAGTAGTTACAGGACAACTCTGTGAATGTTCTTGAGTGGCCAAGCTGGAGCCCAGACTTGAACCCGATAGAACATCTCTGGAGAGATCTGAAAATGGCTGTGCACCGGCCCTCCCCATTCAACCTGATGGAGTTGTAAATGTATTTTATTGGGATCTTATGTGATAGGCCAACACAAAGTGGCACATAATTGTGAAGTGGAAGGAAAATGTTAAATGGTTTTCAACATTTTTTACACATAAATATCTGAAAAGTGTGGCATGCATTTGTATTCAGCCCCCTGAGTAAATAGTTTGTAGAACCATCTTTTGCTGCAAATACAGCTGCAAGTCTTTTTCGGGTATGCCTCTACCAACTTTGCACATCCAGAGAGTGACATTTTTGCCCATTCTTCTTTGCAAAATAGCTCAAGCTCTGTCAGATTGGATGGAGAGTGTCTCTATAAATAGCAATTTTGCAAGTCCTGCCACAGATTCTCAATTGAATTTAGGTCTGGACTGAGACTGAGAACAGCAAGAAGACACAAGGTAGTTATACTGCACAGCAAGGTCTCTGCCAGGCAAAGGTTTAAAAACAGACTGAGGTTCAAAGATGTGCTGTCCAAGCACTTTGAATAAGCAAACGGGCATCATTGAGGACCGTAGACACAGTGGTTGGCCATGGAAACTTAATGCAGCAGATAAAAGACAAACCATGCTTACTTACCTTTGACATATGCAGATTTACAGCAGTGCCATCAGCACAGAACTGGTGGAAACCAGTGGGCCCCAGGTAAACCCATCTACTGTCTGGAGAAGTCTGGCCAGAAGTGATCTTCATTGGAAGAATTGCAACCATAAAGTCATACCTCTAATGTGTAAGCAAGGCTAAGCGACCCAACTATGCATAAAAACCTAGGAACTGGGGTCCAAAAAAATGGCAGCAGGTGCTTTGGACTGATGAGTTAAATTGTTGTTTGTTTGCCAAAGGGCTTAAGAGCAGTACAACAATAGTGTCTGCAGGCAACAGTCAAGCACGATGAAGGTTCCTTGCACATTTGGGGCTGCATTTATGCAAATGTGGTTGGAGATTTGGTCAGGAACAATGGTATCCTCAATGCTGAGAAATACAGGCAGATTATTATCCATCATGCCATACAATCAGGGAGGTTTGTGATTGGCCCCATTTATTCTGCAGCAGGACAACAGCCCCGAACATACAGCTAATGCCATTAAGAACTATCTTCAGTGTAAAGAAGAACAAGGAGTCCTGGAAGTGATGGTTAGGCCCCCCACAGAGCCCTGATCTCACCATCAGTCTGTGTGGGATTACATGAAGAGACAGAAGGATTTGAGGCAGCCTACATTCACAGAAGATCTGTGGTTAGTTCTGTAAGATGTTTGAAACAACCTTGTTGCCAGGTTCCTTCAAAAACTGTGTGCAAAGTAAAGGGTAGTCAGACCAAATGTTGATTTGATTTTGATTTCTCTTCTGTTTATTTTCTTTCCATTGTATTCATTGATAAAAATAAACTAGTAACACTTCTATTCTGAAAGCGTTTCTAATTTGCAGCATCTTTTCATACCTGCCTTTTTTAGTGTACATAATGTACAGTATAGTATTTAAAACAGACCTAGCACTATTAAAAAAAAAAAATGACTTACCTTCCACCTGGTCTCCCCCCACAGCACATAGGAGAGGGTGTGTCTTGATCTTTCCAGAAAGATCCTGGGAATGATGAGCATCCCACATCTTACAATATGATCCTACATTGTTAGGGCATTTGGAATACTCAGCACTCCCATGATCTCACTATGTCACCTTTTCCAGTACACAATCCAGTAGTAAGGTAAGAATACTATCTAGCTTATTTATCTTTTTTTTTTTTTTTTTACTGGTATGATCCAGTGTTTTGACATAGGGGCATGGGGGCCTGATGTAATAAGATAACCTTGAATTTTTAGTGCAAGGGCCACATTGATAAAGAAGGGTGATATGTAAGATTCACTAAAATGTGCACTACTTATAAAACACTGTTGATTTCATATATTTTATATTTAAGTACCAGACACACAAAAGCCTCCAGAAATTTTGGGCCCATCCAATGGAGAAATAATAACTGCAGAAATTGGTAAATACATATATTTATATTATATTATTTTAATTTATATGTCTAGTTCTGGTAATGATTTGATGAAATATTTCCATGTAATACCTGTAAAATATGTGAGCTCACCATCACCAATTCCAATCCCCGCAATCACACAAACATGGAAAAAATAAATTGTAGAACTAAGAGATCTTGCCCACCAATTCGATTTCCTATTTCATTTTCCACTGCATCTTCATTTCCCATTTTCCCATTTTCATTTGCTTTTAATAAATCGCCCCAATGTACTTTTTCCATTTGGTTGTTTCCTGTTAGTAAGATAATTTAGTCTTTTAGTATCAGGACTGTAGGTATTTTATCTACTTTCTGAAGAAGCCGAAAAAATACATACAATATGTACTCACATTTAATAGGGCTAATTCTGAATAATAGAATGCTGCTTATGGCATCATCAGTATTAATGGTAAGTGGAGGGTGATATTCAGTCAGACAAGCAGATATAC
Organism: Pelophylax lessonae; assembly: GCF_965119305.1. Taxonomy (NCBI): domain Eukaryota; kingdom Metazoa; phylum Chordata; class Amphibia; order Anura; family Ranidae; genus Pelophylax; species Pelophylax lessonae. The sequence continues at coordinate 445,674,055 of NC_138769.1, forward strand.
AAAATCTGACTAATGTAGAATTACCAAGTGAATGAACTAATAAATTGGTCTCCTTCCTAGTTCACAAAGTAATTCCTTACCGGTTTAAAAAATTTAATATTTTACCTAGAGGCTTGTTGCTGATTGGTTTGTTATTCTGCAACGTCCATTCCTAGTAAACCTATCCTCATTACTAACCATAATCCTGGGATTGTTCTTAACCTATGCCTATATTGTCAGATTCTATGAGGTTTTTCAGAGTTTTTTAACCCACCTTTTCTGTACAGGCAAACCCCTTAACCTAACTTGTAGAATTCGCTTTGGACCCGAAAGATATTTTAATCCAGTAGTTAAATGGAAAAGTATGTATCCTAACTATGAAAAAGAACATTCTGGAGGAAAAGAACTTTGGTAAGACAAACAATATTATGGTATATCTATTACCGTAGTACCCTATTCTAAACTTTCTTCTTACCAGTACTACAATATAAGTTTGGTTGCAATTAGTGCTTTGGCAAATTATGTTTTCATTTTGTTACAGTGCATTACAGCGCATTGTGATTAAAAATGGACTACACTTAGCAGTTTATTTGTAAAGAATCACCCAGGGAATGTACATTTATTCTGTGTGAATGGGGGGAAAAAAGAATGTTATTAGGATTGTGCTGGAGAAAAGGCTTTCAGTTATTTAAAACAGAACATACCGCATTTTTGCATTAGATGGTGCTAAGTATCATGGAAAATTCTTATGATATTTAGCACCATCTAATGGCAAAAATTTAGTATTTTCTGTTTTAAATCAATAAAAAACATTTTTCAGGCCAGAAAATAGCATAATTAAATTGTTAATAATGTTATTTTTTTTGCTTTGCACATTTTTATAAATATTCCAATTACAGTTTTGTCATGCTTTTTTGCTTTGGTACATGTTTCTCAAGGCAGCATCTGGCTCCCCTATAGTCATTACTGTTTTTTAACATGGAGTTTAGATTCTGCACTCAAACTTAAAAGGTGTGCTTCAAATCTGTATAAATTTTCAGTTTTACATTTTAGGAAATAGACAATAAATGTTATTCCATTTTTTTTTTTACATTAAATCTGCCTGCTCTCTCCCTCTGAAATAGTGGTCTATTAAACATGCTTTAAAAGCTGGGCAGCAAATTGTACATTTTTTCATTCTTAGTGTGTTTATGCCAGATGAAATCACCCTGGTTTCTCCCACTGACATTGCATCCTAGCAAAAAAAGTAGTACATACTACTTAACAAATCATTTCTGCTTTTCTTGCTTTTTGCTAGCTCTAAAAAAATACTCACTAGTTAGGCTACACATAACACCTGCCAAATCTATCCATCTTCCATTGTAAAATACGCCTCATCTTTCTCGAACATAGTGGCCAAGTGCAAATGCCTGGACAGTCTCCGAGTCCCTCTGTCCCTCTTTCCTCCTCATTTTGGTCTTATCTATATAGTTGTATATAAAATGCACTTTTTATCTATCAAGAAGTGTTTACAGCACTAAACATTTCATCCAGTTTCTAAATTGCTGTATTTGTAAATCTCAAAAGCCAGTATAAATGAAAAGTAGTGGCAAAAAAAAGCACTTGTGGATTCAACTAATTTTCCTTTGGGGGGGTATGGCAGGGGGTGTGTCTTATGCCTACATACTTTTGCTATTAGGTGTCCTTCGTTCCCATTCCAAAACGTTGGGAGGTATTCACAGGTGAATAATGGAATTGATTTACTACATGAATAGATGCTGTTCAATGTTAGTAAATAAAAGAAACTTCATTTTGAATACCCAATCAAGTGCTAGCAAAAATCAATTTTTTTAACCCCTTCATGACAGAGGGTAAAACAAATTCTAATGCCGGAACACAGTTAGTTCTGCAACCATAACGTGTTAGTAAAACTGTATATATCATTGCAACTACTTAGTGTATCCAGGTGAATTATACTTTGTTTTTATTCAGGACAAATTGGGCTTTCATTTGGTGGTAAATGTAAATGGCTATCACCTGATATATTCTTTTATTATTAAATACTGGCAAAAAACAGTAAAAAAATATATTTTTTTTAAGTTGGCTGTATATTTTTTGCTATTACCATAGCCTACCATTACAGAAAAAACTTAAATACATGTTCCTGCTCCTAATGAAATGCGATAATACCAACTGTTTGTAAGTTGTTGTTTTTTTTTTTGTACCCGTAGTAGGACCCAGTAAAAATAGTGCACATTTTGCTTTATTTTAGCCTACCTAAAACACACTGGCAGTGACACAATCAGACACTGTTACTAAATTTAAAAAATTATTATTTTTTTGAATACTTACTAAAATACACTGACCCTGATCTTTGACTCTGATCATAAGTCATGACCCTTCTACCCTAACCTTGACTCTAACTCTAACCCTGATACTGACCTAGATCAAACCCTGATCTAGTTATTTTATCCTTTTTTTTATTTTTTTTTACATACCCTTAGTATTTTTTCCTCTAGCAAGGACAAAGATATAATGTATCTTTTTCTCCATTTAAGAGGAGAAAACACAGGGGTGCGCTGTACAGTAACTGATAACTATGGTATCCACTCAGAGACTATCACAGTTTTGGCCTTCCTGTTCATGATCATTACCACGAGACCTGGAACTCTCAGTGAGTGCTCAGTCTTTGTGCTGGGAGTATGCTGTGCAGTGCATCAGCACAAAAACAGCAGCACATATATGCGGTCCCACATTAAAATCCACGTAATTAAAAAAGAAGTTCAGGATCTTAAAAAAAAATAACTTTTATACTCACCTAGGTGGATGCAGTGTTGATCAGATCCTGCATCTAGCCTCTGCTGGCTCTGCACTGAAAACTGAGCGATGAAACACCACTGATCGCTTAGGTCCTGAGCAGAGAGCTGTGAATGTCAGTCAGTGATTCTCTGCTCTTCCCTCCAGCACTCACTGGAGCACTGAGCTGTGGAGGGGGCAGGAGGGCCTGGCTCATACACTCTGGGTATCACAGAGAGGCCAAGCCAGGTGTTGGATCAGGCATCTAGGTGGATCCCAACCATATGGTCGGGATCTTTCCTGAGCCTGGACCAGGTGAGTGACGTCAGAATGAACTGCACTTCTGTGATCAAAAGAGCTTAGGCCATACTTCTCCTTTAGGTAAACACAGGTTTACCTTATTTTCTAACATTGACTTTGCAAAGTGAACAGCCCCTACTATTGTAAATCAGCCTCAATATCTCTTACATTGTGGTTAAACATAAAAACATACTCTCTTATTTCTTGACTGTTTATGCTAATAATTTTTTGTTTTATTATTTTTTAGCTCAAATGTCACTGGTATAGGTGAAAATGAGTGCTTCTTAACAATCACGCTGAATAAAGTAACTGAGAATGACATTATTGCAAAATTTTGCTGCTATGCCGAGAATGCGGTAGGCAATGTAACAACAGTGGTCACATTATCATTAAAGCAAATAGGTAAATAAGAGACTATAATATGAAGTACAATGTATTTTTAGGTGGCTGAAATAAAGTACCAAAGTTTGAACTACTTAAATTCCATTTAAACCTAACAACAAAAATTTGTAAAACAAGGTAAGACTGTGTTTCCTTGTCCCTTTACATGCTGGATTTGTAGCACACCATACATTATATCCTTATTCTTCAAGCAGTTTTAAAGGCACAGGTTATGGAGTAATCTTCACTTTGCAGTCAATTCACAAAAGGATATCACATGAGATACTTGAGTCATGTAAAAAATGTATTCTAAATATCTCATGCGATATGAAAAATGTCAGTTCACTACAGGTTTATGCGGTATTTACAGCAAATACTAAGAAACACACCAAAATGTCTAGGATGTCTAAACGTCTAAAATCCAATTCACAAAAAAGTTGATGTGAGTTCTCCCCATAATCCCTACCAGACCCTTATCTGAGCATGCAGGAAAGGGGAGGGGGCATGCATGCCCCCTCCCCCAAACCATGCCAGACCACATGCCCTCAGCATAGGGGAGGTGCTTTGGGGGGCCTCTGAATAGAATCTGGAAGAGGGCTCCCAGATCCCAGGGCCCCCCCTTAAGGGTGGGATCAATGATGTCACAAGGACAGGGCCACCCAGTGATGCCATTAGCTCTTCCCTAGTCATCGAAATCCCTGAGTGGCCCTGTCCCCTTGTCATGTCCCCCACCCCCAATGAAAACTTAATAGGCGGGGGAAGCAGCGTGTCAGTTGGTGGGAGCCAAGCATAGGGATCAGCGTTTTTTTTTTCTTGCGCAGGCAGTGGGCAGTGGGCAGCGTTCATTATGTTTGACAATGGATCTGCAGCGGGGGATATTTCTATTTCACTTCTAGCCGCCTTCTTCTGCTGGCGACACAACCACAGGAACTCAGTTAGTGCCTGGGTGTTTGTGATTCCCTCATACTGGACATGCTGATCCCCTTCAGAGGAAGATCCTTACTTAGAAATGGCACATTACAAGCACTTCAGAACAGGAGCACATGAAACTACAGTAATAGTGAGAATTGTGCTGCAGTCCCTGAAAAAATGTTACGTTCCCCTTAGGTCAGTAATGGTGGTCGTTTTTGAGCCAGAGTGCCCAAACTTCATCACAAAACCAACTTATTTTTTGAAAGTGCCAACATTGCAATTAAACTGGAGACACCCAGGTGAGGATCTTACACTCCAAGCGGGATTGTAGTCAATTCAGAACTCACCTGGCTCCAGCGTCCAGTGTCGGTGTGCCTGGCAGTAGCTTCTGCTTTTGTTGGTGCATTTGATCACCCTCCTCACTCTTGACGGTGTCCTCTCAACACCGTCCTCTTGCTACTCTCTGGCTGGTTCAACTCCAAGGGCTGTTGTGGCTTGGGCTCTCTCTCCCTCCTGAACCCCCTCAGCTTCTTTTTCTCACTCTTGTCTCCACACTCCTCTCACCGTTGCTCAGCCCTTTTTTTTCCCGGGCTCCAGGCTGTCCCTCCTCTTATTTTCTCAGGGTATGCTGGGGCTGTAGTTTTTCTTTAAAGGATTAAAAAGGAGCCATAGTCTTCTGGGACTACATGTCCCATGATGCACTTGTCCTGGCTCCTCATTGGTCCTTGACTTCAGCCAATGGGGAGGCAGGAGGAATCAGAGTGGGCGGCGATCCCTGCAAGCACCGCTCTGTCCCGCGCTGCTTGACAGAAGAAGGGGGACAAGCGGGGTAAATACACTTACAGCCTGCTCCCACTTCTCCCCTTGTCACAATGTGGGCAGTGGCAGGGGTTCTCACGTGCCCACAGAGAGAGCTCTGCGTGCCAGCGTTGGCATGCGTGCCAAAGTTTCCTAATCACTGCCTTAGGTTGATAACTGTTCCCTTGTTCTGGAGCAGGGTCTAATACAACACTCCAGCCCCCTGATTTGGCCTCCCTCACAGATACGCAACGTGCAGTCTGTCTGATTAACTACCTCACATCCGCACTACAGCCTATATACGGCTGCAGCGCGGACTTGAATTTTCAGGAGGCCGTTTTTAAACGGCCTCCCAGAAAGACTCTCCCCGCGCGCTCCCGCGAGCGCGCATCGGGGAGAATCTGTGTCGGCCGTGTCCCTTGGACACAGCCGATCACAGATCGTGGTGAATGGCCAATCACAGCGGCCATTCACCACGTGATCAAGCCGTCCAATGAGAGATGATCTCATATGTAAACATATGAGATCATCTCTCATCGCCGGCGCTCCTTCCTCACACAGACACTGCAGTGTGAGGAAGGAGGGGGAGCCGTCAGCCGCCGGGGACACACAGCAATGTAATCAGGGCACTAATCACCAGTGCCCTGATTACTAAAGGTAAAAAAATACACAAATTGCCCCCCTATCAGTGCCCACAGTGCCCGCCATCAGTGCCCCCCATCAATGCCCACAATCAGTGCCCATAGTACTGCCAGTCAGTGCCCATCAGTGCCTGCTCATCTAGGCACTGATGAGCACTGACTGGCAGCACTATGGGCTCTGAGTGTGGGCACTGATGGTGCTGCCCATCAGTGCTCATCAGTGCCGCCCATCAGTGCTCAGCAGTGCCACCCGTCAGTGTCCATCAGTGCCATCCGCCAGTGCCCATCAGTGCCGCCTATCAGTGCCCATCAGTGCCGCCTGTCAGTGCCGCCTCTCAGTGCCCAGCAGTGCCACCTCTCAGTGCCACCTCTCAGTGCCCAGCAGTGCCGCCTATCAGTGCTCATCAGTGCCACCTATCAGTGCCGCCTATCAGTGCCGCCTATCAATGCCGCCTATCAGTGCTTATCAGTGCGGCATATTAGTACCTCCTCATCAGTGCCCATAAGTGCCACCTCATCAGTGCCCATAAGTGCCACCTCATCAGTGCCCATAAGTGCCACCTCATCAGTGCCCATCAGTGCAGCCTATCAGTGCCCATCAGTGCCGCCTCATCAGCGCACATCAGTGAAGGAGAAAAATTTATTTTCAAAATTTACTCGCAGAAAATAAGAAAAACTTTTTTTTTTTCAAAATTTTCTGTCTTTATTCTTTTTTTTTGTAAAAAATAAAAAACCCAGAGATGATTAAATACCACCAAAAGAAAGCTCTATTTGTGTGAAAAAAAATGATAAAAAATTCATATGGGTACAGTGTAGCATGACCGCGCAATTGTCATTCAAAGTGTGACAGCACTGAAAGCTGAAAATTGGCCTGGATGGGAAGGGGGTTTAAGTGCACAGTAGGCAAGTGGTTAAAGAAGATTTCTCTGCTTAATACAGACTGCTAATGGTAATACATTTCAGCCTAAGAATAGTAGGGCTGTACAATATCTTCATATACATACACATAATGCCTCCTTCTGAACATGACCCAAAACATGTCAACATTTATATAATATGGCATTGTACAGTACATTCTGCTCATATATACATACAATTCTACATTAAGTGTATATTGCTATTTCATTTTCTACAGGACATTTCATATCCAGAATCACGGAATCACATTTATCTGTATAATGATTAGTATAATGGTATTATCAGTATAATCGTAATATTAGTATACAGGAAATATACAGGAAATATACAAATCTCATCACTGTGATTTTTCATATGTTTTGTCACTACAGGGAACTGTATTGAATAAATCTAGATAGAGTAATAGTGGTTTTCCTCTGTCGTCTGTCTTTATGGTTTCATAATTGGGTGTTGAGAAAGAACATAGTGTTACAGCAAGTGACTATCTTGGCAAAGGTGTTAAATATACATTTTTGTTTAATATAAAGATTAAAATTGTGATCTATTGCCCATGAAGCTATGCCTCCATCCTGAAACAACTTACACACAGAACAATTAATTTGTCCATGGGACTTTAAATGAGAAAAATGGAAAAAAATACATTTGTTGAACAGTGAATTGGTAAAAAATTATCCATTTATTTAACAATAAATGAAGATCTTATACATATGAGAGCTTAAAAAATACCAAGTTGGTATGTTCCAACTAGCATGCATTGATATACAATGTACAGCAAACTGATATAGTTTTTTTCATTAACATGTTACACATAACCAGATTAGTAAAACATTACAAAAAATTCATCCTAAAACTTGATGTGTTTCGTGAATGTTGTTTCACTCCATCAGGAGCGGATGCCATCAATGTAAGATAAATAAACTAGAAAACAAATTCAAAGAATATATATTAGAGCACTCCCTAAAATAAAGGGAGTACAATACTAATTATACTAGTGTCCTCAATGGAGAATAACTTACAAACCAGCTTGAAAACCGATCTAAAATTACACCATCAAATAACAACTGCTGCAAAGTGTCTAACAGGCAAAAAGAAACAAAGAAAGGGCGCATCGACCTAGCGCATTATCCTCAATAATAGGCATTATTTATGCAACATATAAAATGGCTACTCACAAACACAGGTGTAAAAATGATCATAACAAGCTCAGTTGCTCCAGTGTCAGGAATAGTCCATATGAAAGTCCATAATTCAATGAGATGACGGCTGACGCGTTTCGAGGCTCAGCTTGTTATGATCATTTTTACACCTGTGTTTGTGAGTAGCCATTTTATATGTTGCATAAATAAAGCCTATTATTGAGGATAATGCGCTAGGTGGATGCTCCCTTTCTTTGTTTCTTTTTGCCTGTAGTACCGTTGGACTACCCCAGTCCTTTTTGGGCTGCAAGACCTAGCTATCCAAGACGCCAGCTGTAAGTCCGTGGTGTGTGGTCGGGGAGCTTGGATTCTAAGCGCAGGAGAAGGGTGGTATCACCTTATTGTTTTGCAAAGTGTCTAACCCAGGAGTTGTGGGAGAGAACCATAGCCCCTAAAAGGCAAACCAAGCAGCAGCACAGGAGGATGCATGGATAGAGTTTAAAAATGCTTGAAGCCATGTCTAACAATTTACGATAAACCTTATGGGTGGGGTCAGGACTATCATGTTTGGCTCCCTGCCATGTCTTCTCTTGCCAATTTTCCCCTCTTCTGTTTCCTCACAGGGTAGTCCATCTATGAGTTTCTTACCTCCTTTTTCACCCAGCTGAGTGGTTATTTTGCCTTTTTATTATAGTGTTTCTGCTCTCCACAAATATGTTCATCCTGCTCTGGTTGCAACGTGGTTGCAAGTTGCAAGGCCATCATCACCTGATCCTCTGTTCATGTGTTCAAAACCCTTTTGCCATTTGAGCCTCAGCTGATGCATGCTTTAGGCCTGTTGACCCTTCTTTTTTTCCTGTAGGCTTGTAGCTGCTGTTTTGGGTAATCTGTTGCCCACTTTTTGAATTATTGCTTGGAGTGTGAGAAACAATTCATTTGTTCTCTGTTGTATGATTAGGACAATAGGAATTTTGATGTACCTGTAAATTCTACAACTTGGAGTACAGTACAATAGAGAGGTCCCTCCCCTCTTTTTTTCTGTGATCTCCTTGCTGTATGCTACAAAACTTGAACCCCATTGTATATACAGAGTTCCTAATGGATACACTAGGAGCAGTCTCTGCAAAGCTTTTGCCAGTGTCCAATGATTTTAAGGTAACAGTATATAATCCATGGTCTAAGAATCAATTCCTGTGTCCTATACTCCAAGATGTAGAAATTACAGGTACATCAAAATTCCAACTTTTTTCAACTTATCAAAGAGATAAAACAAAAAAATCTTGTAGAACCTATACTTTTGGTTTCATAATGGAAATAGTGGAAAGCACTAGTGTGGAAATTTTGAGACTAGAGTCCCTAAGAAATATTAGAAGCCAGTTGGTGAAATAATCCATTGGCAACTATCTTGTCATATATGCAAAGCTACTCTTTCTAAAATATATACAATTGCAAATTAGTAGAGTTACAAACATACAAAATCCTTTCTGGCTAAAAATATAGTGTTCATTTGGAGTCAGGCAGCACAATTTAAATTTGTTCCAAAAAAAGTTATTTATTCATTACAGGTATTTATTTAGCACTGACAATTTATGCAGCAACAATTTACACAATTTACATATTCTGAGAACTGGCTTCAAATGATAGAACTTTAGGGACACAGCTATTCGCTTATTTGCGCCATATAAGGTATTTTCTTGTCCAATTTTATTAAAAAGAAAGATCAAAACAATGCATGGGTTTTCTTTTACATGGGTTTTTCTGCATTTCTCTTCCATCCAAACAAATACACATTGAGCAGCTTCCTGGCTTACAGTTGCAGTGCTGCTGCTCTGACCTCACATTTTAGGCCCTTGTTTATCTCCTCAAGACTGTCCTTTCACAAGCTCTGTGCATGTACCCAACAGTTCCACGTTATACTAACTCCCACTTGTCTCCTAGGTGGAGCCCATCTGACTCCTGGGTAGAGACCTCCTCCGTCTGCCAGGGCTGATCCCAGAATTAAAGTCATGATTCTACTAAAAGTCCTGCACACACCTGCTCTATTAGTGTGCTGGTTGGTCACAAAACATGGATACAGGATTGGAGACTTCATCCTTCCCAAATCTTATCCAGTTCCCACCCAGGCCAATACTGGCATTTCTCTCTTACATGTAAAAATCATCCATTTAATTACTTAGAACCCGTAAACATTATATATATATATATATATAGTTAAACAGAGACCCTAGAAAATAAAATGGTGGCTGTTGCAATTTGTTATGTCACACAGTATTTGAGCAGCAATTTTTCAAATGCAATTATGCAATAAAAAAAAAAAAATACACTTTAGTGAATTTTTTATGGAAACAAACACAACATATAACTCGATTTTTGGTAAAATATAAATAATGATGTTAAACCAAGTAAATAGATACAGTACCTAACATATCATGCTTTAAAAATTTAAAACTACAGAACCTAAAAATCTCTATAGGCTATGCTTTAAAAATTACCAGTTTAGAGTTTCCCTATTTTAGCTCTCACTATAATGTTTGTTGTAAGACCACACATGTGTGGTGCGAATGCTGTTTACATACAGTATCTCACAAAAGTGGGTACACCCCTCACATTTTTGTAAATATTTTATTCTATCTTTTCATGTGACAACACTGAATTAATGTCTGAACTGCTGGCAACAAAACAAGAGTACACCCCTAAGTGAAAATGTCCAAATTGGGTCCAATTTGCCATTTTCCCTACCCGGTGTCATGTGACTCATTAGTGTTACAAGGTCTCAGGTGTGAACGGAGAGTAGGTGAGCTAAATTTGGTGTTATCGCTCTCACTCTCTCATACTGGTCACTGGAAGTTCAACGTGGCCCCTCATGGCAAAGAACTCTCTGAGGATCTTAAAAAAAGAATTGTTGCTCTACATAAAGATGGCCTAGGCTATGGGAAACTTGCCAAGACCCTCAAACTGAACTGCAGCACAATGGCTAATACCATACAGCAGTTAAACAGGACAGATTCCACTTAGAACACGCCTCGCCATGGTTGACCAAAGAAGTTGAGTGCACGTGCTCAAATTGGTCTGCGTGGCTGTCGTCCCAGAAGCAACCTCTTCTAAAGATGATGCACAAGAAAGCCCACAAACAATTTGCTGAAGACAAGCAAACTAGGGGCATGGATTACTGGAATGATGTCCTGTGGTCTGATGAAAGCAAGATAAACTTATTTGGTTCAGATGGTGTCAAGCGTGTGTGGTGGCAACCAGGTGAGGAGTACAAAGAGGAGTCAGTACAGGAGTCAGTCTTACCTACAGTCAAGCATGGTGGTGGGAGTGTCATGATCTGGGGCTGCATGAGTGCTGCCGGCACTGGGGAGTTACAGTTCATTGAGGGAACCATGAATGCCAACATGTACTGTGACATACTGAAGCAGAGCATGATCCCCTCCCTTTGGAGACTGGGCCGTAGGGCAGTATTCCAACATGATAATGACCCCAAACACACCTCCAAGATCACCACTGCTATGCTAAAGAAGCTGAGGGTAAAGGTGATGGACTGGCCAAGAATGTCTCAAAACCTAACCCCTTTTGAGCATCTGTGGGGCATGCTCAAATGGAAGGTGGAGGAGCACAAGGTCTCTAACATCCACCAGCTCTGTGATGTCGTCATAGAGGAGTGAAAGAGGACTCCAGTGGCAATCTGTGAAGCTCTGATGACCTCCATGCCCAAAAGGGTTAAGGTAGTGCTAGAAAATAATGGTGGCCACACAAAATATTGACACTTTGGGCCCAATTTGGACATTTCCACTTTGGGATGTTTTGTTGCCAGCGGTTTAGACACTGTGTGTTGAGTTATTTTGAGGGGACAGCAGATTTACACTGTTATACAAGCTGTACACTCACTACTTTACATTGTAGCAAAGTGTAATTTCATCAGTGTTGTCACATGAAAAGATATAATAAAATATTTACAAAAATGTGAGGGGGGTTTACTCACTTTTGTGAGATACTGTATGCGGGCACATCCTAACGAGGGGACGAGGGCATTTTTAAAATTTTACTATTGTTATTTCTTTTATTTTAATTTTTATGCTGTCCCTATAATTTAATCAGGTTTATGCCTATTACAAAAAGTGTAAACATCAGTTTTAATAGGAATAAGGCATGACAGGTCCTCTTCTTAGAGATATCTGGGGTCAATAGGACCCCAGATATCTCCTATACCCTGGAAAGCATGAGTTAAAAAAAAAAAGAAAGAATATTGATCCCTGCTTCCCAGGGAAAAAAACTGGCGTGTTTACATCTGTCAGAGGCGGAAGTGGAATCATGACATTGCTTCTGGCCTCACAAGGTCATAGAGGTGGTCGGGGACCATGCAGTCCATGGCCAGCTCTATAGCAAACCAACCCCGCCGCCGGATCTGATCTAGCTTCCTGATCGCACGGTAGAGGCATTGGAAAGTGCCTGGAGGTCAGCCCCCATAGCCTGTAAAAGCAATCCAGCAGTTAAACAGCCGCTAGGATGGCTTGAACAAGTGAGTAGTCCATCGAGTCCATCAAATTTAATGTCACTTTAAGTTCTGTTTTAGAGCAGAAGCTTAAATGACTTTTAGATATCTTTAAAAAGAGAATGGCTCATGCTAAATATTTACAAAAATAAATATTGAGAAATAGATAATAACAACAGTAAAACAAATGCGAAAAAAAAAAAAAAAGAAAAGTACCTGAAAAGGTTTTTCTTGGTCTATGGATCCACCAGAGTGCAATTCCTGCATCATTAGCTTGGTGTGACGAATCACTGGCTGGATTCACAAGGAATCTTAGCATTGTGCAAAATTTCGATGGAAAATTGCATTAGCTTTGCAGCATTTGTGGACTATTTGGAGAGTCAACCTTTACCCAGATTGAAGAGTTTAGGAGTGTGGGATAGGAGGGCTGAAGCATTTATGATAATTTCAGAAGACCATCCCACAAGGTCAAATTTTAGAACTGTAGCAATATTTTCATATGACCACATGTTACATTCTGGTGACCAATATATTATTTCACAGGATGAAATCCTGATATGATAGACATCAAATATGATATGATTTTGAAACCTATGCTCTTAGCAAGCTGGTGGCTTGAGAGATACTTTGTTAATGGGTTTAATTACCCTGACTTGGGACATGTCAGAGATACTTTGAATTAAAATGTTTTAATGACTAATTTTATATTAGGTTAAATAAAGTCTCTGATTATTCGTGTTCTGTTTACTGTTTTGCTAAGTACTGTTAATGATAGCCATTAACAATTTACAACAGCCTTTAACCAGTCTGTGCAGACTTGATAAACCACATTTACATAATCCCCTTCCCAGCTCAAGCTGTCTCACTGGAATTCATTAAAACTGTTTTACCTGTTTTACCATCTTCTGCTAAGAATGGTAAATGAGATTTATTATAGCTCACTTTGTAAAATGTTCAATCCTATGTTTTGGTCACTGAATTATAAACTTTTGAAAAAATAAGTGACACCTTATTCAATACAACTCCCTATTTTTGTTACTCAGTTTGGGGTTTATTGAACCTTATTTGTATCATACACAAGACTAATTTTGCATGATTATTATCATTAACAGTTTTTCAAGAGATTTTTCCAGTGGTTATATCATGTCTGCTAACTGTGTCAGTTGGTAAACTGATCATACTGTATCAGCCTTCTTATCTATGTGTGTCTTTTTCTCATTTTAACAGACATTGTATTCTTGACATATATATTATGTGGAGCAGTGCTGCTTCTGTTGATCTTACTATTAGGGAGTGGAATGATTTACTTTTACTGGATAGAAATAGTTTTGCTTTACCGAAATTATATATCAAAAGATGAGACCATTGGAGGTAAGATTCAACATAATCTGGTGAATTGTAAACTAAAGCACACTTCACAGACATACAGTTGTATGCTAATAAATAGATTGTGCTACACTATGTAATCAAGATTTTAAGGATATCAATAAGATTGGGTCAAAGATCCCTATTGTAATCCGCCCTAAATGGCAAGAAGAATAATTATGCTTTAAATCTTAAGACAGAATTTAATACTAAGGCAATGTGAATATTAGAAAGTTAGAATTCTTATATATGTGTTTGTTTTAAATGTCAAGCAGTCTACTTGGAATTTTGCCTTTTTGAGAATTCAAATGGCCAGCAAGGGCACTCTCAATTGACAGGGACAGGTTAGCTTGGCTTTTCAGGTAAGTAAGCTTGAGCAACAATGTAAAATTAAATCAGAGAGGCCCACTGAAGAGGCTTTTTGGATATGAAGAGTCGGTTCACATTAGCCCGACTTGTCAGCCTGACAAGTCGCGCTCCCTCGCGGTCCATTGACCGCTACAGGACCCGTTCTAATAGGAGTGACACAAGTCGCTCCGACTTAGAAAAAGGGCCCTGTACTATTTCGGGGCGACCTCGGAGCGACTTGCATAGACTTCCATTATATGAAGTCCCTGCAAGTCGCTCCGAAGTCGTGGTGCAATGTAATGCACAAGTCGCCCCCGAAGTAGTAAAGAGTCATGTCGCGCTAATGTGAACCGGCTCGAAAGGTAATTGTGCTAGTTTCCTTCAGGCAGGACTTTTAATTTTATGGCCAGATGCAGACTTTTATTAATCATTATTTGTGCTATCATGGGCAAAATATATATGCATTACATAAAAAAAGTGTAAATTATATTTAAAAATATATTATTAATATGCATATATACCTACATCTGCTAGTTTGTCGTATGAACAGCCATTGCTGGTCATTGTAAAGTACATTGTAAATTCCTGTTGCTCAATAGACTGAAAAAACACAGTCCAATATAATACGTGTGTGGCAGAGGAGTAACTAGAACCTTCAGGGCCCTGGTGCAAGAAACCACGAAGGGCCCCCCTGACCCCCAAGGCGACCCAGCCCCAAGGGTTACCACTGTACACCTGGATAGGAGGGATGGCAGGGGCCGCATATAGAGGAACTGATCCCCTCAATTTTCTTCTTGCAGCGGAGTAGGGATTGGTTCCTCTATATGCCGCCCCACTGCCCCTCCTATCCAGGTATACAGGGGGGAGGCATTGGCCCCTTGGAGCATGGGGTTAGAATGAGTCGCAGCGGTGGTGTTCGTGACGGGGGGATGGAATGGGATCAGTGACAGCAGTGGTGGTAGCGGTGGGGGATGGATGTGCGGCAGTGGTGGTAGCGGTGGGGGGGATGGATGTGCGGCAGTGGTGGTGGGGGGATGAGTGGCAGTGGTGGCGGGGGAATAGAATGGGATGCAATGAGTGGCAGGTGTGGTGGGGGAATTTGGGATGGGATGAGTGGCAGCCAGTGGTGGTGGTAGTAGTGGGGGTAAGGGATGGGATATGGGGCAGTGGTGGTGGTAGTGGTGGGGGGATGGGATGAGTGGCAGCAGTGGTGGTGGGATGGGATTAGTAGCCGCAGTGGTGGGATGGGATGAGTGGCAGTGGTGGTGGGGGGATAGGTTGGAATGCAATGAGTGGCAGTGGTGGTGGGGGGATGGGATCAGTGGCAGTGGCAATGGTGGTGGTGGTGGTGGGTTGGAATAGGTAGCAGCAGTGGTGGTGGGATGGGATCAGTGATAGCGGTGGTGGGATTGGATCAGTGGCAGCTGTTTTGGTGAAGGGGGTGGGATCAGTGGCCGTGGTGGTGGCGGGGGTGATCAGTGGCTGCGGTGGTGGTGGTGAGAGGGGTGGGATCAGTGGCAGTGGTGAAGGGGAATGGGATCCCACCCCCCCACTGCCACCTCTGCCTCTTACGGACCCCACCCTCCCCAACCACCACCACCACCTCTGTCTCTTACTGATCCCACCCCACCCTCTCACCACCACCTCTGCCACTAATTTCAACCCCCCACCATCATCTCTGCCACTGATCTCACCCCTCCCCCATCACCTCTGCCGTTTACGGATCCCACTCTCCACCACCACCACCATTACCACCTCTGCCTTTTACTGATACCTCCCCCAACCCCACAGGTCTCATCCCTATCCCCCCCATCACCTCTGTTGTAGAGGTCATGGGGGGGGACATGGATGAGACCTGTGGTGGTGGGGGTGGGATCAGTAAGACGCAGAGGTGGTGGTGAGGGGGGTGGGCGGAGGATGGGATTAGTTGCACTGACATCTGGAAGTTAATCACTTACTTGGTCAGTCGGTCAATTCATCTTCAGTATTCACGTGCCTCCAGGGATGCCTCTGTGTCTTGGGGGCTCCTTGCAGAGGGGGTAGCTCCTCCCCTATTCACTCTACTGATGTCAGCTGGTCAGCTGATTTTCTTCTTCAGTGTCCATCTCCGCCTCCCTGTGGCTTCTTCTGTGGAGAAGATAGATGGGGCGGTCCGGACTCCAGTAAAGTGATTAGCTCAGCCTCCCCTTAGAGGCCGGCCGCAAACCCCCCCCCCCCCCTTACAGCAGAACAAACGGATTGGCAGGTGGAAATTTGGGGCTTTCGGCAGCACAGCCAGAACGAACAGTTGGGCTCCCCCACAGTGGCGGAACTCTAGGGCCCAGTTGCAAATGCGACTGCTGCGACCCTTGTAGTTCCACCACTGGTGTGTGGCTTTATGAAGGAGCTCAATGCTAAAGCTATAGAACAGGTGTATCCAATCTGCAGCCCACAGGCTACATGTGGCCCAGGACAGCTATAAAAGGCTGCCCAACACAAAATTGTAAACTTACTTGAAAATTTTGATTTTTAAGGGAAATTTGTTTGTAAAAATGTGTTAACACTTAACGAACACATGCGGCTGAAGAAAAATTTTACAGTATCTCTTTACTGGACTTTTATCTTCCCAAAGGAAAATCTGCCACCATTCACAATCATGCATCTATATTTGTGAGCAACTCTTTTTAAGGATGAAGCACAAGAAGGACAAAATTAGAACCAAAATATCTGTGGAGCAAATTACAAATTCATTGAGAATTGCTACTATATGTATCAAACCAGATATTGATGCTTTAGTTTATGTTGACCTCTTTTGCTTTTATAATAAAAAATTATATAGAAAAATGAAGTTTTATTACTCAGATATGTACATTATCTATATCATTGATTGTTAACCCTTTGCTGACTGCTCACCGTACATATACTGCGGCAGGGTGGCCGCTCTGTGCCGAATCACGTACCTAATACGTGATCTGACACTTACAGGTCAGGGGCTCACTGTGATCACAGTGCAAGCCCGGTGGCAGGTACCGTGGACTCAATATCCGCGGGCAACCGCCGAATGCACAGTACACAGGCAGAACGACAACCTGCCTATATAAACAAGACAGATTGTCGTTTTATTAGTAGGGAAGGTATTGATCCAGTGTTTCTGTTTTCCCCTAGTGAAATCACCATAGTCAAATCACTTTCCACACAGTGAGTAAGCACGGGCTAGGCACACAGTTAACCCTTTGATCGCCCCTGATGTTAACTTCTTCCCAGCCAGTGTCAAATGCACAGTGGCAGCTCATATTTTTTTAGCACTGATCACTGTATTAGTGTCACTGGTCCCTAAAAAGTGTCAAAAGTGTCAGTTAGGTGTCCGATCTGCCAAACTTTTACTGCTCATCAGCTATCCTTATTGTTAATGTATTTTATGTGTGGCCCAAGACATTCCTTCTTCTTCCAATGTGGCCCAGGAAGGTCAAAAGGGTGGACACCCCTGTTATAGAATAAGGAGTAGTAGTGAGACACAACTAGAGAAAAAACAACTTTACTCTAATGTTGTAACAATTATGGTGTAGATTGCAGATGGATATTGTAAGTCATGATGTATGAAAATTCACACAAATTACAAAAGTGTAATAAACGATTAAACAAAATCATATTTTTTCCAGATGATAAAGACTTTGATGCTTTTATATCATATGCATCACAAGGCTCTGAGCTGGATATGGGGACTATGGAAAGCTATTCTGATAACTATGACGAAGAGAGATTTGCAATCCAATTGCTACCAGATGTGCTGGAAGACAAATATAATTACAAACTCTGTATCCTAGAAAGAGACATTTTGCCAGGAGGAGGTGAGACAAGGAGTAGACAGTCTTCAGCACTTTCAGTATGTTTTGAAGCTTTCCCTGTAATAACAGCCTGGGATTTAGTCATGACAGAAAAGTTTGGGAGGCTGCTGCAGGTATTTTCTGGAGCGGCTAGAACAACCTTTCTCAACAAGGGCTCCTCCAGAGGTTGCTAGGTGATTCCATGAGAAAAGAATAATGTCTCCCTCTTAGATACGTTGCCAATAATCTTTTTATCTATCTTTAAGGGGGCATTCTTCCACTGATCACCAATTTAAGGAGAATTCCTCCCACTGACCATCAATGCAAAACACATTATTCCCACTCACTACCAGTTTTGTTGACCATCATTTGTCACAGTGCACGTATCATACCACATAACTTGTTTTTCTCCATGCCTGGCCCAGATTCCCCCAGGTTTTTGTGATTCTAGTTATGCTGTTTTGTCTTTTTCATTGCAAAGTCAGGCATATTATTATTTATAGATATTGTTAATGCTTACATATTGTTTATATTTTTTTAAATATCAATTCTCTTAGCCCGCATTCACACTACCGCGGCACGACTCTGTACTACTTCGGGGGCGACTTGTGAAGTCCCGTGCACCGCGACTTCGGTGCGACTTGCACGGACTTCATATAATGAATGTCTATGCAAGTTGCTCCAAGGTCGCCCCGAAGTAGTACAGGACCCTTTTTCTAAGTTGGAGCGACTTGTGTCGCTCCTATTAGAACGGTTCCTGTAGCAGTCAAAGGACCGCAAGGGGCCGCGACTTGTCAGGCTGACAAGTCGCCTGACAAGTCGCGTTAGTGTGAATGGACTCTTAATTTCGATTAGGAGTTTCTGTTATATTACAGCTTGTCACCAAAAAATTCACTCTGTTAGTACATTTTCCATGTTTTGTCAGTAAAAATAAGTTGTTGGAGGCTTGGCAACCCTGCGAAGTCTGCAGGAACAGGGGCAACAGATAATAATAATACTTATTTAGGTTCCTTTGTCAAGTGAAAATGGCAGATGTGTGTTAGATATGTGCCAAGTTCAATGTTTTGGTGATAAAATCCTTCTATACTGTAATATTTTATTTGTCATAATTATAGTCACTTTTGTTCAGTTGTCATCATCAATAATACTCGTTTGTTTTATTTTATTTATTAAAAAAAGTTTTGATTTTATTTTTATAATGTTCAGTGATGGATTAACAAATAATTATAACTGTAGTATTCCATATCTCACTTCGTATATTTCTTTAATATTTTAGCTTACGTGGAAGACATTGCCAAGATCATTAAAAGAAGCAGAAGAGCTATTTTCATCCTCTCTGAGAAATATATTAGAAGTCCCAAAGTGTTTGAGTTACAAGCAGCCATTACATGCTCGCTGGAGGAGCAGGAAGCTCTTAAACTGATTCTTATTAAATTCAAGCCATTTAAAGAGCCAGAATTCTTGCCAAATGTAGTGAGAAAGGCCCTCAGCACTCTGCCAATGGTGACTTGGAAGGCGGATTTAGATAGTAAAACTTCACAGAACTTAAAATTTTGGAATAGAATCAGGTATTACATGCCAGTTAAAAAGGTGCAGATACGTGGAAAACAATCACTTTAAGAGCCCATTCACACTAGCACGACTTGTGAGGCGACTTGTGTAGCCCCAGGTCGCTTGACATAACAAACGCAATGTTAATCAATCAGTGCCGTCTTAATTGGCACTACTGAAGTCGCTCCGACTTCAGAAAAGGGTCCTGTACTACTTTGAGGCGACCTGTGATCCGACCTGTCCCATATACTTTAATGGGAGTCGCCTCCTTATCTTAATTGAAGCGACTTGTTATCAGACTTTCCAGGAAGAAGAAAGAGATTAGCCAGGCATTCCCCACAGACAAAGTCGCCTGTCTCTTCAAAGTAGTGCACAAGTCTCTTCCAAGTCTCTTCCAAGTCTCTAAACAAGTCTCTTCAAGTCACGGGGCGACTTTCTGGTCGTGGTAGTGTGAACCGGCTCTCAGCAGCAAATGTTCTTTAAACATAAATAACCAAACAAAAAAAAAACTCTGATATTTAATTGTACAAACTATATACATCATATACAGTATGTTGTAATATCATTTTTGGTTTAGGTGGTTGGACCTTTTATGGAGTTTTGTGTATTGGCACTGTGCATCTTAGCCCTAGATCATTATTGTGCTGGCGTTCGACCCACCTGCACAATTGAAAATCTTGATGCTGATCCAGGGCAAACTGGACAGTGCCCCAGTGGAAAAAAGACCAGACTTAGGTTGAGAAACACTTGTTTGTATATATATTATTAAACACAAAAAACACTTTTAAAGACTTTTTTTACATTTTCCTAGACCAGACTATTTCCCCAGACCAAAAGAATAAAGAAGAATAAACATTACCATGGTTTTGGGAGTGTGTAATTGATGACTTTTTATTTACATTTTTCAATGTATTGTGTATTTTTGGGTTTCAAATTAAATGTTCAATATGTCAACCAATAAACAAGCTATAATTTATTTCACTAGAAAAAATCGTCAGCCTACTTTATTAAAAGTATATGTAAACTCTAATTATACAGTACATTTCATTTCCCTTAACTTCCATTTGGTTTGTTAAAAAATATCTAAATGCATTTTGTTATATCACTGAAATGAATACTTGATACCCAGTTGTAGTGCTATTTTAAAGAAAACAGGCACTGAACCAGTTAGTAAATACTAACTTAATATATTGTCACCCAATATGATTGGTAACTAGGCAAGTAGTGTTGGGGGAACATTTCTACCTGAGCATGATTTCGGGCCAAACATTGGCTTTTCACCCGTTTTGCAAACACCCGAATTGTCAGGGTGTTCGACCATTTGTTCGGCCCGCCGAGTATCCCACAATGCGCTGCATGCCGAACAGTGCATTGAAAGCCCTGATTGGCTGAAGCAATGAAGGATTGCCCAATATGGGCACAGAACACGGTCAGAGCCATGTTTTTGATGTCTGTATCCAGTCATGGCTCATTGTTCATAGACCCACCCCCCACTATAAAAGGATCCTTCCCAGAGCAGCCATTTGCAGTGTGATATTGGAGTGGAGATAGATAGAACAGGGCTCTGTTCATTGCTACTAGCAAGTTAGTGTGCTATTGTGATTCTATTGTGAGTGTAGAGCAGGGTTTATCGACCAGTGTGCCATGAAGGGTCCCCAGGTGTGCCACGGCAAAATGACCCCAACTTAGGCAGCTATCTGCTCATTAATCACTGCTGGGCAGTAAGTTGTTACAGCGGTGCCAGTACTGTGCCGGTCCGCTGTCTAAAACTCACTTCCCGCTGCTACGGGCACTCGGGAAGCTGTGCAGGCCTACCGACCGCATCTTGCCAACCAATTACATAATCGGTTGCTGTGGGCGGGTCCGGCATGCAAGCATGGGCTTGCTGGGATGTGCGATCTGGGAGATGCTGGCTGGCGCACCTTTCCCCAGGGGAGGCAAAGCTGAGCGTGAAGTCAGGAGAAAAACCAGGGTGAAGGCTCTTCAGTGGCTGCATTTGAGCTCCTCTGAGCTCCGTGAGGTACAGGTTTTTTAACCTTAGAATGGTGATTGCTTTGTTTGTAATATAAATATACGTAGGTATATTTATAAAAAGATAATGTTTTAATTACTATATTATATTACTGATAGTGGTAACTGTATTTCTTTTTTTTGTATTCCGCTTGCACACTTTTTTTTTTATTGTTTTCCACATGCCCGTCTGCTGCAGTTCGGCCGCAGCGCAGGTGTAGTGCAGGATACCTGTGGTTTTCATGTGCGTTACCTGTGGTTTCCCATAGACTTCTATTATGTCCCTCATTTTTGGTGTGCTTTTCAATTATTAATAATTATTGTTAATAATGTTTTTAGAGTATTTTTTTTAGAGTATTTTTAGTGAAAGTATTTTTTTAGAGTATTTTTAGTGAAAATATTGTTTTGATAAACATTTGCGAAATATCATTGTGCGCTAAAAATCAGTAGCACCTTATTTGTATTCTACGGGTCATGTGCTTTTAGAAGATATATGGTTTGGGGCATATTTAACAAACTCTAAGAGCTGTAAGGGAAAAATAAAAAAGCAATGAAAAAATTGCAGAAATGGCCTGGCCAGCTAAGTATAAAAGTGGAGCACAGGGTCTGGCAGCTAAAGGATTATTCACTGTCTTCTCCCAGAGGGGACAGCTTCCTCCCTGCTGGGAGAAGACAGTGGCTCAGCAGGAGGGATTTCTGCTTCAACACTCTGTGTTGATGGGGGAATGGAGCGAATTTGCTCCCTGCATGGCTGGCCCTAAAGCACAATTTAAACCCTCCTATCCTTTAAAGCCAAGGAAGCTGCTTCTGTTTGATCTGCAACTGCCATGGTGCTGCACATGTGATCAGTTTTGACACCAGCCATTTGAGGGTTTGACAGTTTGAGGACACAAGCAAATGTGACAGTTAGCAGTCTTGGTACTCTAGGAATGTAACTGTTGTTTGAAACCATTAAATCAACGGGTTTAGTTTTGCTTTATGATTTACTGCTGTTCAGGGGCTCTGGGCTTCAGCAAAATGGCAGCCTCCAGCAAGAAGAAACAAGAGCAATGCTGGAGGCAATTTACAGCACACACTCATTTTGAAATTAAAACTAAATTAAATTAAAACTAAAGAACATTATTTTTTATCTAGTTGTTGTGGGTAAAGTTCCGCTTTAGTATATTAATATTTTTTATTTAGGTAAACGTAAATGAATATGTTATGCAATTAATTAATTATTTTTTTTGGCTAACAAATATGCTGCTTCTGTAGACAAGCAATTAAAACACATAAAGCCTTTAGACATTACTGAATCGTTCTATTCGTTAAAAAGAAAAAAAAAATCATATAGTATATTTTTCCAACTCTATATTTTTATTAAACATATTAAGGAAGAGAAAAATGAAAATATACAGCAAACATTGTCCGTATAAGTACTCTGTGGCAGATATCATTTTTAGAAACAGACATTGCAAGATAACAATAACAAGTCAAGATAACAATATATTATGTTAATAAATCTGTAAGTGCTTGATGTAAATGGTATATAATGCTAAAACAAAAATATTAACAAATTCTACAGTACTGCATTTGTCATTATTGTGTTTGATAATATCAAGGTGGCACTTACATGGCTATTCACAAGGTGGCAATATTGTTATGTGTAAACACTGATTGTCAAAGCATATGTTTCATTCCCAGGCACCACACCTTGCCATCATACACTGCTTCTGAACCTAGAGCACTATGTGTGTCAGATTTCACAATAACACAGAGACCTATGTAAAAATTGGGCGGACTAACTTGCACGAGACAAACCTGCCACCGAATAATATATGCTTTTCAATCAAAGAAAATGAACCCTATCTTAAACAAATACTCTGACCAGGTGACTCCTTCAACAAACAGGAACACAATTTCCAACACTAATACTGAAAGCATTGCCTTCTACACATTTTGTGTTTTGCTTTCTTCCTCTGTAACAAAAATGAAATGAGTTTATAGAAAGTATCCATGAGCAATGAAAATACCATGTTATGTGGACGAGATGGTGCTTCCTGAAATCATTTCTGTTATAGTGCTTAGAAAGCTTTAATTACTGCTTGAAAATGGATATACTTCACTTTCTTATTCTACTAATGATTCTGAACAGCACAAGTGGAAGCACAGATATGACTGCAGGGATTATGGAAAATCCAGAAGTACAGGAAAGAATACATGCCTTTTCTGTGGATTACAGCCTGGTCCAAATCCCTTATGAAATCACCCTATGGATCATCCTCGCTTCCTATGCTAAAATTGGTAAGTTCCTAATATGAACATGTCCTTGACTTTTTGGTTTGTCTTTCTTGCCATATTAAAACATTGTGTAGAATTCTTGAAATTAATTATATGTTTTAGCAGTATGCATATACGGTATATATATATATATACTGTATATATTATACAGTATGCAATTTTTTTACAGTGGTGTACTACATCACTCAAAGCAAAGTAGGCATTGTTATAACTGCCACATGTGCTACAATCAAAGCTGGGTACAAAACTGACATTATTTTTCAATGAAAATGCAGAAAATCTGGTTGAAAGAAGACTTTGTAAGGTGTGTGTACATTCAAGCATCTTGTTTGTATAAGTCCCCTTTAGATGAACAAAAGACACAATACATACATTTACTTAAAGCATCCCTGACACTAGGTGGGAAAACACACACTCACACATAGATAGATAGATAGATAGATAGATAGATAGATAGATAGATAGATAGATAGATAGATAGATAGATAGATAGATAGATAGATAGATAGATAGATAGATAGATAGATAGATGGATGGATGGATGGATGGATGGATGGATGGATGGATGGATGGATGGATGGATGGATGGATGGATGGATGGATGGATGGATGGATGGATAGATAGAAAGATAGATAGATAGATAGATAGATAGATAGATAGATAGATAGATAGATAGATAGATAGATAGATAGATAGATAGATAGATAGATAGATAGATAGATAGATAGATAGATAGATAGATAGATAGATAGAGTACTAAGCAGGTGTGAAGAAATGCTTGTAAGTAGGAATGCTTTCAAAAATATATATTTTAATGGTTTTTATCATTTTACAAAACACAAAGTGGTGGAACAAATGAAAAATCTAAATGAAATCAATATTCAGTGTGTCTACTCTTTGGCTTCAAACCAACATCAATTCCTACACTTGCACACTTTGTACACTTATACAAAAATATTGGGTTGTAGCAATAATGAGTGTCTGCAGGCAACACTGATGCATGGTGGAGGTTCCTTGCAAGTTTGGGGCTGCAATTCTGCAAATGAAGTTGGAGATTTGCTTAGGATCAATAGAATCCTTAATGATGAGAAACAGGCAGATAATTATCCATCTTGCCATACCATCAGGGAGGTGTGTTCCCTGTACATCACAGTGCCCTTTATGTCATAGTGTCCCTTACATCACAGTACCCGTCTGTCACAGTGCCCCATATATCATAGTGCCCCTTATGTCACAGTGCCTCTTACATCACAGTCTCCATATGTCACAGTGCCCCATACATCAAAGTGCCCTATGCATCACAGTGCCCCTTACATCACAGTGTCCCTTATGTCATAGTGCCCTTTATTTCACAGTACCTCTTACATCACAGGGCCTCGTACATCACAGTGCCCTTTGCCACACAGTGCCGTTACATTACACTGCTACTTATGTCACAGTGCACCTTAAATCACAGTGCCCTGTACATCCCAGTGCCCTTTACCTCAAAGTGCCCCATACATTACAGTGCCCTTTACCTCCCAGTGCCCCTTTACCTCACAGTGCTCTGTCTGTCACAGTGCCCCGTACAGCACAGTGCCCTTTACCCCACAGTGTCCCTTACATCACAGTGCCCCATACATCACAGTACCCCTTGCATCACCATGTCCCCACATCACAATACCCCTTACATTACACTGCTCCTTACATTACAGTGCCTCTTATGTTACAGTTCCCCATACATCACAGTGCCCTTTACCTCACAGTGCTCCTTACATCATATTGCCCCTTTCATTACAGTGCCCCTTATGTTATAGTGGCCCGTACATCACAGTGCCCTGTACATTACAATGCCCCATTTATCACAGTGCTGCTCACATCACAGTGCCCCATACATCACAGAGCCTGTACATCACAGTGCCCATACATCACAACCCAAAATTTGGGATTTTCTTTTCATTTCACTTTCAACGATAATGGTAAACAGGACAAATAGAGAGGGTAAATTTCCCTAATGGGGGCACATACAACAATAAAAACCTGACAGGTGTTCTAATCCACCTGTACTCTATCCAAAATCTTTTCCCTTATGCAGGCTATACATGGGCCAAATTCGGAACAAATTTTCTTTAAAAAATTAGAAGATTTGTTAGTTTTGTGATCCGATGGTGCTTCCACTGATTTTGAAATTCGACCAACCAAGCCTTAATTTCACCCCATGTTGCTACAGAAAAAAATTTTTGAGGCCGGGAATCTTCGGTCGTTTCTGCGGACCCACAAATGGTGCAAACTTTAAATTAAAATTCTTCGATAAGTATTTTCGAAAGAAAATTATTTCAGAGTTTGACCCATGTATGGCCTTAGTTATACTTTAAGTAAATCAAACCCATTGATTTCCATATTTCCATATTTATTTCCATATTTAGGTTTCTATGCATTGCTGTTGAGAGAACTGATCCAAAAAGGCAGAGACTACTCAAAATACGGCAAAACAGCATTGTAATAGCCTGCGATATTAAGAGAAAATGTGTCTGGACACCAAAATACCACATGCAATCTGCTATAGTGGATGGAACCTATTATTCTTTGCTCCTGCTAGATCACTTTATGCTGGCCCCTTTTGCAGGTATAGCTATGTAAAACATAAAAGCACAGGCTTCCATTTTTGGCATTGTGTCGGAATTAAGAGCCACTATTGGCTATATATCTGCTGACAGTCTAAAGATTTACTGCTGCTCTGGGCTGCAAAATGGAGGCCCACAAACAATAAGAAACAGGAGCAATTCTGGAGGCATTTACAGCACACGCTTATTTTAGTAGCATAATTATTAGGCTAAATGTACATGGGACGTTTGCAAAACTCCTTTGAACGCTGGAATTTAACAGCTACCGGTATGTAAACGACATTTAAAACGTTTAAAACGACCATTGTGTCGCATTTGCATGCGGTCGCATTGTGTCGCATTAGCGGGCGTTTGCACTCAGATCCGTTTTTAGAGGTCAAAAAATCATTCCCCTTTTACAGTAAAAACGCAAGCGCTAAACGCGGATGACCGCGTTTGGCGTTTGAAGCGCCAGTAAACACACGTTCTGAACATCCTGAAGGCAAATAATTGCTTTCCAAAAAACGACACTGAACTCAACTGCTTCTAAATGACTGTAAACGACCCTGTGTACATGGACAGATAAGATAACATAGAGGAGAGGTCAGGGGCTGCTAAAAAAACGCCCAACTGCTCCTAAACGTCCGTTTATCAGCAGCAGTGTACATGAGGCCTAAATGTGGAGTACATGTTCCTTGCTAAAGAACATTATTTTTTTTTTTTTATTAAGTTGTCCTTGGTAAAGTTCTACTTTAAACAATTATAATGAAAAACTGCAGCAGGACATTTAGATTTAGATAATAATTCTAAAATACATTAGGATGTTTTGTTGGCTGTATAGACTAGATACTGAACTGAGGGTTTGAATGCGCAGGGGCCAAACTGGTTAAATCAATTCAATAAAATATTGTTTTGTATTTTTCCTAAATGATATAATTTTATTTCATAGGATTTCATCTTTACCACAAATTGCCAGCAATAATGCCTGAGAGCTGCATTCTGATAGCTATTGGTGTACTACTGGGAGGAATAATTTTCGGGACAGATCACAAAGCGCCACCTGCAATGAGAACTGATATTTATTTCCTTTATCTGTTGCCTCCAATTGTGCTTGAAGGGGGATACTTTCTACCAACGCGCCCTTTTTTTGAAAACATTGGAAGCATTATTTGGTGGTCTGTGATGGGGACACTTATTAATGCCTTTGGCATCGGTCTTTCTCTATATGCCATTTGTCAGATTGAAGCCTTTGCATTAACTGATATTAGTCTACTACAAAGTTTGCTTTTTGGAAGCCTGATATCAGCAGTCGATCCGGTGGCAGTCCTTGCTGTCTTTGAGGAGATATCTGTAAATGAACAGCTATATATGATGATCTTTGGAGAATCTCTGTTGAATGATGGAATAACAGTGGTAAGTCATTTGTTTTAAGTAACTTAATGGTACACAGACAAATAAGAAAAAGACGGGACAGTGTCTATATTTGTATAGACATACCATTCAGCTTTCTCAATCAAAGGATTGCTGCCTTTACCACCACATAAACCATTTTTTTGTAAATGCAATAGGCTACATATATTATAATGTAAAACAAAATAAAAGCAGTCTGTACTTTCCCTTTGGATTCAAATCTACACTGTAAAATTGACAATGGAAATCGAAAGGTTTTTATCTGATTGAATTTATAGGATAGAGTATAGCACGGAAATTAGACCAATGTGTATAGAAAAAATGTACTCCCAAAGACTTTGTAAAGAAAACAAATATTTCAGTAAAGTGATGCAATAAAGGCCAATAGTTTTAAAGTGTTTTAAATCCAAGAACACAAAAAATATATCACAGCTTTACAGTCCTAAACTGTGGTGGCTACATTAGTTTTCCAATAGTCCAATACAGCAAATAATAGCCGATAAACATTGTATAGCAAAAGAGTGGACGTTGAATAAAAGGGGAAACAAATGAGTGTGGCCCAGTAGGGCTAGTCAGAGAGGGTAGGGAGAACAAAAGGAAGGGAGAGAAAGCAGAGAGTACAGATATAGGGGTAAGAAGTTGGTACCGTGTGTGTACATGGATTTATCGTAAAAAAAACAGTCAGGGCACTGGAATTAAGAGTATAATAAGCTGATCAGTGTCAAACCTTATAAAACCAGGTGTAGAGATGGATTTGTGGTGTAAATAAAAAGTGAAATAAAAAAAGGGGAAGGAGAGGGCCTTAGGAGACATATATCAAAATATAATGTTTAGAGTTTCAAAGAACAACCAGGGTGTCTCAATCAGGAGTGCCATTGGTGGTGTAATGTTTTTTGTAGAAATGGGCTTTAGTGAAGGAATATTCCTAATAGGCTCGGTCATTTATTTCAAATGATTTTTATTGAGGTTTTAACACAACTAAAGAAAAAACAAACAATAAAGACGCGGTCGCAGCCGCAATACGAATAATAGGACTGTAATACATAACAGTGTAGCTGCAACATCGCAGATGGTACAAGAACAAGTGAGATGGTCAAGCGTAAAGATATCATAACATGTGCAACAAGGTGGGTTAGATAATCAACAGAGAAAGAATTCATAAGGTACCGCTACGG
This sequence comes from Pelophylax lessonae, assembly GCF_965119305.1. Classification (NCBI taxonomy): domain Eukaryota; kingdom Metazoa; phylum Chordata; class Amphibia; order Anura; family Ranidae; genus Pelophylax; species Pelophylax lessonae. Next base: position 445,702,912 of record NC_138769.1, read on the forward strand.
CAAGGCCGTTATATCAACAGTATATTAAGAGGAGACAAACAAAGCTAAGGGGAAGAGGAGGGTGTTGGGGATGCTGTAGCTTGAGGTGGGGGGTCCGTGTTGGCAGCCGCAGGAGGGAGGCATCCCCCATGCCCCTGCCCCCACGGGTCCCAGTTGGATGCAAAGGAGGCATATGAGGAAGTACGCAACGCCAGTAGACGTTCATATTGGTAATTCAGTTGGACCTGTGAAACCACCTCTGAGGGGTTGGGAGATGAGGGGTCGTGCCAATGACGAGCTATAGCTAGTGAGGAGGCAAGCAAATTGTGGGATACTAGCGTCCGGTATGGCGGGGGAAAGAGATCAATCCCCAGGAGCAAGAGGGCAAGGGCAGGATTTGGGCTTACAGTAACATTCGTGATACTAGCTAGGACGGAAAAAATCTTCTTCCAGAAACTCGTGAGAGATTTACAAGACCAAAATGTGTGTAGGATGGTGCCCGTAGCCCCACAGTCTTGCCAGCAGAGTGGAGACACCGTGGGGTAGAAGCGCAACAGTAACAAGGGAGTCCGATACCATCTGGTCAAGAGTTTCTGGAATGTTTCCCAATGGTTAATGCAATGAGAGGATGTATATGCCTGTTTTAGGGCCAAGGCCCATTGGTGAAGAGGGAATTCTCTGCCAAGGTCTGTTTCCCAAGCCTTCATCAGGGGGGTTTTGGACATTTGATTTTTATTGTTAAGCAGGGAGTAGAATAGGGTAATGCCTTTGGTGTGTGGTTTAGGATTTGAGAGGTGATGCCAGGCCTGAAAGTCCAAGTTGAGGGAGGGGGGGGGTATTTGAGGAGAAAGGACGAGATGCGGGTGTAGGAGTACATGGCCTTTTTGGGAATACCGTGCATTGAGGACAATGTTTCAAAGGGCAAGAGGGTTGTGCCGGAATATAGCTGGTCTATCCATAGAATGTTGGCTGCTTGAAACAGAGTCAGGGAGAGATGTGGGATCAGAGACTCCAATGTTTTGAGGGGAAGTCTAATTTTGGTATTGGATCTCCATGCCAGAATGGAGGCCCGGGTAGGGGGGGGGTAGGTCGGTAAGGGAGAGCGGTTTCCAAGAGTCTGCTAAGAGCAGAAGGGAGAGATCCGATGTGTGGGAACAAGCTGCTTCTAGGGTTACCCAGCAAGAGGCCCTGCGTTTATCGAACCAGCAGGGGAGTTGAGCCAACAAGGAGGCTAAGTAGTAGTCTCCAATTTCGGGAAGACCCAAGCCCCCTACTCTCCTGTGGAGTGTAAGGTGCTTGAGGGCACATCTGGCTTTCTTACCCTGCCAAGCAAAGCGTTTCATGTGGACCGACAGTTTGTTGAGTTGGAGAGAGGACAGTGGTATGGGGAGAGTTCTAAAAAGATATAAGATCTTGGGGAGGAGAAGCATTTTTAATGTAGCAACCCTGCCTACCCACGAGATCTCATGCTTCATCAGGGTCGTCAGGTCTTTAGTGAGTTGGAAGAGAAGACGGTCGAGGTTGAGGGAGGACATTTTGGAAATGGTGGGGGCTAGGGAGATACCCAAGTAAGTTATGGATTGATCGGTCCAGGGGTAGGGGAGGGAAGAGGAGAGATGTAATTTCGCGTGAGCGTTCACACCTAGGTCAAGGGTGACCGATTTAGAGAAGTTTACCTTATAGAAGGAGATTGCGCTAAAGTCCTGTAGAAGCTTGTGGGCGAAGGGGAGGGAGACGATGGGATTTGTCAGGGAGAGGATGATATCGTCTGTGAAGAGATTTATGGTGTGGGATTGGTGGTTTAGTTTAAAGCCAGTGATGTGTGGATGCGATCTGACAGCTTCGGCCAAGGGTTCTATGGCAAGATTGAAGATGGAGGGTGAGAGGGGACAACCCTGACGTGTGCCATTCGTTATGTCAAACAACTTCGAGAGCATACCATTGGTCAGGACTTTAGCAGAGGGACAAGAGTATAGTGCTAGAATGGAGGATAGAATCTGGCCCTGGAAACCGAACTTTCGCAGCGTTGCTGTAAGGTACCCCAAATGGACTCGGTCGATCGCCTTCTCTGCGTCTATGGAGAGAAGCAGAGACGGCGTTCGACTAGTTTTGGCGTGGTGTATAAGGTTGATCATGCGGCGAGTGGCGTCCGAGGGTTGGCGACCGAGCATGAAGCCGGACTGGTCCAGACCTATGAGGGAAGGGAGCACTAGGTGAAGTCTGTTAGCCAATAATTTCGTGTAGATTTTAACATCCACGTTTAGGAGTGATATGGGGCGGAAATTTGACGGGGTATCTGGAGGCTTTCCAGGTTTAGGGATGGTGACCACATGGGCAAGGAGCATTTCTTTGGGGAAGGAGCCGTTAGAGGCCGCTGATTGGAAAACTGCAAGGAGATGAGGGGATAAAACTGGAAAGTCGTTTTTAAAATATTCTGAGGACAAACCGTCGGGGCCCGGGGATTTGCCGTTGGGTAAGGAGTTAACTACTTTGGAGATCTCCTCTTCAGTGAAGGGGAGATTAAGAGATTCAAGCTGGGACATAGATAGGGAGGGGAGGCGAAGTTTAGAGAGGAAATCAGTAATGCTGGCATCAGTGGGTTGAGGTGTGGAGGTACAGGTGGAAAGGTTGTATAAGGATCCATAATAGTCTGAGAATGCGTCGGCAATCGACTGAGGGTTCGTCAGGGTGACATGGGTATGGGGGTGGACCAGGGAGGAGATCTTTGTTTTGGATCTGTGTGCCTTGAGGCGGTTGGCAAGGAGTTTGCCAGCCTTGTTGTTGTTGGCATAATAATCAAGTTTCAATTTGCGCATATTGTTATCGTGTTGGGAGGACAGGAGTTCTCTAAGGGAGTGACGGAGGGCAGCTATCTCGTCTGCTAGGGCTTGGGAGGGGGAAGTCATATTTTGGGCATCCAGGGTGCGGAGATCAGCTAGGGTTTTGTCGAATTTGAGACGGAAGGACTTACGGCGTTGGGCATTGAGTTTAAGGAGGATACCCCTGATGAAGGCTTTGTGGGCACACCAGTGATTAAACACATTTGTATCCGAGGGAGAGTTCAATTAGAAATACTGTTGGAGCTCCTGGGATATAAGTTGTCGGGTACTAGGGTCTTGAAAAAGGGACGTGTTACACCTCCATATTCTCGCCGTGGCAAAGGAGTTCCCTTCTTCTAGAAGGATGGATATCGGAGCGTGGTCAGACCACACAATATCATGTATAGAGGCTTCAGTGACTCTCTGCAGGAGAGTTTTGTCAAATAAAAAGAAATCTAGGCGAGAATAGGAGTTGTGACAGGGGGAGTAATAAGTATAGGATCTTTCGGTGGAGTGTATACAGCGCCAGGCGTCGTATAAGTCCTTCGAACGCAGCAGAGCCGCCAGGGAGGGGGCTCCTCTGCCACGCGGGGAGGACGTATCGAGGTCTAGACTGACTGGTGTATTCAGATCACACTATGAGATTACCATACCTCGAGCGTGACACTTTTTTTACTAGCTGGCGGAGAAACTTGACCTGTCTGGAGTTAGGTGCATATGCAGACACTAGGGTGAGCGGTAGGTTATTAATAATACATTTCAGTACAATATAGCGACCATCTGGATCTATGGTGGAGTCTGTAAGAGAGAATGTTACCGTATAGCGATCATCACGCCTCTCTTCTTTTCTTTGGCCGAGGCCTGAAAGACATGAGGGAAGGCCGGGTGCGAGCATTTCGGAGAAGCAGAAATGTCAAAGTGGGTCTCCTGGACTGCTAAAATGTCTGCTTTCAGGTGTAAAGCCTCTTGCCATAAGAATCTTACTGGGCCGGGTGGTTGAGTCCCCGGGCATTAATGGAGACAAACTTTACACCCATTGCAGATGGACAGGAGGGGGTTTAAGGTTCCTTCGCTGGAATGAAATAGGCTCGGTCATTTAAAAGGGGTATGATCGATGTGGTTTTGGAGGGGGATGGTGTTTTCCAGTTACGGGCAATAAGTACACAGACTGCAACAAAAATGTTGGTAAGTACAGCTTGAAAATCTGAGGGCCATGAATCCATCTCTAAACCTAGTAAAGCAAGTCAAGTAACATAGGATATGAATGAAAAAAAACTTGAGTGCAAAAGTTCAGTATGACAGGGCAATTCTACCAAATGTGAAATGTTCATCTCACAGATCCGCAATTCCTCCAGCATAAAGGAGATTGAATTGGATAAAATGAAGCAAGCTTTACAGGGGTAAAGTACTAGTTGTACAAGGGTTTCTGGGAAGATTCCCAGTGTGTAATGCGTCATGAATATTTCAGGGGTAGGGAAGATGCTGTTTGCCACTGTTGGGAAGTAGCTGTAAAACTAAGTTCTGTTTCCCAGGATTGTGGTATAGTTGATTCTTCCAAAGAGGATAGGCTGTTGAGCAGTGCTGCCAACCCCCTGAAGTGAAATTTATTGGCAGGACACCAAAATTTACAAACGGCACCAATTTTTTTACTGACAAAATATCATTAAATTTACTGACAGAGCCGCATTTTTTACTGACACTGCAAAAAATTAACCAAAATTACCATTTTCAGTGCTAAACAGTACAAATATCAATATTTTAACTATAAACATGTAGCTAGTGCTATTAGCAATGTGTTTAAGTTAATTAAAAGTCAAAAACCATAGATCTCCATTTACAAGGAAAGGTCAGGTTACTATAAGCCAGCCAGCACAGAGTTCCCCCTTACATCAGAGTCTGCAGGAATCCCCCTTACAGTGGAAGTGAACTCTTATATTAAGGGGAACGTTGCAGATCATGATCTAAGGGGGAAACTCTGATGTAAGGGGGGCTCTGATGACCAGAGGCCACCTTATATCAGAGTCCACTGCGTTCCCCTTTACATCAGAGTTTCCACTTACATAAGGGTCCACAGAGTTACCGTTTTCACCATAAGGGGGAATCTTGCAGACTCTGATGTAAAGGGGAATGCCAGGAACTCTGATGTGGGGGGCACTCTGGTGACCAGGGACCGCCTTCCGCAGAGTAAATACACTAAGGTAAGGGGGGATTACTAATATAGGGGGACCTTTATATCAGTGCCCACTTACATCATTGTATTCACTGCCCCCTTACATCAGTGACCCCCCTCCCCCATCAGACTGGCCTGGCGGTGCTGTCCCTAACCTCCTCTAGGGTGCACCATGCCGGGCTTAGTCAGACGGCTCCAGGTTAGTGGCTGTGGTTTTATCCTATAGTCTCCTCTCCACAGTCCACACATGTCTGACTTCTCCCTTGACCCCCCATCCCGGTGGTGCTCTCACTCTTGATTCCTCTCCAGACTTCCCCTCAAAGACTGCAGACATGATAAAAGACAAGAGATAGTCAGAGGTTGCTAACATGATACAAGAGATGGTTAGAGGCTACGTACATGATACAGGAGATGGTCAGAGACTGTGGACATGGTACAGGAGATGGTCAGAGACTGTGGACATGGTACATGAGGTTGTCAGAGGCTGTGGACATAGTACAGGAGATGGTAAGAGACTGTGGATACGGTACAAGAGATAGTCAGAGACTGTGAACATGGTACAGGAGATGGTCAGAGACTATGGATATGGTACAGGAGAGGGTCAGAGACTGCAGACATGATACAAGAGATGATTAATGACTGCGGACATGGAACAGGAGGTGGTCAGAGACTGCGGACATGGTACAGGAGGTGGCTAGAGACTGCAGTCATGGTACAGGAGGTGGTCAGAGACTGTGGTCATGGTACAGGAGGTGGTCAGAGACTGCGGTCATGGTACAGGAGGTGGTCAGAGACTTCGGTCATGGTACAGGAGGTGGTCGGAGACTGCGGTCATGGTACAGGAGGGGGTCAGAGACTGCGGTCATGGTACAGGAGGTGGTCAGGGACTGCAGTCATGGTACAGGAGGTAGTCAGAGACTGCTGACATGGTACAGGAGATGGTTAGAGGCTGCTGACATGGTACAGGAGGTGGTCAGAGGCTGCGCAGACATGGTAGTTCCTCCTCTGTCCCCCTTGATGTTACCTCTCGACATAAGTGTCTTCCTGTGCCACTTTCACCTGCGTCCACCCGGCCAAGCTTGTACGAGGTTTCCCAAGCCAGGCAGGCATCTGAACGGCGCATTCGCAGTTACAATGTTGGCCCACAACCATCTTTCTTATGGGCACTGCTGCCCATAACGGGAATTTATGGGCAGCCTGAAAATGGGCTGAAATTTATGGGCTGCCCATAAAATAGCAGGCGGTTGGCAACACTGCCATTGAGAAGGGCATATATCAGTGCAATGCCTTTACAGTTAAGTTGTGTAGAGTCGTATATATTCAAGAGTTTATCCATGAGAGAGGACTTGTCGAGCTTGATATGCTGAAGCACATAGCATATTTGAAGGTATTTGAAAAAAGTTGAGGTCGGGATGGAATAAGTCATATTCCGATCCTGAAAAAAATCTTAGGTGCATGTCCTTCTATAGGTGAGATATCGTATGCATACCAGCCGATTCCCTAGACTGCAAGGATATGTCGGGGATAAGATTAAGTTTAGTTTCTGTAGGACCTTAATGATAAGGAAGATCTATTAGGGAGGTCAAAACTCTAGAATAAAATTGTTGCTAGATGGTGGCTTGTAGGTTGTGGGTGGAGGATCATTGCTCCCAAGATGCGTTTCAGATCAAATTTCAGAGCAGTTTGTTCAATTTGAGTCCATGAAACCGTTGAGGTCAGGTTCCACCACATCTTCAGTTGTGCCATATTGGAGGCTTTCCTCATAGCTCCTAGGCATAGAAATTTAACAGAAGTAAAGAGATATAGCTGATGTTATCCAAGGACATTTGCTTCTCCAGATCAAAGAGTTCAGTATCGATTGAATCTTTTTTAATTGTGCAGAAAAGAAAGGTATTGGTAGTTAAAGGTATTTTTTAAAAAAACAGCGAACTGAACAAAAACAACTGTGGAGCTTGGAAGGAGCTTGCTCTACTATGTGAAGTTAGTACAGCAATCTCCAAGCTAAGCTATTGTGTTCTGACAGGGGGACCTCCCCCCCTCAGAACATACAGGTCAGCACTGGCATCCTGTGGCTGCCAGCGCTGATTGGACGCTGGTTTTCGAGCATGCCTATTTGACAGAAGTCAGCTTTTTGGCTAGCTTCTGGGAGACAGGCTGATGTACACACAGGCTGAATGTCAGCTGGTTTCTATTTAACCAGCCAATACTGGTCGATATTTGGCCCATGTACCAGGCTTTACAGACTGTATATACCACAGCTGGAGATTTACCTTCACTTCCTGTCCCATAGCCAAACAGGGAGAGAGAGAAAATCTCTGCAAATTAAGAGAACTCCTTGGGGCCCCCTAGGTCACTAGAACTAGTGTCCCCATTGTAAGATTTCCCCTCTATTACTTTTCTGGGGAAAACTCAAAATGTAATACTTTCTTTCACTTTCACTTTTGCTGGGTAACTTTAAGTCAGACTTACATGGGTTGAAATTCAGCCGGTTTAGCAGGGACCAGCCAAGTTCTGATTCTTGTATGGGTATTTGAGTTTTGATCCTTGCAGGGTAGTTGTACAGAAGTCGATCTACCAATCAATTTCTATACAACCTGCCCATTGGAAGATTTCCACTCAATCAGCTATAGTCTGCAGTTCTAGTTTACTTTATCTTTATTACATTTTTCTCACATACCATGAATATTTACCAAATGCATTTACAACACCATATAACACAATTGTAAACCCTTATGTAAACCCTTACCACCCACAACCCACTGCAAAAAAAACAAAACAAAAAAAACTTTAATAAAAGCTCTCCCCTTGAGCCACATTGTTAATTTACAGTACCACAACCTCTTACTTGCCTCTTATCACAATTTTTTGCACCAATCTAATTTTCTGTTTCTTAAACTCCAACCACCTCTCCCTGGTCTTTAAAAATGTTTCCATCAAATCCTCGCTAGAATGATACAATTCTTTCATGGTACAAATATATTCCACCCTCCTTAGCCCATTTCCCATAGATTGAAATTCTTGTAAGCCCCAGAAATTTGGAATCAGTCCTTTGGCTGTGTTTATTAAGTGGGGAGTAAGTGATTTCCTATACTATCCTACTGAATTCACTGTACCATGAAACCAGCATATCCATGGTTCCCTGGGTATCGCAGTAACAGTGATTTCTTGTACTAACAGAATTATCCCCCTCCAGGACTCTTGTGTTTTAACACAACCCCACCACATGTGAAACATAGTCCCACTTTTATTGCACCCTCTCCGACATAATGGTGACTTTCCTTCTGCATATTTATGTGCCCTAACTGGTGTAATGTAATTATTTTAATGATTTTGTCTCCACTAGTACATCAGTGGAATTTGAGATAAAGTCATTTATCACTGGAGTAGTTTACCCACTGCAGTGCCCATTTGGGCTACAATATGTGGGAAGGACCAAGCGCCCCCTTCAGCTTTGATTTAACGAGCACAATTATAATATCAGAAATTGTTTTAAACACCATTCTGTATCCATGCATTACTCTGTAGTGCATAACAGAGATCCCACAAACACAGTATTTTTGGGGATAGATAAATATAGCCCCCACTGTAGAGGAAACTCCTTGGTGAGAGAGATCTCTAAGCTTGAGATGTCCTGGAACTATAAGGTTAAATCCTATGTTCATTATAGGCTGAATGTAGATTTCAATGCCTTTATTGACAACTCTTGAAACCTAATGAGCAAATTTAGGATTAGTGCCATGGTATATGACTTTTATCGTTGCATTTGCCTTGTAAACTTGATCTGAGTCTGGTGCATCAGTCTAAATTAATTTTTAGGATTTTTTTTTTTTGAGTTGTCCCTCCTCATTTTAATCTTTGTTTTGTTTTTATTCCTGTTTTTTTCCCTTTGTAACCATTTTTATTATCTAGTTTTTCTGCCACAGGCATTTCTTTTTGTTACCTTTGGATATAAGACCAATATCTCTTGCTGATTTGAATTTATTATTTGTTGGATAATGTAATTTATCCAATCTATGTTGCTGCCCTTGGATGGGTAGACAGGAGCTTCATAATATAACATTTGGGCCTCTGCTCATATAAGGTCCTTATCGTATCTTTATTGTTATTTGTATATATATTCGGTATTTGTTATTTCTTAATTTGACCACTAGGGGCCTGCCTTGTTACATCTGGAAAGTGACCATTTGTTGATTTTGGTGACACTTCCTGTTGCCCGGATTCAAGTAATGTTAGGTTGATGGTGGCCATTTAGTTTGTTTGGGTATGTAGATCTATTTTTGATTTAATGTGCATTATTATTTGTTCGTTTGCGGTCAATTATTTACATGAGAGTAGCTTTGTTCCGCCTAGTCCTTGACACTTAGCCTTTGATCATTAGGTTTGGTTTTAGCTATTTTGTTGTGATATATCCAATTGGTTTTAATCTACTCTAAGGGTCCTATGAGGTTGTGTCAAGGTCTCACCTTGCCTCCCTGTTGTCAACCATCATGGACATGTAGACGTGTAGACGTGTAGACTGCGGCCTCTTATAGACTCTGGTTGCATCATCACTTGCCTGCTGCCTGGGCTTTGCACAGTGATGATGCTGCACACCTGACTATACCTATCACTTGATGGGTTGCAGTCTTTGCCCTTGCATTTGTGCTCCAAGGTGCATCTCTGCTAGCAGTCTTCTGTTCTCCGTGTTCCTCCGTGTAGGACCTGGCTTGGCTGACAACTCTCCTGGCTCTCGATCCCGCATCGGCAGACGACCCGACATCGGTAGACTACCTGCTTCTAGACTTGACCCTGGCTTGTTCCTGCTTTTACTTCCTCACTCTTGCTGTGGATTTATTGTTGTTTGCTAAAATAAACTGCTTTATTTTATCTGCATCCCCATGTGGCCTGGTTTCCTGGCACCCTGACAGGTTGTTTATAATTATTTATATTGTTGTTTGCAAGTTTAACCCGTTTTCGGGGAAGGGATAGCCAATTTCAATTTTGAGTAAGATGTTATTCTCATTCTAACCACTGGGGGCTGTTGTACTGGCTTTTTAGTGGTACAGACCTTTTTTAGTGGTATCCCTTCGCCGCCATATAGGATGCAGATGTATTGTTTTTAATCAAACACTTTTTTATATTTTTTTTTGTTCTATTGTATATTTTCTTGTTCTAGGATTTTTTTTTAATTTTGATAAAGGGACATTTATTTATCAATATTATGACAAGAGGGAGATCCTGGACCCATTTAATATGTGTGGTAATATTCCCTCTTCCAAAACGGCGAATAGCTAGGCAGACTGCCCGAGGTTGAGACTGAGGCGTGGTATTTATAACAGTGAGTCAGCACGCCTGTGCCCCAGAATGTCAGTGTGCGATGAAACGCATCGGGCGAAGTGACATGCCGACGTCACCGATCTCAGAAGAATGGGCGTTTTTCGATCCCAGAAGGATGGGTGTTAATGCTATAGCCGGCCGGCTTATGACTATTCAATATATATTTTATGCGATTTTGATGTAACTGCAATTTATTTTAAGTTAGATTAAAGTTTTTATGGTTTTATACTATGGCAGCTCTTACATCTTTTTGGGGAACTTCTATGAGCATTACAATCTGAGGGTGGATTTTGTGCCATACAGGCTCATTGGAGGGTTCCGGCTGATTTCTGAGACTGAGCCGTGATTGTTGCTGCACCTCTGCTGTGGGAAATCCATATATGATGGGAGTTGCTATCTTCATACCCTTCTTGTACGGATAACGGCCCTGGCTGGGTATTAGCCACAAGCAGTATAGACTTCCCGTGATAGGTGTTGCTGCATCTTTGCTGTGGGAAATCCATATATGGTGGGAGTTGCTATCTTCATACCCTTCTTCTACGGATAAAGGCCCTGGCTGGGTATTAGTCACAAGCGGTATAGAACTCCAGTGATAGGAGGTCCATGCAAGCTGGTAAGCGCGCATTTTTTATGGTGGTGGTTACACTTGATTTGCGGTGTTGGATGGTGTTAGTATCACTGGAAGGAAACTTTTCGTCCTAATTTTGACTTTTCATATACCTCATTACTGTTTGCACTGTTAGTGTAACACTAATTTATGATTATCCATATTGGTATTATCCTCACTAAATGGACTATTTTCCTTAGGTTGTTTTTGATTTAGTTAATCACAATTTATGTTTGTGGTTTAGCGCAGCTGTAATGACAACCAGTATTTTAGGCTCTGCCTCAGCAGTTATAATATATCTGTGAAATACGTGTCAGGTCTGCCTGTAAACTAAGCAACTTCTCGAGAGAAAGTAAATTCTCTTTTTCTCATATAGGTTGAGGCAGTGTTGCTATGAAATGCCTTAACTGGCAAAACCTCCACTCATCTAAAGGTACAGTGCCCCATTTGTGCCTGAACTATTGCATAGTGTTTGCGACCCCACCCTTCATAATATCCTTCAATTTCACATTTTTATCCTTTGTCCATGCTAAAAAAAAAAAAAATCCTTTATTCCCCGTGGAAAATAACTTGTGCCACTAAGGTAGATTATACTCCCTTTTAAATTCTCTAAAAATTGCATCCCATATATATTTCTTGTTAATGGGCATATGTCTTTAGACAACAACTGCCTCTGTTGCGGAACCCAAACCATCTTCCTCAGTGGCTCCATCACTTAACTTTTCCTCTACTTGCCAAATAAACCCTAAAATAAGAGATTTCAATGCCTTAAACTATGTATACAGTAAGTGAATATGATGCATCTGAAATTAATAAATTACTTTTGGAACTCTCTCCATTTTATTAATATTTATTTGTCCTACCCAGGAAAGTATCCTTACTGAGAGTTTATTTTATTTTAGCTTGACATAAATTCTTAATCAATAGTTGTATTTTTAGCCCTAAATATTTTAACTCTGTATTTCTACAAGTAGAGGGAAACTGACAGGGCTGATGATATAAATCACAGAGCACCATGCAGGCTAAATGACAGCCTCCCCAGAAAGTAAAAATCAATAAAATACACTAAAATCATTATTAGCCGACACAACATACAAGATACTGTATGATAAGATGAGGAGTACAGGAGTGAAACACTGCAGGGAAACTAACCGGGCACAATCAATTGGACTGGGAAAGGAGAGAGATCGGAACAAGGTGGTGGCTGCAGGGATGGGGGGGGGGGGGGGTGATAGCTGGGATGGAGAGTGAGTTGGGACTTGGAAGGAGAAAGGGGGGGATGGAAAACAAAGTTACAGAGGTAAAAATAGGAGACCCTGAACAAGCCGAGTCCCAGACTGAGCGCAGCTAACATTAGAGGACTGAGCTGCACTGCGATAGAATGGCAGGTGGCTGTAAAACAGTGTAGTTTAGTGGCTGCAAATATAGCAGGAAGGAAGAGTGACTGGGGAAGAGAGCTGCTTGTCAGGTGCCTGGGCTTCCCTTTATAACTGATCGGGCCTGGGCTCCATACAGGAGGATAGGTGGTATCCCCTTATCAGCGGCCCTGGGAACTGACTATTTATTAATACCTGTTCGTCCAGTGTCATACAAATGTTTAAAATCTCTGACTTTCATAGATTCATTTTAAAGTTAGATAACTCTCCATAAGGTTTTTAACTACTTTATTATATTCAATAATTTTACTCTGGGATTGGTCACGGAGAACAATATATTGTCAGCATAAGCTGCCACTTTGTGCTCCAGCTCCCCCATCTTCACTCCTTTTATATCTACATTTGCCTGAATTGTTGCCAAGAGGGGCTCTAATGATAGAACAAATAACAGGGCTGAAAGAGGGCACCCCGTCTTGTTCCGTTGAGTAGTTCAAACGATTTGGACAAGCTGCTATTAATACGTACTCTGGTTGTAGGGTGTTGATATAAAGCCCTTATCCATTGAAGTATCCTTGGACCGAGTCCAAAACATCTCCAGTGTTATCAGCATCTATTGACAGGAACAGAACTAGGGACCTTCCACAACTAACTTCATATAACAGCAAAAGAGATCTTAGCTGTTATCTTCCCCTTCCAGCTATAAATCCTTCTTGGTTGGAAGTTGTACATTGTGCCATCAGTTTCTTTAACCTGGTAGCTGATACTGTTGCATATAATTACATTCGTAAAGTGTTTTTACATCTATATGTATTATTAGAAAATGTTATAATGCAATGGAAATAATGATCATCATACACGATATTATTACAAGCTCACCTGCGGGAGGAAACAGTCATTAGAAGACAAGCGGTGCAAACAGCAGTGTCTTTGCATTGTTACAAGCCAACATGGTTTCGCTGTAAACCACAAAACAAGCTAAGTGTATGTACTTGGTTCTTTTAACTATTGTTCTGTGAGATCAAAGGACTTGCAGTACAACTAGGAATGTCAGCTTTAATGTACATAATGAACAAAAAAGGTGATGGTTGGTCAGCAGACAAATCATAGTTGCTGTTTGCATTATATAGTTTCTATGTCCACAGGTAATTTGTTCCATGTCACACCTGCTGTAGGCATTAGCCCATGCATTTTTAATAATGACTTGTGTTATATGTTCAGGAACAGAGTGATATAATAGTTAAAAAAAAAAAAAAAAACTCAGTACACTACTGCAAACATGCCAAATGTAAACACTAAAACTAACCTTTGTAGGTTTCTTGTGTGATAGTTCTTATCTATGCAGCTAAAAATTTCAGTGCACATTGATATTCTCATAGCACTAATATAAAATGACAAATGTTTGATAAATGTTTGTAAAGAATTACAAAGAAAGCAGACTGTGAAACAGGTGCAGGTGCAATTTATCTCAGTAGGTGCACCTTTTAAAAATGTGTCTGTTCTGATTCACGAAAGGAACACACTTTTCATGTACTGTAGCTAGTGAAGCTGCATTAACTTCACACATTCAGTCCTGCGTGTGAATGTGCCTGGGTTTGGTTAACCACTTTCCCACCGGAGGATTTTGCAACTTAAAGACCAGACCCCTTTTTTCAACTTGGCACTTCGTGACTTTAACTGATAATTGCTCGGTCATGCAATGCTGTACCTAAACCAAATTTACGTCCTTTTTTTCCCACAAACAGAGCTTTCTTTTGGTGGTATTTGATCGCCTCTGCGCTTTTTATTTTTTGCGATATTAATAAAAAAATAGCGAAAATTTTGCAAAAAAATTACATTTTCAACTTTGTCTTATAAAAAATATCCAATATTCTCAATTTATGTCATTTTTTTTTGCCAAAATATATTTAGCTACATGTCTTTGACAAAAAAAAAATCAATGAGCGTATTTTTATTGGTTTGCGCAAAAGTTATAGCGTCTACAAACTATGGTGTAAATAGTGAAATTTACGCAGCTTTAATTTCTGACTGCCAATCTCATTTCATGAAGTGCTAAAATGGCGGGGCAGTACAAAACCCCCCCAAACTACCACTTTTTGGAAAGTAGACATCCTAAGGAATGTCCTGACAGGCATGTTGAGCTCATTGACTATTTCATTTTTTTGTCACAGGTGTTTGAAAAATGACTAAAAAAAAATTTTTTTTTTTTTTTACACAAAGTTGTCATTGAAATGATATATTGCTCACACATGCCATGGGTATATGTGTAATTACACCCCAAAATATATTCTGCTGCTTCTCCTGAGTACAGGGATACCACATATGTGGGACTTTTTGGGAGCCTAGCTGTGTAGGGGTCCCCAAAAACAAATCACCACCATCAGAATTTCAAAGGGCGTACATTTTTCATTGCATTTTCTCACTACCTCTAACGGTTTAGGAGGCCCTGAAATGTCAAGATACCACAAAGACCCCCCAAATGACCCCATTTCGGAAAGTAGACACCCCAAGCTGTTTGCTGAGAGGCATGGTGAGTCCATGGAATATTTTATATTTTGCCACAAGTTTTGGGAACATTACAATTTTTTTTTTTAATTTTTTTTTTTTACACAACGTTGTCACTAAAAGATAAATTTCTCACACATGACATGGGTATATGTGGAATGACACCCCAAAATACATTCTGCTGCTTCTCCTGAGTATGGGGATACCCCATGTGTGAGACTTTTTGGGAGCCTAGCTGTGTACAGGACCGCAAAAGCCAATCAACACTCTCAGGTTTTCTAATGGCGTAAATTGTTCATGTCATCTCTGCACTACCTGTCACAGTTTCGGAGGCCCTAAAATTCCAAGATAGCACAAAACCCCCCCAAATGACCCCATTTTGGAAAGTAGACACCCCAAGCTATTTGCTGAGAGGCATGGTGAGTCCATGGAATATTTTATATTTTGCCACAAGTTCCGGGAAATATATATATATATATATATATATATATATTTTTTTTTTTTTACACAAAGTTGTCAGTAAATGATATATTGCTCACACATGCCATGGTTATATGTGAACTGACACCCCAAAATACATTCTGCTGCTTCTCCTGAGTACAGGGATACCCCATGTGTGAGACTTTTTGCAGTCTAGCCGAGTACAGGACCCCGAAAACCAACCTCCACTTTCAGGCTTTCCAAGGGCGTCAATTGTTGATTTCACTCCTGACTACCTATCACAGTTTTGGAGGCCATGAAATGCCAAGACAGCACAACCCCCCCCCCCCCCCAAATGACCCCTTTTCGGAAAGTAGACAACCTGAGCTATTTGCAGAGAGGCATGTTGAGTATTTTGCAGATCTCACTTTTTGTCACAAAGCTTTGGAAATTGAAAAAAGAGGAAAAAAAATGCATTTTCCTGTTTTTTCTTCATTTTCCAAAAAAAATTAGAGCTGCAAAATACTCACCATGCCTCTCAGCAAATAGATTGGAGTGTCTACTTTGCAAAATGGGGTAATTTGGGGGGGTTTTGTGCCATCTTGCCTTTTTATGGACTTCAAAAGTGTGATAGGTAGTAAGGAGTGAGATCAACAATTTACGCCCTTGGAAAGCCAAAAGGTGCGCATTGGTTTTCCGGGTCCTGTACGCGGCTAGACTGGCAAAAAGTCTCACACATGGGGTATCATTGTACTCAGGAGAAGCAGCAGAATGTATTTTGGGGTGTGATTTCACATAAACCCATGGCATGTGTGAACAATATATCATTTACTGACAACTTTGTGTAAAAAAAAAAAAAAAAAAAAAAAAAAAAAAAAATTTTCCCGAAACTTGTGGCAAAATATAAACTATTCCATGGACTCACCATGCTTCTCAGCCAGTAGCTTGGAGTGTCTACTTTGCAAAATGGGGTCATTTGGGGGGGTTTTGTGCTATCTTGAAATTTCAGGGCCTCTGAAACTCTGACAGGTAGTCAGGGGTAAAATCAGCAATTTACGCCATTAGAAAACCTGAAGATGTGGACTGGTTGTCGGGGTCGCGTACACAGCTAGGCTCCCAAAAAGTCTCACACATGGGGTATCCCTGTACTCAGGAGAAGCAAAAGAATGTATTTTGGGGTGTCATTTCACATATTACCATGGCATGCATGAGCAATATATCATTTAGTGACAACTTTCTGTAAAAAAACAACAACAAAAAAAATAATAATAATTTTCCCGAAACTTGTGGCAAAATATAAAATACTCCATGGACTCACCACGCCTCTCAGAAAAAAGCTTTGGGTGTCTACTTTTCAAAAAGGGGTCATTTGGGGGGTGTTTGAACTGTCCCGGCATTTTATGCTCAATCTTAGCCACACATCACCCACTCTTCTAACCACTTGAAAACCAAGCCTTTTCTGTGCCTTTTTGTTTACATGAAAAAATATTTTTTTTTTACTAGAAAATTACTTTGAACCCCCAAATAATTATATATTTTTTTAAAGCAGAGGCCCTATAGAATAAAATGGTGGATGTTGCAAATTTTTTGTCACACGGTATTTGCGCACAGATTTTCCAAACGCAATTTTTGCGAAAAAAATACATTTTTTTTAATTTATTGCACAAATACACTATATAATTCCAATTTTTTTGGTAAAATTTAAAAGATGACCTTATGCCGAGTTCATAGACACCTAACATGACATGCTTTAAAAATTGCGCATGCCTGCGCAGCGGCAAAAACATATATACATTTTTAAAAACCTTTAAAAGTCTCTACAGGTTACCACTTTAGACTTACAGAGGAGGTCTACTGCAAGAATTAGTGCACTCGATCTGGCGATCGCGGCGATACCTCACATGCATGCTGCAATTGTGGTTTACATATGACACTAGACCACCGCTTGCGTGCGCCATTGCGCCCAAGCACCGGGGGAAAGGGGGGGGCTCAATTTTTTTTTTTCTTCTTTTTTCTTTTGCTTTTTTATGTTATTTTGACACCTTTCCTTTCATTTTTTTTTTAAATCATTTTTATTGTTATCACAGTGAATTTAAATATCCCCTATGATAGCAATCTGTGGTGACAGGTACTCTTTTTAAAAAAAAATTGGGGTCTTTTAGACTCTAGATCTCTCCTCTGACCTTAACGCATCTGACCACACCAAAATTGGTGTGATAAAATACTTTCCCAATTTCCCAATGGCCCTGCTTATTTCTGGCGAAACAGAAGTCATGAAATGCTCGTAGCCTCCGGCATCTTAGGCCATAGAGATGATTGGAGCCATTCTCATCTCCAATTAGCTCTATGGTTAGACAATTGAACCACCGGCTGCACTCTCGGGTTAACCGGTGGGACAGGAGAGCCCGAGAAAAACCACAGAAGGCTGCGGAAGGCGGCGGTGGGGGGGGGGAGGCCCCTCCCACTGCATGTAAAAGCAGTCTAGCGGCCAATTACCTGCTAGGATTGCTTTTACATGTAAGCCGACCGCTGGCTGTAAAAAACGATACCAAGATGATGCCTAAATCTGCAGGCATCATCCTGGTATAACCACTCAAAGTCCAGCAACGTACCAGTACATTGCTGGTCATTGTTTGGCATATAGGTTTTTTTTTTTTTTCATGCAGCCTGTGGGCTGAACGGAAAAAAAGAGAACCTATCAGAAATCAGCACAGGAATAATGCGTAGTATTACTCATCATTAACCGCCCAAACAACCAACCACTGAATTTAATGATGGGTATACACGACACTATCCACGTATACCAAAATAGGATTTTAACTGCAGAGCTGAAATCAGAAAATCACCACAGCTGCTATCAGCAAAGGTATCCATATATGCTGAGCGCAAACACTGTTTGTGTCAGAATATATAAAATCAATGCGTGGTAGCCGACGAGTACCTGCAAGAGAAACAGGTCACAAAAGAATGAAAAAAACAAAGGACATTAAAAAAAAGTACAGTAGGAAGAGTAGGACATATAAAATGACTGACACAACAAAAGTTTTTGGATTCTCATCATTAACCGCCCAAACAACCACCCACTGAATTTAATGATGGGTATACACGGCACTATCCACGTATACCAAAATAGGATTTTAACTGCAGTGCTGAAATCAGAAAATCACCACAGCTGCTATCAGCAAAGGTATCCATATATGCTGAGCGCAAACACTGTTTGTGTCAGAATATATAAAATCAATGCGTGGTAGCCGACGAGTACCTGCAAGAGAAACAGGTCACAAAAGAATGAAAAAACAAAGGACATTAAAAAAAAGTACAGTAGGAAGAGTAGGACATATAAAATGACTGACACAACAAAAGTTTTTGGATTCTCATCATTAACCGCCCAAACAACCACCCACTGAATTTAATGATGGGTATACACGGCACTATCCACGTATACCAAAATAGGATTTTAACTGCAGTGCTGAAATCAGAAAATCACCACAGCTGCTATCAGCAAAGGTATCCATATATGCTGAGCGCAAACACTGTTTGTGTCAGAATATATAAAATCAATGCGTGGTAGCCGACGAGTACCTGCAAGAGAAACAGGTCACAAAAGAATGAAAAAACAAACAAAGGACATTGAAAAAAGTACAGTAGGAAGGAGTAGAAGGACATATAAAATTACTGACACAACAACAGTTTTTGGATCCTTTTATTTTTCTAACTGTTTCTTGATTTGGGACTGCGATCTTCTGCGATCTTCTCTTCCAGCTTGGGTCTCTCAAAATGTCGATGGACATCCAACATCTTTCGAGACCCTGTGTTTGTGTGCCCTACACTGTGTCATGCTGTACCCTACGCTAATACTCCACTAGTGTATGGTAGCGCTCGAAACATTCCCCGATGCAGAGACCAGGTTGGTCAGGACATTTGGGACAATAATAACGGGTGTCACGCCTAAATCCGCGCCTGCTACAGACACGACATCTTTTTTGGGGGTATCTTTGGGTAGGGGTACTCGGGAGGACATAAGGAAAATGCCTCTCATGCACTCGGCTCACTGCATCTGGAAGGGGAAGTTGGGCAGGCATGCCTCCTGGGTACAGGTAGGCAAGGATGATCTCTTCCTGGAATTCCCGGAAAGATCCAGTTCGTCCTGACGCCCTGTATAGGACAAAGGCGTTCAGCATAGCCAATTGGTAAAGGTAAACAGATACTTTTTTGTACCAGCGTCTGGCTTTACGGGCAACTAAATACGGCGCCAAAAGCTGGTCGTTAAGGTCCACCCCTCCCATGTTAAGGTTATATTCGTGGACACAGAGGGGTTTCTCCACAACGCCAGTTGCCGTAGTGATTTGGATCGTCGTGTCTGCGTGAAGGGAGGACAGAACATAAACATCCCGTGTATCCTTCCACTTCACCGCAAGCAATTTGTCCGTTTTCAAGCAGGCTCTCGCCCCCCGACTAAGACGGGAATTTACAAGCCGTTGGGGGAAGCCCCGGCGATTAGGTCGCACGGTGCCACATGCGCCAATTTGTAAATCGAGAAGGTGACTAAATAGTGGCACGCTTGTATAAAAGTTGTCCACGTACAAATGGTACCCCTTTCCGGATAAGGGTGACACCAAGTCCCAAACGATCTTACCGCTGCTCCCTATGTAGTCTGGGCAGTTGGGGGGCTCCACACAGCTATCTTTTCCCTCATAGACCCGGAAACTAACTGTATAGCCTGTGGCCCTGTCACACAATTTATACAGTTTGACCCCGTACTTGGCACGCTTGCTGGGGAGGTACTGTTTCATAGCAAGGCGGCCAGTAAATTTAATCAGGGACTCGTCAACGCAGACAACTTGTTCGGGGGTAAACAAGGCTGCAAACCGCTGATTGAAGTGGTCTATGAGGGGCCGAATTTTGTGGAGCCGATCGTATTCAGGGTCTCCCCGAGGACGACAGATTTCATTGTCGCTGAAATGCATGAATCGCAGAATTTGCTCGTATCTCCCCCTGGACATGGAGGCAGAGTACATGCGCATATGGTGAACTGGGCTAGTGGACCAATATAGCCGCAATTCACTCTGTTTAGTTATGCCCATGTGGAGGGAAAGGCCCAGAAAGATCTTAAATTCGGAAACCGTTATAGGTTTCCAGCCGAATTGTCTGGCAAGGTGTGAATTTGGGTTGGCGGCGATGAACTGTTGTGCATATAAATTTGATTGATCCACAATCGATCTGTAAAGATCTTCCGTGAAGAACAGCTCATAAAAGTTTAGGGGCGTAAAACCAGCTGTCTCCACGTGGATTCCAGGTTGGGCGGTGAATGGGGGAAGTACTGGCGCTGTAGTATCAGTGGGTTGCCAATTCGGATATGCCAGCGCATCAGGGAGGGCACTATGGGCTCTACGGGCCTGTCTACGAATACGCGGTGGCTGCGGGCCACTACTTGTGCTAGCCACCGCACCAGCTTCAACTGCACTTAGGGGACTCGCCACGTCACCAGGTCTTACTGCAGTGCTGGTTGTACTAGGTCCAGGTTGTACTAGGCCGCTGGCGCTTGCCAGGTCGCCAGAAAAATGAGCGGCACTAGTAACCACACTCTGCTCCATACGAGCACCCTGCGATTCCTGCATCTCAACAATTTCAGAATGGGGTCGGGTACGCCTGGGTCTAACAGGGACCCATCTGTCGTCGGAGCTATCTGTCAGGGAGCCGCTGCCGTCATCAGGTTCATATACTGACACTAATTCGGTCATTGTAGCTTCCCCTTCGCTATCAGATGACCCGGTCAGCATATAACTGATAAGCTCTTCATCCCTGTACGAACGTTTGGTCATTTTGGTAACTAAATTTACCCGTACAGTGATGCGACTCACAGGTAATAAAAGCACCTGGTTGTCGAAGATTATTTCAAGCGCTACCAAAAAAACTGCTAATGCTAGCAGGGATCAGGCCTGACTCTGCTAACACAGCGGTTTTGTGTCTTGTGTTTTTTTGCAAGTGACAGTAATCTATTGATTACTACACTTGCCTGGGTGAAAGGGTTAAACGCAGGTGCTGGCCGGAATCAGTGCTGATCGTGCAAACACCGCGTTTTGGGAACCCTAAACTATGGGGGCACTAGTATAGTTCTGATCAGATCAGATATTGATCTGTTCAAACACTATACTAGAAATGGAAGTGTATGTGCGTGCGTGCGTGTGTGGTAATCAAGGGGTTACTTCTAAACTATGCGCTGGGGATCTGGGGGGGGTGGCGGGGACCCTAAACCTCCTTTGGGAAAGAAACTAGCTAGCTAGCGCAACCTCAAGTCACAATGACACTAATACAAAATACAGTAAAAACAGTATATTATGTGTGTATTAGTGCTAATGTGACAGAGGGTGTAGGGGTTAACGGGATGTGATCAGGGGGGGATCAGGGGTTTAAATCTTTATTGGAAGGGGCTGGCGGGTATCCTAAGGATAAAAGGAATGGTGGCAAGCGCTAAACCTGGTCACAAGTCACACTTATACGGGTATATAGAAAATGCTATATACTGTATACAGTGTGTTGTGGCAGGGGGTGTAGGGGTGATCAGGGGGGGATCAGGGGATTAAATCTTTATTGGGCGGGTGGCGGGGACCCTAAACCTCCTTGGGACAGAAACTTAGTCGCCTGCGCTAATTCTGATCACAATGACACTAATACAAAAATACAAAAACACTGTATATTACGTTTGTATTAGTGCTGATGTGACAGAGGGTGTAGGGGTTAACTAGCGGTGATCAGGAGGGGATCAGGGGCTTAAATCTTTATTAGGGGGGGGGTGGTGGGTAATTCAAGTGGAAAAAGGGGGGTCGCAAGCGCTAGACCTGACCACAAATCACACTTATACGGGTATATAGCAAAATGCTATATACTGTATACGGTGTGTGTTATGGCAGGGGGTGTAGGGGTGATCAGGGGGGGGGTCAGGGGCTTAAATCTTTATTGGGCGGGTGGCGGGGACCCTAAACCTTCTTGGGACAGAAACTTAGTCGCCTGCGCTAATTCTGATCACAATGACACTAATACAAATATACAATAACACCGTATATTGCGTTTGTATTAGTGCTGATGTGACAGAGGGTGTAGGGGTTAACTAGCGGTGATCAGGGGGGGGGTCAGGGGAGATCAGGGGCTCAAATCTTTATTAGGGGGGGGTGGGGGGTAATTCAAGTGGAAAAGGGGGGGTCGCAAGTGCTACACCTGTTTACAAATCACACTTATACAGGTATATAGATAACTGCTATATGCTGTATATAGTGTGTGTTGTGTCAGGTGCTGTAGGGGTTAATCGGGGGGGGGGGGCGATTGGGGGGTAAATGTGCCTATCTAGCTGTGTGTGACTGTGTTTGGTGCAGTACTTACAGTTAGAAGTGCTCTCTTCTCCAGATGAATCCAAAAGGGATCATGGGAGAAGAGGGCACGTCTTTTCTGAGTCTGTGTTTACATTTCACAGACTCAGAACAAGATCTGATTGGGCAGGACCGATCTACAGGTCCAGGCCAAAAATCATTGGCCTGGACCTGATGACTGATCGGTTCTGAACCCAATCGAGCCATCGGTGTCGGCGGGCACGCGCGGGAGCGCGCACAGGACCGGCGGCAAGTAGCAACGTAGACCTACGTCACTCTGCCTGGCCGGGGCCGACTGCCGCAGTAAATATACTGTGCGCAGTCGGCAAGTGGTTAAGTAACCATTTGTGTTTAATCCCATTAAGATCTATGGCAATAAATCTTGCTATTTAATTCTGGCCAATAAAAAAAAAAAAAGCATACAGTGGGGAGAAGGCCATTTCATGGGGCTTTGATGTGGCTTTGATGACCTGACCACATTAAAATTAAACAAATCCTTTAACCACTTAAGCCCCGGAGGATTTGGCTGCTAAACGACCAGGGGGTATTTTGCGATTCGGCACTGCCTGAATTTAACGGACAATTGCGCGGTTGTGCGACGCTGTACCTAAACGAATTTGGCGTCCTTTTTTTCCCACAAACAGAGCTTTCTTTTGGTGGTATTTGATCATCTGTGCGATTTTTTGATCATGCGCTATAAACAAAAAAAGAGCATCAATTTTGCAAAAATAGCAATATTTTTCACATTTTTTTATATGAAATTCCCCCCCAAAAAAATGTAAAAATCAAAATTTTTTAACATTTTCGGCCAATTTGTTTTATGCTTCCTATGTTTGGTAAAAAAAATCGCAAAAAGCGTATTTTGATTGGTTTGCGCAAAAGTTATCGCGTTTACTAACAAAGGGAAAGATTTTTGTCATTTTTGTTGTTTTTTTTTTAACGCGTAATGGCGGTGATCTGTGATTTTTTTTGCGGTACTGCGACATTGGGGCGGACAGATCGGACCCTTGACTGACATTTTTGACACTTTAGAGGTTACCAGTGACATTTCTACAGTAATCAGTGCTATACATATGCACTGTTACTGTAAAAATACACTGGTAGTGAAGGGGTTAACTTTATTTGGGAGGGAGGGGCTGTGTGTGTCCCTAGGGGCGTGCTTTCTACTGTGATTGGCTGTGGCTTGAGCTGTAAGGACACTGATCAACGGATCTACATAGTAGATCCGTGTGATCAGTGTCTTTACACCGAGGAGAATGACAGGCAGCTTGTTTACACAAGCTGCCTGACTTTCTCCCTCTCCCCCGCCGATCGCAGAGTGTCCGGCGGACATCGAGTCCGCCGGTCACACGCGCGGGGGGGTCCGTGACCACGCGGGAGCGGGAGCGTGCCTCCGGGGGCGCGCGCTCGCTCTCTAGACCCTCACAAGCAAGCGACGTAGACCTACGTCAGTTTGCCTGTGAGGGGCTGACCGCCGACGTAGATAGTCGTGCGGCGGGCGGCAAGTGGTTAAATTACAAGTTGGACAAGCTGGAGGTATGCTTAAGCCCCGGTTCACACTTGTGCGTGTGCGGGGTTCGCATGTAATGTCGGAGCGCACTGCTCCGACATTACATGCGATCGGCTGTGCGGTGCGAGTTTAGCCATACACTTTGTATGGCTAAATTCGCACCGCAGCCGCACCAAACACGCACAGGGACCCTTTTTTCAGCCGCATCAGGATCGGATCGCACAGCGGTTTACACTTGTGCGATCCGATCCTGTGCGAACTGCACGATCGCACTGCGATATGCGATTAAACTGGGGGTGTCGTTAAGATTACATTGACACCCCCAGCGTATCGCATATGGCAGTGTGAACTGCCGGGGGTGCGTGTGCGATGCGGGAACAGGCTGCGGATTCGCAGCCTTCCCGCACTCGCATAAGTGTGAACTGGGGCTTAAAGTAGACTAAACTCACGTAGAATTCAGCAATGCAGCATCTTTGAAGCTCCCTGCTGGCCACTGTCATTGGCTGGGCGGAGATGACATCCATCAGATTTGGCATTACAAAATTTGTGCAGTTAGCTGCGCTTGCGCACCTTACTGTGCAAGGGTGGACAGGCAGGTAAAGACACTTTAATGCAGAAGAGACAAAGCATGTCTCTCTGCATTAAAAATCCAGCCTGTCCTCCAATTATTAAAACCCAGCCTAAAGTTCCACTTTAATATAGAACTAAAGGTAAAACCTTTTTTTTTCCATTTAGGGTAGCGTAAGGGAGGGTTATAACCCATCTGATTTTTCTTTGGGTTTTTTTTTTTTTGTTTATTTTTTTTAGCCATCTGTGTCCTTTTGGGGAGATATACCTTAACTTCCTGTTCCATAGCAAAAACAGGAAGTTAAAGAAATCCCTGTAAACTAGGGAATCCCAAGATCACCAGTTCTAGTATCCTCACTGGAAGATTTTCTCTCTATTGATTTTCTGGAGACAACCCAAATGTGGGATTTTCTTTTCCTTATGCATTCAATGATAAGGGTAAAAAGGACAAATAGAGAGATTTCCCAATAGTAAATTTTGGGACGTGCGATCGAAACACGCAATTTCCAGTCTCTGTGGAACGCGGAAGCGGCGTCCCCTGCTGGTACTGTGATTGAAACTTCCATACCTGCTATACTCTTGAGAAATCTATAGTAAGTACAACATTTATAGTCTAATAAATGGCTGTTTAAGATACTACACCATGAGAGGTTCCTTTTGTTGTCTCATATGTATCATGTATAATCTGAGTTTGATCCTGGGCTGAGCATACCATAGCAAATAAGTAGCTGGACCTCAGAGGGATTTATCTACCTGGAACTTATGGTGTTTTGCTGAACACTGGAAGTGGCCCTAAATTAGGATTACCTAGCTGGGAATATCACTTGGTCTGACCCCCTGTGAAAGTCCCAAGGTGGAGGTGACCGGTGCACCCTACCTGCATGAACAGCATTGGCTCCTTATATAATAACTTCTCCTTATATTGAGATTGTGATATCCTCTGTGGTTTTTTATCACATCAAAGACTCACAAAATGCACAATTATTGGTCACATTGTAAAATTTGTGTGTTATTTTCTTTGAGCGCGGTTATATATATATATTGTATTTACTTCCATTTGGGCGTCACCACACTTTTTTTACGTTGCTGTTCACATATTGATTTTTATGCACACATATATTAGAATTTGTAATTACAATACCACCCTAAGGTGAAAATCACACTCCTTGTGAGGGACTTACACACCAAACACATAGCACTTTTTAATTAAACACCTATCCTATGCGCAGGTGGTTTAGTGACTAGTAGAGATGGCCTTGCGGTTCGCCCAGCGGTGGGTTCACGCCGGTCTTTGCTCGTTCGCTGTCCGCCAATCATTCGAACATATGGTGATGTTCACGGCGGCCATATTATTTTACATTGTGAAGAACTTTGACCCATGACACATCCATCAGGTGGTACAGGACAGCCAATTGAGACATTTTAGCACATGGACATACCCCCTACCTTATAAATAGACCTGACCTGGCTTCCATTCTACATTCTGCTTTTTGTCAGTGCAGGGAGAGGTTTGCTGTGTGGAACAGGGACAGATTGTCAGTGACACAAATCGCTCGGTAATAGGTCCACAAAAGTCCTTTTAAGGACTGGTATTTGGTATAGGTGTACTGTCTAAGGGTCTATATTCTGTCTTTTGTCAGTGTAGGGAGATGTTTGCTGTGTGGAGCAGGGACAGATTGTCAGTGACACAAATCACTCGGTAATAGGTCCACAAAAGTCCTTTAAAGGACTGGTATTTGGTATAGGTGTACTATTGTTTGGTGTGCAGTATATAGGGGTGTAATACACTTATAATATACTTTCTAATATAGACAGCATATTATAGTGTATTTGGGTACTGTGCCCCCCCCCAAAATGACAGATTGAAGCTGGGTGTTATACTTTCCTAATAGTGTTTTTGGGTACTGCAGAAATTTTGCCTCTTTCGCTGCATTAACTCTGCTACACACAGTGACAAAAGTTACAAGAAAATATTTTTCATAACTGGTGTGATAAATCAGTGCCCCCCCCCCAAACGACAGATTGAAGCGGGGTGTTATACTTTCATAATAGTGTTTTTGGGTACTACAGAAATTTTGCCTCTCTCGCTGCGTTAACTCTGCTACACACAGTGACAAAAGTTACTAGAAAATATTTTTCATAACTGGTGTGATAAACCAGTGGCCCCCCAAAACGACAGATTGAATCGGGGTGTTATACTTTCATAATAGTGTTTTTGGGTACTGCAGAAATTTTGCCTCTTTCGCTGCGTTAACTCTGCTACACACAGTGAAAAAAGTTACTAGAAAATATTTTTCATAACTGGTGTGATAAACCAGTGGACCCCCAAAATTACAAATTAAAGGGGGGTGTTATACTTTCATAATAGTGTTTTTGGGTACTGCAGAAATTTTGTCTCTTTCGCTGCGTTAACTCTGCTACACAAAGTGACAAAAGTTACTAGAAAATATTTTTCATAACTGGTGTGATAAACCAGGGGCCCCCCAAAACGACAGATTGAAGCGGGGTTGTTATATACCTTCTTCCACATATACTGCGCTTCTCTAGAGACTTTTGTCACAGGGTCATCTAAAAAATGACTGGAAGAGGCAGGCCTTTCCGCAGGGGTGGTACGGGAAAGGCAGGAGCACCAGGTTGGAGCCAAAGTGGGAAGTTGCAGAAGGTGCGTTCGATTACGCAAAGGACACACCAGACTTGGTTGAGTGGCTCACTTAGCCTTCCTCTTCTGCACCCTCCTCATCCTCTCTATCTGCACCCTCTTCATTCTCTGCTGTGTGCACCCGCAAAGACACCACCACCAACACCACCACCAACACCACCACCAACACCACCACCACCACTATTGTACCTTCCACTTGAGTCACAGGAATTATTTTCCGATCCATTACAAGACATTTATGATGTCATTCTTGGCATCGGATAAGGAAGAGGAGGTAGCAACAGCAGCCACTCAGCAGTCTGACGACAGTACCCAGATCAGCCCAAGGAGGTTGGTCCCCGCTGTTGCTGCCTACTCCGAGATCTCAAATGTTAGTGGTGGGGAAGGTGACGTCGATGATGACGTGTCTATGGACTATATGTCTATGGGTGGGCACCCATATGTCTATGGGTGCCCACAAGAGAGGACGAGGAGGGGAGTTCAGAGAGAGAGAGATGGACCAGCAGATAGGGAGGAGAAGCAGGCTGAACTTACATTGCACAGGAGGGACAAACCAGACTGGTAGTGTATCAGGAGCGAGCCATCAACCATGTACGGTCACATCTGGCGCTCCCAGGACGCCGGCACATGGCTCCACAGTGTGGGCTTTTTTTAACCTGTCCGCTGCTGACAATAGTGTTGCCATCTGCAGCCTTTGCAATCAACGCGTAAGCACAACACTCATCTACGGACGACCGCCTTAAGAAGGCACCTGGACTCTCATCACTGAGCCCAGTGTGAGCAACGCCGTCAGAACCCACAAAGCCACACTCCAGGCTCTCACTGTCCAGCCTCTTCTCCTTCTCCTTCTCCTCTCTCCTCACAATTGTCCTCCACTCCACCTTCCATCATGCTATCCTCAAGTTTTTCTGGAAAAAGGCAGGCTGCCATGGCCCAAATGTTGGAGCGTAAAAAAAGATGATGATGCCAGATAATCCTCTTGCCCAACGGTCGAATGCTGGCTTGTCTGAACTAATAGCCCGCCAACTACTGCCATATAAACTGGTGGACTCGGAGGCCTTTAGAAAATTTGTGGCCATTGGAACACCATAATGGAAGGTCCCAGGAAGGAAATATTTCTCCCATCCCAGATCTATATGGCCATGTTCAGCAGCAAGTGAATGTATCTCTGGCACACAGTGTCAGTGCCAAGATACATCTGACCACAGACACCTGGTCTAGCAAACACAGGCAGGGAAGGTATATAACTTTACTGCCCACTGGGTGAACCTTCTGACGGCCGTCAAGCATGTAACCTGTGGCACCCGTGTAGATTTGGTTTTACCACCACGGATTGCATGCAGGCCTGCCTCTTCTTCTCCTCCTCTATCCTCCCTCTCCTCCAGTTAAAGACTACCTGTATGAACTCTGTGGCAGGACAGGTTCTGGGGAGCTTGGGTTTTTTTTCCCCGCGCCAGTGGCTGCTCATGCGTGACGCATGCAGACTTCTGCAGCCATTTTAGGGAGGAGCCGGCGCATCATCAAGCATAGTATTCACACTACTCGTCACTCCCTGCTAGAGCTATTGTATGCACGAAAAGACTATACACAGGGAAGAGAGCATTCCTTCGCACAGCAGTCCAGTACACACCTCAAAGACGGAAATTAACACCTTCACTGTCGTGGGTGACAACATAGCATGATTTACAAACAACCGATGTCACTGGCAGGGAGTGATCCCTATAATCTATAGCAATAAATTA
Organism: Pelophylax lessonae; assembly: GCF_965119305.1. Lineage (NCBI taxonomy): Eukaryota > Metazoa > Chordata > Amphibia > Anura > Ranidae > Pelophylax > Pelophylax lessonae. The sequence goes on from NC_138769.1 coordinate 445,731,943, forward strand.
CATCTCATTAAATTAAAACAATATTAAATATTGAATATTATGTAAATCGTGCTGACAAGATATATAAAATAAATAATACATACATATATCCATAAAATACAGCTAAAAAAGTATATATTAAAAGCTTTAAAATACATATTATAAAAGCCTTTAAAATGCAAGATAATTGCCAGTATATGATCATAAAACCAATAAAAGATCATAAACCAGTGTAAAATGGAGAAATATAATACCAAAAGACCAACTAAGAATTGCTGATAAAACTATTTAAATCAATTTCAATATTCATTCCAATTGGGCAGAGAGATTGTGTCAAAAAAATCCATTAAGTCTCACACTTCGACAACTCCCTCACCCAATTGGCCCCCCTCCAAGATGGGGATACCCGTTCAACACCCCAAAATTGCAGACCACTTGGGTCACAATTATGGTGCTCCTTAAAATTAGCAGATACACTGTGTTCACGCTTTCCTTTGATAATATTCGTTATGGGCTCACCAACCCTCACACGTAAATTGCGTTTTGTGCGTCCAATGTAAAGCAATTTACATGGGCACATTAACGCATAGACCACATGTGTTGTTTCACAGGTAATCAAATGTTTAATGTTGAATTCCTTCCTGATGACCTGGACAGAACAAGAGGTGCGTTTCCTCAAATTGGACTTTGTAAATGCACATGCCCTGCACCTGCCACAGGTGTGAAATCCTCTACGTCCCGGAAAAAACGATATTGTGGTTGGTGGGTCCAAAATCTTTTTGACGACCCTATCCCCAAAGTTTGGGGCCTTTCTATAGATAAAAGATGGAATATCCGGGAGTGCTGGTCCCAAAGCTGCATCTAGTTTCAGAACGTGCCAATGTTGTTTAAAGATGGCACAATGGGAGGGGACGACATCGACCTCACCCCAAGGACATCAAGGAGACCACAATCAGTACAGGGAAAACCAAAACTATTACGTGGAGTCAGAGCGGGACGCAGAGTCCAACTCAAGAAAAAGAAGGAGGGAACATTAAATCAGGGGATCTACAATATTAGTTCAACAGAACTATCGAAGGATGAATTACATATTCTTAACCAGGGTTTGAAGTGCACTCCAAAACGCACTTTAAACAAGTTTAATGCGTATATAGATACACATAAGTTTATACACAAACTAAACTTGAAAAAAATATTTTATTAACAATCCCATTACCTCCATTAGTAATACAATTCTGAGTGGAGTGATTAATAGTGAACTGCGGAATAAATCCGCGTGGAAACCCCCCCCCCCCCCCCCGGTTAGAAATAACCAGTCCATTGACTTAGTCTTGAAGGACTTGCATGCACTCCCTGTTGATCACTCTGTCCAAAGAAAAGGTAAACATATTCTGGAAGGTCTAGAATCCTTGGACAGCGTAAGGACATTATAATCCGACCGGCGGATAAGGGTGGAGGTGTGGTTATAATGAACAAAGACTTATACCACAAACAGCTGCAGGATATGTTGGCAGATAGTACTACCTATATTAAACTGCCGTGTGATCCAACAGGCCAGTTTGAAAGGGATTTGGAGATTTTGATAGATCAGGGATTTAAGAATCACATACTGACTAAAAAAGAGAGAAGTTATTTAGTACCTAGTGCATGTCGTATCCCCATAATTTACACCCTACCAAAGGTCCACAAGAATCATGTGTGTCCCCCTCCACGTCCAATAGTAAATGGAATCGGATCTGTCTGTGCAAGATTAGGACAGTATCTAGATACATTCCTGCAACCGAGTGTGACAAGCACCAGGGCATTTTTGAAGGACACTAAGGACCAACTCATGTCATTGGATGATTTGGTCTTGGGGGACGACTTGTCTGCCTTTCTTGTAATGGCGGATGTGTCGTCCTTTTACACCATCATCCAGCACGATGATGCGCTGCTGGCTCTAAACTGGGCTCTTAGTAGACGTGATGAGTTACTTCATAACCAAAAAGTGTTTATTCGTAATGCTCTGGATTTTTGACTAGGTCACAACGACTTTTGGTACTAGAGCCATTATTATAGTCAGAAGATGGGTGTGCCTATGGGAGCAAAGTTTGCTCCCAGCCTAGCCAACATCTTCATGGCAGAGAGGGAAGATAAATTTGTGTTTAACGAAAAGAGACCAGCACTGTTGTATTATCGAAGATTTATAGATGACATCATATTCATCTGGAATGGTTCCGAAACGTCACTAGTAGAATTTATGAATCATCTTAATAATAATATTAGTAACATTAAACTAGATTTTCATTGGAGCCAGAATGAAATCCATTTTCTGGATGTTGTCATCAAAAAGGGAATAGGCAAACTTCAAAATGGTTTATTTTAAACCAACAGACCGTAATAGCTATTTGTCTATGCAAAGTGGTCACCATCCCAACTGGCTCCAGAATATTCTCCGGGGCCAGTTTATGAGAGTCAAACGCAACTGTACTTTTGATGATGATTTTAAATCTCAAGCTGATATATTGAAAGACAGGTTTCTAGTGAAGGGTTACAACGAACAAGATTTGGATAAAGAAATTAATAAGATTTTCGAGGTCCCGAGAGCGTCATGTTTAGAAAACACTAACCAACGACAGGTTGCAGATACCAAGGAGTGGTGTTTCTTATCAGATTTTTCAGAAGCCTATAAAAGAGCGGAGGCCATCTTTAAACAACATTGGCACATTCTGAAACTAGATGCAGCTTTGGGACCAGCACTCTCGGATATTCCATCTTTTATCTATAGAAAGGCCCCAAACTTTGGGGATAGGGTCGTCAAAAAGATTTTGGACCCACCAACCACAATATCGTTTTTTCCGGGACGTAGAGGATTTCACACCTGTGGCAGGTGCAGGGCATGTACATTTACAATGTCCAATTTGAGGAAATGCACCTCTTTTTCTGTCCAGGCCATCAGGAAGGAATTCAACATTAAACATTTGATTACCTGTGAAACAACACATGTGGTCTATGCGTTAATGTGCCCATGTAAATTGCTTTACATTGGACGCACAAAACGCAATTTACGTGTGAGGGTTGGTGAGCCCATAACGAATATTATCAAAGGAAAGCATGAACACAGTGTATCTGCTCATTTTAAGGAGCACCATAATCGTGACCCAAGTGGTCTGCAATTTTAGGGTGTTGAACGGGTATCCCCATCTTGGAGGGGGGCCAATTGGGTGAGGGAGTTGTTGAAGTGTGAGACTAAATTGATTTTTTTGACACAATCTCTCTGCCCAATTGGAATTAATATTGAAATTGATTTAAATTGTTTTATCAGCAATTCTTAGTTCGTCTTTTGGTATTATATTTCTCCATTTTACACTGGTTTATGATATTTTATTGGTTTTATGATCATATACTGGCAATTATCTTGCATTTTAAAGGCTTTTATAATATGTATTTTAAAGCTTTTAATATACAGTATATACTTTTTTAGCTGTATTTTATGGATACATGTATGTATTATTTATTTAATATATCTTGTCAGCACGATTTGCATAATATTCAATATTTAATATTGTTTTAATCTAATGAGATGTAATTTATTGCTATAGATTATGGAGATCACTCACTGCCAGTGACACCGGTAGTTTGTAAATCATGCTATGTTGTCACCCACGGCAGTGAAGGTGTTAATTTCCGTCTTTGAGGTGTGTACTGGACCTATGGGGTGATAGTACAAGTAACATCTTGGATGGATAAGTGAAGCACCATTTCGCTTGTACTGCTAGGAAGTGCTGTGCGAAGGAATGCTCTTTTCCCTGTGTATAGTCTGTTCGTGTATACAATAGCTCTAGCAGGGAGTGACGAGTAGTGTGAATACTATGCTTGATGACGTGCCGTCTCCTCCCTAAAAGGTGGGGAGCTTGGTGCATTTAGTTGTACGCAGCGCCGTCAGGGTCACGCCCCCTGTGATGAACTCGAAAGGACGAAACTAGCCGGGGCGTGACCTGACGGCGTCAACTTACCAGACAGTATCGCTGCAAGGAGTGATAGCAGACCCGGAAGGTGCGCTGACCACGGCATGGAGCCCGGAGAGTCCCCGAACGGTTCATTACATCCTCCGCAATGTTTTCATGCTCTTGTAAATACATTGAAATGTGAGTGTCTTTTTTAAGTGGATGCAAAATAAAGTGTTTAAAAGATATTGCACTAGTGGGGTTTGTGCTTTCTCTCCCACATGATCCAGAGCACCTTGGCCCCCCTCATCCCTATGAGCATTCAGCATTGTCTATGGTGGATATCAATTACATCTGGTGCGTTTGCTTGTCCACGAGAGTGGCTAAGCCATTAGTGTTGGTGAGTGTGATTTACTCCCCCTTGCTTGCACAGTGGTGGTGTTAAGAGGTGACCCGCAGTACATCCACTTATTAAGTTTACATCCCATCAAGTTCACATTTTATGGATGCATCTATTTATGGATGGACATTCTGATGCCTTGAAGGACTTTTATTGATTTTTAATGTGATTTTATGTGAGATTGCTGAGTAGAAGGATTGTTTGCACTTATGGTCCATTTACTCTATTGATGGTGAGAGGTTACCACCATCCTTGCGCTACTGGTTACATTTTATATGTTTTTACATATTGTTTGTTTTCCGTTTTTACATATTTTACTTCAAGTAGCAGCACTATGGATTAGCAGTTGGGTTGTCCTGAAGCACTTGGGTTGTTCACTTTTTTCTTTGGGCAGTCCTTGTGAGCATCATATTACTGTGGTGGCACTGGCTGGCTGGCTGACTGGCTTGGTGTAACCCTGTTATGAGTGGCTGGCTTGCAGGAACACTTTGGTGGCTGGCTGGCTTGGTGTCACCCTGTTATGGGTGGCTGGCTGGCTGGCTTGGTGACTGGTGTGACCTTGTTATTGGTGCCTGGCTTTCAGGAACAGTCTGTGGTGTGGTGGTTGAATGGCTTGGTGGTACTCTGTTATGGATGGCTGGCTTGCAGGAACACTGTGGTGGCTGACTGGATTGGTGTCACCCTTTTATGGGTGGCTGGCTTGCAGGAACACTGTGGTGGCTGGCTGGATTCGTTTCAGCCTGTTATGGGTGGCTGGCTTGCAGGAACACTGTGGGGACTGGCTGGATTGGTGTCAGCCTGTTATGGGTGGCTGGCTTGCCGGAACACTGTGGTGGCTGGCTGGATTGGTGTCACCCTCTTATGGGTGGCTGGCTTGCAGGAAGACTGTGGTGGCTGGCTGGATTTTGTGTCAGCCTGTTATGGGTGGCTGGCTTGCAGGAACACTGTGGGGACTGACTGGATTGGTGTCAGCCTGTTATGGGTGGCTGGCTTGCAGGAACACTGTGGTGGCTGGCTGGATTGGTGTCAGCCTGTTATGGGTGGCTGGCTTGCAGGAACACTGTGTTGGCTGGCTGGATTGGTGTCACCCTCTTATGGGTGGCTGGCTTGCAGGAACACTGTGGTGGCTGGCTTGAAGGAACAGTCTCTGTGGTGCCTGGTTGGCTTGCTTGGTGTCAGCCTGTTATGGATGGCTGGCTTGCAGGAACACTGTGGTGGATAGCTGGCTTGCAGGAACCCTGTGGTGGCTGGCTTGCAGGAGCACTGTGGTGGCTGGCTGGATTGGTGTCACCCTTATTGATGGCTGGCTTGCAGGAACACTGTGGTGGGTGGCTGGCTTGCAGGAACAGTCTCTGTGGTGCCTGGTTGGCTTGCTTGGTGTCAGCCTGTTATGGGTGGCTGGCTTGCAGGAACACTGTGGTGGCTCGCTGGCTTGCAGGAACACTGTGGCAGCTGGCTGGCCGCCAGGAACACTGTGGTGGGTGGCTGGCTTGCTGAAACACTGTGGTGGATGGCTGGCTGGCTGGTTTGCAGGAACACTGTGGTGGGTGGCTGGCTTGCTGGAACACTATTGTGGGGGGCTGGCTTGGGGTCACCCTGTTGTGTGGGTGGCTGGCTTGGTGTCACTCACTCACCCTGGCCTGTTGTGGTGGGTAGCTAATGCTGGCTTCCTGGAACACTGGTCACGGTGGCAGGTGGCTGGCTTGGTGTCATCTGAGTAGCTGGTTGCTTGCTCGCTGGGCTGGCATCTTGTTGTGGTGGGTGGCTGAGGCCAGGGCCTATGAGTGGATGGATGGGTGGCAGCGTGACCAGACCGGACTGCAGCTGGCTGTAACACGAGGCTGTGGGAGGAGGGGAAGGGGGTCTTAAGTGCAGTGTGTGCGGTGAAATGGCGTCACGTACGGGCCGCGCAGGCGTGGGAGGCGGTGTTAGAAGGCAGAACGTGTGCGCGCAACATACGGAATGATGTCACGAAAATATCGGCAAAAAAAAGCAGATTCCGATATATCGGGGAAAGTCCATATCGGCCCTCGATATATCGGCCGATCTCTAATATATATATATATATATATATATATATATATATATATATATATATATATATATTATATATATATATATATATATTATCCATATGGTTGTTTAATAAAACATTTGAACTATGCTATAACACTGCACCATGTTATTGGTGTGTAGCCTCATTATTTAAAGTCCCTCGGGCAAGTGCATTTCCTGTTTGTATTTATATATATACAGTGTGTGTGTGTGTTTATATATAAATATATATATATATATATATATATATATATATATATATACATATAATATCATGTATATATTTATACACATTTTTTTAAAATAAATGTACACAAACATTTTAAGATGTATTAAAACATGGACAATGTCAGTAGAGCAGTGGATGATGTAAGTAAGGCAGAGGGGTTGGTGTCAGTAGGACAGTGGATGGTTTCAGTCAGTAGAGCAGTAGATTATGTCAGTAGGGCAGAGGTTGGTGTCAGTAGTGCAGTGGATGATGGCAGTAGTTTTCTTTTTTTTTTTTTTTTTTTATACAATTTTTTTTGAGCCCCTTTGTGTGGCTTTGGTGGCTCTAAACAGACCCCTGATGTCTTACTTTTGAGACAGAAAAAGGCACTGAAGACAGAGATTCCCCAGTCCCTTTCTCTGCAGCCTCAGCTGCACTGGACCAGGTAGCACCGCATGGGATGATTAGGATGTGCCCAGACATATCCAGCACACCCTGTGCGCACACCTATGGTTTCAAGTGCATGTAGCTGTCTACCTGCTGCTTTTCTGGCAACTCTGATGCCTACAGTACCATTATTCCAAACCTGCACTATTCGAAAAATGCCATAAACAATAAGAAAATACACTTGTAGCACTTTTCATAACCTGCAACACATCTATTAGACATATTTATAACAGAATACATAGTACACAAGTTCAATGTGGAAAATCGTTGTTGAGCAGTGATGTCACTGCATTGTTCTTCTTTTCTCTCCTCTAGCTAATTAGCAGTGTTCAATTTCTTTTTTTTTTTTTTTTTTTGCTGTATATGGAATCAATTACTGTCTTACCTAAATTAGTTACTGGCTATTATTCCAGGTACTTTACTATGAATGTTTGTTTCCAAAATATTCATGTTAGAATTCAGCAAGCTCTGATTTACTAATGTGTTTGCAGAGAATGACTAGGGCTTTATAAATATGAGCTAGCTTAACGATTTCTAGTTTAGTAATATTTTTCCTAATTTGTTATAGTATATGTATAGAGATGTGCTGGCATTTTCCCTTAGTGGAAAAAGCACATGATCTGTTATACTTTCCAACTATCCAATGTGAGACTGCCTATTTTTGGCCAAAATAAAATAAATCAGGACCTTTGGCGATTTTCTGCTTTACTAATTTTATAGATGTTCCTGGACTCCCCAAAGAGATCTCCACTCTGAGGTCTGACTTGGAATCGCATAGCAAAGTAATTGTACTAGTTGGTTCCTCTTCCCACTGCTCACACGCAGTGCTGCTCATTTATTTGTGTGAATGAGTCATACTCATGGTGGTACCTTACCTATTCAGCAGAGTATTGTAGATTTTTAGGACTGAATGGGGCGTGTGTGTAGTAGAAAATGAACAAACCCAGGACATTTCTATGTCAGAAGGTTGGTAGGTACTGTATGGTCATCCTACATGGTTCTTTTTAATATCCATTTGGTAAGACAGAGAGAACTTTCCATCAAATACCACCCCCACTTTTACTGATTTACTAATGGCTATGATCTACATTTTTACAAGCAGTTATGTCTTAAGGAGAAATCAGTAATGTTGGTCATATCACTAACCATGCACATTCCCAGGACTCCATTTGGAATACATTGCATAAGCAGTTTTCATCTTCCCAATGCTTACTGTGCTAATGTTCTCTTGGTTATCAGAACATTTCCAGTCAGCCAGCAACCATGACTGTTTTCACAAAATGCTGTAATACCAAATTATCAGAATTCCTAGCTCTTTGTTTATAGGAATTTTACTGATATGAATTCAAGAAAACTAAAAAAGCCAGCATTACATAGTAGGGAAGGATGTGGTAGGATACCGTACTCCATAATTTTTAGAACACAATGGAGAACTGGTATTTCTACACTCCACCTTAATCCATGACACGTATTTCTAAAGTAGGTTGTGACTTTCAAAATTATATATATCGATGTGGAATTTTTTAAACACGGACTCGCTGAGCTTGCTTGCTTCATTCTGTATTTTTAGATTTCCTGCTTTATACAAGTCAGTATAAATATAGATTTAATCATACATCCTTTAATCTGTTTCATTATATAAACTGTATATATATATTATTATTATAGTGTGTGAGTATATATATATATATATATATATATATATATTTGTATGTGTGTGTGTGTGTATATATATATACAGTATACACAGTATCTCACAAAATTGAGTACACCCCTCACATTTTTGTAAATATTTTATCAATATTATGTACAGCTTGTATAACAGTGTAAATTTGCTGTCCCCTCAAAATAACTCAACACACAGCCATTAACCTCCCTGGTGGTCTGATTATGTCCAGATTTCTGTGTTAAAAGTAATACATTCTTTTGCATGGAAATCTGTTGTTTTACATTTTAAAATTCACCTTCCCCCTGAGATCCCCCGCCGTTCTCCCCCGCCGTCCTCCTGCTGTGTGCTTGGCCAATGCCGGCACCTGTCTTCCGGTTCCCTTCCCTGCGAGCATTGCGATGCAGGGGGGTGGAACCAGCGGCAATTTAAAAATTGTAAATACACTAAATGACATGATACAAAGTTGTGACGGATTACACTGTATCATGCCATTTCACCACAGGATTGCACCTGGATACTTTTCCAGTGCCCTGCCTGTGCTTTTCCAGTTCTTTGTGCCTGGAAAATTGAGAACGACCATGACGTCCAAAAAGCATTCTTTTTGCGCAAAATCGCTTTTAGACTAACTGGAAAACAGTGACAGCGAAACGGAGTTACTTGAAGAACTGAGCGATAGCAATTTGTGGGAAAATTCGTCATCAGGTACGGAAAGTGATGATAGCGACGATTCTGATGTCTCTTTCTGGCACATCGCTCCATTGGAAATTCTGAAGAATCATTTGATATACTTCCCAAATTTCACAAGCTATGTACCGGAAAGAGACATCAGAATCGTCACTGTCGTCACTTTCCGTACCTGCTGACGAATTTTCCGACGAATCGCTATCGCTCAGTTCTTCAAGTAACTCAATTTTGCTGTCGTTGTTTTCCAGTTTGTCTAAAAGCGCTTTGGTGCAAAAAGAACGCTTTTTGGACGCCATGGTCGTTCTCTATTTTCCAGGCACAAAGCACTGGAAAAGCACAGGCAGGGCACCGGAAAAGTCACCAGGTGCAATCCTGTGGTGAAATGGCATGATACAGTGTAATCCATTAGGATCACAGCTTTGTATCATGTCATTTATGTATTTACACTTTTGAATTTGCCTCCGGTACTACCCCCCTGCGTCGCAACGCTCGCAGGGAAGGGAACCGGAAGGCAATGGCTAGCAATCGGCCGTGCACAGAGCGGGGAGAGAGTGTGAGGATGGCGGGGAGGACGGCAGGGAGGACGGCGGGGGATCACAGGAAAGGTGAGTAACATTGTGGGGTAATCCCGAGTGTGGCTCGGGGGTTACCGCTTTTGGTACTGAAAGTTAACCCCGAGCCACACTGGGGAATACCGCTAAGAAGGTTAATGCCTTAACTGCTGGCAACAAAAGTGAGTACACTCCTAAGTTAAAATGTCCAAATTGGGCCCAATTAGTTCCCCGGTGTCATGTGACTCATTAGCGTTACAAGGTCTCAGGTGTGACTGGGGAGCAGGTATGTTAAATTTGGTGTTTTCGCTCTCACTCTCACTCTCTCATACTGGTCACTGGAAGTTCAACGTAGGATCTGAAAAAAAGAATTGTTTCTCTACATTAAGATGGCCTAGGCTATAAGAAGATTGCCAATACCCTGAAACTGAGCTGCAGCAACGTGGCCAAGACCATACAGCGGTTTACCAGGACAGGTTCCACTCAGAACAGGCCTCGGCATGGTTGACCAAAGAAGTTGAGTGCACCTGCTTAGCGTTCTATCCAGAGGTTATCTTTGGGAAATAGACGTATGAGTGCTGCCAGCATTGCTGCAGAGGTTGAAGGGGTGGGGGGGTCAGCCTGTCAGTGCTCAAACCACACGCCGCACACTGCTTCAAATTGGTCTGCATGGCTGTCTTCCAAGAGGGAAGCCTCTTCTAAAGATGATGCACAAGAAAGCCTGCAAACAGTTTGCTGAAGACAAACTGACTAAGGTTATAGATTACTGGAACCATGTCCTGTGGTCTGATGAGACCAAGATATACTTATTTGGTTCAGATGGTGTCAAGCGTGTATGGCGGAACCAGATGAGGAGTACAAAGACAAGTGTGTCTTACCTACAGTCAAACATGGTGGTGGGAGTGTCATGGTCTGGGGCTGCATGAGTGCTTGAGTGCTGCCGGGACTGGGGAGCTACAGTTCATTGAGGGAACCCTGAATTCCAACATCTACTGTGACATACTGAGGCAGAGCATGATCCCCTCCCTTTGGAGACTGAGGGCAGTATTCCAACATGATAGTGACTCCAAACACACCTCCAAGATGACCACTGCTTTGCTAAAGAAGCTGAGGACTGGCCAAGCATGTCTCCAGACCTAAATCCTATTGAGCATCTGTGGGGCATCCTCAAATGGAAGGTGGAGAAGTGCAAGGTATCTAACACCCACCAGCTCTGTGATGTCATCATGGAGGAGTGGAAGAGGACTCCAGTGGCAATCTGTGAAGCTCTGGGGAACTCCATGCCCAAGGGGTTAAGGCAGTGCTGGAAAATAATGGTGGCCACACAAAATATTGACACTTTGGGCCCAATTTGGACATTTCCACTTAGGTGTGTACTCACTTTTGTTGCCAGCGGTTTAGACATTAATGGCTGTGTGTTGAGTTATTTTGAGGGGACAGCAAATTTACACTGTTATACAAGCTGTACATTCACTACTTTACATTGTAGCAGAGTGTCATTTCTTCAGTGTTGTCACATGAAAAGATTTAATAAAATATTTACAAAAACGTGAGGGGTGTAGTCACTTTTGTGAGATACTGTATATATATGTATGTATATATATATATATATATACATATATATATATATATATATATATATATATAATTTCCATAATTGAACCCCCATGTATTGGCCATTACACAGAAATACAGTGCCTGGCCAAAAAAAAAGTCGCCACCTGGAATTAACTAAGCAACTAACTAAACTAAGCATGCAGCAACTATCCTATTGGATAGTTACTGCATGTGCACACAGAATGAAGTCAGCTGACTACCTGAATATACTGAATGACCAGGTTATTCCATCAATGGATTTTTTCTTCCCTGATGGCGCGGGCATATTCCAAGATGACAATGCCAGGATTCATCAGGCTCAAATTGTGAAAGAGTGCTTCTGGGAGCATGAGACATAATTTTCACATTTTGGCCACCACAGAGTCCAGAACTTAACCCCATTGAGAATCTTTGGCATGTGCTGGAGAAGGCTTTGTGCAGTGGTCCGACCCTCCCAACATCAATACAAGATCTTAGTGAAAATGAATGCAACATTGGACGGAAATAAATCTTGTGACATTGCAGAAGCTTATCGAAACCTTTTTTTTTGGTGGTGACTTTTTTTTGGCCAGGCAGTGTATTATGCTAACAAACACACCATATATGATTTACCTTGTAGATAAGTAGCAAATTATATTTGAACTTGACGTGCACATCCTGTTTTATGAATTCATTGCTATTTAAAAATGTGCTGCTTTGCATAGTTCATTCTGTTTACTGTGGTATTTGCAAACAAAGTAGAAAGAGATATTGATTTTGGTAAAATACTTCCTTTGGCAGTGCAGACACTAAGGAAACATTTCTTAGCAATTTCTTTGCTTTATAATACAAAATGTAATTGATAGACTAACAGTATAGCAGGTATGCATATTATATAGTATGTATTAATTGAATTCTTACTTTCGATATTTTCTATGCACTCAAGCTACATAATAAGTAAAATATATATGGCAACTATTCACAATTACACCCAACCAGTAATCCACAGATGAGATCACAACGCTACACATTATTAACCCCTTTCTGCCTGCCCTATATTGGTTTTACTGCTACAGGGCGGCAGCTGTGTGTGTATATAAGTGATTTTGCATTTCCGCCCGCAGGGGGCACACGCTGTAAATCTTCTGCAGAAGTCGATCTGCAGATGCCGGCCACTCAATGTCCTCTGGCACTCGCCGATCGTCAGTAAAGAAGACAGAACGGCAATCTGCCTATGTAAACAAGGAAGAGCGTCGTTCTGAGAGGAGAAGAAATGGATTCTGTGTTCCTGCAAAGCAGGGACTAGAATCCATTTCTTCCCTTAGTAAAATCAGCACACAAATTTGTATTTAGCTGTTTTCCTGGAGTTATGTATTCATCTGCATTACAAACCAGTTGCGTAAAAAAATTACTTTGATTGCACTGTATTCAATAATGTATGTTTCCTTTACAGGTGCTGTATAATATTTTTATTTCATTCACACAAATGCACACCTATGAAAGCATTGAACCCGTAGACATTTTAGCAGGCATCGGGCGTTTCTTTATGGTTGGAATTGGTGGTGTGTTTATCGGGATCATATTTGGATTCTTCACTGCTTTTATCACACGATTCACCAAGAACATAACTTCTATTGAACCCCTTCTTGTTTTCATGTTCAGCTACCTGTCTTATCTGTCTGCTGAGGCCTTCTACCTCTCTGGAATCTTGGCGTAAGTACCACTAAGCAATTTTATTATGTTGTAAATATGTTTCATTTCCTTTTATATGTTTTACAGTAACAATTGCTGCTTGTCTCAACAACATGTTTGATGGTACAGAAAGATACCAGTTTTTAATAATGTTTGTTTAATCTTTAGGGTATATTCCATTTTATGCTTGTGATTTACTAGCTTTTACATTTTTCTGTAGGGGACTAGGTAACTGCTAAAGTTTATTATTGTTGAACAAATGTTTAATCAATGTAATCAATAAATGCAACAATCCATGGCAACAAACATGACAATAAATGCATATGCAAAAAGCATGAAAAAAGGATCTGATAGTTCATCCACTGTATGGGATTTAGGATCTAATCATTAATTCACATGAGATTTTAGGCATGTGGTGAGTGCGATGTGGTTGCATAACCAACAGCAATTATTTACCAAGTAACAAAGACTGCATGGTCAGCACTCATATATGAAGTCAGAAAAGACTGTCCCAATATTTCATAATAAATCACTGATGTGTTCCTAACCCCAATAATTGAGTAACATTGCAACCAATGGTGAAGCCACAATTCAGTTACAGCATTGTGAAGAGCTGCACGTAAACTGCCCAGTACAAATCTGGGAAAGGAACGTTAGCCCTTGCCTAAGCAATAAAAGTGGACTGGTTAAGCACTTTTAAGAAACCAGGCCTGAAAAGGTGTAGAGAATCAAATGGATGACTTCTAGAGCACATTTAAAAGAAAATTTACAGTTCACTTTATAGTGTGTCATATTAGGTAAATATTGAATGAAATATCTGTCTTGATTAGACATGAGTGAAAATGGACAATTTTGCTTACCTGAAATTGCAATAAATTTTACAGATTTTGTTTTTTAACAAAATTTGGTCTATTGGCAAAATGTATTGGAGTCAATCTTGAAGGCAAAATGATAGTGGATTTAAGGTGTTTTAGGTTTTTACGGCCTTTAAATAGATCTTAGACGTTTTTCTTTGTGCTTAAAAAAGGCTTTCCTTTTTTGGGAAGTTATGTAAAAATTTTCTGAAAAAAGCACCTTTTCCACACATTACACCGTGTACATGTTTGCGATAATGTCTCTTAAAATTTGACTTTTTTTTTTATTTTGCTGTCTAAAAAATTGCCATGTAACAACGCAATACACAACTGTGTATACTGTAATAGGGAAAGAATATAGATGTATTTTTAACATCATCTTTTTGTTACTAACATCTAGAGCCAAAGCTTTTTTTTTATTTTCATAGAGAAGGAGAGGGATCAGGTTTTTTTTTGCAATCCTTGTCACATTTAGAGACTTGCCTTCACTTCATGTCCTGTGTACCCATCAGGATAGCATAGCTTTCCATTGTAAGGAAATCCCCTTCTGTTGTCACAGGAACAAGTGTCCCCAATAGAAGATTTACCCTTTATCCATAATTCCTGTTCAGGTGGCAACACAAAATTTGAGATCTACCCTTACTTTCATTCACATCGACATTGGTGATCAGAACAAAGAGAGAGTAAACCTCCATAACAGGGAAACCAATCTAAAAGAAAGAAGAAAGGGAAAAAAAGTTAGACTGGGTGCAGCAGCTGGCTACTAAAAAGCCCATATTGCTCTGTTGAAGAATTTGTACATGGACTTTGGCTCCATTCACATATATGTGGCCGCGGTTTCAGCGCTGTAGTCCAGTGTGGTTCTGTTCAGGTGCAAATTTTTACCTGAAATCGCACCTGAGCCAGACCGAAAAAGGCACAGGACTGTTTTTAAAACTGCACCGCGGCTGTCCCACACATGTGTAAACCAGCGCATTATTAAGGTTGCCATTATGTGACTCAGATGCAGTTCAAAATGCATCTGATTCGCATAAATGTAAACGAAGCCTAATAGTAATTGATTTTGAAAGATTTTTGGAATATCTTAACCACTTGCCGACCGCCGCACGACTATCTACGGCGGCGGTCAGCCCCTCACAGGCAAAGTGACGTAGGTCTACGTCGCTCGCCTGTGAGGGTTTAGGGAGCGAGCGCGCGCCGCCGGAGGCGCGCTCCCGCTCCCGCGTGGTCACGGACCCCCCCGCGCGTGTGACCGGCGGACCCGATCGCCGCCGGCCACTCTGCGATCGGCGGGGGAGAGGGAGAAAGTCAGGCAGCTTGTGTAAACAAGCTGCCTGTCATTCTCCTCTCTGTATGAGAGCTGATCACATGGATCTACTATGTAGATCCATTGATCACTCTGCATACAGTTGAAGCCACAGCCAATCACAGTTAGAATCACGCCCCTAGGGACACACACAGCCCCTCCCTCTCAAATAAAGTTAACCCCTTCACTACCAGTGTATTTTTACAGTAACAGTGCATATATATAGCACTGATTACTGTAGAAATGTCACTGGTAACCCCAAAAGTGTCAAAAATGTCAGTCAAGGGTCCGATCTTTCCGCCGCAATGTCGCAGTACCGCAAAAAAAATCGCAGATCGCCGCCATTACGCGTTAAAAAAAAAACAACAAAAATGACAAAAATCTTTCCCTTTGTTAGTAAACGCAATAACTTTTGCGCAAACCAATCAAAATACGCTTTTTGCGATTTTTTTTACCAAACATAGGTAGCATAAAACAAATTGGCCGAAAATATTAAAAAATTTTGATTTTTACATTTTTTTTGGGGGGAATTTCATATAAAAAAAAGGGAAAAATATTGCTATTTTTGCAAAATTTACGCTCTTTTTTTGTTTATAGCGCGTGATCAAAAAATCGCACAGGTGATCAAATACCGCCAAAAGAAAGCTCTGTTTGTGGGAAAAAAAGGACGCCAAATTCGTTTAGGTACAGCGTCGCACGACCGCGCAATTGTCCGTTAAAGTCACGCAGTGCCGAATCGCAAAATACCCTCTGGTCGTTTAGCAGCCAAATCCTCCGGGGCTTAAGTGGTTAAATTGACAAACAGGAAAAGGAAATTATAATGAAAACCTGACAGTGGTCCTAAACCCCCTTACTGCTTCATCTAGAAATTAAGCAGAATTAGTACAGAGTGTTACATGAATGGATCTTTGTGTTACATCAGGTCAAATCACATGACATACAAATATATAAAAACTATCAGCGCAATTAATTGTGAAAAAATTTATAAAGTATTAAGTGATATAGTAAATCAATAACCGGCTGCTAACACTCACTGTGTTTCCACTCCACAATAAGACATAATAGGCAAAAAAAGTGCTGCACTAGAAAATTATATGTGATAAATAAGATGCACAACAAAAAAAAAAAACTAAAAGAAATATTGATCTCCAGCAAAAAATCTTTAAAGCAGTATTAAGATAAACTGAATACAAACATGTGAATAAATCAGTGAGAAAATTGATAAATCAATAGATCAAATTTGAACAATGTCCCAGTGTCCAAACAATATAAAAAAATCCGAAGGTGACTTGGGTATCCCACACCTCTGTGAAAACTCAAAGTACAAGTGTGCTCCTTGATCCACCACCACCAAGTGTTAAAGCCTCTCCCCTTCCTATCTGACCCAAGAGTCACCAATGGGTCAGATACAGCAGTACCCTAAAAGGGTTAATGGGTCGATGGACAGGTCTTAAACTTGGATATCAGCAGGTGTTTCCAGGGCTGGACTCCGGTTTGCTCGTGGTACACCCCAGTCATGAGAAAAGAATACAGCAGATTATAATGCTCTCTGATAGGGTGCATAAGCAGTTTTTTTCAAAGATGACACACTTACATAGATCAGCACTTCAGCAGTGCGAGCTGTTACACTGTTTCGTATAGCAGAAGAGAGGATGTGACGTGTGATGGACAGGTTCCTCTGCTATATATTTTTTTGCCTATTAAATCACATGACACATCTCAATTGTCAGCAATGGCACTGCTCAAACTGGTGTGATGACGACTTTTTTGTGCCACATCGATTTGAAAAAGTAGTTCCTGCACTACTTTTGGCGATTTCAGGTGCGACGTGGATAGACATCTGTGCATCCAGCCGCACAGACATCTTCCAAGTTGCACCTAAAGTTGCACTGACACGTGGCTTTTAAATCGTGCGATTTCAGATTAGGTCACGCACGATTTCTAAGCCACAATCAATGTGAACGAGGGCTAAGTACAAACAAGAACAACACCAGGTAAATGTTCACCTGCTATTTTATACTTAAGCACTGATTGCAAAGGACTACATAAAACAATTTCATTTCATGATCCTGTTCTTGGTATTTACCGAAGTGCAGCTTTGTCATGTAATCCTAAATAATAACTAATGTATATAGAATTTTGTAGTATAGATTGTTATTTTCCATACACTAAACATGTGCACCTTTTAGTCTTTCCTTCTACATGAACCCATGGCATATGGCATTGTGCTCCTTTGATTTTACATTTGCTCATTGAATACTTCCATAGTAACATCTGATAAATCTCTTTTTAACTATGTAACCCAACAAGAAAATGTAAATATCATTCCATAAAAACAGCAAGTTTGTTTCATAAATATATAGGTTAAGAAATCAATATTCTAGTATTTTAGACACAGGTCCCTTATATTTTCCATATGAATATGGAGTAATAATTTGTGTGTTCACAGTATGACAGCTTGTGCAATGACTATGAAGAAATATGTGGAAGAAAACATCTCCAAGAATTCAAGCACAACTATTAAATATTTTATGAAGATGTTGAGCAGCGTGAGCGAGACTCTTATATTTATCTTTATGGGCGTCTCCACAGTTGGAAAAAACCATGAATGGAACTGGGCTTTTGTCAGCTTCACTTTACTCTTTTGCCTGATATGGCGAGCTCTAAGTATGATGTTTATAAGTTTTACTATTTATTACCGTTGCCAAGCATAAAAAAAACAGCTCCATATGTTCTAATGTGAGATAAGACAAGAGATCTTCAAATGCAGAGATTATGTTCTCACAAGCCAAAGATGTGAAGACATAATCTCTGTATTTGAAAATGGTGAGAGCTTGGCTGATCTGACTTTCTGACTTGGAGGGAAGTGATTGTGTAGCAGTTTATACTGTGGCTAATATCCATGAGCCCTTTTAAAACACAATCATCAGCTCTAATTTTTGGAGACCCCAGAGCATTTAACCAATACATAGGACTTTGGATAAATTAATTTATATCTGCCATATATTGAAGCATTTACTACAACTCAGCAATTTTCTTGCCTTTTTTTCGGCCCTTGGGGCACTCATTATTCCTCCCACTGATACGAGGCAGTATTCTGCCAACTGACATTAACAATGGGGCATAATTTCTCCCACGAACACCAAAAATGGGGCACTAATCCTCCTAACGATATCAGCGATGGGGCACTACTCCTCTCCCCAATACCAAATGTGGTGATGTTTACTCCCACTGATGCCAGGAATATTTTCCACAACCGCTGGCCACAGTTCAGCCCTCTAAAGTCTGAAGGACAATACACTGGCGAAGTGTTTAGAAAGTTTGGAGACCCCTGCTCTAGTGCAAATGTGCTTGCAGAGTGCAACTGTACTTTGCAAAGTGCACAGTCTTTTTGCCTTTAGCAAATCAGGCCTCTAAGCAGCTTCCGGCAGATCACAAAAAATCTTCATAACACTGTATTTCGCAAAGTTCCTTACATATGTGTATTTTATTATAAATGATGTGGGGTATGGGTTTTATTAATACTAATTACAATTAGTAGTAGTGGTGGTAGTAGTATCTGATTATTTTTAACTTTGTGTTTTATACTTTTCAGGTGTTTTTCTTCTTTTTCCGATAATGAATCGTTTCCGGACATACCCATTTACTTTTAAGGACCAATTCATCATTACATACAGTGGTTTACGGGGAGCCAGTAGTTTCTCACTTGTATTCTTGTTACCTATTCTCTTATTTCCAAGGAAGAAATTGTTCATCACTTCAACCATTGTAGTTATATACTTCACAGTGTTCATTAAGGTAAGAATGTGCTTAAAATGTGGGGAAAATAAATATTTCTTTAATGTGCCAATAGTTTATGCAGATACTTTTATTTATTTTTTTTATTGAAAAAATATGGTTAGCAAATATGCTTTTAAATTTAGGGACTGACTATTGGACCTCTGGTAAGATATCTGAATGTGAAAAGAATATCAAGGGAACAAACGGTCAATCAAGAAATTCATACTCGTGTAAGTGAGTTTAAATTCTACATTATTATATTTAAGTAAATCTTTAACATGGCATTAAATGTAATTTAGCTTAAAAGAGAGTGAAGAATTGTGTTTTAATCATATGAAAGTGTAGGTTGCAGGGCGCCAGGGTTGTTCAGCCCCAAACCCATTCTGTTCTATGCACGGATGGTTGCCTGAGGCCTCCACTTCACATCCTCTTGGCCCTGGTGCAAATCACTCCCTTTTCACCGGGAACAGGATTGTCTTCAGCTGGAACTTAGTGGAAACAGTTCCACCACCTTTTGTACGGGCTCTCTGCTTCCCGCTCATCACTTTGACTTGTAAACACAGAAGTCCTTCTGTGTGTACAATGACAGCTTGTCTCCCTACAGCTCCCACAGATCTGATCCTCTGAGAAGATCCCACTAAGTGCAGGAAGGGGACAAGTGAGATGCAGGTGCCTGAGGTGCAGTGTGGTCATGGGCGGGAGAGGGACATCATGTGGTAGGCTGATTCTCTGTGATCTCCATTTTTTCCCTGGTGTTCATATGCCAATATCCCTGCCTCCTGCTGGATGGCTCCCTGCAAATGAGAGAGGCGAGCTGCCTACAGTGTTTGGAGAGGTACTAGAGCCAGCTGGGTGCTTAATAAAGCGGAGTTCTGGGCTCCAAAAACAACTTTGGCCCATCCGTTGCTGTAAATGCCCTAAAAAACAAATGATATTCCCAATTTTTTTTTTTCTTTACTTACCTTGGTTTTTAAGAAAGTATACTTACCTTCCTTCTACTTCCTCCCCCTTCGGCCGCCGCCCGCGCGGTCTTTTCCTGCTTGCGATGACTCCTGGGAGCTGAACGTCATCGCTCCCAGGAGTCAATGCGCCTGCACCGGCCCCTCTCGTCAGTTCCGGTGCAGGCGCGTGATTCCCTGCTAAACAGCTTCTGGGCATGCCCAGAAGCTGTGCAGGAATGACGCGCATGCCCCAGAAGTGACGAGCCGGACCAGTGCAGGGCATTCTGGGACAAAGAGGACACGGAAGAGGACGCAGAAGAGGGCGCGTTGGCTTCAGCTGCCCACACCCAGGATAGCATCGCTGGAGAAGAAATTTTCAAGGTAAGAATTTCTTCTAAAAGGTAAGTGTGACCTGGGACAGTTCAGAAGCTATCCATTATGGAATGTACTAGCCCTGATTGTCCCGGGGGTATTTTTATCTAAATTTCATCTCTGAGGCCGGAACTCCGCTTTAAGCTTAATATGGCAACAAAAGTAATATATGTGAAAGATGGCAGAGCTTTTAATGAGTGGGGGAGAAGATTGGACAGTGGAGGGGGATTGCATGCAGAGGTCAGAGTGAAAGAGGGGCGAAAGTGAGATGTGGATGGAGGATGCAGAGGTAAGCAGCTGTGGAAGAGTGTTGAACTCTGCACTCTGTGTGTAGTGCACCCTTGTACTCTGAACTCTGTGTGTAATGCACCCCTGAACTCTACACTCGGTATGTAATGCACTCCTGGTATTTAATGCTAGTGAAATTTGGCCACACCCACTATGTGTTTGGAGTATGTGTGTGTGGGGTCTTGGTTGAGTTCCTGCACCAATTCTCTGGAAAAAAAAAGCCCTGCCCAGGAGTATTCACACACTTTGTCCCCACTTTCGCTTCCAGAGCCTAGATGCCCAGGTTTGCATCAGTAATACACTAACAATATTCGCACGGAGGCTTGTAGTAAATAATTAACTTCCTTATTTCCGTGGTCAATAGATAAATCACAACAGTTCATAAAATGGCATAGTTACATTCTAAATACTGACTTGAGGTCAGGCGGTATTGACATTGGCCCTCTTGTGGCTCTAAGCAGATGTAACTTGCCTTTTCTCTTGCACTCCCAAGGCTACAGGCTCTCTTAGCTGTCAGTTCATCTAGTGGGGATAAGAAGGGGACACACTCCAGCCTCTCTCTCCAAGGGGAGAGCATGGCCACCTCCAGCAGACCTTCCTTCTCGGTCTTCCTCCCAACCAGAACAAGCTCAGAGCCCCAGCTCCAACCACTCTAAATAGGGATACCCACAAAACACTCAACAGCAGAAAGAGCAACCCTTAAGGGGGCCTCTACTTATCTCCACTTGCCTACATATATTCACTTGAAAGGTGCTATAGTGCAGTTTCTTGGCAAAAAATTAGATTATAGAGTAATATGTATATAGAGAACTTGCAAAACGTACAGATTTACAAATTTACGAACACTGACTACTGAATCGCTTTATAAATTTATAAATTCTGTTTTAGAACTTTATAAATTTATGTGCATACCTTGTCTTCTTCTAAACTATAGAATCTTCAAACACATTTTTCTCTTTTGTCCTCTCTGTGTCTCTCAGTCCCTGTCTTTTTCATGTTTTCCCTTTTGCATTTCTCCAGTCATAGTTTTTGTTCTTCCATGTTCCCTGCTGCCCCTAGATACTACTTGTTAGATTCTAGCTTTAAATTTCCTGTCCACCTAGATAGCCACAGCATGGGAGTCCAAATTCACGCCCCCCCCCCCCATCCACCAGAGGCTCTGGTGAAGACCAGTCACTCCTGGGTTTTGTGTCTTGATGAGAGCCTTCTGCTGCGTGTTACTGATGAGAATTTCCACTGTCATATTTTGTTCTGATTGTTCCTCTATTAAATGTGTCTTGTTATAGAATGGCATCTGATAATGGCATTGGCAATGGTTTGTAAGCAGGTGCAGTTAGCTTACCTGCCACTAGGTGGCTTTGTTGCCATTATGGCATGGCCGGCGGAAGATTATAAGCAAGTGATAGCTTACATTTTAGAGAAACCCCTCTTGTAGTGATGCAATTGGTGGAGGTATTGTCCCTATAAATACCAGCTGTGGGTAAAATCTCGATAGATGGGTTATGGGAACAGGACACCCCAGCACTGTAATGATGTAATCTTGTACTGAGATATCCCAAAAAAAGCCCTGTGCAGGGCTGAATAACCAGGAGAAGTGGCACAGATCATGCGAGGACTAGCTGGAATTATCTTGTCTACCTCTGACTTTCTATGCCAGGTTCTGTAGCATGGTGCATATGGCCTTAGGAGCCTGTGACAGAGTCTGTTGCCACTCACATAGAAGAAACCTGAAAATATATAACATCAGTGAGCATGTCCAGCTGGACAAAGCTATAGAAGGAACATTTGAAAGAGAATAGCAGTATATTAAAAGAAGGAACTTGTAACCCCTGATCCTCAGCTGTGGTCAGTGGTGTATAGCTGAAGGATTAGAGAATTAGTATATACTGGGAATTAGTCCCAACTCTGTGGTCCTCCTTAGGAAAATGAATGGGTGAAGATGGCTAAATATGTGTAATTGTGCTCTGCACTGAAATGATGATGCAGGATGTATATTTATGCTAGTGTCTTGGGATGAAATGTGAAGTTGCAGTAAAGTGCTGAAAATGCATCTGAATGTGGACATTCTTTTATTTCAAGTGTTAGACCTCAGGCCAGGGAATGAGTGAGTGGGCATCTGACAAGGAAAAATGTGTCCAAGATGGTGGCTAAACAAAAGGTTTGTGGGTGCTCTATCCAAGAAAAATAGGGCTGGACTTGTACAGCTTTGTGCCAACATCTGCCCAATCCAGGTCCCCTACAGGTTAGCTCCTCTTTCTGGTTCCAAAGCCTTGACTTCTAAGCTAACAATAGTAATTCCATTAACTACTGTACCTCTGCATTTCTACCTGTAACTTATAGAAGCCCTAGCTGATACATCTAACTCAGCTTTTCTCAATATTTTCAACACAGAGGAATCCTTGAAATAAAGTTTTGGTCTCCGGGAACCCCTGCTAAAAAATGAGTCTACAACTCATGAGTCATGACACATTAATGTGACAGTCAGTGGGAAAAATGCTCCTTACTATTGTCATCATTGGGAAGAATTACCCCCTTACAGATAGCTAAAAGGAACAATGGTGTCATTGGAAACTTATCTGAGAGGCAGAAATTGCCCATTGCTCAAGGAACCCTAGCAACCTCAGGAGGAACCCTAGGGTTCCACGAAACCCTGGTTGAGAAACCCTAATTTAACTAATAATAATACAACATTTATGCAGTTTAGTGTGACCGTAGGTGATTTCCAATAGTACAAATTTATATACCAAAGGGAGAACAACCTGTGAAAATCACAAGCAATCTCCACCCTGCGCCAAGTATGAAATAATGAAAAACCTAAGAAGCAGCCACCTACCAAACTCAATAAATTAAACCATAGGATGTATTAGATCAAAGACCCAAAACATCAGGCGACGATAATCATAAATTATATGCTTCAATATGCAATATATATTTATAATATTATAATTATATATCATTTTTTATATATTGCATATTGAAGCATATCATTTATGATTAGCGCCGCCTGATGTTTTGGGTCTTTGATATAATACATCCTATGGTTTAATTACAAATTTATATGTTGGAAAGGAAATCCTGTAAAAATTAAAACACTTTCAATGATCTGTTTCAAATTGCATATTCTGATCACTCATTATTAACAATGAGTAATGTTTCTCCAAACAGTTAATGGATCACCTGAAGACAGGAATATCAGACATATGTGGTCTCTGGGGTCACTATCAGATGAAAGAAAAGTGGGTATTTGTCCTTTTCTATATGTCATTTTTATATTAAAAGAAAGCATAGCAGAATGTATAAAATAACTTGTGGCTGCCATGCAATGAATTAGAAACAAAGACTGATGAAGAAAATTGCATCACTCACTAATATCTTCAGTTGTTGCCCTGAAGACTTACAGTAGAAGCAACCTTTAAAGTGGTGGTAAACTGTATTTTTTTTTATTTTTACCTACAAGTAAGCTTATAACAAGGCTTACCTGTAGGTTAAATGAATATCTCCTAAAATTGCACCATTTAGGAGATATTCTAATGAGCTGCAACTGGTGATGTCGCAGTCTGTGCTGTTCCGTCAGAGCTCTGAGCTGCAGCCATGCATGTGGTAGTGACATCACGGCGACTTGGCCATTCAAGCAGCCACAGCCTATGAACCTAGAAGGAAGATCGGGTGAAGGTGAAAGCCTCTGCAAAGCGCCGTGGGAGGGCTTAGTTTCAAGATAAGTCTTTCATAATGTGCTAGTATGCGATGGCTATGATTAAGGCTTATTGCTAAAATGTGTAAGCCACTGTTCTTTGTACACTACACTGTTATAAAGTGACTTTTTCAGATGGACAAGATGCTGGCTCATTGCGTTATATCTCCATACTAGCACATTATGTCTTTACTTTGCAGGGGGAAATCTTTTTTTTTGTTAAAGTTTACTACCGCTTTATCCACTGCCTGTCCCTTCAATGTTTATAAAAACAGAGGCAGGTTGGAGCTGTTATACTGGTATCATGACTGTAGCCACAGTCATGATGCTGGTATCGTTTTTTTCAGCACCTGATTCTCTGTTTAGTAAAAGTAATCTGATCAGCTGGATTACTTTTACAGGTGGCAGAACGGGGTTCTTCCCCCTCCCATTGCTGCCACCTTCACAGGGCTCTCCCATCCGATCAGGGAGCCTGGTAAGGATGCGACCAGCGGCATCCGGTTTCTAAAACACAGTGAGAGAAACGGATGATGTTCCTCCCACTGTGTGACATCAGATTGCTTCATCACTTATGGTTTCAGTCTCATGTAAACAAGTCATTACTGGCTTGTGAAAGCATCAGATCAAACTGAGAATGCTTTGAAGGCCAGAGGAGAGATCTGGGGTCTAATAGACCCCAGATCTCTCCATAAAGAGGACTGGTCATGGTCCATGCCATCACAAGGGATGTTGTTCATCCCTTGGGATAGCAATAAAGCTGATTACAAAAATGTTAAGGTGTAGTGTTAAAAAAATGTAAATAAAAGAAATAATAAAATGAAAAAAAAATTTAAAGTGCACTTGTAACGTGCTCATATTAAAAATATATATATATTCAAACGAATATATTCCTCGCGCCTAGGAGTGCCTAGTGAAACGGGTGGGTACACTAATAAATATAAAATATTAATAAAATTTAATGAGTATATAAGCAGCTGCTATAAAGTGTGAAATGATTGTATAAAAAAACCCAAACTACATGGGATAATATAGCCCTTGCTGGTAAGAACAGGGACAGGTAGGGATAAAATTACAATAAAAAAGGCTAATATCATAAATATCTAAAATCTATACCCTTAAAAAATACACAGTGAGAAAATGCATAAATATATAGCAATATAAAGCCAAGTTAAGTCCAAAATAGTTCATAAAAATGCACAGTGAGAAAATGCATAAATATATAGCAATATAAATAATGTGCCAAGTGAAGTCCAAAATAGTTCATAAGTGACTCAGTGATAAATAGTCCAAAAGAGTGCCAAAAAAAATGCAAGTGCTTGGTGCTGGATCCTCCAATGGTCCAGGAAATCCAATCATAAAGGTGACTTCAAAAAAGAATAAGGTGTAAACTCACCAGATATGGTGGGTCTCAACTGCCTTACGATAAAGAGACCAATAATGCTTTATGACCCTCCAGGTCAGAGAAATGGTGACTGCTGGGCTCTGATCCCTCTAGACCGGAATCCCCCACGCTGGACGAATAGGGTCCTCAAAGTCCTCCAGGTCAGAATAGGGAGACAAGATAAACAAGCTCCGGATGGTGCAGTACCGTTTTAAAAATTACTTTATTTGGGTTAAAAAGGCAAACAAGGATAAAACACGCTGTTCAATGCCCGCCGGTAAAGTGTCTGTAGCGTGGAGAGCGGTTTGCGTTCCAGGCTGACTTCCGGGCTGACGGCGTGCGTTCCACCTGACGCGCATTTCGTCAGAGCGTATGACGTCTTCAGAGGGTCATAAAGCATTATTGGTCTCTTTGTCGTAAGGCAGTTGAGACCCACCATATCTGGTGAGTTTACACCTTATTCTTTTTTGAAGTCACCTTTATGATTGGATTTCCTGGACCATTGGAGGATCCAGCACCATGCACTTGCATTTTTTTTGGCACTCTTTTGGACTATTTATCACTGAGTCAATTATGAACTATTTTGGACTTCACTTGGCACATTATTTATATTGCTATATATTTATGCATTTTCTCACTGTGCATTTTTTATGAACTGTTTTGGACTTCACTTGGCACATTATTTATATTGCTATATATTTATGCATTTTCTCACTGTGTATTTTTTAAGGGTATAAATTTTAGATATTTATGATATTAGCCTTTTTAATTGTAATTTTATCCCTACCTGTCCCTGTTCTTACCAGCAAGCGCTATATTATCCCATGTAGTTTGGGGTTTTTTTTACAACGTGCTCATATGTAAACAGCGATTGCACCACACATGAACATCACGAGCGTCAGATCGAGAGAAATATTTCTAGCTCCAGACCTCTTGTGTTACTCTAAACTGGTAACCTATAAAGGTTTTAAGACTTTGCCTATGGAGATGTTATGTATCATCTTTTCGCACCTTTCCACTGCAATTTTAAAGTGTGACATGCTTTGTATCTATTTACTCAGCGTAACATCATCTTTTATATCTTACAAAACAATTGGGTAATATATTGTGTTTTTAAACATTCTAATTCATTAAAGTATATTTTTTCGAAAATATTTGCATTTGAAAAATAAACGCTTCGCAAACAAAAAAATGCCACACCCACCATTTTATTCTGTAGGGCCTCTGCTTAAAAAATGTATGTAGTTCCAAGTAGTTTTCTAGCAACTACATGTAGGAGAGGAATCTCAGAATTGTCCCAGACCGGAAGGTGATGTTAAACCCTTATTTTTTAGACATCTTCAGCAGCTGATTTAATCACTTACTGAGTATGCTATTTTTTCATCTTTTAATTATTGTCTATGTTCCAGTTCAGGCTAGTACAATGACCAGATTTCCTGTTTCAGAGTGGCTTCTTTCTTTTGCAATGTCCTGTGGAGCCACCCTACATGCAGGGACTAGATGTGTGTCTCTCTACAATGTGTGCTTCAATAGAGAAACACAGCCCTGTAGCCTAGTGTGATAAAACACTCTCTGCTCTTCCTCCCTACTCCCTTTCCCAATCTAAAAGACTGACTGCAGACTGCACTGTCCACTGTTAACCCATTCCTGTAATGATCATGTGTAGGGGGCACACAAATAGCTGTATGTGTGGCAGCCATTTGTTTATGTCACAAATCTCCCATGCCATTTTGTCATAAGAGACATAGCTGCATTGACCTTCCTCCTTCAGTTCATACAATACACAAACTGTTAGCCAATCCTAGAACCTCTTTATCAATCCATTGATCGGACTCACAAAGACCCTTTCTATTAACCAATACAAAATTCAGTCTAGGTACCCTCAGAAAAACTGTCAAATTTGCAAGCTTGAGCAATCCGGAAAACAAACAGATCTTGCCAGACCATCCCCATTGCAAATCCCTTAACTGAAGTCTGTAGAATACACATAACTGTCTCTCCTCTTGGTAAAATCCTTAATCTCAGTGTATTTCATAACTCATGAAATAATAACAGCACAGTCAGATATTGAATATTCACCTCCCTCTGTTCATTCGGAGCATTTTGAGCCCAAACACCACCAACCTTAGGAGTACCGGGAGCAGACCTTACCCAATTCCTCTCCTAGGTGAACTGGGCATCTGAAACCTGTCATATCGGAGGTAATTTAATGTTGGACATTATCATGCATGTTAGCAGACAGTAACATTTAGGTATGCAAAGATATTAATACCTATATAAAACTGGATCTGTGGCATGATCGTAAACACAGACATTCCATTGACCACTCCCCTTGATGTCAAAGAAAAGGGGACTTTTCTTTTCTGGCATTGGTCCAATGATCACGGTTGCAAAGCTATGCAGGCTCATTTGCAAAAAAATAATAAATGCATACTTGTTTTCCTGCAAATATATGCACATTTATTATTCTAGTAAAAGGAAACGTTAGTCTACATTCGCATGGTTGACTAGACCATCCAAATGTAGCCTTAGCCTCTAAAATAATGTTTGTTTCCATAGTATGCTATAGGTGATAGGTGTGCAACTAAAACTTCTGATATTAATGTAAATTGTTAGACAGTGACAATTTGTTTTTGTTCTTTTTAAGAGGGGGGGGGGGGGCACCATTTCATAACGTCAGTGGAGCCATCACGTCCCTATTAAATAGTTTAGCCTGCTGGATGTGCATACAGTAAGCTTTGGCTACTTACAGAACGTCCCTGTGCTGTAATACTCTATGTGCCACGCTGAGCCAATCACGGCAAGCTGTGTATTCTATTATTGCATACAAAGCCTGCTTGGATTGGCAAAGGTTGTATAAGCCCCCGCCTCTCTGACTCAGCCAATCCGAGCAGGCTTTGTATGCTTTAATAGAATATACTGCTTGCCGTGATTGGCTCAGCACCGCACATAGAGTATTACAGCACAGGGAGGTTCTGTAAGTTGCCAAAGGTACTGTATACACATCCAGCGGGCTAACATTTTTAAAAGGGATGTTATGTAACTAGCTGAAGCTACAGTACCTGGCATATAAGACGACCCCCGATTTTTAGAGTATCTTTTTTATTATAAAAAAAGTCGTCTTATACTCCGGAAAATACGTTACACCAAATTACACCGTTCCTCGCGGGTACCAGCAAACTATTTTGGCTGCCCACTCCCGCCCGCAGCAGAGGTAAAACCGCTCGCAAGATTTGCATTGGGTCCCACGGGAGCCCAAACCCAGTGCAGCCCTTTATTGGTAGGTGTGCTGGGAAATTTTCTGTTTGTTTGTATTATATAATATATGCTTTGTTCCAGATTTAAACAACTTGATAATAAATTTCTCCGGAAAGCTCTTATCCGAGAACATCAGCCTAAGTCAAGTATAGTCTCTCTGCATCAAAAGCTTGAGATTAAACAAGCCATTGAAATGACCAGCTTTGGAATGAGCAGAGATACTTCTTCATCCTCTCTACAGTAAGTGTTATTTTATCATGCACAGCAGGATTCCACAAATACAGGGCTAGGCCTGAAATTGTTGGCCCTCCAGGCAGTGTTTTGTATCTACAGTATTACCACAACATCTACATCAAAATCTGACATCCAGCTGAGCACCAATCAGATCCTATGAATACAGTTAGAAATTTTTTTTATCACCTAACACAGAACTGCTGTGAGGTCTTCCCATACCTCCAAGTAGATCTTAGTTTAATGGTAGATTATGCTACTGGTAAAATGTTACTTTAATCATTTAAAGGGTATCTATATTCTTTTTACAATTATGATAAAATACAGTGCCTTGAAAAAGTATTCATACCCCTTGAAATTTTCCACATTTTGTCATGTTACAACCAAAATTGTAAATTCATTTTATAGATATTTTATGTGATAGACCAACACAAAAATGTTTACAAATAAATATCTGAAAAGTGTGGTGTGCATTTGTATTCAACCCCCCCCCCCCCCGAGTAAATACTTTGTAGAACCACCTTTCACTGCAATTACAGCTGCAAATTTTTTTGGGTATTACTCTACCAGCTTTACACATCTGGAGAGTAAGATTTTTTGCCCATTCTTCTTTGCAAAATAGAGCAAGCTCTGTCAGATTGAATGAACAGCAATTTCCAAGTCTTGCCACAGATTCTCAGTTAGATTTAGGTCTGGACTTTGACTGGGCCATTCTAATACATGACTATTCTTTGATCTAAACCATTCCATTGTAGCTCTGACTGTATGTTTTGGGTTGTTTCCTGTTGGAAGGTGAAACTCTGCCCCAGTCTTTTGCAGACTCTAACAGGTTTTCTTCTAAGATTGCCCTGTATTTGGCTCCATCCATCTTCTCATCAACTCTGACCAGCTTCCCTGTCCCTGCTGAAGAAAAGCATCCCCACAACATGATGCTGCCACCACCATGTTTCACAGTGGGGATGGTGTGTTCAAGCTGATGCGCAGTGTTAGTTTTCCGACACACATAGGGTTTTGCTTTTAGGCCAAAAAGTTCAATTGTGGACTCATCTGACCAGAGCACCTTCTTCCACATGTTTGCTGTGTCCCCCACATGGCTTCTCACAAACTGCAAATGGAACTTTTTATGTCTTTCTTCTTTCCACATCTGTGCAGTGCACTACTAATAGTTGTCCTGTGGACAGATTCTCCCACCTGGATGTGGATCTCTGCAGCTCCTCCAAAGTAACCATGGGCCTCTTGGCTGCTTCTCTGATTAATGCTCTCCTTGCCTGTCCTGTCAGTTTAGGTGGACGATCATGTCTTAGTAGGTTTGCCGTTGTGCCATACTCCTTCCATTTTTAGATGATGGATTGAGCAGTGCTCCATGGGATGTTCAAAGCTTGGGGTATTTTTTTATAACCTAACCCACAACTTTATCCCTGACCTGTCTGGTGTGTTCCTTGACCTTCATGAAGGTTCTCTAACAATCCTCTTAGGAATTTACAGAACAGTTGTATTTATACTGAGATTAAATTACACACAGGTATTTAATAATTAGGTGACTTCTGAAGGCAATTGGTTCCACTAGATTTTAGTTAGGGGTATCAGTGTAAGGGCTCTTTCACACGGGCGTTCCGTATGTCCATTTTTCATCCCATCCGTTTGCGGATGAAAAACGGACATAATGTATCTCTATGTAAATACGGATGTCATCGGATGATCATCCGCTGACATCCGTTTTTTGTCAGTTCAGTTCAGTTCAGTTTTTTTGGACTGAGGAGAACCCTATTTTTTCTTCCTTTCAAAAAACGGAACGGACGCAAAAACAGATGTCAGTGGTGTCATCCGCTGACATCCTTATTTACATAGACATGCATTATGTCAGTTTTTCATCCGCAAACGGATGGGATGAAAAACGGACATATGGACCGGATGACACAAGTGTCATCCGTGTCCGTTACAAAAAAAAAAAAAAAAAGGACCTGATCGGGCAAAAAAAAAGGAACGCCCGTGTGAAAGAGCCCTAAAGGGGGCTGAATTCAAATGCACGCCACATTTTTCAGATATTTATTTGTAAAAAATTTTGGAAAACCATTTATCATTTTCCTTCCACGTCACAATTATGTGCCACTTTGTGTTGGTCTATCACATAAAATCCCAATAAAATACATTTACGTTTTTTGTTGTAAGGACAAAATGTGAAAAATTTCAAGAAGTAGGAATACTTTTTCAAGGCACTGTATATATGTAAATATGATCATAAATGTAGTGCCCCCTGACCTACAGAGGAGTGGTGGCGACCCCCAGAAATGGGGAGGGCTGATATATTTATTTATTTATTTAAAATAATGTCATTACACAAGATAATAATCCAAATACATAGAATGGTGAGAATACAAGCTATGAAAACAAAAACACATAAAATCAATAAAATGTGTGACACCTAAAAAAAAAAAAAAAAAGTGAATATACCTGTATTGTGCAAGTGAAATACAAAACAACAATACCAAAATGCGGTGATAGAAAGTAATGAAAAATTAATATAAGTGAGTCATATAACATGACATATATAGTGCTCATAGTGAAAGTGCTAGAATCAAGATAAGGACCATTTCAATAATTGTGTAAGATTTGCAAGAAAAAAAAAAAAAAAGAGAAAAACGCAGCTCTGTGATGGTGATGTGAGTGACATCAAGTGCGCTCAGCTTCAAGATGGTTGTTAGTGTGATCCCAGTGAATCCAGGTGCTAGTAAGAAATGGACGCTCACCTTATCCCAATAATAAACAGGCTTAGTAAAAAGACTGTGTCTCCAGGCACCTCTCAATCACAGGCACTTAGGAAGATAGCAAATAAACAATTGAGAAAAAAGACCCGGTGTAATGCAAACAAAAAAACTTTTAAATTGTTGAAGGTGTTTGAAAAAAAAAAGAAAGGTGCACACCGAGTGAACGTAATGCCCGAGACAAAACAAGAGCACGACCCTCGACCCGGGCCGGGTACACCTAACTTACCACCCTCTAGGGACATCTACTGATATACGAAAAGAAAAGATGAAATACCGTGACAACAGCAGCTAAAAGGAAAAGACAGAGGGTAAGAGGGTAAAAAGGAAGAAAAAAGGGAAAAAAAGCAGAAGAGAGGCCAGGTCAGGGGCGCCAGGACTTGGGCCCCATGGGTAACAGAACCAGCCGCTTTGACTTAACTAACGGCCCGTAAATAGTCATCGGTGCATATGAAGTGCGCCCACGGCGTCCAGCGAGCCCATGTTTGCTCTTCAATATTTGTTAATGTAGCAGTCAATTCTTCCATGCAGTGGATTTCATTCACTTTGGAGAACCACAATTGCCGGGTAGGAGGCTGGGTCTGCCTCCACATAGCCGGGATGCAGGCCTTCGCCGCATTGAGGAGGTGGACTATCAGGGACTTCCTATATTTCCGGATTGGCCTCCTCGTAAGATGGAATAAACACAATGCAGGGTCCTCTCCCACCTTGACCGCAGTGAGCCGTTTAACCACCGAAGTGACCTCACTCCAGAAGTCTCTCAATAGAGGACAGGCCCAAAAAAATGTGCAACATCGTACCTCCCTCAGAACCACATCTCCAGCACCGGTCAGGACTGTTCCTGTCCATTTTATGAAGGACCCCAGGAACTCTGTACCACCGAGTGAGAATTTTGTAGCTGACCTCATGATATTTACTGGCCAGTGAGGCCTTATGGGCAAGATTCAATATCTTGTCAATTTGATGAGGAGTAAAAGAAACAGTGAGATCACGTTCCCATTGGCGCAGGAAGGGCAAAGGCCGCTCATCTACCGCGTCCAAGAGAAGGGAATAAAAGAAAGACAATGCATGTGGGAGGGGGTCGCCCCGTCTGCACAAAGTCTCAAATGGAGTCAAGGGTCGGGGAATGTAGCCCGACCTCCGTAAGTGAAGAAGAAAGTGTCGAATCTGGTAAGCACTGAGGGGGTCCAAATCCAGATCCGGCCAAGCCATGATCTCCGCATGAGTAGGTGGGCAACCCTGTGCCCAAACGTCCAAAAGGCAGGCCCTCCCAGCCTGGGCCATGCCCAGCACCCTGGCACTCATGCAACCCGGAGGAAAGTCAGGATTGCCCAAAAGAGTTGTCATAGGGGAAGTCGATGGGGTGACCATCGGATGATGTTGTATCCTCCGAGATTCCCGCAAGGTGGCCCCGATCGTCGGGTGAGAATAGAATGGATCACCAGTTGGCAGAGGTGTCCATGGGGCCATAGGCAAAGGACGTCCAGTGATCGTGTTTTCCAGACCCACCCATTGCTTAGTAGAAGCATTACAATGCCAGTCCAGGACCCGCACAAGATGGGAAGCCCTATAATAACGAAGGAGGTCCGGCAGGCCTACCCCCCCTCGCCTTGGGAATAGAGAGGATTCGCAGCCTGATCTGGGGGGACTTGGTAGCCCACACAAAGGACCGGAATAGTGACCGCACCTGGATGAAAAAGGTGCAAAAAACGCAGACAGGGCCGCATCAATTTTGGCGCGGGCCGCGGGGAGTTGCAGTAGAGATTTGTTTAATCGCCAGGTCGGCGGTCTCGGTGGCCCAGAGTCCCAGTCAATAGAAATATGGATGGGTGAATGGTCCGAGAAAGAGAAGGAGTCAATGTGAGAGGAAGTAATCAAGGAGAGATCGCTCTGAGGAATCAGAAAACGGTCTATCCTAGAGTAAATGTTGTGGGTGGCAGAGTAATAGGTGTAATCCCGCTCACCTGGATGCATGATTCGCCACGGATCGACCAGGTCGAGGAGGGAGAGTTCCCTTTTAAGTCTACGCAGCCGTGCATAGGAGAGGTGGGATGATCTACGCGAGGTATCAATGAGGGGCTCCGGAGCAAAATTGAAGTCCCCGCCCACAATGAGGTGACCCTCACGGAAGTTCATAATAATTTGTAAATTACATCTTTATGCTGCTTTCCTAATCAGAGCTACTGCAACTTAAGCTCTATCCAGTAAGAAGGACTTCTATTATTTTCTGTGGCAGCCATTCTCAACCAGGATTCCATGGAACTTTAGAGTTGCTCCAAAAGTTGCAAGGTGTTCCTTGACCTGTGGTTGAATGACCTCCTATTTGATGGCGCCTGCATAGTTCCTGGGTCAAAGCCAGCAGCATGACACCAATTATCTTTTAAACCGTCTGTTAGGGATGTGTTTTCTACTTACAGCCAATGTAGGGAGAATTTTCCCACTGACCCCTGGAGAATTTGTTTTAGTTAGGGTTCCCCAAGACCTGAAAGTTATTTTAGGGGTTCCTCTGGGGTAAAAGGGCTAAGGGAGGCTCCTCTATGGTGATTCCTTGACCTACTAGTAAGCAGTCCAGACAGAAAACTGTGAGCAAACCATGCAGCAAATAAATTGCTTTACTAGCACTAAGGTATGGTGTTATTTTAGTGATATTGGTGCAGAAGCCATCAATGTAATTTTTGTTTTATCATTTGCAGAAAAAGAAAAACTGCAAATACATTTTCCACTGAAGACGTAATTCACATGAAAGATATATTAACAAACAGTCTCTATCGTGTGCGACGAAGGGTAAGATGTACTTAATTTCATCAAATTTAAATGATAGTTCATAATAGTCTTCTTTGGTTCAAAAATAGATGATATTATTTAACTATGTAAAGCCAAGGTTTCTCAACCAGGCTTCTGCAAGAAGTGCCCAAGAGTTCTCCCATGATCTTCCCTTCAGTCACAGGCAGTTTTCTCTTTTACTTCATTTTTATTTATTTATTTTTTGTCAGATTCTATTTATTAGAAAAATATTTTTCGGTACAAATAAAGACATATAATATATATATATATATATATATATATATATATATATATATATATATATATATACAAATGACAACAAAAAAGACAAAACCTAAATAAAAAGATACCCATGTCATCCCATCACAGCACAGATCCATTAAAGAAAAAAATAAAAAAATAGGGACAAACTACAAGTAGTACATGTCAGTTACAGGGCTTCTAAATTAAAAAAAAAAAAAAACTAACCAGCATTTTCATATACGGTCAAACTTAAACAAGGCATTGCGTAGAAAATATAGAGACTGAAACCCATTTAATGATAATCATTCTTCGAGCAATAAAGAGTACTCTCGAAATCCTCAGGAGTTTATACTCATCCAAAAAAGAAATATGCCCCAAAATACATGTCAGTAAATCTGTAGTAAGAGAAAGACCTGTTACATTATTAATCATTTAGATAACTTCTGTTCAGTATCGTTAGGAAAGCGCCACAGCAGATGAATTAGGTCACCCTGCAGTTGACCACATCTGTTACAGCAAGAATCTTGGCGTAGATCTACACTACAAAGAAAATGCAGAGACCGATATACCTGCTGGCTAATAAACAGTTGCGTTAGCTTATAAGAGGGGCAAGGAGAAACAAGAGGGATCTTTTGCAAAACCTGGTCCCATACATCATCAGGAATATGACTTAACTCTTTTTTTACATTTCTATTTACATGGAGCTGGATGTCTCAACAAAAAATTTAGATATAAGTTGTGCATACATTTCTGAAATAAGGCCTTTTAAATTGCAAATCCCAACAATTTCTTTAATTAACTGAGTATCTGCATTCAAGATGCTGAGGCAGCTGACGAGTAGATTGCATCCCCATTTAGCCCAAACATGCTGAGAGGCGCAGGGAAGCAACAAGTGTCTGTGCTGTTCTCTGCTGACCCCTCCTTTCCCCCTGTCCATCCCAGGTGTCTGTATGTGACATCACATGTGATGGACAAAAGGGGAGAAGGGGTAAGCGAGGAACAATGTGCCATAAGAGGACTTATCACAGACACTTCCCTGCACTGCTCTGCATATGAAGGAACATGCTACCTTTAATGTGCCCTGCTGTGTGACCCACAATGTGCCCTGCTTTGTGCTCCAGATTATGCTCTGCTGTACTACCATAATGTGCCCTCCTTCCCCCACG
This sequence comes from Pelophylax lessonae, assembly GCF_965119305.1. Classification (NCBI taxonomy): domain Eukaryota; kingdom Metazoa; phylum Chordata; class Amphibia; order Anura; family Ranidae; genus Pelophylax; species Pelophylax lessonae. The sequence continues at coordinate 445,768,186 of NC_138769.1, forward strand.
AAATATGCCTTCCTATGTCCCATAATGTGTCGACCTGCCCCCATGTAAAATGCCCTTCTGTGCCCTGCCCTGCTTCCCCACCTTGTAATTTGCTCTGCTGCCTCCTCTGTAATGTGCCATTTTATGCCCCCCATTAATGTGCCCCATATTGTGCCCTGGTGTGTGCCCCATGATGTGACCCACTGTGCCCCAAAATGTACCCTCCTGCTCCCATGTAATGTGCTCTGCTGTGCTCCCATAATGTGCCTTACTGTCCCATTGTAATATGCCCTGCTGTGCCCCATAATGTGCCCTGCTATATGCTCTATAATGTGCCCTGTTGTTTGCCCCATAATGTATGCCCCGCCTCATGTAATATGCTCTTCTGTGCCCCATAATGTTCCCTCTATTCCCCATTTAATATGCCCTGCTGTGCCCATAATATGCCCTACTGAATGCATGTGTCATGTGATGCAAAGAGGACACTGTGTGGATAACCCTATTCGCCCCCCTTCTCCTGGAGGTATCAGAGTGGCTGTGTGTTCTCTTCTCATTCCTGCTTCCTCCCTCATTCCTGGTGGCAGTGGCTTGAGCATATCAGTGGCAGGGAGGTCGCCCTGTGTAGGAAGGCAGCCAAAATTAATAAGGGACATGTACTTCCCAAGGAGCACAGTACAAGGAAAATAAATAGGGTCTTGGACTACAAAGGGACACAAATCCCTGTACACAGGAGAGACCAGAACATTTCCAGGGCAAATCTGGAGAGAATGGGGCAGACCAGCAAGGGTAACAGGACAGTGCAGGCTTGCTGCTGGAGTCTGTGCAATGCATGAGGGGGGGACATCGTTTTTGTAGAGATATGGTGCCTTTGCTTTGCCCATGAGAGCTTGAGGACCAAGTTGTAGAGAGATTGTTTGCTGAGCTAATACCTGAGCTGAGAGACTGAGCCTTGTGAGGGTCTGATCATGAGGACTGAGACTTCTGGGACAACTGATCCCCAAGTGTACTGGGTGTGTTCCGTTGCATATTGGTAGTGGTTAGCAGAACTACGGAGCCTAACCCTCTGCTGCCCACAGTTAATGCCAACTAAGACTGCCCCTTACCTAGCAGCCCATCATCCCTCCCTTGTGTACAGTCTTAAAGGAACAGCTGCATGTGCGCCACCTACTGAAGGTCCCCACAGAAAGCTGACCTGCGGTCATCTCCAGGAGTACCTCTTTGTTAGTAAATACATACACTCAACCCTTAAAGGGCTGTATGCGCAAAGTGCACTCAGGGACCCTTTTTAAATAAGTGTTGTCAGGACATGAGACTTTTTCTTTGTGCCATTAATGCTTTCTTGTTTGATGTGGTTCTTACTAATGCTATATAAACTAATTTAATAGAGTTTAGCCTTATAGCATTGTAAGTTAATGGATGAAGGTGAGGCTACTATTCTCATCAGTTAACCTAGCGTATGTATTGACTCATTCCTCTGTATGTGTATTGTGTTCACTTTGCTTTAAATTGCCTATTTTCTGTTGACTGGTATAGGTGGTAATATGTTAACGCTTACTTTACACATGGGTGAGCGGCCTTCAGTCTATAATCAGGTGTGTCAGTGAGGGCTGAGCAGTTTCAAAGGAGTCAAGCAAGAATAGAAGGCCCATCAAACCTAGAGGCATCTGCAGGGATAGCGTTGGCATACTGAGAAAGAGCCAGAATCTACACTGCAGTGTTAATGCAAACAGAAAAAATGATAGGAAAGGGGCAACATTATTTTTTTTTTTTTTTGATGAAAGATGTTTTTCAAGTTTCTTTACCAAAAATTTCAACATCTAGCAATTTTTCAAAGCAGGACTTTATTTCTGCTTTACAGAGGTAGCAAAAGAAGGCCAAGCCATCTGTCTTTTTGTACCTCCTTAAAATATGAGAGAAGAGGATGAGAGGAAGTAAAGTGCAAGTCCAGTAGTCTCTGACATTTTTTACAGTCTAAAAAAATGTACACATGATGTAAATATCACAGGAACCCTAATTCATTACTGTATCAGCAGAAAATAATTAGTTCATTTTAACTTAGACTAATGGATTGGTGGTGACAAAAATGGAAAGTCACAGTGTGATATAAAATTTCAGGGAGCAAAGTAGCGGTGTGGAGTTAGAATATTTACAAATCTAGCAAGCTGAATGGAAATCTAAATCCATGACCCTCTGATGGCTTACACTAGGTAGAAGTTAAAAGAAATTTCAGGCATAAATGAACTGAACCGCATTTTTAGATGTTTTATGGATATTTTTAAATAATAAGTAAGTAACTTTTTTTTTCCTGTTACATACATAGTTACATAGTTAGTCTGTTTAATAAAGGACAATTCCATCCAGTTCAACCATTAAAAGAAAAAAAAAAAATCTAATCCTATACCAACAAATGATTCAGAGGAAGGTTTACAACTCAATACAATGATGATGTATCCTACAAATAAGTAATGTTGCCTTACAAATGTTGTTGTACTCAGTCTTGACCTTCTTCTCTTTTAGACCTCTTCCTATGTAAAGTATAATTTACCAAAAGAAGATAATGAGAGACAAAACAGAGAAATCCTTACTCGTCGCTATTCAAGTATGAGGAAAGGAAACAGTCTGCCCTGGGAAAGACAGGTAATAGACAAATATTTTTTACATATATAAATTGACCCACAAGACTTGTTTGTGGTTTATCATAATAAATACAAATTTTATCTTCTTTGTTTCTGCTCAAGTAGGGGATATGTAACTCTATAATTAGATGGATGTGACACACACAATGGCAAAAAAAAACCTTTGTCATAGAATGTACCTTTTGTGAAAGTCTCTTTCAAATTATGAAAGGATGATTATTACAACTGGCCTTTAACCACTTAATAGATGTAATGAAAATATGTTAGATATGTTGATGTCATCAAAAACATGCATAGAAAAAGACAGACTTGTCCTCTTCAGAATTGCCCAAAATGAGAGACGAAAATTGGTACCCACTATAAGCAAACTAATTTTGAATAGTCTCAAGAATCAAGGATCAAGGGCACCTGTGAAACAAAGCCTTTCAGCTTCTGACTAAAGACATTAAAAGTTGGTCTACTGAATAGAAGGTTAACATTCAGCAACAGTCTCTGAGCAGGAATGAGGGTTGAGCTCTGCATCGCCACCGAACGCTTGCTGATTTATAGACTGGGCCAACTAAATGGCCAGATTTGTCCATATTTGCTCACCCAAACTTCCAGTTGCCGAAGCTACAGGAAGTCATTTGCTTAGTGGTGGTATTATTTCTGCCACCAATTTGCAATTATCCACTGTGCTGACCACACATGTCTTTGGTTGGTTTGGTTGCTGGGACACAACGGCAACACAGTATCATTAGTTGTAATGATACAGGCAGCCGGCAGCATTCTAACTACCAAGGATCCTGCTACCTGCTGGCTTGATAAAAATTGTAAATAAGTAAACAGGCATCAGGGGTGATGCCATGTTTAATATCGCATTTGATCAGTAAGGTCTGTCAGCATCACCAACCGATTTGTTGACTTCCACCAACCAAGCTGTCAGCGCCAGTCCCTTGGGAAAAGATCATCTTGTGCAGGTTGTTGTGTTTGTGCTAGCAGGTCATAGGGATCCTCATCCATCATAATTGATGATGGACAATGTGGTTCTTTTTCAAATTCTTTTGTTCATCATTTGTTCAGCCTCCTGTATCTCAATGCCAGTAAATATAGCATTCCTGAAGGCAGCCATGTACCTGCAGGTTTGATTTGCATGGCTTATAGGAATGGGGACTGCTATAGATTTTGCTACACTAAGCTATATTCCCTTGCCACTCATACAGAAGCAAGCATTATAGTACACTGTTTTTAATACAATATTGGTTGTTGTTTATGATATAAAAAATACAATATGTCCTGTACATAATTAGTCTATACACTGAAAAGCACTCACACATGTGGTATCCCCATACTCGGGAGTAGCAGAATAATGTTTTGGGGTGAAATTCTACATATGCTCATCCTGTGTGTGAGAAATCTATTATTGAAGCAGAACTTCACTCTTAAGGGGAAGTTCTGTTTTATGTCCTCTCCCCTTATTCTTTTAGAACATTTTTTTTGGGGTTCTCTAATTTTGGTAGGTACCGGCTGCCACTTCCAGTCAAATCGCCTAAGCGATTCCACCAAGAGTTCAGCACCCCTGCCCGCAGTCTTCTGGGACATGTCACAGGTCCCAGCAGGCTACAGATCATTCACACAGTGCGGCACAGCTTGTGCATGTGCAGTGGGAAGCTGGCTGTGAGGCTGCAAGGAGTCACAGATGGCTTCCCCCTCTAAACGGACCTGAAGACCGGCGAAGAACTGGCCCAGGTGAGGATTGTGCTGGATCTTAGAACAAATGAGTGTCGTTTTTTTTTTTAAAGTTAGCAGTATTTGTAGCTGCTGACTTTTAATTGTTTTTCAAACAGAATGAAGAACCGCCTTAAATTGAAAACTTTGTATAAACAAATTTTCATTTTCCTTCTGCATATTCCAAAACTTGCTGATTCATTATTCCTTAAAAAAAGTGTGCGGCATCCACAAAAATGAGTGGCACAAGTCACGCAAGTCAGACTATTAGTGAACAAACCCCACCCCAGTCATACATACCTCTCATCTTGATTTCCTGTGGGGAGGGGCAGATTATTGAAGGCGGTACAGATTGGTCAGATATCCCTATTTAAACTTATGGTGGGTCAGTAGTCTTTTCAGCTCTGAGGAAGAGGGTTCTCCCTCAAAACACATCAACCAGGTTTCATATGGAAGTCACCAGGTCTCCTTGAATCATCGGTGCATCCCAGGAGTCTTGAAGGCGATTGGTTCCATTCTATTGATATGCGTGTATACATCATACATTTGTGAGTATAATGTATGTTGTCCATTTATTTATATAAAAATGTTTTTAGTGGTAATGCACTAGGTCGGCGCGCCGTTCTCTTGTTGTTGTTGTTGTTGTTGTTTTTCAGTATATTTGGATACCCATGATCCTGAGGAGGCAGCAAGACCTTAGGTTGTGATATTAAGGATCACATAGACCGCTCACCTTCCCGCATACCACTTGAGCGCAGGAGAAATACTTTTTTAGAGTCTATTTAAGACCCTGACTCCTGAATTTGGCGCGCATTTAGTGTGTGGATAATGTAGGGACAGATCACTCATCTGTCAGGGAAAGGTTCCAGACAAGTAAGGAAAGACCAGGGATCTGGCACTTCTGGAAATCTCCCTGCTTGGGCTTGGACCGGTCAGGTAATTTCCACCCCTCAAGACAGACGCTGTCAGTTCAGATGAGATTTGCTCTGCTACAAGCTGCTTTTCACCTGTAAGTGTTCCTGGTCAGGCTGCCATTCTCTGGGCTTGTTGTGAAATGTTATATTTTGACGAAAATACAAGTTTCTTCTATTGCAACTGGACTGTGTGTGGGTTACTGCTTCTGCACCACACTGCACCCTCCCACATTCTCCTTGAATTTTGGGCCCCTCTATGTGGCTAACCTGCAAAAAAGTCTCACATATGTGGTGTCCCCATACTTGGGAGGAGTAGAAGAATGTTTTCTTGGGTGTAAATCTAAGTATGCCCATACTGCATGATAAGGATATCTTATTAGTTGACAATTTTGTGTAAAACAAAAATTAACTTTTATTTCTTAGTTTTTTAAAAAGGTTTGCAATAAATTAACTTTTAAGAAGGTTCACCGTGCCCCTTAAAAAATACTTTTGGGTGTTTGTATTCCAAAATATGGTCATTTTGTAGTTTTTCTACTGTCCTGGCACTCCAGGGCCTTCAAGATTCAGATAAGAAGACTGGAATTTAGATGCCTAATTTATGGATTCTTGGATTTTAGACCCCCATTATGCGGCTAGGCGGCAAAAACATCTCTCCATACTCAAGAAGAATAAATAATTTGTTTGATTCTAATAATGCCCAGACAATGTGAGAGAAAAATCTTATTATTGACAGTTGTATGTGAAAACTTGTGGCACAAAATGTGATCTCTAATTACATGCATTTGAAGGTTTACTTTGCAAAGTGTAGTAGTTTTTTGGGTGTTTCACCTGTTCTGGCACTTCAGGGCCTTAACAAATGTGATGAATATGAATATAGATGCATTATTAATGCCCTTCGGCCCTTTTATGCATCTAGGCAGTGAGTCTCACACATGTGGTATCTCCATACTTGGAAGGAGTTAAATAGTGATTTTTGGGTTGTAGATGTAAGTATGCCTATGCTGTGTGTTAGAAATACCTTTTTAAAACTTTGTGAAATAAAATAAAATTGCATTTACTTTCTTCATTTTCCAAAAAATCGTGGCAAAAATTACAACTTCAAAAACTCACCGTGCCTCTCACCAAAAATCGTGGGCTATCTACTTTCCAAAAATGGGTACTATTGGGGTGTTTGTACTTTCCAGGCTTTCTAGGGCCTCAAGAAAATGTGTGTGTGTGTGTGTGTGTGTGTGTGTGTATGTGTGTGTGTGTCTGTGTGTGTGTGTGTGTGTGTATACAATATCTCACAAAAGTGAATATACACCTCAAATTTTTTTTAAATATTTTATTATGTGTCAACACTGAAGAAATGACACTTTGCTACAATGTAAAGTAGTGAGTGTACAGCTTGTATAACAGTGTAAATTTGCTGTCCCCTCAAAATAACTCAACACACAGTCAATAATGTCTAAACCGCTGGCAACAAAAGTGAGTAAAGCCCTAAGTCAAAATGTCCAAATTGGGCCCAATTAGCCATTTTTCCATCTCCGGTGTCATGTGACTCGTTTGTGTGACAAGGTCTCAGGTGTGAATGGGGAGCAGGTGTGTTAAATTTGATGTTATCACTCTCACTCTCCAGATACTGGTCGCTGGAAGTTCAACATGCCACCTCATGGCAAAGAACTCTCTGAGGATCTGAAAAAAAGAATTGTTGCTCTACATAAAGATCATCTAGACTATAAGAAGATTGATAAAACCCAAAAACTGAGATGCAGCATGGTGGCCAAGACCATACAGAGGTTTAACAGGACAGGTTCCACTCAGAACAGGCCTCGCCATAGTAGACCAAAGAAGTTGAGTGCACCTGCTCAGCATCATATCCAGGGGTTGTCTTTGGGAAATTAATGTATGAGTGCTTCCAGCATTGCTGCAGAGGTTGAAGGGGTGGAGGGTCAGCCGGTCAATGCTCAGACCTTACGCCGCAAACTACATCAAATTGGTCTACATGGCTGTCGTCACAGAAGGAAGCCTCTTCTAAAGATGATGCACAAGAAAGCCTGCAAACAGTTTGCTGAAGGCAAGCAGACTAAGGACATGGATTACTGTAACCATGTCCTGTGGTCTAATGAGACCAAGATCAACTTATTTGGTTCAGATGGTGTCAAGCGTGTGTAGCGGCAACCAGGTGAGGAGTGCAAAGACAAGTGCATCATGCCTACAGTCAAGCATGGTGGTGGGAGTGTCATTGTCTGGGGCTGCATGAGTGCAGCCGGTACTGCGGAGCTACAGTTCATTGGGGGAACCATGAATGCCAACATGTACTGTGACAGTCAAGGGTCCGATCTGTCCGCCACAATCTTGCAGCCCCGCAAAAAAAAAATCACAGATCGCTGCCATTACTAGTTAAAAAAAAAAAACAATAAAAATGACATGAATCTTTCCCGTAGTTAGTAAACGCAATAACTTTTGCGCAAACCAATCAAAATACGCTTATTGTGATTTTTTTTACCAAAAATATGTAGCAGAAAACAATTTGGCCTAAAATGGTAAAACATTTTGATTTTTACCTTTTTTTGGGGGAATTTCATATAAAAAATGTCAAAAATATTGTTATTTTTTCAAAATTGTTGCTCTTTTTTTGTTTATAAAGCAAAAAGTAAAAATCGCACAGGTTGGGTACAGCGTTGCACGACTGCGCAATTGTCCATTACACTCACGCAGTGCCGAATCGCAAAATAGGCCCTGGTCTTTGAGCAGCCAAATCCTCCAGGGCTTAAGTGTTTAATGGCTGTGTGTTGAGTTATTTTGAGAGGACAGCAAATTTACACTGTTATACAAGCTGTACACTCACTACTTTACATTGTAGCAAAGTGTAATTTCTTCAGTGTTGCCACATGAAAAGATATAATAAAATATTTACAAAAATGTGAGGAGTGTATTCAATTTTGTGAGATACTGTATGTATATATATATATATATACTCATCGCCCACTTTATTAGGTACACATATATATTACAGTATATGTGTATTTTATACTGTATATACCATTATATGGTATGTTGTCCTTTTATTTAAATAAAAATGTTTTTAGTGGTAATGCACTAGGTCGGTGTGCCCTTATCTTGTTGTTGTTTTTCTGTATGTTTGGATAACCATGGTCCTAAGGGGACAGCAAGACCTTAGGTTGTGATATTAAGGATCATATAGACCACTCACCTTCCCGCATACCACTTGAGAGGAGGAGAAATACTTTTATAGAGTCTATTTAGGACCCTGGCTCCTGAGTTTGGCGTGCATTTAGTGTGTGGATAATGTAGGGACAGGTCACTCATCTGTCAGGGAAAGTAACGGCACCAGGGAAAGGTTCCAGACAAGTAAGGAAAGACTAGGGGATCTGCCACTTCTGGAAATCACCCTGCTTGGGCTTGGACTGGTCCGGTAGTTTCCGCCCAAAAATCTTGGGCTATCTACTTTGCCAAAATGGGTCATATTGGGGGTGTTTGTACTGTCCAGGCATTTTAGGGCCTCAAGAAATGAGAGTGTGTGTGTGTTTACATATTTTATACTGTATATATATCGTTTGCAGACTCTATAACTTTCGCACAAATTAAATAGTATACACCTATTTGTTTTTTCAGTCAAAGAAATTTAGCAAAATACATTTTTTGCCCAAATTTATGAACAAAGATGAATATTTGCAAAACACTAACAAGATGTGTTTTTTTTTTTTTCCTTTAAATAGTAAAAAAAAATAGTGGTGATTAAATAACACCATAGAAAGCTCTATTTGTTTAAAACAAATGATATAGAATTCATTTGGATACAGTGTTGCATGACTAATTTATTGTCACTAGAAGTATGACAGTGCTAAAAACTGAAAAATGGATGGACAGGAAGGGGGATTAACATGCCAGTCATCAAGTGGTTAAAAGAATTGTGCATGTTTAATGGTTTGCTTTAAGCCTTATTAAACAAAGTACTCCTGCTGAACTGTATTCTTAAACTTTTTTTTTTTGCGATGGTTCATGTCCCTTATGGCAGTCACAGCTCTCTATGCCCTTTGTTTGACAATTCCTTGCCTATTAACCTTGAAAATGGGCAGAATTGATTTTCAGGATTTGCCTCTGATTGACTTTTTTGGGATCTGCATTAACATTCACAAGATTTTACAATGACTTTGCTAAATAGCCCTTAAATTGAACCCAAGAATATTCACTCATCACTATTCCTGAGCAAAGGCGGTACATTTAAATTGTCCATTGAACCGTTAACACATAGGAGGAGTAGTAAACCAAAAATTGATTATTCAAACACAGCCAATAATTTGAGAATTACAAAATAAGCATGTACTAAAACTTGTTACATTGGTTGGGAGCACGTACAAATATCAGTTTTGTATTTCTTAAAACTAACCATGTCAAGCTATATGACAAAGTTCTGTTGCAGGTTAGCCTTGTAGAAAATGCAAATCAATGTTTCTTTACCTTCCTTTACAATTTGTTTTATTGTCCTTCTATTGCACAGACAAATGTCCGGAATGTACGCTATTTATCACTGCCCCATGACTGTTATAAAACAAGAGAAGATTATGACCTGCAATTTTTGCAAGGTAATATCCATAATAACAAAACATTTTTAAAATGTTAATAATAATAATAATAATATGTTTGTTCTTATGCCTTTTACACAAAACATTTTACATGTACTATATTATTACTACAGATTGTCCTTCTTTTTTACATTATACTGAGCAAAATGTGACATATTTAGTATGTCTGTGTGTAAATGCAAACAAATTATTTGAGACTTGGTCAATGAAGTTATGTTTTTAATGTAGAAAACAAATATTAAAAATATTTATGGAACAATCATCAATATTTACAAGGTGAAAATGTCAATGCAAAGCAGTACTGCTTGATGCTTGAAAATGCGCTTTAACGCATCTAAACGGGCGTTAGCGCTAGGCACGTTTATCTCTTGAGTGTTAATTCATTTCAATGCCCAGAATAAATTATTATTCTGGCCAATTAAATGAATTAACGCCCAAGCATTTGACGCCTGTGAATGCGCCTAAACACACTTTTACAAGCATCAGACATCTTTTTTTCCAAAACGCTGTTGGCAGGAGGAAAAAAACTTCTAAAAGAGTTTGAAAAATGTCCAGTGTTTATGAGGCCTAATTGTTTTATGGAAAATAAAAAAGCCTTACATTGATTTAGTCCACAAATTGGCCATTAGGAATTAGTACTAAATTTTCTTTGGGTTTTTATTCTACATATTTTATGGGATATTTACAATTGGGATTTTTTTTGCTTTTGTTTCAGGTCAAGATCATGATAGTGATTCTGTATTTATGGAGCCAGCAGGAATTCTATCTAGGCCTGGTACCAACTTACCACCTTCACCATCACAAAATCTTCAAGAAAATGCTGGAAAGGAGGAAACTAGGAATAGGACTAGAACTGGGACTTGGCCAATCAAGAAGAATGAGCCCCAGAAACAGCTCAATGCAAGACCAATATATCAGCCAACCAAAAAGAAGCCATATTTTGATATAGTTCTTGAGGAAGATGTGGATAGTCAGGACATCCTATAGAAATCGATTAATTAAAGTATGGGGAACTGAAGTAACCATGTTATACATTTAGAAAAAACTGCAGACACTGGGCATTAAGCACAAACTGGTAAGATGTACCTATATACTTCCAGAAGAAAGAATGAAGACAGACAGGATATAGGAGGAGAGAAGGTCATAACAAATGTATTTACATGCATGCATGGTTTGTTTGCTAGCTACTTCTTTTGGTGGTCTATTTATGTAAATGTTTTCACACAAATTTCATACGTTCTTGAAAATGAAATGTGTGACTTCAGGGAATGTGGTGTGAAACTTGTGTGGAAGTATTTATAAATAGATGCCTGTGTGTGCTAAGATCACAAAGATATCAAGCACAAGGTTGCAATTGAAAACTAAAATGACACTAAACTGTTGAAAAAAAAATCTATCAAAGTATATATTTTTAACTCAGAAGTACCTTCTATGGCTCATCCAACTTCCTGTTAGAGGGTGGCTGTATTTGTTTGATGGTCCTACTGTATGTAGGAACATAGCCACCCTCTCTTGGTCACTCTGGACTAGGGTCTATGGACTATTAGATTTGTATTAGATAGGATAGTGCATATGACCTCAACTGGCACACACTGCCCGTTCTAAACAAATGGAGGTGAGAGGGAAACATAGTGAGAAAATATGTAATCAAAAATGGATTACAGAGCCATTAAGTAGTCAATGTTTTTTAAATTATTTTTGGAGAATAAGGATATTGTTTAATGTCACTTTAGATGTCAATCTGACCTACAAGAGATAGTTATTTTTTCTTGAAACTCACATGCCTAAGAAATCACGTGCTATGACCAGCAACACCAAAAACGGATACTGAAGGCTGACCTAAACATTTCCAATCTGACTCATTCAGACTTTTGCAAAAAGGTTTTCCCAGATTGCCTTTATCACTTGTTGGCACCACAAGCACTTGTGCATCCACAGTGGTTTTTCCATGGGTAATGGGTAATATATTTATGTAAATGCCATTGTTGTAAAACTTGAAACTGGAGTAACAATCTGTCAAAGGTTAAACATTTACTTTTGAGTGTAATAATTTATAATAAACTTTAAAATTGAATCGCTTCTTCAATGCTTTTGAATGGGAATGTAGAAGCCACCTTGATCTTTTGGCAAAGGGGGCCTGAATCTCTTAAAGTAGGTTTGGACCCAAAAAGTAAACATTATTAAAATCAGTAGATTCATTTTTTTTTTTTTTTTTTTTATTTAATGCATGTCTATCTTATGTAAGCTTGCAGAAAAAAAAATCAGGGACAGACTGAAATGAGGGTAATTGTGCCCCTTATCAGTGCTATGAGCATATGTTGGGTTGGGAATCATGAATGGAAGTCTCCACATCACCACAGAATTCAGTTAGAAGCATCTGCTGGTCATTATATAGCTACCTGCTCCCATTACACATCTGCAATCATAGTACCTAAAACTGACCATACACTAGCAGATTCTCAAGCAATGTTCATACTAATATTTATATGATCATTCGCATGAAAATTTTCAGTACATTCAATAATTCAGTAAATGTTGTTCAATAGTACTTCATAATGTTCTTTTCTTTTATTATCTGGTTTTGGAATGCATGTAATTTTCCAAACGGAAACTACATACACTATTAAAAATTGGGTAGTCTGAGAAAAGATTTAAATTCTGTGCCTTGGAATTTTTTATCACTGTGGTCGAAAAGGAACAACAATTTTACCACCATTATGATTAGAAAAGTGAACAAATATCACTTTTGAATGGATTGCCACACGATGAGATTGGAAGAGAAGCGGTTAAACCTTAAGCTGCGTAGGAGGTTTTTCACTGTCAGGGCGGTAAGGATGTGGAACTCTCTTCCACAATCAGTGGTGTCAACAGGAAGTATTGATAAGCTGGGCATCCATTATGCCCCCAATTATCTTTAGGAGGGATGGGCCACCTCCAGGCTCACCTGCCCCCTATCTATCCATTAGCTTGCATGTGCTTCCACTGTGAAGACTCTTATAAATTCATTAGAGTTAGGACTGCAGGTATACAGGGAGCCGTGAAGTGGCCCTGCAGCTTTCACATGGGTTTTCAAATGTGTGCTAACTAAACCCCTGTTTTGACGCAAACTGTTAGACAGGTCAATCTGGTTGGTAAGCAAACTGGCTAGCAAATTGAACTGGGAATTTTACTTTTGTTTGTTTCATGTGCGTTGGCCTTCCATGTGTTCTTTGCTATGAAGGCCAGTAATAGGTGGGGGCAGAGGCCATTTTCTTTGTTGTTAATATGTACTGGTGAGTGGACATACTGGATGCCTTTGCTGTAATACCATCAGCTGGGCATCCATTATGCCCCCAATTACCTTTAGGAGGGATGGGCCACCTCCAGGCTCACCTGCCCCCTATCTATCCATTAGCTTGCATGTGCTTCCACTGTGAAGACTCTTATAAATTCATTAGAGTTAGGACTGCAGGTATACAGGGAGCCGTGAAGTGGCCCTGCAGCTTTCACATGCGTTTGCAAATGTGTGCTAACTAAACCCCTGTTTTGACGCAAACTGTTAGATAGGTTAATCTGGTTGGTAAGCAAACTGGCTAGCAAATTAAACTGGGCATTTTACTTTTGTTTGTTTCAGGAAGTATTGATAGTTTTAAAAGACTCTTAGAAGTGCATCTTAGAGAACACAATATACAGGGATATGGGAAATGATGAAATGAGGAAAAGTCCTTCAGGGTATTTAGTACAGCATTCTGGTGCTTTTTCATCATTAATTCAAAATGAAAGCAGAACTAAAGGCAATACTTTTTTTCATTTTGCATAGAGTAAGAGGGTTTTATAACCTCTGTCAGTTTTTTTCGCCATTTTTGTCCCATTGGAGAGCTTTACCTTCATTTCCTGTCTCATAGGAAACAGGTAGTGAAAGGAAATCCTTCCAAAGTGAGGGAATCCCAGATTGTCACCAGGGGCACCAGAATGACCCCTTTGACAGATATTACTTCTATTACTGTTCTAGGAATAACCCAAAATGTAGGAATTTTATTTACTTTCACTTTTGATTATAACAGGAAACATGCCAAATAGAGAGAGTGAATCTCCCTAATGGAGGCACAGGTAGCAATAAAAACCTGACAGGTGTTCTAATCCGTCTCCACTCTATAGCCAAAATAAAACAAAGTTTTGCCTTTTAGTTATACTTTAATATTCAATTTTTAATTTTCCATTTTTATCTCTATACATTGTCAAGAAAACAATATGTAGCACCATCTTAGTGTAGCGCAGGCTGCTAGGTAAATTTAGTTTAGCTCCTCTGTAAGTGAAGCAGGGGTTGATGACTGTTTAGTTTATTTTCTCACAGGCTTCTGCTCTGTTACTGCACCTGTGTTCTAGAGAATTCTAGAATCATAGTGGGAGGAAGAATAGGGCATGCGACCTGAATATTGATGGGACTCCAGACAATCCCTGGGGAGGTGTGTCCTATAGGAAGAGCTCATAAATAGTCTGAGGCCTGAGCAGCAGCTGCAGAGTTCCTGGGTCCAGTTCTTCTGGAGGAGATCCCTGTGCAAGGGCTTTGCCCCTAGGGCAGCTTTCTGGAAGAATTTGTGAGGAAGACATCAAGGCCCAAGCTTAGCTTAGCTGGGAGGCCTATTAGCAAGCTGAAAACCAAGGATCAAGTGAGGTCTGGAGAAGCCCACTGGAGAGATCCAGAAGGAAGTTGGTGAGAAAAAGAAGAGCTGTCTTATGGTGGAGTGAGTCTACATCTCCCTCACTAGGTAGAGCCTTGTGGATATCGGCAGGAGGCAACTGATGATCCTGTAGCTAAGTGAGTGAGCAACCCATCTGCTGAGGAGTAAGTGACTGTGTGTAGCTTTTAAACACTGGAAGAAGTACAGGCTATGCCCTGTGCGACATTCAGCAGTTGTGCAGTGCAGCCAGCAGTTTGTGAAATGCAGCCAGAAAATGACGAGTCCTCAATTTATCCAGTTCTACAGTTTTTTGGGTATCCCATGCTCACTCTGACGATCAAAGTTCATAATTACCCCCCAAAAAAAGCTAAAAAGGGAACCTCTAGACTGTTTTCTGGGCCAGTAGAAGAATGGAAGAAATGCTATGTGTGCTCTGAGTGGAGACTTAAGACTAAAATTCACCAGTGGCTCTTTTGGGGTGTGCTACAGATAGCAATTTTTTAACTTCTTTTTTTTTTATTTTTAATCAAACAATGTTTCTATTCTCTGAATAGCTTTACTCCCCCCCATTTATGTTAGTCACCATTCCCTGTTTTTACTGTAAATACATACAGTATATACTCGCTTTAATTTTTCTATATAGATTTTTTGATCTGGCCTTATTCCTTTCTTCCACTGACATTCTTCACTCTTCATAAAATCAACCTCCCCTTCTTTGTACATCTGAGAACCAAAGCATCATGTTAAAAGTACATTAGATCATTTTGAAGAAAAAAAAAAAAGCAGCATGTAGGCTAACAAAAGAGTTCTATAGCTTGATATTTATTTTTTATACTTCCAGGTTTTTTCAGTTTTTGTTATCAAATCTCCTTATTTTCTTTCCTTTCAGTATCTTCATGCAATATATACAGTTTTTTCTTTATTTAATAAGTGCCAAAAATTGGCCTGAATTGCGCTCTGCTGGGGTGAGGTTGGGTTATTATACCATAGGGAGAGAGGCTGCTCATTCAGCAAAGTGAATGGTGACTTTATGAAGTATATCTTCACTTTGATGTTAGTAAGTAAGGCGAACCTGTGTTCATTTTGAAAACATAATTATCTAGGAAGGAAATAAAAAAACACAGAATTTTTGCTAGAACACTAGTTGTATATTTAAAGTGAACACAGCTTGACCTTATATAGGAAGCTCAGTGAACAAACACTTTAAATGAGAACAGCCTCTACTCCTTTTAAAAATCAACTCATGTTCTTTTTGGCTTGCATTATTCTCATTAATGTGGCCAGACTGCTTTGGGAAAATGGAAGGAGAAATCATGAGAGACTGAGAATAGGCGCTGGTCTTGGGTTTTTCACTACTGTATACAATGTTAAAGTAAGTCAACATATGAGTGGGAGAGACTTATAATTGGGTAAGAGTCCTGCCAAGATAAGCAATGGGGTGGTGAATATATTTCCAGAACTATGATATGAAATAAATAATGTGTCATACTCCTTATATCTAATTAAATATCTAGAAAGTCATTTCATACTAACTGAAACTCAAACAGGTTTTTCTTGATATGCTGCAACATATCACTTCCTCCATTAGAATGGTTACTCTTTAATCAAAGGCCACTTAGGATTCCTGATTTCGATTTTTTTTTGTTTATGCTGTAGATTAATGACCATTGGTTTAGCTTTTCTTTCTTAAAAGTGAATGGTCCTTGACCTCTTTGTCTTGATATTTCTGGGCGTACCTGATACTTCAGAGACAGACTTAGTAGGTATTATACATATCTTATTTATCTCTCCAAATTTGTGTGTTTCAGCATGTTAATAATCTAAATTTCACTTTGCTTTTCTCATTTTAAAAATTCCAAAAAAATAAGTGGACCTGATCAAAGTTCCAAATTATTCACCTGCAGTAAAATGGCACACCAACTTTGCTATGGAGTACCAGCAAGCTTGTTGCATGCTTGGGTCATTGGATATATACAGTGTATGTAGTTAGCAATATTTTACACGACTGACAATTTTGAGTGAGAAAAGGGAAGTTTTCGATTTTTTGGAGCTCTAATTCACCAGCATTTCATCTTTCATAGCAACTTGTCCTTCAAAAAAAAAAGAACTTCACTGCCATCTAGTGTGCAATGTAAAGTATGCTGGTGAATTTATCATAGAAAGAAAGTCAAACTGAGAAGCAATGATTTTTAGGTTAATTTTTAAATACAAGCTAAGTTGAGTTATTGCCACAGTGGCAATATTTTGTCATATTTTTTAATTACAGTTTCAGTAAGTTCAAATCTCATGTTTTAGGTTTACAAAAAAATATTTTAGAACTTTTTTAAATTACTTTTTCAAATGTAACTTCATCCTTTCATGACCAGAGGTCACTAATGTACAGAACAAGTTTGGCACCACCGATTTGCATTTGTTAAAAAGGTAATAATGCTATGATAAATATGTCTACTTAAATATATTTTGCAGACACATACGGTTTTGATTTGGTACAATGCTTTAACAAATACCCTGCTTAGATGTATTATTATAGGCTGAAATAGGACATACAAGTCCAAAAAGATCTATGATTTTTTTCTTCTTTTGTAAACTTATCTCGGCACCACAAAAGCACAGAAAAAAACATAATCAAATATCACTGACAGATGTTACAAATAAGGCCATGTGATCATCAAGTCATAGCTGACTTGGTAATCGCTAGGGATGAGTGAGCCTGCCAGGGTTTGATTTACTGAGGATTCTACAAATCCTGTTTGAAATTTGGAAAACCCCAACTCCCACTGAAGTCTATTGAAACACGTCCTGCTCGAGCGTTCCCTGATTTGACGAGGTGGAGGCACGCCTGAAATATGAAAAATGATTCTCAATAATTTCCCTAAACAAAAGCTCATGTTGTCTTCCTTCATGCTGCAGATTTACTTTCAAACAGACAACCCCCTCCCTCCTAAATAAAGGCAGAACACTTCCAACCATATATTACTCAGGTTCACCCTGGAAAACAATTGCACAGTCCCATTCTCTTCCTTGGTGCTTGTTAGACACACACAGAGACAAACGTTTACTGTACAAACTAAGGTACGTAGGTATGGACTATAGTGAGTACCTGGATTAAAAGCTGGCTTCAGGGGTGAGTCCAAAGGGTGGTGATTAATGGGGAGTACTCGGAATTACCTGGTGTGGAAAGTGGGGTCCCCCAAGGATCTGTCCTGGGACCAATCCTATTTCATTTATTCATAAATGACCTAGAGCAGGGATTCCCAAGCTACGGCCATGCAGTTGTTCAGGAACTACAATTCCCATCATGCCTAGTCATGTATGTCAACGTCAGAGTTTTACAATGCCTCATGGGATGTGTAGTTCTGCAACAGCTGCAGGGCCATAGTTTGGGAATCCCTGACCTAGAGGATGGGATAAACAGCACAATCTCTGTATTTGTGGACAATACCAAATTAAGCAGGGCAATAACTTTTACGCAGAATGTGGAAACCTTACAAGACGACCTGAATAAAACAATGGGGTAGCATCTAGGAGGTTTAATGTTGAAATATGTAAGGTAATGCATTTGGGTGCCAGAAATACGAACGCAAGTTACTCACCAGGGGGAGAGCCTTTGGGGGAATCTAAGATGGAAAAGACCTGGTGGTCCTAGTAGATGATAAGCTCAGCAATGGCATGAAATGTCAAGCTTCTGCAAGCAAAGCCAACAGAATACTGGCATGTATTAAAAAGCGGATTCACTCCAGAGATAAAAGAGATAAAATTATAATTCTCACACTCTACAGGTCTCTGGTCCGGCCACATCTGGAGTATGCTGTCCAGTTCTGGGCACCGGTCCTCAGGAAGGATGTGCTGGAACTGGGGAGAGGCCAGAGAAGGGAAAAAAAGCTAATAAATGGACTGGAGGATCTCAGCTATGAGGAAAGACTACAAGCATTGAACTTATTCTCTCTGGAGAAGAGACGCTTGAGAGGGGATAATATCAATGTACAAATACCGTACTGGCGACCCTAGCAGTAACAAACTATTCAGCGAAAGGGAATATAAAAGGACTCACGGCCATTCATTAAAAGTAGAAAAAAGCAGTTTAACCTTAAATTGCGTAAAGGGTTCTTTACCATCAGAGCGGTAAGGATGTGAAATTTTCTTCCACAAGTAGTGGTGTCAGCGGGGAGCATCAATAGTTTAAAAAAACTATTAGATGGGCACCTTAACGACCACAACATACAGGGGTATTCAATGTACTATTGACAGGGGTTCTGCCACAATCACAAGCAGATGCATGCTGGATTTGCATCCCAACATAGCTGACAGGCTGCAGAGCGCAGAGATAAACAACTTGCAATACTGTCATGCTCGGATCCCAGCCGGCCCTCCCCTCCTGTCCTTCCCAGGTGCCTGCGTGTCACATCATTTGCCAGGGATGAGAGAGAAATGCGGGCAGGAATCAGTGCGCAAGATGCTATACAATTCAGCAGCTTCCCTAACTGCTACAGATCCCACTATTACATTGTTACATATTCCAATCAGCTCTATCTCCAATTTCCTCCTGGCTCTCCCGTGCCCCCCTATCATGTTCTCTCCTGGTCCCCCTGCCTGTGCTATGCTGTCCTCTCCTGCCCCCCTATGCTGTTCTTCCCTGGCCCCTTGTGCTATGCTGTTCCCTCCTGGCACCCCAGTGCTATAGTGTATCCTCCTGCCCCCCATACTGTTCTCTACTGGCCTCTGATTGTTATAAGTCATAAAAACATTGATCTCTGTTGTTCTCTATGTGACAAGCAATGGAGCCTCTGGCTCTTCCTCTCTCCTGGTGCCCCCCCCCCCAACCTATCCACTGACCTACACATGTACTGTACACTAGGCAGAGCTCATTTGCACAGCAGACTGCTATACCACTATGGAGAGATTTGCGAGAAGTAACATCACCCACCTGCTCAGTGTCAGCCAGCCGCCTGACCCCCATCCGCATCCATTTAACAGCTGGATGGTCTATAAAGGAAGTTCAGGGTGGCATGGCAATCATACATGTAGCACCCTCCTAGGTAGGTGCTAGGTAAAAGCATCTATTGCTCCTTCTGCTTATTAGGGGAGCCTGATCTGTTAGGTTGCCTGTTACATATTTCCAGGTGTGATTCACTGGGTCTGAGGGAGTGTCCCCATTGTATCCAATGAGGGAGCTTGTTGGACAGTGGAGGAAACCCAGCCAGTGACACATTTGCTTTTGTGGGAGTCTCAGTGGGTGGGCACTCTTGCAGTGCAACCTGGGATTGCTCATAAAAGCCAGGGGGACATGTGACATGGCGTCTTTGGTGGGAAGCAGAGTCCCAGGAGGAGGCTGATGGTTTGTCTCTCCTCCTAAAGCAAGAGGAAAGTGGTCTTAGGCAGTTGGCCTAGTGAACCAGGTGTGGAGCTGAGCTGCAGAGGATCCAGTGAGGCTGACAGTGGAGCTGCTGGCAGAATCTTCTGGGAAAAACAGTGTCCATGAGTACCAGGGGACTTGTCAAAGGGTCTTCCCAGGAAGGGGGACCACTCCAGTGAAGTCAGAGGATCAAGGGGCCAGCTCACACAGAGTGTCAGAGTAAAGGGGGTGCCGTTTAGAACCCTGAAGAGTAGGGACAAAGGGGGTGCCAAGTAGGACCCTTAAGAGCGATACACAGTACACTACAGTTCATCTAATTCTTCTTCACTGCAGTATCAAGGTGAAGCAGCGGCCTTGCCGCAGTTAGTGTTATATAGAAGTCCCAGCAAAGTTGTGCATAGTTTATATAGTTGGAGTATCCCACTCATCCCTTCTCCTATCCAAGTTCTCAAATAAATCAACAAAAACCAAAACCCCTAGACTTTTTTCTGACTGAGCCAAGCACTTTGAATACGCTACAATGTCAAGATGTTGCTATGGGTAACCCAGGGAAACCTGTAACCAGCAGCTACCATGGGAGTAGTGCTACATACACTTCCCAGGGAAACCAACTTCACCCACTTCCTCTTCTCTGTACCAATCATCGGTCAGGGTTGCGAACAATCAATAGGAGAGTGCAGCCCTGCTTTTGTTTGCACAAGTGTTTGTTTATTATAAGTGGCACATCTGACACGCATATTTTGGGATACCAATTTTTTTTTCTTTTTGCACAAATGTTATCTAATTGAAAGCCTTTTTTTACATATGAAGTATATTTGGATGCAATACTGGTATATTTGTTATATATATTGATGAACTTGCACTTTTGACCATTGATTTTTTATATTTATTTATTCTTTTATTGATTCATTTTGGTAATTATTCCTTAGAGTGCTTCGCTACTTTTTTGTTTTTTTATTTATCATTACAGTGTATGCACTGTTTTAAGTGGTAGCAGCTCTTTTTACTTACTCAAACTGAACACACATCCTGCACCTGCCCTCCCCCTCCAGAAGATGGCTCCTGCCCACCTCTGCAGTTAAATGCTTTTCCAATGCAGTCATTAACAGTCAGCACTGTCCTCACTAAATACACAGCCATCAATAGTTTTGTACTTTACCTTCATCTTTCTTAGATCGTTAATTTGGCAGAGTGTGCAGGAGCTGAGCAATCACTTAACAGCCTATGTGGAGTAGAACTGTAGTATTGACAAGAGAAATATGTCCCTGGAAGTCTGCAAAGCTTACCATACGCTATACAATCTGATTGTACAATCTCCTTAGATCTACCATCAACTATGTAGTGCAAGTGCCTACCTGACTGTATACAGAGTGATTGGATAGGTGTGTCCTCCTATTATTTAGTTTTGGTTAACCTAAAGGAGATTGTACAGAGATTGTACAATCAAATTGTATAGTGTATTGCCACCTTTATACACCTAAAATGAACTAGTCATACTTTTAGTACCCTTAATTGTTACCAGGACCCTAAATGCAGAAGCAAAAACACATTTTCTTGAAAAAACTAGTGACAGACGCATCAAAAGACGCAGTAATAAAATGTACAAATGACAACGAACCAAAATGTCCCCTGAGCCAGTTTGCCATGTTTAGGGCAGACCTATGCATGCTGCAGGAAAAACAAGCCAAAAAAGTGAGCTCCCACTACACTAGATGTGAATGGGGCCTGAATTTGAAATTGGCGTGTTTACACAAGAATAATGAGGTTCCATTCACAACAAAATAAATAACACCCCAAATGCACGCTTGCTGTCCGTTTTGGAAACTAGCTGAAAATGCGCATCACACATTTGCGTCGCCAATAAAGGTTAATGGCACCTTAAGTGCGGGTAGCAGGCAGATGTCTGCCATGCAACAAATGTGTTGCAAGTGCACCATGCTCTTCTCTAAAAAAAGGTCCGGGGGCTTCTTTGGGAGGAGCGGAAACACTCCAAAATGGCAAAAAACATACACGCGGGAATGCGAGTTGCTTTTACATGAAGATGAGAACAGGGCTTGACAGCTGAGTGTCTCCATCTACTCCCTTCTACTTGTACAAGGATGTTCATACACTATACAATCTGATTGTGCAATCTGTGTACAATTTCCTTTAGATTTACCAAAACTATGGAATATAAGGACCCACCTAAATAATCCATTTAAGCATAGCTGATGGTAGAGCTAAAGGAGATTGTACAATCAGATTGTAAGACCAGTTACTTGCACTCCCCAAAAAAAAAAAAAAAGAATAAAGGCTGCAAACGCCTTTGCAGGGATGCTTTCTCACCTCCTTGCCAACATTAGCTCTGTGTGGAGACTGACTGGGGAGCTGTTGCATGCAGCACGGCTTGCGTGGCACCTCATTGGCCGGCTGCCTCTTCCTTACTGATTGGCTGAAGTTTGCAGGAGACAAATTCGTCCAATGCTGCAACAATATGCGGAACACCAGTGCAGTGTGTGGGGACTGAACATTGGCGGACTGTGTGGGGAAACTAGCAGAGTGTTAGGAAGCCAGAGGAGAATAGGGAAACCAGGGGCTGTGGCTGCGCCCTAGGCGGCTGCCTAGTTTGCCTAGCTGTAGCGGCAACCCTGTACACAGCGTGCATTGTTGCTGAGCGGCCTGGGACGCTGACTGGGTATTTGGGCAGGATGCTCTGAAGGAGTTTGGACCCAGCAACAACTGGACAGTTGGGGCCCAGGGCCCTCAGGACAGCCGGGGCCCCTACATGTAAATGGGCTGTCCCCCTCTAATGGCGGCCCTGGTGGGGAACATCTGCAGACTGTGTGGGGAAGCCAGCAGAGTTTTAGGAAGCTGGCAGACAGTAGAGAAATCAGCGACCATGGCTGCACCTTAGGCAGCTGCCTAGTTCACCTAGCAGTAGTACAGGCCCTGTTTATACCATCCTTCTAATATTGTAATTTCTTGGTACTGTGGTTCCTTTTGATACATGTAAATGCTATGTTTTGGTGGGGCTTCAGTTTTCTGGCATTAAAATAAGACTCCCTCTCCACCCCCCACCCCCCCCCCCCCGTATATGTCACTTATCTTTCTTTTTATAAGTATATTCATCCATACTTGCTTTAGTTTTTCTGTCTATAATATTAGATCTGGCCATATTAATTTCCTTTCACTGGCGTTCTACACTCCTCATCAAACCAATCTTCCATTCTTTGTACATCTGATAAAAGTATGATGGTAAAAGAACATTTGGAAAAGGCAGCAGATATACTAACAAAAGAATCCTATAGCTTTATTATTTCTTTTTTTATACTTCCATGCGTAGTCATTTTATTAGTATCAAATCTCTTGTCTATTGTCTTTCCTTTTTAGTATGTGCAGGTGCCTGTGACTATTTTAGCCCTGTCTGCTCTGCATTGTTATTTATGCAGATGGGATAAGAATGGGAAAGGGTTAACTGTATTTCCCAGGTCTCTTGCTTTGGTGTGCTTCTGCTGGACTCTGCCCCCCCCCCCCCCCCCATCCCTGTGCTCAAAAATTCAGGAGGAAGACTTTGCCAGCCACATGGGAAGCAGGGAAGGCTGATAGCTGAGATGTAACCTGATCCTCCAGCAGCCATCAGCCTGAGGGGCTCTGCTCTCTGCCTTCAGCTACCCTCTTATCCAGCTGTCATTACTGAAGATTGCCTGCCTGAGGAACTTGGCAGTCAAGAAAGGACTACCTGAAACCGCACACCCGTGCTGTTCCTAAACTAGATGTATGAATGGCAACCTCAGCCTGAACACCGATCAGGCCACGCCCCCAAAAAGTCCTTTTATTACTGTCAGTGATTGTAGGAGCTGGGACGAGCTCCCTCTCCTGTCAGGATTCCCAGCAGCTAATGCTTAGGATTCACAACCAGTTACAGAGAGCTTGAGCACCACACAAAGCAGTCCAGGGTCGCTGCCTGAGGAACTTTCCAACATAGCAACATGCCTGGGACTGCTGAAACCAGCAGTGCTCCCTAAAGAACACCAGCTCTGGAGATCTTCTACTTTGGACTCTGCTGTGTATAGACTCTTGCCTGGGCAACCACAAGCCTGAGTTAGAGATTCGTTTAGGGAATAGACTGTGCACTTTGTTTAGGAACTGTTATGCCGAGAGTTTCCAGTAAAGCTTCTGAAACATAGTCATGCCAGGTATTAAGGGATGCATCATGGTAATGGCGTGTGGAAGAAAAGGGCCTGTAATGCACATGTAGCACTGTCCCCATAGGGCTTGCTGTGTGTTGCTAGTTACTCTATAAACAGTCCAGGGGATTTGGTTTTATATTTATTGTGGAAGTTGGATGGGAGAAGGGAATAGTGGGATACTCCAACTTGAACTATTCACAGAAGATTAGGATAAATCTCACTTTGCCTCACCAGGTTATTTGAGGAAGCAGACACACTGCTTTGACTATACTGCCACTTGTATGGAAGAATTAGGTCTTCTTGCTCTTTATAGCCGTAGACTTGATGCAACTACATTATCATCAGGACACTCTCTAGCATCCCCGTGACTGACACCCGTCCACTGAGTCTTCTAACAGAAGGGGTGGCCCTCACAGGACAGGCTCCACGACACAGATTTGTACTCACTATAGGCAGAATCAGATCCTTTCCAGTGTCTCCCTTCCAGTCAGCTCTGGAGGACATCTGGGTTCAGCTCCTCTCTGACTCTCAGGCCCTCAGGTTGACCACTGGAGGCTGCATGGCAGCTTCTACAGAGGAGGGCAGCCGCCCCCTCCCCCCGCTACCTCACTCTCCATCTGAAAGAACCTGAGCACATTTGCCCTTGGCATTTATACAGCATCCCAGCATGCACCGTGGCACTTTCCTCTGCCAATCACCAGGGCTGTGGTAAATGCCTGTGCACTCATTAGTCAGGTTTCCTCCCACTGTCCAATATGCCTCCCTATTGGACCAGTGTGAAACACTTCAGACAAACTGAGCTGCACCTGAGCACCATTAACAGACCTCACTAGCAGATCCTGCTCTCTGGTAGGCAGAGAGCAATATAAATGTACCTTGCGATCTCTCTGGTAAGCAGAAAGACCCAAAAACTATACTCTCTCTTCTAGCACCTACCTAGGAGGGTGCTACACACATACAGAGTGAAGTTGTGACATCCTAGGGGCAACAAGTACAAGAGAAGGATGAGATGACAGCTAAACAATGGGACAGTAGGCAGTATTTTGTAAACTATGTACTTAAACAAATAAATAAAAAACAGCAGACAACTGTACTTGTGGCAAAAATTTGGCCGCGGCCGTTTATTATTGGTTTTAAAACTTCCATAAATATAATATAAAATATATAACACTTGTGACAACCCAGCCACCACGGCTCAGGCTGCATAATAAATAACTTCAGATTTCAAATCATCACTTCCACATATACTTAAAAACCGTCCCCCTTTGCAACTGCAAAGGTGACCCACCACATAACAACAGCCGCGACAAGGGAGGGGGGGTTGGGGAACTGCTCTGACGAGTCTTCTGAGGCGAATGAGCCCTCTCTGAGGCAATCCCTTCTTAAATAGGGTCCCCAAGAGTTCTAGAGAATTCTTCCAGCTGCTCTCTTCCCATAGGTGCTCTAACCTCTGCATAGCTAAAGGACCGCCCACTCCAGGTGTTTTACCTCAGGAATACCTCACTCTACTACACTCTCTATTCCCTGAGGAAAAAAGGGGGGGGGGAAATTGACTAACTCTATCCTGCCACTTTCCCATGAGGAAAAAGGGGCTATTCAGCCTTCCTTTTTCCTTACATGGGACAGTAGGCAGTATTTTGTAAACTATGTAAATAAATAAAATGTGTAAATAAATAAAAAACAGCAGACAACTGTACTTGTGGCAAAAATTTGGCCGCGGACGTTTATTATTGGTTTTAAAACTTCCATAAATATAATATAAAATATATAACACTTGTGACAACCCAGCCACCACGGCTCAGGCTGCATAATAAATAACTTCAGATTTCAAATCATCACTTCCAAAAGACAGAAGGGGGAAAATTTAACCCCTTCTGTCACACAACACCCCGCACCGCGGCCATCTCAATACAGTCAACCATGTCTGCATTAAAAATATCTAAACCTATCTCCGATAGGTGTACACCATCATCCCTATACAAGCCCTCCGTACCTCCTTCCAATTCTTTATGC
Organism: Pelophylax lessonae; assembly: GCF_965119305.1. Lineage (NCBI taxonomy): Eukaryota > Metazoa > Chordata > Amphibia > Anura > Ranidae > Pelophylax > Pelophylax lessonae. The sequence goes on from NC_138769.1 coordinate 445,794,207, forward strand.
CTAAAGGACCTAACCCCTATTTTTTCCAACAGCTTTGCTAGAGATCTGTTGATCCTCTTCCTAATTTTTTCCAAAGATTTCAGAGAAGGGGAACACAACCACCTTAACCTCTGGATAATCTCGGAAAAAACGATAACCGTGTTCGGGGAAGACAAACTAAATTTAAATAAGTTGTTTCTAATGTTGTAAATAAGATCCAAAGTTCTCTCTTGGGCAATATCATTCCCTCCCAGATGTACAATTAGTACATCTGGATGAGGAAATAGAATCTGGAGCCTGCTGATTTCCATTAAGAGATCCGCCCATACCATTCCCCTTCTGCCATACCAGAAAATTCTGTATTTTTCGGGATCCAATCCTAAATTTTCTGAATATACCCTTTGCTGCGCTCTCTTGAAAGCCCAATAGACAAAAGAATGGCCGACAATCCAAATAATGCGGCTCTCACCTGAAATAAATTAAATAGAAAAATTAGGTCGAACGTATAATTGAAAGCAATTCGACTTCCATCTACCAACTTTTTTTTATTATTGACTCATCTAAACCCAACCTGGAGGCCTCAGTCACTGCCCCAATTCTAAAAGAATGTGATGTTAAATGGAGAGCATCCAATTTTAACTTCTTCAAACATTTTTTCAAAACTTGAGTAAACTGAAATTTTGTTAACCACTTACCGCATACTAACGTAGGTCTACGTCAGTAAACTTTGCGGTAGTGTACCGGGATGATGCCTCTAGCTAGAGGCACCATCCCGGTACCGTGGTTTAGAGCCGACGGTTGGCTTTCCGTCGGTACCGACCGATGCGGCTCGGGAGCCGCTCGATCGGTACCCGGGGGGGCGGGAGGGGACGTCCCCCCCCCTCCCGCCGCCTTCCGTGGCTTTGCCCGGGGCTCCCGTTCCACCGGGAGCCCCGAGCACCCAGCCGGCACGTCCGCCGGCTGGATGGAGTCCCGATGAATGCCGGAAACGGCATCGATCGGGTCTCCGATGACGTAACCCGGAGGCGGCGTCCATGACGTCACTTCCGGGTTACTGTGCTGCAAAAGGCGGCAAATTTGAAAAACGGCTGTATGCAAAAATGCCGTTTTCGGCGTTTTGCATACAGGGAAGTGTAGTGGAGGGGTCTAGGGTCTTTTAGACCCTCGATCCCTCCATAAAGTGTACCTGTCACTACATATTGGTGTCACAAGGGATGTTTACATTGCTTGTGACAGCAATAAAAGTGATCAGATTTTTTTTTTTTTTTTAAAACTTTAATAAAGTTAAAAAAATAAATAAAATAAATGGGAAAATAAAAAAAAAAAAAAATTTAGCCGCCCCCGTCACCGTTAGCTCGCGCACAAAAAAAAACGTATACGGAAGTCGAGCCGCAAATGAAATCGCTGTTCAAACCACACATGTGAGGTATCGCCGCGATCGCCAGAGCGTGAGCAATAATTTAAAAAAAAGAGCTACACTCTAACTCTAAACTGGTAACCGTTACATAAATTTAAAGCGTCGCAGATTGAGATCTCTTTTGACCGTAGTTTGTCGCGATCCCACGGGGGGGCGCAATTTTAAACCGTAACATGTTGGGTATCTATTTACTCGGCGTGACATGTTCTTTCACAATATACAAAAAAAATGGGCTAACTTTACTGTTTAGTATTTTTTAAAATTAGTGAAATGTGATTTTTCAAAAATTTTCCAAAAAAATGGCGCTTTAAAGACCGCTGCGCAAATACCGCGTGATAAAAAATATTACAATGACCGACATTTTATTCTCCAGAGTCTTTGCTAAAAAAATATATATAATGTTTGGGGGTTCTAAGTAGTTTTCTAGGAAAAAATACTGATTTAAACTTGTAAACAAAAAGTGTCCGAAATAGGGCTGGGGCTTAAGTGGTTAAAGCCGAACCAGAAAAATGAATAAAATAAAACTTCGACCCTATCATTGGTCTCAAAACAGAATACTCACGTAAATCTTGCACAGGGCAAATTGGAGACCCCTTCAACTCATGTAAATGGATCAAGACTCCTTCTCCCATTTGATCAGTTTTTGATTTTCTAATCCTAATACTTGCCAATCCTCCTTCTGAAATAACATCCCCACTTAGAATACTTACAATCTCGGACACCCTTAAAGCTGCAAAAAAGGCCACAACAAAAACCGCTTTAAAAAACACGGCCTCAAAATCAGAAAAACATACTTCCTTGGTTGCTTCGCATATATCCAAGAGAATCTTTGGTGTGATGGGACTGCGCTTATCCTTTTTAAAATTCACCTTCTTATAGCCTTTTAATGACTGTTTAACTGAAAAGAAGGAAATACAGGATGGCAAATTTCTTAATTTTAGAAAAAAAGATATTCCGGCCAGAATCTTGTTCACGTGTGCCCAGGAATAATTCCTTTTAAATATGGAATTTAAAAATAAAAGCACAAGACCCTCAGAAAAAGCTTCATTACTTTCTTTTAAGTCCAAAAGAAAATTGCACCACATCCACCAAGCTAACTGATATCCTGCTAAGGTTGAAGGGGCTAATGAATTCTTAATATTTTCTGAGATCAATTCTAGATCAGATCCCATAACTTCTGTGGGAAGGGGGAGCCCTCTCGATCCGCGTTCGGCAGTAGTTGAAAAAATCGGCCCATCTGCAACCGAGATAATGCATCCGCCATGTCATTGCTTTTCCCTGCTACATGCTTCGCTTTAATCCATATGTTCCACTTTAAACAAAGATAAACCATATACCTTAATAAAGCAATGACAGGCGGAGATCTAGATGTTAGGCAGTTGATGGCGTACATTGCTCCCTTATTATCAGTTCTAACTAAGATTCTTTTATTTTTAAACTCCCTCCCTCATATTTCTAAAGCAACCAAAATGGGGAAAAGTTCAAGCAGGACGATATTCTTCAAAAAGCCTTTTCTTTCCCACCTAGGAGCCCAGCGATCCGCACACCAATGGTTGCGCCAGATTGCTGCGAACCCAACTGACCCTGCTGCATCGGTAAATAACAAAAATTTTTCATCCAAAATAAAATCCTCCTGCCATACGCTCCTACCGTTGAAATGTATTAAAAACTGCAACCACACTAACATGTGCTCTCTAAGCTCACAGGTTACTCTAAGGTGTGAATATGGTGACTTTAAACCAGAAATTGCCAGGTATAGCCTTCTGGTAAAAGCTTTTCCCACTGGCATAACTCTGGATGCAAAGGCCAATAAACCTAAAAGAGATTGCATCTCTTTCAGACATACTTTTTTTCTTCTTACCATGACCAACAACATACCTTCCAACTTCTGAATTTTTTCAACAGGTAACCTGAATTCCAGCGATGTTGTATCAATCGTAATCCCTAAGAAATCCAGACATGTTGTGGGCCAAACCGTCTTCTCCTCTGCCAATGGTATTCCAAACCTGTTACACATCTCAAAAAAGATTTCTAAAAGAGTAGAGCATCCTTGAGATTCAGACTTACCCATAAACAGGAAATCGTCTAGATAATGAATTAGAAATTGTGAACCAGACACTTTAATTATGACCCACTCTATAAAAGAAGCAAAACTTTCGAAATAATTACAAGATAGTGAGCAGCCCATTGGCATACATTTGCCAAAGTAATATTGACCTTGAAAACAAATGCCCAATGAATTGAAGCACGCTGGATTAATCGGCAATAATCGGAAAGCCGATTTTATATCGGCTTTAGCCAATAATGCATCTTTACCCAGAATTCTCAATATGTTCAACGCATCTTCAAAAGATGAGTAAGAAACTGATATTAAGTCATTATCAATCTGGTCATTTAGAGAGGAACCCTTAGGAAAAGATAGGTGGTGAATAAGCCTAAAGGCACCTCTCTCTTTCTTTGGTACAATTCCTAGGGGGGAAATCCTGAAGTTTTTAAAAGAAGGATGAACAAAAGGACCTTCCATCCTTCCTTCAAAAACTTCCTTAGCCAATTTATCCTGTACTATCTCAGAAAATGTCTCTACTGATTTCAAATTTTTACATAACTTACAACCCAAACCACTAAAAGGGGGGAGTAAAAAACCATCCTTAAACCCTTCAAACAGTAGCTGCGCCTTCTCCTTGTCTAGGAAAACTAACAGGTAAGGCACCATGCTTTGCAATTTCACTGGCGATATTGCCTTTTGGAATGTTTTGTTGGTTGTTACTCGCCATTTTTTTAAAGCATTTTGCCACGGGGTGACTCTCCCCGCAAAATGCGCATTCATGCCTGTATTTACAAGAGTTGGGCCATTTGCATTGGCCGTCATTGAAATTAAAGCATAATCCTTTTTTATAACCTGTACTAGAGTTTGCTTGCTGACTTGTTCCTGATTTAATAAAATTTTGCTTCTGGGGGAGAAAAAGATTTAGCCAGAGCCCAATGTCCTTTACTCCCCACTTTAGGTTCCTATGAACAGAAAGCTTCTGTCTGAAAGCCTCGTCATAATTAAACCAACTGGTACCATTAAAACTTCTATACGCCTCCAAAATAATATCTAAGTGTTGGAAAAGCCCAACACTTTTTTCCGGAGACTTTTCACACAATACTGCTGAGAAAATAAAAAAGGCCTGTAGCCAATTGTTAAAAGATTTACTTATAAGTCTTTTTCTATCATCTTCCATTTTTTCTTCCTTTCCACTTTTAGTAAGGAATTCTTTTGCTGATGGAAGCAAAGACAATAGATCAATAAACTCGCCTTTCCATATTTTTTCTTTTACCCCTGGTGATAAGTGGAAGCCTAGCGGTGAAATTTCACAGGAAAGCGCTTCCTTTAGGCAGGATTCGGGGATATTTTGAGATTTTGCAGAATCAACTAAAACCTCACAACTTTCTAAAACATTCCTGCTGTTAGCGGAACTACCGCTAGATGGCGCCCAAACCTCGGCCGCCGAAATACCTGTCTCCCCTTCCTTTTCTGACTGAACAGCTGTACCACTCTTATGCAATTCACTGACATCTTTTGCTAATTTAAAAAGCATTTCAGTAATGTTAGAGAGGATTGGTAGTGTAGTTAACTCACCATTCCCATTAGCATGTTGAGGAAGCAGCTGTTCTGCCTGCTCTACGCCGACCACAGGGATTGCTTGAATACTGGCTCCCCTTTCTTCTGTTCCTCCTCTGCGCTCCTCCGACTCTCCTCTCTGCTGCTGCACCGCCTCTTCATGGACCGGAGCCTGACGCTCTCTATTCGCCGCCTCTACCAGCCTTCTGCTCCCGGTGTCTTGTCTTGGTTCTTCCGCTCGCCCGGTCCGCCGACTCTGCGACCCTGTCTCGGCCCTTCTCGCGGGAGGCCGCCGCACCGGCGACGGAGTGGACGACCTCTTCCTTTTTGAACCGCCTCCGGAGGTGACGCTGCCGTTTTCCCTCTGACCCGGACTGACATCCGCCGCTCCTTCCATGACCGCCTCAGGTGGCGGTAATCTTGAAGCTGGGGCTCGATCTGCTTGTAACTATGAAGTAGCTGTCACCCGCGCTTCCTGACTTAAAGGACCCGGTAAGCTGAGGCATCTTCTTATCCATTCCTCTGCCCCTTCTTCACCCGCTCTCTCAATAAGCTGCCTCAGTAGACTCATTTTCAAAATTTTGAGATAAACTCCTGAACTGCTCTGACGAGTCTTCTGAGGCGAATGAGCCCTCTCTGAGGCGATCCCTTCTTAAATAGGGTCCCCAAGAGTTCTAGAGAATTCTTCCAGCTGCTCTCTTCCCATAGGTGCTCTAACCTCTGCACAGCTAAAGGACCGCCCACTCCAGGTGTTTTACCTCAGGAATACCTCACTCTACTACACTCTCTATTCCCTGAGGAAAAAAGGGGGGGGGGAAATTGACTGAACCTGACTAACTCTATCCTGCCACTTTCCCATGAGGAAAAAGGGGCTATTCAGCCTTCCTTTTTCCTTACATGGGAGAGTGGTACCAGCAGGGGTGACGGGTCTCATGCATAGTGAAGGAAGCGGTCGGTTCCCAAGCAATCCGGACTAGACCTGCGTAGTGGACACCCTAGGGATCTGGCTGAATGGTACTGGAGCAGAAAGAGATAACTATGCGCGGGCATGGAGTCCATTCTTGTTCCCGTTGGGTCTGCTTTTTTCACTGGTAGATAGGAACGGGACCCTGCTATGTGATGTTTCCTTCAGAGTGCTGCATCCTGAGAAGGTTTATGTATCGTTGGACCAGGAGGCACCTGTATGACAGTTTCAAGTTATGATACATGAACACAGCCCTGTCTGGTCCTCGGCAATATTTAGCACGTACACCAGAGAGTCCAGAGCAAGGGGAACAATGAGATAGCAAAGAAGGCTCAGTGTGCACCGGGTGACAATTATACAATATATATTTCTGTATTGAATTAGTACCATAAATTAGCCTGAATTGCTCTCCACTCTAAGAGGTAAACCTAGATTAATTTGCCACAGGGAAATAGGCTGTTTACCTAGCAAAGTGAATGTTCACTTTATAAAGTATATCTTCACTTTGCTGTTAGTGATTAAGGTAAACCTGTGTTCATTTTGAAAACACAATCACGTGGGAGGGAAATTTAAAGAAAAAAAACACAATTTTTGCTATAACAGGACCTCAGCTCAGTCAATATACACTGTTCATAAGAATAGCATCTACTCCTAAGAAATTACCTCCAGTTGTCTTCGGCTTGCATTGATTTTCACATAAATGTGGCTGCATTGCTTTTGGGATAATGGAAGGAGAAATCAAGAGAAAGACTGAGAACCCGTGGTGGCCTTGGGTTTGCAACAATGAAGCAAGTAGAGATGAGTGGGAAAGGCTTGTAATTGGTAACAATCCTGCCAAGATAAGCAACGAGTGGAGAATAGATTTCCAGAACTATGATATGAAATAAATAAATGGTGTGTTATATTCTTTATATTCAATCATCTTTCTGGAAAGTCATTGCACAATACTTAAAACTCAAGCAGATTTTTCTTGATGCTTACAATTATCCGTTTTTATTTATTCATGTAATACTGGCCAGATCACCAGGTAAAAACTGAGGGAAAAAACCCGATCTTGCACTTTCAGGTTTAGGTCACATGTCACCGGAGGCCTGCTACCACTGTGATTAAACACAGCGGGAGCTGATTAGCAGGTACGGCGGTACACTGACAGAACGGCAGTCTGCCTATGTAAATAAGATCGCCAGTCTGTCACTACAGAAGACATGGCTCCAGACAGAGGCACCGATCCATGCCTTCTCTGTACAGACAACTCCCCCACAGTAGTAAAGCACGTCAGGCACATATTTTAACCACTTAAGCCCCGGAGGATTTTCCTGCTCAAAGACCAGGGCCTATTTTGCGATTCGGCACTGCGTGACTTTAACAGACAATTGTTTGGTCCTGCGACGCTGTACCCAAATGAAATTGACGTCCTTTTTTTTCCCACAAACAGAGCTTTCTTTTGGTGGTATTTGATCACCTGTGCGATTTTTACTTTTTGCGCTATAAACAAAAAAATAGGGTAAATTTTGAAAAAATAACAATATTTTTCACATTTTTTTATATGAAATTCCCCAAAAAAATGTGTAAAAATCAAATTTTTTTAACATTTTAGGCCAATTTGTTTTCTGCTACATAAGTTTGGTAAAAAAAATCGCAATAAGCGTATTTTGATTGGTTTGCGCAAAAGTTATTGGATTTACTATCTAAGGGAAAGATTTATGTCATTTTTATTGTTTTTTTTTTAACTAGTAATGGCGGCGACCTGCGATTTTTTTGCCGGACTGCGACATTGCGGCGGTCAGATTAGACCCCTGACTAACATTTTTGACACTTTCGGGGGTACCAGTGGCATTACTACAGTAATCAGTGCTATACATATGCACTGTTACTGTAAAAATGACACCGGCAGGGAAGGGGTTAACTTTATTAGTGATCAAGGGGTTAAGTGTGTCCCTAGGGGCATGATTCTAACTGTAAAGGGGCGTGGCTAGTGATGTAACCACAGAGACATATGATTCTACATAGCAGGATCGTGCAGTCTCTGCAGTTAGATCATGGAGAATGACAGGCGGCTTTGTTTACCGGGAGATCGCGGGTGACCGGCGGACATCGTAGCTGCCGGTCACTTGCGCGGACATTTCAGGGAACGAGCGGGGGTGGGAGCGCGCCTCCAGCGGCGCGCGCTCGCCCCCTAGAGGCTCATAGGCGACCGACGTAGCCCTATGTATAAGTGCTGGTGCTGCAGTGTAAAACTATATAGGCCTGACAGATGCAAATCAATACAACTGAATCAAAAACACCCTTGTGTAACAAACAAAAGTGTCCATTCAAATGAATGTCCAAAAACAATCCACATGTGATGTGAACAAGTGAATACAGGTCACTATCCAAAGTTTTCCAGTGAAGAGACAATAAAACTGAAGTGTGTAGACCACGTGAAGGAAGGTTCAGCATCCCACCACCAGCTTTACTGCTTACCAGAAGATGGAATTAATAAGGGCATGTAGAGATAGCTCTGCTCCAAAAACCATGCAGCGGAGAGAAGAGTTCCAAACAGCTAAGGCCAGCACCAATCCCCAAGGGAGAGAGTGGACTCTTACCAGAAGGAATGTTGTATCAAGCCTGGAACAATTCAGTACTCCTGTCCTGCAAGGGGATATGAGGTAGTTCTCTGGTGCAATCTCTTGTCCTCAGTATTATGGGAACAAAGAAAGAGGGACCGCCATGGTGCATTACCATAAAAACATTTATTAAGCATAAAAAGATACACTTAAGGCCCGTACACACGTGCAGATTGTCGGCCGAAAAGATTCGGCCGACGACCGATCGGCCGATTTTCGGCTTGTTAGTATGATGCTTCCGACAGCCGACAGCGCACTTTCGGCCGAACAGAATCTGTCGTGCAAGCATTAAAATTTTTGTATGCCGACACCAGAACGGCCGATTGTTCGCCAGTCAGTACAGAATTCGGCCGACAGACAGCAGATTTGCAAGACTGGGCATGCTCAGAAAAGAAAAAACACAGGGAAAGTTAACCATCACATGACATCACTTCTGCAGTCGGCGGACAAAATTCGTGTGCAGTCTTTTGCACTTTTCAGCGGACACGACAGCCCGGGGACAAAAGACGGCCGATCGGTCGGCCGACGATCGGTACGTGTGTACGGGGCTTTACAATTAGGTAGAAGGACCAAGCTTCAAAAATCCCTTCCAGAGAAGGAGCAGGTGACGGCGGTCGCCTGCAGTGCAAACCGCCGTGTAGCTGTGTCTAGTGATGTCGCGGCGCCTCCTCTCTCTAAGTCGCTGAAAATTTAAAATAAATAAAAATATACCATAGTTTGTAGACACTAGAACTTTTGCGCAAACCAATTAATATACGCTTATTGGGAATTTTTTTTTTTTACCAAAAATATGTAGCAGAATACATATTGGCCTAAACTAAAGAATTTAAATTTTCTACAGTTTTTTATTAGATATGTTTTATAGCAGAAGTAAAATATATATATATACTTTTTAATTATCGGTCTTTTTTTGTTTATAGTGCAAAAAATAAAATATGCAGAGGTGATCAAATGCCACCAAATGAAAGCTGTATTTGTGAGAAAAGATGGACATAAATTTTGTTTAGGTACAGCGTTGTACTATCACGCAATAGTCAGTTAAACGACTGCAGTGCTGTATCACAAAAAAATGGCCTGGTCAGGAAGGGGGGGTAAACCTTCTGGAGCTGAAGCAGTTAAGTTACCTCTTTGTCTAGATATTATTTGGTGTACTTGATACCTCAGAGACAGACATTTGGGTAACATGAATATCTTATTTATCACTCCAAACTAGTGAGTTTAGTTTGTTAATAATTTAAGTTTCACTTTGTTGTTCTCATTTTAAAAATCTAAAAATAAAAAAAGTGGAACTGATCAAATTACCAAATGAATTGCCTGTAGCAACAACACTTCAACTTTGCTATGGAGATACAGTACTATGGAGTTACTAATACAGTGGATAAAGTTGAGTGTGAACAAGTAAGATTTGTTAGAGCTGTGATTCTCCAGTATTTCATTTTTCATAGCAACTTGATCTATAATAACAAAAAAAGGGCTTTGCTGCCATCTAGTGTTTAATGTAAAGAAGGCTGGTGACTATATAGAATGAAAGTGAAAAAGAAATAATGATTTTTATGTTGCTTTTTATAGAAAAGCTAAAAAGAGTATTTTCCATGGTGGCATTTATGGTGGAAAAATGTTGTCATACTTTTTAATAAAATTTCAGAAAGTTCAAATCTGGAAACTCTCATTTTTTATGTCTGAAAAAAGTATTTTTGAACTTTTCTAAATACATTTTTCACATGCAGCTTCACTCTTTCATGATCCAAGGTCATGGATGCCAAGATGTACAGACCAAATTAAGCACCTCCAATATGCATTGGTAAAATGTACAATAAATCTTTGACAAGTATGTAAATCATTTTTGGACATTTTAAAGGATACATACATTTATTTACTCCGTTGCTTTATTCAATACCCTGCTCAGATTTTTTTTATTATTATTATTTATTCAATACCCTGCTCAGATTTTTTTTTTTTTTTATAGGTTGACAAAAAGGCATAAAGGTGCAAAAAGATTTATGTCTCTAAAAACATTTTGAAACTTATCGCTACACCACAAAAGCACAAAAAAAGAAACATACACCAGCATTAATATTACATCATATCATAACAGACTTAGTGATTACTAGGAACAGGTACACCTGCCAGAGTTCAATTCACTAAGGAGCTGGTGAATCCTGTTTGGCAAACTCTAATTCCCACGGAAGTCTATTGGGGCAAATCCTGGATGAGGTGAAGATTGTGATATCCACCATCTCTTGTCCAATGAGAGAACGCTTTGCTTTCATTCAGAAAAATTCAAAGCATTCTCTGAATGATAGCCGTGTTGATTATTTGATCCTCTGTGGTTAATATGCAGAAGAAAAGCCACTTAGCATTGTATTCGGAGGACTGCTGCTATCACTGTAGTACAGCGGTGTAAAACATTATTTTATCATGGGTCACATCATCATTATGGTTGTCCTCAAATGGCCGGTTGTACCTGTAAGAATAGATGTCCAGAGCACCTCAACCCCCTTACATCACATGTCAAGAGCCCCCCCCCCCACCCTCCCTTACATTACAGTGGCCCCCTTACTTTATGCTGCTACCGAGAAGAAGCTGGGGGCAGAGCTGGGAACCAGAAAGTGCAGGGTCTGCAGGAGGACCAGAGAAGGGCTGGAGTCAGCTTCCAGAGTATGCTGAATGTTGAGATCAGGGGAGGTTGTGATGAGGTGCTGCAGCTGCACAAAGGCACAGGATCTGTAGGAGGAGTTCCATCACCCTCTCTGCTGCCAACATCTGAGACGGGGGGCTGAGATAAGCCTTTCCACGGGTTCAAAGAAAAGCCCAACTGCTGAGACAAGGTAGGGGCATAAATTAGAGGGTTGCTGCAGCTGCAGAAGAGGTGCAAGGGCCATTTGAAATTGCCTGGAGGGCCAGCGGGTGTTGTGTTTAACATATGCTGTAGTAGCTCAGATTATACGGAGAAAGGGGAATTTTACAATACAATATGCATGCATGCGCTATAGAGTTTACCCTCACACTTCTGCTCATTGCTCCTTCAATGGGCACTACAGTGCCTTAGCATTTAGCTCCATTCACAGCATCTCACGCTGCACTCAGTATATGACGCAGTAAGTGTACACAAAATAAACATTTTCTAGAAGCAAGAGAAAAACATTTTTGGCAGAAAAGCAATTTTATGGGTTTTCAGCCAAAAAATTTTAACCCATAGTTATATATAAACCCCAAAAACAAAAATTATTTATTCCTTAGACATGGAGTCTTGCATTAGTTTTCTTATTTTCAGACTAAAAACATTTTTAGCAAAAGAAAATATCTATTGAACGTGCAAGAAATGCAGTGTCCTTGTCACCCGTGAGCAGAAAAAAAAGCAAAAATAATGTTATCTGTCTTCTTGTATATCCATCAAATGGATATAGGAGGAGTCCCCTGTAGTGCATTTGCACATTTTTCCCAGCAAGGAGTGTTGTCTCCAAGGGTTAGAAGGGCTGGATTCATCTCTTTTTCATGGATAGTGTAGGACCCACTGATAATGGGGTACTTTGACGCAGTAGTGGGCTTGAGCACGATATGGCCATATGGTGGGACCAAACCCCCATTTTTATTTATGGACTCTCTTCAGATTTGGTAGTAATTTCTTTTGCATTTGCGCGCTATTCTTTTTTAATATACATGTCTTTTGGTTCATAGCTGCAGCAGCTTTGGAAATACATGGGTATGCTCCCCCAAATTATTTGCCTGTTTATTATGTATTCGGTCTGACCAGACTATCGAGGTTGAGCAGCCCTCCCCACCCCCCACATACACCTGTACTCAATCAGTGTCCACCATCAAATGGATATAGGAGGAGTCCCCTGTAGTGCATTTGCACATTTTTCCCAGCAAGGAGTGTTGTCTCCAAGGGTTAGAAGGGCTGGATTCATCTCTTTTTCATGGATAGTGTAGGACCCACTGATAATGGGGTACTTTGACGCAGTAGTGGGCTTGAGCACGATATGGCCATATGGTGGGACCAAACCCCCATTTTTATTTATGGACTCTCTTCAGATTTGGTAGTAATTTCTTTTGCATTTGCGCGCTATTCTTTTTTAATATACATGTCTTTTGGTTCATAGCTGCAGCAGCTTTGGAAATACATGGGTATGCTCCCCCAAATTATTTGCCTGTTTATTATGTATTCGGTCTGACCAGACTATCGAGGTTGAGCAGCCCTCCCCACCCCCCACATACACCTGTACTCAATCAGTGTCCACCATCAAATGGATATAGGAGGAGTCCCCTGTAGTGCATTTGCACATTTTTCCCAGCAAGGAGTGTTGTCTCCAAGGGTTAGAAGGGCTGGATTCATCTCTCTTCATGGATAGTGTAGGACCCACTGATAATGGGGTACTTTGACGCAGTAGTGGGCTTGAGCACGATATGGCCATATGGTGGGACCAAACCCCCATTTTTATTTATGGACTCTCTTCAGATTTGGTAGTAATTTCTTTTGCATTTGCGCGCTATTCTTTTTTAATATACATGTCTTTTGGTTCATAGCTGCAGCAGCTTTGGAAATACATGGGTATGCTCCCCCAAATTATTTGCCTGTTTATTATGTATTCGGTCTGACCAGACTATCGAGGTTGAGCAGCCCTCCCCACCCCCCACATACACCTGTACTCAATCAGTGTCCACCATCAAATGGATATAGGAGGAGTCCCCTGTAGTGCATTTGCACATTTTTCCCAGCAAGGAGTGTTGTCTCCAAGGGTTAGAAGGGCTGGATTCATCTCTTTTTCATGGATAGTGTAGGACCCACTGATAATGGGGTACTTTGACGCAGTAGTGGGCTTGAGCACGATATGGCCATATGGTGGGACCAAACCCCCATTTTTATTTATGGACTCTCTTCAGATTTGGTAGTAATTTCTTTTGCATTTGCGCGCTATTCTTTTTTAATATACATGTCTTTTGGTTCATAGCTGCAGCAGCTTTGGAAATACATGGGTATGCTCCCCCAAATTATTTGCCTGTTTATTATGTATTCGGTCTGACCAGACTATCGAGGTTGAGCAGCCCTCCCCACCCCCCACATACACCTGTACTCAATCAGTGTCCACCATCAAATGGATATAGGAGGAGTCCCCTGTAGTGCATTTGCACATTTTTCCCAGCAAGGAGTGTTGTCTCCAAGGGTTAGAAGGGCTGGATTCATCTCTTTTTCATGGATAGTGTAGGACCCACTGATAATGGGGTACTTTGACGCAGTAGTGGGCTTGAGCACGATATGGCCATATGGTGGGACCAAACCCCCATTTTTATTTATGGACTCTCTTCAGATTTGGTAGTAATTTCTTTTGCATTTGCGCGCTATTCTTTTTTAATATACATGTCTTTTGGTTCATAGCTGCAGCAGCTTTGGAAATACATGGGTATGCTCCCCCAAATTATTTGCCTGTTTATTATGTATTCGGTCTGACCAGACTATCGAGGTTGAGCAGCCCTCCCCACCCCCCACATACACCTGTACTCAATCAGTGTCCACCATCAAATGGATATAGGAGGAGTCCCCTGTAGTGCATTTGCACATTTTTCCCAGCAAGGAGTGTTGTCTCCAAGGGTTAGAAGGGCTGGATTCATCTCTTTTTCATGGATAGTGTAGGACCCACTGATAATGGGGTACTTTGACGCAGTAGTGGGCTTGAGCACGATATGGCCATATGGTGGGACCAAACCCCCATTTTTATTTATGGACTCTCTTCAGATTTGGTAGTAATTTCTTTTGCATTTGCGCGCTATTCTTTTTTAATATACATGTCTTTTGGTTCATAGCTGCAGCAGCTTTGGAAATACATGGGTATGCTCCCCCAAATTATTTGCCTGTTTATTATGTATTCGGTCTGACCAGACTATCGAGGTTGAGCAGCCCTCCCCACCCCCCACATACACCTGTACTCAATCAGTGTCCACCATCAAATGGATATAGGAGGAGTCCCCTGTAGTGCATTTGCACATTTTTCCCAGCAAGGAGTGTTGTCTCCAAGGGTTAGAAGGGCTGGATTCATCTCTTTTTCATGGATAGTGTAGGACCCACTGATAATGGGGTACTTTGACGCAGTAGTGGGCTTGAGCACGATATGGCCATATGGTGGGACCAAACCCCCATTTTTATTTATGGACTCTCTTCAGATTTGGTAGTAATTTCTTTTGCATTTGCGCGCTATTCTTTTTTAATATACATGTCTTTTGGTTCATAGCTGCAGCAGCTTTGGAAATACATGGGTATGCTCCCCCAAATTATTTGCCTGTTTATTATGTATTCGGTCTGACCAGACTATCGAGGTTGAGCAGCCCTCCCCACCCCCCACATACACCTGTACTCAATCAGTGTCCACCATCAAATGGATATAGGAGGAGTCCCCTGTAGTGCATTTGCACATTTTTCCCAGCAAGGAGTGTTGTCTCCAAGGGTTAGAAGGGCTGGATTCATCTCTTTTTCATGGATAGTGTAGGACCCACTGATAATGGGGTACTTTGACGCAGTAGTGGGCTTGAGCACGATATGGCCATATGGTGGGACCAAACCCCCATTTTTATTTATGGACTCTCTTCAGATTTGGTAGTAATTTCTTTTGCATTTGCGCGCTATTCTTTTTTAATATACATGTCTTTTGGTTCATAGCTGCAGCAGCTTTGGAAATACATGGGTATGCTCCCCCAAATTATTTGCCTGTTTATTATGTATTCGGTCTGACCAGACTATCGAGGTTGAGCAGCCCTCCCCACCCCCCACATACACCTGTACTCAATCAGTGTCCACCATCAAATGGATATAGGAGGAGTCCCCTGTAGTGCATTTGCACATTTTTCCCAGCAAGGAGTGTTGTCTCCAAGGGTTAGAAGGGCTGGATTCATCTCTTTTTCATGGATAGTGTAGGACCCACTGATAATGGGGTACTTTGACGCAGTAGTGGGCTTGAGCACGATATGGCCATATGGTGGGACCAAACCCCCATTTTTATTTATGGACTCTCTTCAGATTTGGTAGTAATTTCTTTTGCATTTGCGCGCTATTCTTTTTTAATATACATGTCTTTTGGTTCATAGCTGCAGCAGCTTTGGAAATACATGGGTATGCTCCCCCAAATTATTTGCCTGTTTATTATGTATTCGGTCTGACCAGACTATCGAGGTTGAGCAGCCCTCCCCACCCCCCACATACACCTGTACTCAATCAGTGTCCACCATCAAATGGATATAGGAGGAGTCCCCTGTAGTGCATTTGCACATTTTTCCCAGCAAGGAGTGTTGTCTCCAAGGGTTAGAAGGGCTGGATTCATCTCTTTTTCATGGATAGTGTAGGACCCACTGATAATGGGGTACTTTGACGCAGTAGTGGGCTTGAGCACGATATGGCCATATGGTGGGACCAAACCCCCATTTTTATTTATGGACTCTCTTCAGATTTGGTAGTAATTTCTTTTGCATTTGCGCGCTATTCTTTTTTAATATACATGTCTTTTGGTTCATAGCTGCAGCAGCTTTGGAAATACATGGGTATGCTCCCCCAAATTATTTGCCTGTTTATTATGTATTCGGTCTGACCAGACTATCGAGGTTGAGCAGCCCTCCCCACCCCCCACATACACCTGTACTCAATCAGTGTCCACCATCAAATGGATATAGGAGGAGTCCCCTGTAGTGCATTTGCACATTTTTCCCAGCAAGGAGTGTTGTCTCCAAGGGTTAGAAGGGCTGGATTCATCTCTTTTTCATGGATAGTGTAGGACCCACTGATAATGGGGTACTTTGACGCAGTAGTGGGCTTGAGCACGATATGGCCATATGGTGGGACCAAACCCCCATTTTTATTTATGGACTCTCTTCAGATTTGGTAGTAATTTCTTTTGCATTTGCGCGCTATTCTTTTTTAATATACATGTCTTTTGGTTCATAGCTGCAGCAGCTTTGGAAATACATGGGTATGCTCCCCCAAATTATTTGCCTGTTTATTCTGTAAGATACTAGTCCTATCAATCTGCCATGTAACAGAAATGAACAAATGAAGACATGTTTAAAGGCCAATGTGGATGGCAATCATGGCTCCCTCTTTACAGATAATGGAGAAATAAGTATAGGCCAAAAAAAAGATAAGTAGTGTGCTGTTCATGAGAGTACCAGGTACAAATAAAAGTAAAAAAAAGCCTGATGAGAGCCTGAAAATAAACAAATGTAGCCACCATATCTTAAAGTATTTGTAATGTCTTTTTTTTTTTTTCTTTTCTAAAAATAACAAACATGTTATACTTACCTCTTTCGTGCAGTTAGTTTTGCACAGAGCAGCCTGGATCCTCCTCATCTCAGGTGCCTCTTTGGCTCTTCTGGCCCCTCACTTCTGGGTGCCCCCACAGCACACAGCTGAGTGTTTCACGCTGGTCCAATAGGGAGGCATGTTGGACAGTGAGAGGAAACCTGACAAATGGGTGCATAGGCTTTTGATACAGATGATGATTGGGAGAGGGCAGGTTGCCTCCTTGCATGCTGGGATACTGTATAAAAGCCAGGAGCACTTTGCTCGGGATCTTTCATTGTAGAGTGGAGTCCCAGAGGGAGGGGGTGGCTGCCTCCTCCTCTGTAGAGGTGACATGCGGTCGCAGGAGGGCATCCTGAGGGCCAGAGGAGCAGTTGAGAGGAGCTGAACCCAGAGGTCCAGGAAAACTGACTGAGAGGGGAAACACTGGAGACCCTGTGGCTGCAGTAACTGACCCCCCTGACCTGAGGGGGGCCAGCCCTGCTCGTAGGATAGTCAGCGGATGGGTGTCAGAAGAAAAAGGGTGCTAGGGAGAGTATCCTGAAGATTAGATAATATATTTCCACCAAGTCATGTTGAGATTAAGCAAGAGACTTAATCCCATTCATCTAAAGTGGCAGGATGAATTAAAAGCCTGGCTGTTCCATAACTACAAGTGAAGTAGAAGATAGAAGTCCTCAGAAATTGTGAATAGTTAAATTGGAGTATCCCACTATTTCCCTCCCCTATCCCCATTACAAAATAAACAGCCAAAAACAACCAAACACCCCTGGACTGGTTAATGGAGTGAAGAGCCAAGAGGAATGTAAGAATTGCATTTGTTGTTAACCGGGTGTTGGTAACCAGGGGGGGACCCACAGAGTGAATATCCAGTGGTCCCTACGAGGGCAGTGCTACACCTGCAATTTCTCCAAAACAAAGCAAAGCTAAAGCTGAATAAAAGCCTCCCAAAAGCTGCAGGTGCTGTAAGATAGCTTTGTCATAGACTTCTATGGAGGCTTTGAAGATGCTTTGAAGCACCACTAAAGCGACATATTGTACAATTTTTGAATCAAAGCAAACACAATGTGTGAACAGGACTGTAAGCTAACCAGTTTATTTAGTGACAGGGGCTTTGACTGGCATTCAGAGCGTGTCCAATGCCACATTTTGAAGCAAGTGTAAACGATCCCTAAATCTAAAATAAACTAGCAGACAGAGGCCCCCCAGTGCCTTGGATCTCACATTATGGATTTACAGCTATGAGGCTGTAGGCACAAAGACAGCACTGCTATTTTTCAGGGAGTCTTCAGGACCAAAGTCTAGAAAGCTCGAAAAGGTTTCATGATCTGTACTCTGTGTGTTTGCAAGTGTACTAATATGGGTACAATCACCTAAAAGGCTAAGTTCACCATCTTAACATGTTACATGTTACACCTGTATTTAGGATGCATCATGTAACATGTTCAGCACCCCCACCTCAATCCCCCACACCCTTCTTCCCAGTGAGAACAAGAAGGGGTTCTTCTCCTCACAACCGCTGTCATATTTAAAAACACATTCAATTACACAAATCCATTTACATTTGCCTCCTTTATATATCTGTCTTGCAATTCAGATCCACTCGAAAAGCTGACATTGGACCACCCGTGTGAAAGGGGCCTAAGCAATACAAAATTAAATCTTTCAGGGTTCTACTGAGACACAATTATCATTTCTATATGTTTCATATAAGATAGCAAATACACACTTTTTGAGTTTGGTTCAACTTAACAATGGCAACTTCTATATTTAATGTCTCACAGGTTCTCTTGGGGGGGGGGGGGGGCAGTTATCAATCATGTCACATGGCAAAGCAATGCTAAATAGAAGCAGTGAAATGCATCGCATCATGAGACAGATTTATTACAAGGTTATAAATTCTCTCTTTGGTTGCTCCAAAGAAGCACTTACAACTGAATGAAATCTCAGCCTGATCACTACTTAATTATGTGTCTGTTTAGAGTGGAACTCCGTCCATTCTTCAGTATTTGGGTCCGTGCACACTGGGCCTTAAAAAAACACCAATTCCCTTGGCAGAAAAAAGAACTCATATAGAGCATTTTTGTACAGGTGTTTAGGAGCATTTAGGAACGTTTAATGTAGACACAAACCCATAGATTTACACAATTACAAAGGCTAAGAAAATATTTGAACCCTTTTAAGCTTTTAACCGCTAGCCGACCGCCGCACGACTATTTACTGCGGCGGTCAGCCCCTCACAGGCAAAGGGACGTAGGTGTGAGGCTCTAGGGAGCGAGCGCACGCCGCCTGAGACGCGCTCCCGCTCCCGCGCGGTCACGGACCCCCCCCCCCCCCGCGTGTGCCCGGCGGACCCGATGTCCGCCGGGCACTCGCGATCTTCCGTTACACCGGAAGAAAGGCAGGCGGCTAATGTAAACAAAGCCGTCTGTCATTCTTCCCTGTGTAAGAATGGAGATCACACGGTTCTACTATGTAGGATCGTTGATCTCTGTTCTTACACATGTAGCCACAGCCAATCACAGTTGGAAACACGCCCCTAGGGACACACTTAACCCCTCCCTCTCCAATAAAGTTAACTCCTTCACTGCCAGTGTCATTTTTACAGTAACAGTGCATATGTATAGCACTGATTACTGTAGTAATGTCACTGGTAACCCCAAAAGTGTCAAAAATGTCAGTCAAGGGAGTTGCTCCCATTGGATACTTGGACACAATGTTTTCGCCGCTCATTTAAAGGTGTCTTGAATATCTCCCTGATAGAATCCAATGTAAACGTTTTTACCAGATGGTATAGAGTCCCGACCAGATTGGCTGCGATGTTTCCTAATACCTCCCCATTGTGCTTCCGTAATTGTGGGATGACGGGCTCTATGTATCATACCTGGTGGTCCTGTCTACATATCAGGTCCTTCTGGAATAAGATCTTCCACCTTTTGAGGAAGATTTCTGGTCGGGCTATCCCACAGGACCCCAAGATAGCTTTACTTAATTATCCTATTGCTCACGCCCCCAAACACATGTCCAGATTGCTCTTTTTTATCCTTCTTGGTGCCAAGCGAGACACTATTTCCCTCACTGCGGCAAAATGAAGAATCTCCTGGATTATGTCTCAGGGGAAATTGGCGGGCATTTTGCTTGACAGGGAACACATTTCTGAAGCAGTTTAGGAGCCGTGGGCAATATATTCTAACATTCCCCTCTACCCAGGCCACTTGACACCTGCTGATGGGAACCTCTGACGTGACCTTCTTGTCGTTCTTCTCTTTCTCTTTTCCCCCTTTGCCTCCTACTATTGCGGAGATTCCTTTACCTTTTAACCACCTTTAACCCCTTCTATCCTATTTCTCTTGTTCTACTTTCTAAAACCCCATTGATGTACCTCTATGCTTTCATAACATTTTGACACATGCTAAATAGATGCTGGCTATGCTGTCATCCTCCCCGTGGCACAGTTTGCTCCCAGATGGGGTGCCTGGATAGGATGGGCATCCCTACTACAATCAAACTGTATTTCATTATGGATGCTTCATTTCTACTGTGTGACTGTTGGCTGATGTATGCGTACCCCAAACCATATGCTGCTTGTCATTCAGTTACATAGACTATGTTATTGTTCTTCTCCTTATTTCATTGTTTGTTCTTATGTAAACACACTAAAAAATGATTGCAAGAAATAAAAAAAAAATAAAAAAAATGTCAGTCAAGGGTCCAATCTGTCTGCTGCAATGTCGCAGTCCTGCAAAAAAAATCGCACATCGCCGCCATTACTCGTTAAAAAAAAAAAAAACAAAAATGACAAAAATCTTTCCCTTAGTTAGTAAACGCAATAACTTTTGCGCAAACCAATCAAAATACGAGTTTTGCGATTCTTTTTTACCAAACATAGGTAGCATAAAACAAATTGGCCTAAAATGTTAAAAAATTTTGATTTTTACATTTTTTTTTGGGGGGGGGATTTCATATAAAAAAATGTGAAAAATATTATTTTTTCAAAATTGACGCTCTTTTTTTTGTTTATAGCGCATGATCAAAAAATCGCACAGGTGATCAAATACCACCAAAAGAAAGCTCTGTTTGTGGGAAAAAAAGGACGTCAAATTCGTTTAGGTACAGCGTCGCATGACCACGCAGTGCCGAATCGCAAAATAGGCCCTGGTCAGGAAGGGGGTAAAATCTTCCGGGGCTTAAGTGGTTAAAAGTAAAACTGCCTACAAGTAATTCATAATCACAAGTCAGGTGATTGGCTGGGCCATTCTAGCAACTTTATTTTCTTTCTTTGAAACCAATTGAGAGTTTCCTTGGCTTTGTGTTTGGAATCATTGTCTTGCTGAAATGTCCACCCTTGTTTCATCTTCATCATCCTGGTAGATGGCAGCAGATTTTCATCAAGAATGTCTTGGTTCATTTTTCTTTGTATGCATGGATTGCATGGGTTGTTACTAACATGTGTTGAAAACTTTAATTCCAATAGCACCTTTAGAAATGTATTTACATAGAAAAATGGTGACATGTTCAATACTTATTTTACCCGCTATATCTATATATATATATATATATATATCTGGGACAACTATGACAAGTGAGTCAGTACCTGATTACTATTAATATCTCATTGCTCATCTTTCAATTTTATCTCCTTGGCTAGCATCGTGTGATCACATTTCAAGTGAAGTAAATTTGGCTCTGGCATTCTAACTTTCCAGGGACCCAACAGGAAATTCCCCTGTGCCAGGCATTAAAGATTTAATATTTCTCACAATGAACCCGAGTCAGACAAACAGTTGCAACTAAAGCATGGTTTAGCTAGCGTAAGGCAAAACTGATAAATCAAAAATAAACTACCCTTATAGAAGACTAACCAAAAGATTATAAATGAGATATGCCTTCAGACAGCAGCAGTCTGAGCATATGAAAAAGTTAGTGGTCGTGCCAATCCTAGAATTTACTAAATCGAGAACATGGAAGATTGGGAAGGAAGGATTTTCCAGGCACATGAAGTAATTAAAATCAATTTTTATTTAAATTCCATAACACATAGAAAAAAAGGGAAGGGGAAGGGGAGGAAAGAGGGAACAAAAAACACATATGAAAAAATACAATATAAAATGGATTGGGGCCTGAACGGCTGCACCAATCATCTGTATAACATACAGCAGTTCTAATAGGTGTAAATCTACACAACTACAATGCTGTTAGCCATAATAAAGACTGTAAATACATAACGGGGATGCTGTCAGAGGTCAGTCCAATGGCAGGCACCGTCCCACACGAGATCAGAAAATGGTGACAAAGAGTAATGGTTTAATTGCTCCACATGTTTCGCCTCATATAGAGGCTTCGTCTGGAGCCTAATTGTAAGTATTGTAGAAAGATTCTGTATATTTGTTATGCAGGACAGAAGTCACCGCAGAATAATTGGTAGTTAGTAACGAAGGGACACTCATGGATTAGTCAGAGCTCGGTATCATATGAAAGAAAGCTGGCCCAGGATTGGTAAAAACCTGGCTGCCACCAAGCACTCAAATACTGAGAGCATTTCCCTATAACTAAATGGGTGAAGCCCATAAGTTATACCATATAAAAAATGGTGTGTGGGTTGCCTTTAACCAGCTCTGTGCTATATGTCCATGGTGTCCTCTCCGGATGGGGAACCGCCGCCATGAGGACACCATGGACATGGACATATAGCACAGAGCTGGTTATTACTTCATGTGCCTGGAAAATCCTTCCTTCCCAATCTTCCATGTTCTTGATTTAACCAAAAGATTAAAATTTTACCTTAATAAACCATTCACTTTAGTTATCCAATTATCTAGAATGTAAAATACAGTTTTCTACCTTGCCCCGAACATGACTTGATATTCAAAGTGATCACAACTATATAATGTTGCAAAAGAGAGCAATTTCATTTTTATTGTAAACCTTCACTTTGCAAAAAGGTTATCCTTTACTTTTTTAGTAATTTACTACATGGATGTATTCCTGAAATCAAGTTAATCAGTTAGTAAATTCCTATCCAGCAAAAATGTAAATGGAGCTAAAGTTAAAGGATCACTCAGTTTACTATGACCTGTGTAATCCACTGCAGCCCTATTCCTGATAGTCCCCTACATGTGAGTGGGTGGGTCTGATTCCTTGAAGAAAATCTACACCAAAAGAAATTTGGAGGCTTCCCTTTTGCAGTAAACATAAAACCATATATCCTTTTTATTTTATTTTTACTCTGCACAGTTAAAGAGCATTCATGCGTATAAAATGGACTCCATGCTGCTTTCAAACTAGCCACAGCATTGGCCAAAATAATGGCATAACAGAAGGGGTGGGGCTTGTACAAAAAGCCACCATCTTTAAAGGAGAGGCGTGGGAATCATAAAACACATACACATACTTACCTCTATGGCTGCAGCATCAGTCTAATGCTGCATCTTTCCCCCGCCAGCTCTAAGCGTGAGAACTGAGCGATCACATGACTGCTGATTGCTCAGTTTTTGGTCTGCTTTGCCCCTCAAGCACCTGGAGGGGCGGAGCACCAGCCTCGGGAAGGGGCAGAAGTGGTTGGTTCAGGCTCTTAGTGGCACAAGTGAATCAGGCATCTGGGTGAATCCTGACATTATTAACAGGACCGGCTCTGTCACATCACCTGACAAGATTTGGCCATACTTTCCTAGATATTTGGGTAATTTGCAAAACATCTGTAGGAAATTACAGTTTTTAACAGAGGAAATTTTTGTTTTTTACATGTTTTTTTTCTGCTAAAAAAATACTTTTCCCTCTTTCCTTATGTGTAAAAAGCCCTTGGATAGACTGCATTTTAAATTGTGCTTTTTACAAATTCAGTCATTGAACAAATCTATGACTAAATTTGACTGAAATATTGCTAGGAGAGAGGGTAAAGTATTTTTTTTTAGCAGAAGAAACATGTAAAATTTCCTCTGCTAAAAAAAAATTAAATTAAATGTTTTGAAAATTACCTAACTTTCCACTTTAAAAGAAAATTAAGGCTGGCCAACGCTTGTTTGGCAAAGGTGCATGCAAAACAGTACAATTCATAGCCTGCCAAGGGTGGAAAGAAAAATAATAGAGATAATATCAACAAAGTGAATATTAGAGATTTTATCAACAACATTAAAGATTCACATGCACCATCTCTAATGTTTTAATTGTCAATAATGGTCCATTGCATTAAGTATGGGATGGTACATTCCAATCACTTTTGCACACCAACAAATAAACATAGGAGTGCCTTTACATAATTATCTTATGCATGATTCCTTTCATTATCACAAATATGTTACACATACTTATGTGGAGTGATTTCTTTAACAGGTAAGCCAAGCACATGTTTAGGATGACACTCTTTACTGAATTATGATGTTTTCTAATAACTGCATTAACTCGTTTTTGAACCCTGCCAGCAGATTGCTCAAAATGATAACCATATTCCTTAATAATCCTTTTCTAATCACTGTTTATTGTCATTAGATTGGAGCTGAAGGAGACCTGTGGGTGGGTCACTCTATACAATGCACTGTATAGAACGCCCCCATAACAAAGCATCTGGTACTTGATTTGTTCCCTTGCTAAGCTCACACTTTAACCACGTGCATGGATGCAGGCTATAGGCCAGAGATCCTCAACCCCCGTGCTGCGGACTAGTGCCGGTTTGTTGCCTGTTGGGTGTCGGGCCACACAGCAAGCATGAGCGAGGCTTAATCTGTATTGGCAATCGTTCGTGTCTTTCGGGTCGGTGATCCTGCTGTGGACTACGCGTGCAGGGACCCTTGTGAGGGTCTAGTGGCTGGTGGTCTGGCCAAGATGAAGAGCCAGTACAACCTGCACTGCCATCCTCCCACCACCAGAGGATGACCTTTCCCCTTCTCCCAGCACCACCACTCTCTTTCCTCTCTGTGGTAACGTCACTCAGGGAACATATATATATATATACATATATATATATATATATATATATGCCAATTTTTGCCACCTGTTTTTTTTCTGAAACATATCTGTTATTGTTGCCTGGGATAGTGATGTTTTACCTTGTGATTCATTTTGTTTTTTCTGTGCTGCATGATATAATTCAACATGATGAACTCTTAGATGGGACCAAAGATTTGGCGTATTTTTGGTTTTTGCAGTTATTGATCCCATGGTGGTGGCTGTGTTAAACACACTGTGTGTACACACTCACTGTCGGGCCGAGACTCCCCGACTCCAGAGTCCAGGTGAAGCTGAGGAAGGAAGCCTAGGAAGACGGAAGATGTCCCAGTAGTGCGCTGAGGCGCATGGCGCAACATACGCAATAACGTCATGACAATATCTGCAATATCGGTAACCACAGGGGCCGATTCCCATATATCGGGGAAAGTGCATATCGACCCTCGATATATCGGCCCTGCCGATAATCGGTCGATTCCTACTCTGGACTTCCACTCTAACTGAATTTAATCCTCTACCTTCTAGGACAGTCCCTTTCTCCACTGAGACAGTAACAAGGCCAGGAACTGCTTGCTATAACATTCCTGAACAACTTGCAGTAAACAGGGTACAATTATTTACAACTTGGTATAGCTTAAAAACAAATAAGTTGAAATAGTCTAGTATGTTGGCAAATAACAGGCAGCAGCTTGTTTTCCATTACTTGGTCACTGAATGGTAAACTAACTTAAGATGGTTCTCAAACACTTTCCAGGAGGGGTGCTGTGGTGTTACTCACTGTTCACGGCTCACCATTTATAGTCCCTTTAGGCCAGAAGCCTCCACTGGTCTTTTCTTGGCTTCCCGCAACCCGCAGGGGCGCCATCCTGTACTGAAGTAGAATACTCTCCACTCCTCACACTGTCGACTTTTTCCCAAAAAACCCTGGGGGGACTTCTCCCAAACCTTAAATAGATAACATGCAGAGGCTACCTAGAGGAAGTGAGCCAAAACAGGGAGTGTACCAAGATTAAAGGGTAAGTTCCACCTGCCTACTGGCCTATTGATCCAGCAATAAGTTTGTCATTGAGTCAATACTAAAGTAATACATTGTTTTATTTGAGGGGGAGGGGGGGTTCATTGATTTACTAAAACTAGAGAGTGCAAAATCTGGTGCAACTCTGCATAGAAACCAATCAGCTTCCAGGTTGTTTGTCAAAGCTTAGCTGAACAAGCTGAAGTTAGAAGCTGATTGGCTAACATGTACAGCTGCACCTGATTTTGCACTCTCCAGTTTTAGTAAATCAACCCCAATGCTTTTTTGGCAATATTGACAATATTCTATTCTCTATTTTATCTTGTAACAAACGGATACAACAAAATCTTCTAGCTTAACCCTTGTTTGTTTAAAAAAAAAAAATACTAGTCTAAATAAAAATACAGATTTATTGTGGCGAAATGTCCTATTCACAATGACACTAACTAATCTGTACTGAGTAAAAAATGGCAGCTGTCATTGCTGACCTTCTAGGAATACTAACTACCCCCTTCTTCTGGCTTCAGCACTTCTGTAAGGCAACTTTTACACTTGAGTGACTTGTCCTGCAACTTGGGACTGCAAAGTCGCATGACAAGTCGTACTCCATGATTTCCAATGAGTACCATTCATATCTGTGCGACTTCGACTTTAAAGTAGTCTCTGCACTACTTTGGTTCGACTTTGATGCATTTTGAGGTCCATAAACCTCAAGATTACACAGGTATTCCTTCAAGTCCAGTCAAAATTGTGGCAAAATCGCTGCAAAATCGAGTGAGTTTTAGGTCACACAAGTGTGAAAGGGGCCTTAGACCAGGTTCACACTGAAGGCATTTTGAAATTGTGAGAGTTCAGCTGAACTCGCATGATTTCAAGCTGGCATTTCAGTCTAACTTCGGGGGTGATTTCACAGATCTATGAGGGTTCTTACACAGATGTCTATGGAAATCGGCCCCTGAAGTCGCCAAAAGTAGAACAGAAACTGGTAAATTGGGCGTCGCACTGATTTAGACGGTGCAATTGCCGGCAATTGGCTCCGATTTGACATGTCAAATCGCATGTCAAACTGGACAAATGTGAACGTGGGCTTAAGGCCCCTTTCACACTTGTCCAACCTTAAAGTCACGCGATTTTGCCACGATTTTGACTGGACTTGAAGTAATGCCTGTGTAATATTGAGGTCTTTGGACTTCATAATGCATTAAAGTCGGACCAAAGTAGTGCAGGGACTACTTTTAAGTCGCTGCGACTTAAAGTCGAACAGCTATGAACAATAATCATTGAAAACCATGGAGTACTACTTGTCATGCGCCTTTGCAGTCCCAAGTCACAGGACAAGTCGCACAAGTGCCTTAATGTAATTAGAAAAAAAGGAGAATTGCTAGCAGGTAAAGTAAAGTGCGGCCAGTGTTGAACTTTTTTAAAAAGATTTTTTAAAAGGTTGATGAAATGAGGTCCCTATAGATGTCCATACTTCATGCCTGCTAGCAGCTCTTAAAAAAAACAAATGAATGACACATGATGAGCATTGGATTGAAGGACCACAAAAAAATGATATTCTAATAATTGTATATTTGTAATATGTGTAATGCATGTTCGGTGTAAACAAAATTCCCAATTATCTCACATATCTTTAAATATACAATACTGTGCAAAAGTTTTATATTAGAAAAACTTTGAACAGTTAACAAAATGGAAAGTTAATGAACAGAAGAGAAACCCAACTGAAATCAATATTTGGTGTGGCCACCCTTTACCTTCAAAACAGCATCAAATTATTTAATTCTTCTAGGTATTCTTGCACACAGATTTTGAAGGAACTTGGTTGGTAGGCTGTTCCAAACATCAATCAAGGCTCTGTGGGGGCCAAACCATCACTTCCAGGACCCTTTGCTCTTTTTATGCTAGTTAGATAGTTCTTAATGACATTGGCTGTTTGTTTGTTTAGTTCGGCTCTCCTGCTGCAGAATAAATTTGAGGCAAATCACATGCCTCCCTGATGGAATGGCATGATGAAAAGGTATCTGCCTGTATTTCTCAGCATTGAGGACACCTTTAACCTCCCTGGCGGTATGATTCTTTTGGATTTTAGGTGCTGAAAGCGGTACCATTATTTTGCATGTAATTCTTGTGAATGAGCAGCCCAAACCAACTGTATACATTTATTATATATATATTATATATATATATATATATATATATATATATATATATATATACATATATATATATATATATATATATATATATATATATATATATATATAATATGTATACAGTTGGTTTGGGCTGCTCATTCACAAGAATTATGTATATATATATATATATATATATATATATATATACTGTATATATATATATATATGTATATATATATATATATATATATATATATATATATATATATACATATATTTACATAAAAAGTACAGTAAAACTGCAGGAAAGGGCACTGGGGAGCAATGTAATGTGATTTTTTTTTTTTTATTTTGAATGGTATCAGTGTGTTTGGTGTATTTTACATTTCGAATTTGCCGCCGGTTCCACCCCCCGGCGGACGTCACGTCGCCGGAGACGGAAGCCGGGGCTCGCAGACGATCGGGAGGAAGCTCTGCCGCCGCACACCGCCCGTATTCTTCGCTGGATCCCGGAGAAAAGGTAAGTAAAACCTCTTCCAGCATCCAGCGATCTTCCTAGCGCTACCCCGAGTGTGACTCTGGGTTACCGCTTTTGGCTCTAAAATCTAACCCCGAGTCACACTCGGGAAATAAAGTTAGGAAGGTTAAAGAGGTTGTAAATCCTGGAAGAAAAAAAAAACCTCTAAAATAACGACATAATGAGCTAGTGTGCATCGCATACTAGCGCAATATAAAATACTTACCTTAAAACGAAGCCCTTCCAGTGGCGCCCGCTCCCCACTGAGAAGGCTGACATCTACCCGGTGTTTCTTCTGTGTTTGCAGACTCCGGCGCTGTGAGTGGTTGGAGCAACGATGACGTCACTCCTACGCATGCGCGCCACGGGCTCTGAAGGTCGGGCACAGGCTCTGAAGGTCCAGCACGGTAAGCCGGACCTTTAAAGCGCGTGCGCCGTTGACATCATCGGCTGCATGCACTCTGAATATCTCCTAAACTGTGCAAGTTTAGGAGATATTCACAGTACCTACAGGTAAGCCTTATTATAGGCTTACCTGTAGGTACAAGTGGTGTAACAGAGTTGACAACCACTTTAATCCTGACCAAATCTCAAAGTCCATTTGTAGAAACGCAGCCCCAAACTTGCAAGGAATCTCCACCACACTTCACTATTGCCTGCATACACTCATTATTGTATCGCTCTCCAGCCCTTCGTGAGCAAACTGTATTTGCTACAGCCAAATGTTCAAAATTTTGACTCATCAGCCGTGTGTTTTTGTACATAGTTTTGTCGTTTAGCCTTGCCTCCATGTCCTATTCAGGAAAACTGAGGTGCAGAAAAATATAGTTTGTTACAACCCCCTTTTGCTGGACAGCTTGGCTTTCCGACATTTTATTTTTCCTCTGAATGACGCTGGCCATCATTCATCCAGAAAGGGCAGTAGCACATAGGCATTCACAGAGAAAAAGAGTGCGACAGAGCATAAAGGAAGGGGTGACTTGGGCTAATCTATGTAGGGATCAAGTGCAGGAAACAAGAGGAAACCAGTAAAGCTAGAAAAACTGGAATTCTGGTCACAACCTAACGACTTTTAAAAATGCTCCTTCTCACCTCCTAACATCTATTCTGAGCATCTGTGGATCATCCTCAAACGGAAGGTGGAGAAGCGCAAGGTCTCTAACAACCACCAGCTCTGTGATGTTGTCATGGAGAAGTGGAAGAGGACTCCAGTGGCAACCTGTGAAGCTCTGGTGAACTCCATGCCCAAAAGGGTTAAGGCAGTGCTGGAAAATAATGGCGGCCACACAAAATATTGACACTTTGGGCCCAATTTGGACATTTTCGCTTAGGGGTGTACTCATTTTTGTTGCCAGTGGTTTTCAGTGTTGTCACATGAAAAGATATAATAAAATATTTACAAAAATGTGAAGGGTGTACTCACTTTTGTGGTGACTTTTCCAGTGCCCTGCCTGTGCTTTTCCAGTGCTTTGTGCCTGGAAGATTTTGAACGACCATGGCGTCCAAAAAGTGTTTTTTTTTTGGGATAAAATCGCTTTTAGACGAACTGGAACACAGCGACAGCGAAACTGAGTTACTTGAAGAACTGAGCGATAGCGATTTTGTGGGTAAATTCGTCATCAAGTACGGAAAGTGACGATTCTGATGTCTCTTTCTGGCACATAACTTGTGGAATTTGGGCAGTATATCAAATTATTCTTCAGAATTTCCAACGGAGCTATGTGCCAGCAAGAGACATCAGAATCGTCGCTGTCGTCACTTTCTGTACCTGATGACGAATTTTCCCACGAATTGCTATCGCTCAGTTCTTCAAGTAACTCTGTTTCGATGTCGCTGTTTTCCAGTTCGTCTAAAAGCGCTTTTGCGCAAAAATAATGCTTTTTGGACGCCATGGTTGTTCTCTATTTTCCAGGCACAAAGCACTGGAAAAGCACAGGCAGGGCACTGGAAAAGTCACCAGGTGCAATCCTGTGGTGAAATGGCATGATACAGTGTAATCCGTTAGGATCACAGCTTTGTATCATGTCATTTAGTGTATTTGCACTTTTGAATTTTCCGCCGGTTCCATCCCCCTGCGTCGCAGGCAAGGGAACCGGAAGACAGGTGCCGGCATTGGCCAAGCACACAGCGGGAGGACAGCGGAAGGACGGCGGGGGATTGCAGGGGAAGGTGAGTTTTAAAATGTAAAACAACTGTTTTCTGTGCAAAACAATGTACCGCTTTCAGCACCTAAAATCTTAAATAATCATACCGCTAGGGAGGTTAATCTGCTAAATATACAATTGGATGCATTTTGATCTATCTGATTGATTATTGCAGAAATGGTTCCTCTCCCTTTAGTTTCTCCTGTGGAAGCAGGAAGTGAGGGGAGCAGTGCTGGAGCTCTGACAGGGAGCCAGGTAAGTACCGGTATTTATTGACAGAGGGGGGTAGGTGATAGTGAGGTGTTGTGAATTCTGGTAAACAATTTGTAAATTTAGTACCACGTTCAGAACTCATTTTCAGTATTCGCTGATAATACCAAATTATACAGGGACAGGATGTATTATCATTACAGACCTTGATAAAATTGGGGGTTGGGCAGTTCTATGGCAGATGAGGATCAATATCAATAGTTTTCTATATGTTATGTTCACACTAGACAGTAGACGCAGTGTTTCACTGCATCCCAGTGCTGTGTAATAATAAGCAACATATTTTCATAATATCACACCTCTATGGATGGCCCTAAATATGAGCCACGCTGCTGTGCAGTGACAGGAATGAAGTGCCCCTTTGTACACTTCGCATAAAGTTCAACCAAAAAAAAAAAAGGGAGCTGTATGATACCATAAAAGGCATCACACCCCCCTCTGCCGCATGGCTCTGCAGCCCAAAACAGCTGCTGTCTGCCCATTAAAACACTACAGTTTAGGACCCTTTCACACTTGTGCGACTTGTCCTGCGACTTGGGACTTCAAAGTTGCATGACAAGTCGTGCGCCATGATTTCCAATGAGTTCATATCTGTAGTACCGTTCACTATGTTCAAAGTAGTCCCTGCACTACTTTGGGCCAATTTTAATCAGTTTTGAGGACCATAGACATAGACATTGCTTCAAGTCCAGTCAAAAATGCGGTAAAATCGCGGCAAACAAATTGCTACAAAATTGCGCAACTTTTAGGTCATAAAAGTGTGAAAGGGGCCTTAGTGTGGGGGTACTTTTGAATGGGCCGTAAAGGAGAAGGAAAAAGTCCTGGAAGTCATACATCTCTGCAAAACTCTGTAAGAAGGTGTACTACAGCCTCAGCCTGGGTTCCAACCGGGCCACACCCCCGAACAAGTTTCACTCCACCCACAGGGCTTAGTCATGTTAGTCATGTTCCCAATGACTAAGCTCTGTGGGCGGAGTGAAATGTGTTTGGGGGTGTGGCCTGGTTGGAGAGCGGGCTGCAGCTGTCATATACCTTCTTATGGGGTTTTGCAGAGATGTGCGACTTCCAGGATTTTTTCCTTTTCCATCTAGTGCTGGGATGAACTCTGTCCTTGTCTGCACACCAAGCAGTTGCTACATAAGGGGACCCAGTGGAGCCTTTAAATGGGACCTGTAAATTCAGTTTGGGTCACAGTGGGCCATAAAGAAGGCCATAAATGATGCAATTTTGCTTGATTCTGCCATCAACACAGTCAGTTGGAGCCTTCCCCACTGGCAGAATACAATAAATACATCAGCAGCTATAGCTGCTGGCAGGTTGGTTGTATTGGAGTCAATTGATGGATCAACTTCAGTGCAACCAGCCTGCCCAAAGATGGATCAAAATTTGACTGGTTCCTGCTGAACTGGCTGAATTTCCATCTGTCTATGGCTGTCTTAAAGTGGTACTCCGCTATTTGACTTGTACCTACAGGTAAGCCTATAAAAAGGCTTACCTGTAGGTACAATTAATATCTCCTTAACCTGCATGGTTTAGGAGATATTAAACCTGCATGCAGCCACTGAAACCAGCGGCGCATGCGCTCTGAAGATCCGGCGGACCGTCAGAGCTCCTTGCCGGGCCTTGCCGGAAAGTGAAACTCCTGTGTTGGAGTGACGTCATCGCGCCTCTGGCCACTCACGGCGCCGGACCTGCCGAACCAGGAAGAGAGCTCTCAGCGTAGTCCAGACGACTGTGTCGGGGCTTCGTTTAAGGCTTCGTTCACATCTTGGAGTTGCTATTTACAGGCGTTTTTTAAGGGGTTTTTTTTAGGCGTTTTACAGGCGTTTTACAGGTGTTTTTACAGGTGTTTTTGTGCAGGCGTTTTTAGGTTGACTAGTAACTAATGGAAAAAAATAAAAACGCCTGTAATCTGCCCAAAAAGAAGCTCATGTACTTTTTTAAGCGTTGGGCGTTTTGCTTAAAACGTCAAAACGCTCACATGTGAACAGAGGCCAATGAAATGAATAGGATTTTTCTAGTTGAGCGTTTTTTGAGCTGATCCTAGAGCAGAAAAACTCCCCAAAAACGCCCCAAAGCGCCTACATGTGAACTTAGCCTTAAGGTAAATATTTCATAATGAAAAAATTGGGTGGTGCGCTATATCAATGAATGTGAATGCATAAACTGTGCATATAACTGAATGTGCAAATCAATATATAAACATATTGTGCAAATAGAATGAAAACAAAGTCCCAAAGATTTCTTGGTTGAAAATCCAAATGAATATTCAGCGACTGATGTAAACAGATGGTGACAATTCAAAAGTAACTCAGTGATTCCCTCCACCTATGTGAATTCCTCCTTACCGGACGGATGAAAGTAAGTGCTCCTCTATACAAGTATAAACACACGATAATTGTGCTCAAGCCCAAAACGATCCGTGCTCACCACTGTGCATGCATATGAGCCTGCTTGGCCCCTTACCAGATCGGTATGGATAAAGCACTTTGCCACAACTTCCTGGACTGCAATGGCTGTCTCTTAGGATGTTCAAGCAATCGTTGGGTAGACTCAGCAGGAAGATCGTATCATCCAACAATTACATGTAAAAGAATAGCCGCTATGGTGCATTACCTTTTAAACTTAATTTATTAAAGGAAAAATACACTTACATGTATGTGGATAAAAAACAGCAAATAGATGTATAGGAGCGTTGAGGAAATTCTAATGAGCCCGGGTCCGGCTGCAGCTCGGATCCCGAGCGACGTCGTGACGGCACGCCTCCTGTCTGACGCGTTTCCACCGCTTGGTTATCTTCAGAGATAGGAGGAGACCGCTCCTACACATCTCAACGCTCCTATACATCTATTTGCTGTTTTTTATCCACATACATGTAAGTGTATTTCTCCTTTAATAAATTAAGTTTAAAAGGTAATGCACCATAGCGGCTATTCTTTTACATGTAATTGTTGGATGATACGATCTTCCTGCTGAGTCTACCCAACGATTGCTTGAACATCCTAAGAGACAGCCATTGCAGTCCAGGAAGTTGTGGCAAAGTGCTTTATCCATACCGATCTGGTAAGGGGCCAAGCAGGCTCATATGCATGCACAGTGGTGAGCACGGATCATTTTGGGCTTGAGCACAATTATCGTGTGTTTATACTTGTATAGAGGAGCACTTACTTTCATCCGTCCGGTAAGGAGGAATTCACATAGGTGGAGGGAATCACTGAGTTACTTTTGAATTGTCACCATCTGTTTACATCAGTCGCTGAATATTCATTTGGATTTTCAACCAAGAAATCTTTGGGACTTTGTTTTCATTCTATTTGCACAATATGTTTATATATTGATTTGCACATTCAGTTATATGCACAGTTTATGCATTCACATTCATTGATATAGCGCACCACCCAATTTTTTCATTTCACTACATTTTTCTGGTAGCAGCTTATCACAGACCTAGCGCACTTTTTTTCTTACAAATATTTCATAATGACCTAGTATGCCTTTGTCATTTTTTTTTTTTGTTTTTTTTTTTCCATGAGTTTTATTTAGGAAAGTTTTTATTCTTTCCTAAAACGTGAACACTTTAACCACTTGACCGGAAGATTTTACCCCTTTACGACAGAACATTTTTTGCTATTCAGCACTGTGCTAATTTAACTGACAGTTGCGCGGTTGTGCAACACCGTACGCAAATTTAAAAAAAAAATTGTACACAAATAGAGCTTTCTTTTGGTGGTATTTGATTACCACTGAGTTTTTCATTTTTTGAAATATAAATTAAAATTTTTATTTTCTGCTATGGAACATATCCAATAAAAAATGTAAAAAATCTAATTTCTTCATGAATTTATGCCAAAATGTATTCTGCTACATGTCCCAATAAGTGCATGTTATTTGGTTTGAGTTAAAGTTATAGCGTCTGACTCTCCTGTTGGGGGACTTTAATTCGGTTCTGGACCCTATCCTGGACCGCTTGAGGCCCCTCCAGCATTAGTCTAGGCTGTTCAGTCAGTGGTGTGCCTCGTGTAACTATGTTGATGTCTGGCGCCTGCGCCACCCGGTGGCGAGGGTTTATTCCTGCCAATCTAGAACGTACAATGCTCTTTCCAGGCTTGACTATGCCCTGACTTCCTCTGACATGACGCCTTTGGTTCACTCTGTGGACTACGTTGCTCAGACCCTTTCGGACCATTCTATACTCACGGTTGAATTGATGTTGGGCCACAGGGTCGCTTTTCGAACGTGGAGGCTCAGCCCTTTATGGGTCTCTGCGCCTGAACTGCGGGACTTGGTCCTCCAGGATATGAATTCCTACTGGGAATTTAATGCTCACTCCTCTACCGCGGGGTCCCGCTGGGATGCCTTTAAGGCCTCTACTCGGGGCGCCTACATCTCCCGTATCGCGGCCCATCGCTGTTCCAGCCGGGCTGCTTTGCGTGAGCTGGAAGACTCCCTGGCTACTGTGCGTGCTCGTTACGCTGCCGACCCTACTCCGGTGCTCCGGGATGCCCTGGTTGGGGCTCATACGGCCCTTAAACTACACTTGATTGACATGACCCGTAAACAGCAACTGTATCTTGCTGCTAGACTGCATGAACATAGTGGGAAGAATGGTAAACTTCTGGCCTTTCTCTCCAGGGCGGATTACGTGGACCGATCGATTGCCCAGATTAGAACGACTGATGGTTCGGTGGTGGCGGACCCACTGCGAATTAATGAGACGTTCCGCTCCTTTTATGCTGATTTGTATTCGGAGCGGGGGGCGGTTGACGAGACCGAGCTTGTGGGGTTTTTGGACTCGTTGGTCTTTCCGGTGTTGTCCGATGCCCACAGGCTGATGTTGGACGCTCCTTTGACAACTAAGGAGATCGAGACGGCTATTGGCTCCCTGACATCTAATAAGACACCAGGACTTGATGGCTTGCCCGCGGAATGGTACCAGGAGTACCCCGGGGATCTTGCCAGTAGATTGCGGGACCTTTATAAGGTGGCCCTGGATGAGGGTGAACTCCCGGCATCTATGCGGGAGGCACTCATCGTGGTACTGCCCAAACCGGACAAGGACCGCTTACTGTGTGACTCATATCGACCTATTTCGCTGCTTAACAGTAAAACTTTTGGCTACCCGCCTCGCCAAAGCTATAACTACCCTTATCCATCCCGATCAGAATGGGTTCATGCCTGGGAAGAGCACGTACGATAATATTCGCAGGCTCCATATACACCAATACACTGCAACTAAGGAGGCGA
The DNA here is from genome assembly GCF_965119305.1 of Pelophylax lessonae. NCBI lineage: Eukaryota > Metazoa > Chordata > Amphibia > Anura > Ranidae > Pelophylax > Pelophylax lessonae. Next base: position 445,830,327 of record NC_138769.1, read on the forward strand.
GGAGTGGCCTGGTGTTGTCTCTCGATATTCGGAAGGCCTTTGATACTGTGAGATGGGACTTCCTTTGGCAGGTTATGTCGAAGATGGGGTTTGGCCTCCAGTTTATCAAATGGGTGCGTCTGCTCTACTCACGGCCGCTAGCCAGAATTTGTACGAATAAGGATGTATCTGCGACCTTTTCCCTCCACCGTGGTACTAGGCAGGGCTGCCCTCTGTCGCCGTTACTGTTTGCCCTTGCCATTGAGCCTTTGGCTCTGGCGGTGCGACAGACGGTGTCGGTGGGTGGTATCCTTTGTGGTGGCCTGGAGGAGAAAATTTCGCTGTACGCGGATGATGCCCTCATATATCTGGATGGCACCGAGTCCTCTTTTGAGGCCTTGCTGGGAGTGGTGGAGGAGTTCGGCGGGGTGTCCGGCCTTAGAGTGGGATGGGATAAATCGGTGGCTTTTCCGCTTGGCCCACCCGCGGATTATAGTTTTTTGCAGCGTTTTGGCGTTTCCCTCTCTACAGCGTTTAAATACTTGGGGATACAGATACACACGGATCTCCAGGTCTATAGCTCTTTGAATGTACAGCCTATTATTGCCCACATGGAGGTTCGGCTGCGTACCTGGTCTTCGCTGCCACTGAATCTCATTGGCAGGATTAACATTTTTAAGATGATTTACTTACCTAAATTCCTTTATGTTTTTCGGGCTTCCCCGGTTTTTCTACCTAGGCGGTTGTTCAACAAAATTGACTCTGCCCTTACCTCCTTTTTTTGGCAGGGCTCCCACCCTCGCATAGCCAGGTCCTCTCTCCAGGCCTCCAAATTCCAGGGGGGCCTGGCGTGTCCGGACCTTTATAAGTACTTCATTGCGTCCCAGCTTATGTACTTGTATGATGGCCTCGGCAAGTCTCCTGGTAACTCCTCCACCATTCTCGTACTGGCCATGCATGGCTCGCAAGCACAGGCTACGGATGCTCTACACAGATCTGTCCCTAGACGCTGCTCCCGTAACTCTCCTATGGAGGTAGGGTGGTTGGCCTGGCATGCTGGTAACAAGTTGTTAGTGGAGATGCCTGCTGTGTCTCCCAATGCCCCATTATGGGATAATCACAACTTCCCCGAGCTCTATGGTCATCCGGATTCAGGCTGGTGGTCTGGACTTGGGGTGACCCATGTCTCTCACGTCTTTCGGTTGACTCATTTTGTTTCCTTTGATGACCTGAAGGCCCACCATGGTGTGAGCAACCGTTTTTTCTTTAAATACCTGTTATTACGCCACGCCGCCCGTGCGCAGTTTGCGGGCTGACCCTGGAGCTCGGGGAATCCCCGATGGAGCTGTTACTGTCTATTGAAGGGATAAATAAAATGGTCACTACGTTTTATATGAGGCTGCAGGCAGCGGGTGCTGACCCGTTTAAAACGGCCATGGGCCGGTGGGTCACACTCTTGCCTGACCTGACAGAGGAGACATGGGAGGAGGCCACGGAAGTTTGCTTTCAGGATCTTATTAGCTCAAACAATAGGTTAATACAGTTTAAATTTATCCATCATCTGCATTATACGCCTCAGAAGTTGGTCCGTATGGGGGTAGCCCCGGGAGCCGCTTGCCCTAGGTGCGGCTGTCATGCTGCGGACTTGCTCCACATGTTCTGGTCCTGTCCCCATGTTAAAGGTTACTGGACATCTATTTTTGCCTTTTTTACTAATAAACTGCACCTGTCGGTCCCTCTTACTCCTGAGGTAGGCCTGCTGGGTGTGTTGAATGACATTGTACATCGTGTACGCCCTAGGATCCTGCTCCGCATCTTACTGTTCTATGCCAGGAAACTTGTTTTATTACATTGGAAGAGGGCTGAACCGCCTACCATACAGGAGTTCTATACTTTGGTGCGCAGTGATGTTCCGCTTTATAAGCTAATTTATAAGAGTAGAGGGTGTCCTAAAAAGTTCACTAATGTCTGGCAGCCTTGGCTTGATGTGGAAGACTCGTATTGGGCAGATGCCCCTTTGCCCTCTAGCTTATCTGTTGACTGAATCTGAGTTGCCCCGGATGTTATGCGGTTTATATTTGTTTTATTACATGAGATGTCTGTTCTATACCCCCCCCCCTTTTGGGGGGTGGCTACCTGGAGGTAGGGGGCGGTGTGTGATTGTGGTTGTGTGGGTGTGTATGGTGTGGTTAGTCTTGTTGGTGTGTTCTTTTCTCCCTCCCCCGCCCCCCCCATCTCTGTGACAACCGGTTGGGAGTGTAGCCTCGCAGTTGCTTGGTCCTCCTAGCTCTTTGTGGTACGCATTCCATTTTTTCCCCTTCCCCCCTTGACTTGGGCCGTTTGGTCCCTCTCTATTCCCCCTCCCTTCTGTGGTGTTAGGTTAAGATGTCTTCTGATACCCTTGTGTAATTTACATGCTTGCCTTACACTTGTTTTATGGGCGATGTTGTCCTTGTGTTTTCTTTTTGTTACTGTTATGCAAAAATTTAAATAAACACCTTTTAAAAAAAAGTTATAGCGTCTGGTATAGATCCTGGAATTTTTGTTTATTTATTTATTTTTATACTATTAATGACGGTGATCAGCGACTCATAGTGGGATTGTGATACTATGGCGGGCAATCTTACACTAGCTGATGCTGACTGGGAAATAAACTAACTGACTGACACTGACATCAATAGGGACACTGATAAAGTGACTGGTGCTAATGCTTTACACCATCATAGCACAATCATTGGCCAGCGCCGCTGATCGGCTTGTGCTGTGACTAATCACATCACAGCCAGGGTGGTGTTCCCTACCAGGAAGTGCCGAATCACGTATGAGTTACGTGATCAATCACAGAGAGGCTGCGCTGCCGCTGCACATGTAAGTGAGACGATCGGTAAGTGGTTAAAGAGAAGAGGCCTTTAGGAGGGGATATGATTATAATGTACACATACACAGACTGGCCACTTTATTAGGTACACCTGTTAAATTGCTTGGTAACACAAATTGTTAATCAGCCAATCACATGGCAGCAACCCTCCTGGCAGCAACCCAACATGGAAGTAAACCCTCCTCTGACACTTTTACCTATAGATGATCCTATGATAAGGCTTACCTATAGGTACTGTAAATATCTCCTGTACCGTTTAGGAGATATTTACCTTACATGCAGTCAGTAACGTCACTGGCGCATGCGCTCTGAAGGAACGGTTCCTTCAGAGGCCCGTGCCATGACTGTCGGCTCCCGCGCGCGTGCGCGGGAGTGACGTCACCGCGGCTCTGGCCAATCAGATGGCCGGATGCCGGGATCCCGGAAGACTGGACATGTCGCCCGTCATAGAGGTAAGCGGGCGGCACGGCGGGGGCTCGTTCTGAGGTAAGTATTTTTATAATGAGCTAGTATGCGATGCATACTAGCTCATTATGTGTTTCTCTTGCAGGTTGGAAAAAAAAAATGTGGGGTTTACAACCTCTTTAATGCATTTAGGCATCTAGATGTGGTGAAGACGACTTCAAACCATATAGACTGGGCAGATGGAACCGCGCATTCAGCCAAGGCTAGGCAGTTCCTAAATGTTTTGCAGGACAATTTCATGGGTCAGATGGTGAATGCACCGACAAGAAACAATGCGGTACTTTACCTACTGATTACCAACAATACAGACCTGCTCACGGATATAGAAATACGGGAGAACTTAGGAAACAGTGACCATAGGTCAATAAGTTTCAGTATTAATTACAGTAATAGGAAACAGAGGGGTAATATAAGGACGCTGAATTTCAAAAGAGCCAATTTCCCAAAACTGCGCTCGCTGCTAGAAAATATCAAATGGGATAGAACCCTGGGAACAAAGAACACGGAGGAAAAATGGGAGTGCTTCAAGAGCATACTTAACAAGGGGATTGACCAGTGCATTCCAAAGGGAAATAAATTTAAAAGAGCAAAATTAAACCCTGGGTGGCTAAACTCCAACATAAAAATGCATATTAGTGCTAAAGGAAAGGCTTTCAAAAAATACAAGGCTGAGGGGTCATTGGCAGCATTTAAGCATTACAAAGAGTGTAATAAGAAATGTAAAGATGAAATCAGGGCGGCTAAAATAGAATACGAGAGACATATAGCGGAAGAGAGTAAAAAGAACCCCAAGAAGTTCTTTAAGTATATAAACAGTAAGAAAGCGAGATCAGAACACATTGGCCCCATAAAAGATGACAAAGGAAATATGGCCACTGAGGACAGAGAAAAGGCGGAAGTGTTAAATAATTTCTTCTCTTCAGTCTTCACAAAAGAATCGGGGGGCTACACGAACCCAGCTTGTAAGGCCAAACTAAACAACACACCTCAGGAAGTACCCCAATGGCTAACAGAAGATAGACTTAGAACTAAACTTGAGAAACTTAACATAAATAAATCACCGGGACCGGATGGCTTGCACCCGAGGGTTCTTAAAGAGCTCAGCCAGGTGATTGCCAGACCATTATTCTTGATCTTTAAGGATAGTTTACAGACGGGTATGGTGCCAGCAGATTGGAAAAAGGCCAACGTAGTACCAATATTTAAAAAGGGGCCGAGGTGTATCCCGGGTAACTATAGACCTGTCAGCCTAACATCTGTAGTCTGCAAGATTTTGGAGGGGATGTTAAGGGACCACATACAAGACTTTAGTAATGAAACAATATAATTAGTAGTAATCAGCATGGATTTATGAAAAATCGTTCTTGCCAAACCAATCTATTAACCTTCTACAATGAAGTGAGCTGCCACCTAGATAAAGGTAAGCCTGTGGATGTGGTGTATCTGGACTTTGCAAAGGCCTTTGACACCGTTCCCCACAAACGCTTACTGTACAAACTAAGGAAGGTAGGTATGGACCATAAGGTGAGTACCTGGATAGAGAACTGGCTCCAGGGGAGAGTCCAGAGGGTGATGATTAATGGGGAATACTCAGATTGGGCGGGTGTGGAAAGTGGGGTCCCCCAGGGTTCGGTCCTGGGACCAATCCTGTTTAATTTATTCATAAATGATCTAGAGGAGGGGATATCTAGTACAATCTCAGTATTTGCGGATGATACTAAACTAAGCATGCCAATATCTTCTATGCAGGATGTGGAAACCTTACAAGCGGACCTTAACAAAATAACGGGGTGGGCAACTGCATGGCAGATGAGGTTTAATGTTGAAAAATGTAAAGTAATGTACTTGGGGGCCAGAAACCAGAAAGCAAGCTACTCACTAGGGGGGGAACCTCTGGGGGAGTCTAGGATGGAAAAAGACTTGGGGGTACTGGTAGACAACAGGCTTGGCAGTGGCATGCAATGCCAAGCAGCTGCAAGCAAAGCCAACAGAATACTGGGATGTATAAAAAAGGGGATTCACTCCAGAAATAAAGAGATTATTCTCCCGCTCTACAAGACTCTGGTCCGGCCACATCTGGAGTATGCTGTCCAGTTCTGGGCACCGGTTCTCAGGAAGGATGTGCTGGAATTGTAAAGAGTCCAGAGAAGGGCAACAAAAATAATTAGGGGAATGGAGGACATCAGCTATGAGGAAAGACTACAAGCACTGAACCTATTCTCTCTAGAGAAGAGACGTTTGAGGGGGGATATGATATCAATGTACAAATACTGTACTGGCGACCCTAGCATAAGGAACAAACTATTCAGAGTAAGGAAATACAATAAGACACGTGGCCACTCACTAAAACTAGAGGAAAGGCGGTTTAACCTTATAGTGCGTAAGGGGCTCTTCACTGTAAGAGCGGTAAGGATGTGGAATTCTCTTCCACAAGCAGTCGTATCAGCAGGAAGCATTAATAGTTTCAAAAAACTATTAGATGGGCACCTTAAAGATCACAACATACAGGGGTATACAATGTACGGTTAAAAGCAAACACACACACACATCATAGGTTGAACTGGATGGACTGATGTCTTTTTTCAACCTCACTAACTATGTAACTATGTAAACCAAGCATCAGAATGGGGAAGAAAGGGGATTTAATGGACTTTGAACGGGGTATGGTTGTTGGTGCCAGACAGGCTGGTCTGAGTACTTCAAAAATTGCTGATCTCCTGGGATTTTCACACACAACCATCTCTAGGGTTTACAGAGAATGGTCCCAAAAAATAAAAGATATCCAGTGAGCAGCAGTTGTGGGGAGGAAAATGCCTTGTTGATATCATAGGAGAATGGGCAGACAGGTTCAAGATGATAGAAGGACAACAATAACTCAAATAACCACTCGTTACAACCAAGGTGTACAGAATACCATGTCTGAATGCACAACACATTGAACCTTGAAGCAGATGGGCTATAGCAGCAGAAGACCACACCGGGTGCCACTCCTGTGAGCTAAGAAGAGGAATCTGAGGCTACAATTCGCACAGGCTCACCAAAATTGGACAATAGAAGATTGGAAAAACGTCGCCGAGTCTGATAAGTCTCAATTTCAGCTGCAACATTCAGATGGTAGGGTCAAAATTTGGCGTAAAAATAATGAAAGCATGGATCCATTCTGCCTTGTATCAACAGTTCAGCCTGGTGGTGGTGGTGGTGTATTGGTGTGTGCAGTGCTGTATCTTGGCCTAGACCAACAAGGCCCAGGCCTAGGGCAGCACTTTGCAGGGGGCAGCAAAAAAGCTGCACCCCACAAAGAAAAAAAAAACAGCCTCCTCCTGGCTCCTGCACGAAAAGAGTCCCCACCGGCTTGCACTACACTTTTAGTATAGTGCCAGTCCTATGGGGCAAATCAGTCTGTCACCTCCATAAAGCGGTCACACTGCTACCTGCGGGTACTGATGGGCACTAATAGGCTTCACTGATAGCCACTGATGAGGTGGCACTGATTTGCACTGATAGGCTGCACTAATGGGCACTGGTGGCCACTGATTGGGCTGTACTGATGAGGCCGCACTGATGGGCAGTAATAAGGCTGCACTAATGAGGCTGGATTGATGGGCACTGATAGACTGGTTGTGGTCTGTGGTTTACAGGTGACAGGGTGGGCCATAAACATGAAGGGGTGTGGCCTTTACAGGAAGGGGTGGGTCATATTTAAATTAGGGGCTGCACAAGTTTAGTCAGGCCTAGGGCAGCACAAAACCTAAATACACCACTGGGTGTGGGGAATACTGTATTTTCTCAACATACTTTGGGCCCCTTAGTACCTACATGAGTATTTTTTCTGGCCAGGTCCATCCCTTAATGACTACAGTGTACCCATCTTCTGATGGCTCCTTCCAGCAGTATAATGCACCATGTCACAAAGATCAAATCATTTCACCACTGCTTTCTTGAATATGACAATGAGGTCACTCACTATATAAGGGTAGTCCTAGGTGCAAGACATGTACACAGCTCATTATATAAGGGCAGTCCTACGTGCAAGATATATACACACAGCTCATTATATAAGGGTAGTCCTAGGTACAGTGTAGGTACACAGCTCATTATATAAGTGCAGTCCTCGGTACAAGACATATACACAGCTCATTATATAAGGGCAGTCCTAGGTACAAGACATATACACAGCTCATTATATAAGGGTAGTCCTCGGTACAAGACATATACACAGCTCATTATATAAGGGCTGTCCTAGGTATAAGACATATACACAGCTCATTATATAAGTGCAGTCCTCGGTACAAGACATATACACAGCTCATTATATAAGGGCAGTCCTAGGTACAAGACATATACACCGCTCATTATATAAGGGCAGTCCTAGGTATAAGACATATACACAGCTCATTATATAAGGGTAGTCCTCGGTACAAGACATATACACAGCTCATTATATAAGGGCAGTCCTAGGTATAAGACATATACACAGCTCATTATATAAGGGTAGTCCTCCTCGGTACAAGACATATACACAGCTCATTATATAAGGGCAGTCCTAGGTATAAGACATTTACACAGCTCATTATATAAGGGTAGTCCTCGGTACAAGACATATACACAGCTCATTATATAAGGGCAGTCCTAGGTATAAGACATATACACAGCTTATTATATAAGGGTAGTCCTAGGTACAAGATATATACACAGCTCATTATATAAGGGTAGTCCTAGGTACAGTGCATGTGCAGAGCTCATTATATAAGGGTAGTCCTCGGTACAAGACATATACACAGCTCATTATATAAGGGCAGTCCTAGGTGTAAGACATATACACAGCTCATTATATAAGGGCAGTCCTAGGTAGAAGACATATACACAGCTTATTATATAAGGGCAGTCCTAGGTACAAGATATATACACAGCTCATTATATAAGGGTAGTCCTAGGTACAGTGCATGTACAGAGCTCATTATATAAGGGTAGTCCTCGGTACAAGACATATACACAGCTCATTGTATAAGGGCAGTCCTAGGTACAAGACATATACACAGCTCATTATATAAGGGCAGTCCTAGGTACAAGATATATACACAGCTCATTATATAAGGGCAGTCCTAGGTACAAGATATATACACAGCTCATTATATAAGGGCAGTCCTAGGTACAAGACATATACACAGCTCATTATATAAGGGTAGTCCTAGGTAGGGATGGCCTTGCGGTTCGCCCGCCAAATTTTCGGCCATATTTGTTTACATTGGGGAGAACCTTGACCCTCGACACAGCCGTCAGGTGGAACGGGACAGCCAATTGAAACTTTGCAGCACATGGACAGTCCCCCCTACCCTATAAATAGACTCGATCTGGCGGCCATTTCACATTCCGCTTTCTGCCAGTGTAGGGAGAGGTCTGCTGTGCTCATTAGGGAGAGTTTGCTAGACACATATAGCGCTGTGAAGATCCACAAAAGTCCTTTTCAGGGCTGGTATTTCGGTATAGGTCTAGTATCTTTTGAGCTTAGGGAGAGGTATCCTATGTTTGCTTTAGGGGCAGTTAGAGATCAGCTGCAGTCACACAGAAATCGCTCTGTCAATGTCCACAAAAGTCATTTAAAATGCTCCAATGTCGTTTTAGGGTCTATTACAGTCTCTTTACTATAGGGAGAGGTATCCAGTGGTTGCTTTAGGGGCAGTTAGAGATCGGCTGCAGTGACACAGAAATCGCTTTGTCAATGTCCACAAAAGTCATTTAAAATGCTCCAATGTCGTTTTAGGGTCTATTACAGTCTCTTTACTATAGGGAGAGGTATCCAGTAGTTGCTTTAGGGGCAGTTAGAGATCGGCTGCAGTGACACACAAATTGCTCTGTTAATGTCCACAAAAGTCATGTAAAGGGCTGCAAATTTTTTGGTAGTGCTGTGCAGTGCACTAAAAAGGGGGGGGGGGGGAGGTAATCCACAGTATAATATACTTTGTAGAAAGCATATTATAGTGGATTAGTACTATTATTGTGCACTGTGCAGCATTGTGACAGGTGTGGTGGTGAGACTGAGCGTTTCTGCAGCAACACTACACACAGTCAGTGACAAAAGCAATTATAATGTATTATAACTGGTGTGATAGACCAATCCCCCCCCCTCCCCCAATGCCACATATTGAAGTGGGGTGTTATCTAAGTAAACTTTTTCAAGTGTATTTGTGTCATGCAACAATATTGCCTAGTTTGCTGAGTGAAGTCTGGTAAACACAGCGCCAAACTCACTGGTCAATTTTTTGAACTGGTGTGCTACACCAATGCCCTCCCCCCAATTTCCACATATTGAAGTGGGGTGTTATTTAACAGTATAATCTTCTAAGAGTGTATTTTAGTCCTGCAAAAATGTGGCCTCTCGCTGTGTAAACAGTGCTACACACAGTGACAACAGTTACTGGCCAATTATTTGTAGAACTGGTGTAATAAACCTATGCCCCCCCCCCCCCAATGCCACATATTGAAGTGGGGTGTTACTTAACAGTATCATTTTCTAAGAGTGTATTTTAGTCCTGCAAAAATTTGACCTCTTGCTGTGTAAACAGTGCTACACACAGTGACAACAGTTACTGGCCAATTATTTGTAGAAGTGGTGTAATAAACCTGTGCCCCCCCCCCCCCCCCAATGCCACATATTGAAGTGGGGTGTTATTTAACAGTGTAATTTTCTAAGATTGTATTTTAGTCCTGCAAACATTTGGCCTCTTTTGCTGTGTTAACTCTGCTACACACAGTGACAACAGTTACTGGCCAATTATTTGTAGAACTGGCGGACTGACGGACCGGCAGATAGGGAGGAGAGGCAGGCAGAACTTGCATTGCACAAGAGGTACAAAGCAGACTGCAAATGTATCAGGAGCGAGCCATCAACCATGTACAGTCACATCTGGCACTCCCAGGACGCCGGAACATGGCTCTGCATTTTGGGCTTTTTTTAATGTGTCCGTTGCTGACACCAGTGTTGCCATCTGCATCTTCTCCTCCCCCTTCTCCTTCTCCTGTCTCCTCACAGTTGTCCAACACTCCACCTTCCATGATGCCATCGTCATGTTGTTCTGGAAAAAGGCAGGCTTCTGTGGCTCAAATGTTGGAGCGCAAAAAAAGGTGTCCGACAGGTGTCCGACTACATCGAGTTAACGGCCGATGTGGACGCTCTGAGGAGTGATGAACCCCTGGACTACTGGGTGGGCAGGCTTGACCTCTGGCCAGAGCTTGCACAATTTGCAATGGAACTGTTGGCATGCCCCCCGTCCAGTGTCCTGTCCGAAAGGACGTTCAGCACAGCAGGGGGGATTGTGACCGATAAGCGCACTCGCCTAGCTCATGACAGTGTAGACTACCTCACATTTATAAAAATTAATGAGGCATGGATCTCTGAGGAATTCAACACATGTGACCAGTAGACCAGGTTTCATCGAAATTCCTCATGCCAGGCCACAAATACCCGAAAGACCGCCATCCACCCACAACAATTCCTGGTCCTTAGCTTCGCTAAATACAGCGGCATAAAAGGCATTTCATGTCCTAAATGGCTAATGGCTATACAGGCCGACACTTACTTTTCTGTGTACTGTGAATGCCTACTATACCTCTAGCCATCATATACTACGTTCTTTGCTGTCAGTTCAACCCATGTGAGCTCATTTTTGCGGCCTATACAGTCCGCCACCAACTTGTGTATACTGTGAGTGCCTACTGTACCTCTAGCCATCATATACTACGTTCTTTGCTGTCAGTTCAAACCATGTGAGCTCATTTTTGCGGTCTATACAGCCCGTCAACAACTTGTGTATACTGTGAACGCCTACTGTACCTCTAGCCATCATATACTACGTTCTTTGCTGTCAGTTCAACCCATGTGAGCTCATTTTTGCGGCCTATACAGCCCGCCACCAACTTGTATATACTGTGAATGCCTACTGTACCTTTAGCCATCATATACTATGTTCTTTTCGGTCAGTTCAACCCATGTGAGCTCATTTTTGCAGCCTATACAGGCCGACACTTACTTCTGTATACTGTGTGAATGCTTAATGTACCTTCAGTCACAGAATACTACGTACTTAGCTGTCAGGTAAACCCATGTGGGCTAATTTTTGGGGCCTATATAGGCCAACACTTACTTCTGTATCCTGTGAATGCCTAATGAACCTTCAGCCACAGAATACTACATTCTTAGCTGTCAGGTAAACCCATGTGGGCTAATTTGTGGGGCCAATACTGGCCGACACTTACTTCTGTTACCTGTGAATGCCTAATGTACCTTCAGCCACAGAATACTACGTTCTTAGCTGTCAGGTAAACGCATGTGGGCTAATTTTTGGAGCCTGGAATAGCCGACACTTACTTCTTTATCCTGTGAATGCCTAATTTTTCAGACTGGAAATGAAAAACAATGGGTCTGTAAAGGTTCCGCCAAATTGTGGAATGGATGCGGACCCATTTTACAGATGTGTGAATGGACCATATATGTATTAGACAATGTATTTACCGGCTGCTGTCTGTTCTGGCTGATTTATGAAAAAATATATATATTTTTTGCTGTAAAAAAAAAAAAAATTTAGGGCAACTTTTTCAATTGCAATACTTTTGTTATGACATTGTCCATGTGCTGGGACTATTTGTGCACATCTAGTACTCGTTTTGTGGCTGCAAATATGACCTAAAGGTTTTTAAAGTTCGCCTCCCATTAAAGTCAATGGGGCCTGCCGCGAACTCGCGGTTCGCGGACTTTTGAGAAAATGTGCGGCTGGCGTTCGCGAACCGCCCTGACCGATGTTCGTCCATCTCTAGTCCTAGGAACAGTGCATGTACAGAGCTCATCATATGAGGGTAGTCCTAGGTACAAGACATATACACAGCTCATTATATAAGGGTAGTCCTAGGTACAAGACATATACACAGCTCATTATATAAGGGTAGTCCCAGGTACAAGACATATACACAGCTCATTATATAAGGGCAGTCCTAGGTACAAGACATATACACAGCTCATTATATAAGGGTAGTCCTAGGTACAAGACATATACGTAGCTCATTATATAAGGGCAGTCCTAGGTACAAGACATATACACAGCTCATTATATAAGGGTAGTCCTAGGTACAAGACATATACGTAGCTCATTATATAAGGGCAGTCCAAGGTACAAGATATATACACAGCTCATTATATAAGGGCAGTCCTAGGTAGAAGACATAAACACAGCTCATTATATAAGGGCAGTCCTAGGTACAAGACATATACACAGCTCATTATATAAGGGTAGTCCTAGGTACAAGACATATACACAGCTCATTGTATAAGGGCAGTCCTAGGTACAAGACATATACACAGCTCATTATATAAGGGTAGTCCTAGGTACAAGATATATACACAGCTCATTGTATAAGTGCAGTCCTAGGTACAAGACATATACACAGCTCATTATATAAGGGCAGTCCTAGGTACAAGACATAAACACAGCTCATAATATAAGGGTAGTCATAGGTACAAGACATATACACAGCTCATTATATAAGGGCAGTCCAAGGTACAAGATATATACACAGCTCATTATATAAGGGCAGTCCTAGGTAGAAGACATATACACAGCTCATTATATAAGGGCAGTCCTAGGTACAAGATATATACAAAGCTCATTATATAAGGGTAGTCCTAGTTGGGTTTATTTATCACTGGAATTTGCACATTGACTTTATAATTTATATTTTGCATTCATAATACGGATTTTGCACTGTGGACTTTGATTTGTTGAATTTATATATTTTTGCAATTAATTTTATTGTTTTTTATATTATTGTTGATTGCTATTAACACTATTGGTAAGATCGTTGGTATCACATATATGTTGTTTAGCACCACATTTGTTTAGCGCACCAGACCACTTTTATTGTACCTAGGATTACCCTTATATAATGAGCTCTCTACATGCATTGTACCTAGGACTGCCCTTATATAATGAGCTGTGTACCTACACTGTACCTAGGATTACCCTTATATAATGAGCTGTGTACTTACACTGTACCTAGGATTACCCTTATATAATGAGCTGTGTACCTACACTGTACCTAGGATTACCCTTATATAATGAGCTGTGTACCTACACTGTACCTAGGATTACCCTTATATAATGAGCTGTGTACCTACACTGTACCTAGGGTTGCCCTTATATAATGAGCTGTGTATATGTCTTGTACCTAGGACTACCCTTATATAATGAGCTCTGTAGATGCACTGTACCTAGGATTGCCCTTATATAATGAGCTGTGTATATGTCTTGTACCTAGGACTACCCTTATATAATGAGCTCTGTACATGCACTGTACCTAGGACTGCCCTTATATAATGAGCTCTTTACATGCACTGTTCCTAGGACTACCCTTATATAATGAGCTCTGTACATACACTGTTCCTAGGACTACCCTTATATAATGAGCTCTGTACATGCACTGTTCCTAGGACTACCCTTATATAATGAGCTCTGTACATACACTGTTCCTAGGACTGCCCTTATATAATGAGCTCTGTACATACACTGTTCCTAGGACTGCCCTTATATAATGAGCTCTGTACATACACTGTTCCTAGGACTGCCCTTATATAATGAGCTCTGTACATGCACTGTACCTAGGACTACCCTTATATAATGAGCTCTGTACATGCACTGTTCCTAGGACTGCCCTTATATAATGAGCTCTGTACATGCACTGTTCCTAGGACTACCCTTATATAATGAGCTCTGTACATACACTGTTCCTAGGACTACCCTTATATAATGAGCTCTGTACATGCACTGTTCCTAGGACTACCCTTATATAATGAGCTCTGTACATACACTGTTCCTAGGACTACCCTTATATAATGAGCTCTGTACATGCACTGTTCCTAGGACTACCCTTATATAATGAGCTCTGTACATGCACTGTTCCTAGGACTACCCTTATATAATGAGCTCTGTACATGCACTGTTCCTAGGACTGCCCTTATATAATGAGCTCTGTACATGCACTGTACCTAGGACTACCCTTATATAATGAGCTCTGTACATGCACTGTTCCTAGGACTGCCCTTATATAATGAGCTCTGTACATGCACTGTTCCTAGGACTACCCTTATATAATGAGCTCTGTACATACACTGTTCCTAGGACTACCCTTATATAATGAGCTCTGTACATGCACTGTTCCTAGGACTACCCTTATATAATGAGCTCTGTACATACACTGTTCCTAGGCCTACCCTTATATAATGAGCTCTGTACATGCACTGTTCCTAGGACTACCCTTATATAATGAGCTCTGTACATACACTGTTCCTAGGACTACCCTTATATAATGAGCTCTGTACATACACTGTTCCTAGGACTGCCCTTATATAATGAGCTCTGTACATACACTGTTCCTAGGACTGCCCTTATATAATGAGCTCTGTACATACACTGTTCCTAGGACTGCCCTTATATAATGAGCTCTGTACATGCACTGTTCCTAGGACTGCCCTTATATAATGAGCTCTGTACATACACTGTTCCTAGGACTGCCCTTATATAATGAGCTCTGTACATACACTGTACCTAGGACTGCCCTTATATAATGAGCTCTGTACATGCACTGTTCCTAGGACTACCCTTATATAATGAGCTCTGTACATACACTGTACCTAGGACTGCCCTTATATAATGAGCTCTGTACATGCACTGTTCCTAGGACTGCCCTTATATAATGAGCTCTGTACATGCACTGTTCCTAGGACTACCCTTATATAATGAGCTCTGTACATACACTGTTCCTAGGACTGCCCTTATATAATGAGCTCTGTACATGCACTGTTCCTAGGACTGCCCTTATATAATGAGCTCTGTACATACACTGTTCCTAGGACTACCCTTATATAATGAGCTCTGTACATACACTGTACCTAGGACTGCCCTTATATAATGAGCTCTGTACATGCACTGTTCCTAGGACTGCCCTTATATAATGAGCTGTGTGGATTTATACCCAGGACTGTCCTGATCCATGCAGCTCTTTACAGTCATCATACTTGTGGCAGGGCTGGATGACAGGGAGGAGGAGCGCCGGGCTGTGGGCGTCTCTTGCAGTGCTCAGCACCTGTTCTTAGTGTAATGAGTGTAAGGACAGAAGGCAGGAAGTCGGACAATTCTGCTAACCTGAGTCTGTCACTGTGTGGAGAGAGGGAATGTACTAGGAGCATGCATGATCCCTCTCCTCTATAGAGGGCAGATCTACAGAACATGATGGATCTGTCAGCCAGGACCGGACTCTGTTACTTCCTGCTGTGTCTGCTCCACTTCACCCCAATAGAATCTTCATCCTCCCTGGGGACCAGCAATCCAGGGGTTCCGACTACCTCCCACCATGGGGTCACCCCTGCTGAGACTAGGCTGCCAGTCTTCACCCTGGACTACCCCCATGTTCAGATCCCCTTTGAGATCACACTGTGGATCTTGTTGGCTTCCTTGGCTAAGATCGGTGAGTAGATCGATGTTTTCCTGCTTAGAAATCACTTTGTTTCATTGTAGACAGCCATGGAAAGAAATCAGGATAGTATCTTTCCGAGATCAATGATAATGGATAGGGTGGATCAATAATCCATCATTTATATAGAAAGGGGATAGCAGTCCACGCAGAACAAGCGAGTGGGTTTAACTCAATCAATAACTTTATTTGGAGTTTGAAAGAGTTATATCAAGAGAGAAATGATTGAGAACAATAATCGATGATCGATCGCATATTATGTGTATTGCCTGTGTTATGCTTTTATATAAATATATCGATCTATCTATCTATCTATCTATCTATCTATCTATCTGTCTGTCTGTCTGTCTGTCTGTCTGTCTGTCTGTCTGTCTATCTATCTGTCTGTCTGTCTGTCTGTCTGTCTATCTATCTATCTATCTCTCTATATCTAGATAGATATCTATATATAAAAAAGCACAGGTGATACCCATAATATACAACCGATAATAGATTACTTGTTCTCAATCATTTCTCTCTAGATATATATATAATTATATTTTATATTGCTGATCAATTTACTGGTTGGTAGAAAAATATGATCAGAAGACTGAAAAATGGTCAATGCACAATACATAATAAGTGATCTGATCGATCTGTCCTGATAGGAGTAATTGATCTATAGCTGACAACTCCCATGGTCAATATGTCACACACAGGAAAGTGGATTTTGATAGATAGTTAAGATATGGTTGTTATTTAAACATGTAAGTTATCAATAGCATCTATGTTTCTATCATGCAATCTCATAATCCAATCAATGGAAATAGGGTCAAATTCATAAACAAAGCATCTCAGTGCTGCAAATGCAAAACGATAATATTCCACCTTGACTGTTTGGCTCAATTTGATCGATATCGAAATTGGTCTAAATTGGTTGCAAGCGAAGTTACGCCTTGTTAAATTATTTGCAGATTCAATCGATTTAATGATTTGGGTACAAAAATCAAAGCATGCATGGCCACCATTAGCGATCCTATCTACTGATCTATGTACTTTCCTACAATAGATTTTCCATCCAGACTGATCAGAATCATTTTTGCCTAAATGGGTAACGCAGTATGGGGTTGATTTACTAAAGGCAAATAGACTGTGCACTTTGTAAAGTGCAGTTGTACACTGCAAGAGCAGTTACTCCAGAGCTTAGTAAATGAGCAGAAGCTCTGCTGACTTCCGTCATCCAATCAGTGCAAGCAAAAATGCCTTTTTTTTTTTTCCTTGCATGTGATTGGGTATTCTTTGTACAGTGAAACTTTACCTCATTTACTAAACTCTGGATCAATTGCATTTGCAGTGTACAACTGCACTTTGCAAAGTGCACAGTCTATTTGCCTTTAGTAAATCAACCCCACTGTGCCTTTCCAGTAATTTATAGATTTGATCATATTGTCTGACTCTGTGAAGATTGTTGCATGTATGGTCACCATTAGATGAACATCAGAAAAATGAATCAGAAGAGAATACCATTCCAGTGTTTTTGTATCTCTCTGTATCCATCTTTAGTTAATAGAATGATACCTATGGACATTGCCTGCACCTGGAGGTATCATTGCACTATCTGGCACCCTCACAGGATGACTTGGTAATGAAAACCTTTACTGTATAAAGAATGATTCTTTACACAAGGGATTATTAGTCCGGGGAATGGATCTACTGCCTTGTGCCTATGGTGGCCTTGAAGTCATTTACTAGGTTGTTAAAGCTGAACATCAGGCAAACAGCAATACATATAAGGGAACCACTTCATCTCTGGAAGGTTTTATCCCCTTCCTGACAAGGCCATTTTTTGCGATACGGCACTGCGTTATTTTAAATAAAAATTGCGCAGTCGTGCGACACTACCCAAATAAAATTGATGTCCCTTTTTTCCCACAAATCAAGCTTTCTTTTGGTGGTATTCGATCACCTCTGCAGGTTTTTTTTTTTTTTTTTGCGCTATAAACAAAAAAAGAGCGACAATTCTGAAAAAAGAAAAATATATTTATATTTTTTACTTTCTGCTGTAAAGCACAGCCAATAACAAAATAAAAAATTGTTTCATCATTTTAGGCCAATATGTATTCTGCCACATATTTTATGGTAATAAAATCCCAATAAGTGTATATTGATTGGTTTGCACAAAAGTTATCGCATCTACCAACTAGGGGATAGATTTATGGCATTTTTAAAATAGTTTTTTTTTTAATTTATTTTACTAGTAATGGCGGCGATCAGCGATTTTTAGCAGGACTGCGACCTTTGCGGCAGGCAGATCAGACACCTAACTGACACTTTTGAGGGGACCAGTGACATTACTACAGTAATCAGTGCTTAAAATATGCACTTTTACTGTAATAATGACACTGGCAGAGAAGGGGGTTAACACCAGGGGCGATCAAATTGTTAAATGTGTCCTTAGGAGGTGCTTTCTAACTGTGTGGAGGATTTACTCACTGGATGAATACAGAGAACTGTGTTCCTAAAAAGGATCCCTGTGTTCATCTCTGGCAGAATGCCAGTCTGCCTTGTTTATATAGGCAGACCACCATTCTGTCTCTAAGGGGAGCAATCGCAGATGGCCGACGGACATAGTGTGTGCCCCACTGACTATTCCACGAAATGATGTACAGGTGCGTCATTTCGCGCAATAGAGCCGACCTGCCGCAGTAA
This sequence comes from Pelophylax lessonae, assembly GCF_965119305.1. Classification (NCBI taxonomy): domain Eukaryota; kingdom Metazoa; phylum Chordata; class Amphibia; order Anura; family Ranidae; genus Pelophylax; species Pelophylax lessonae. The sequence goes on from NC_138769.1 coordinate 445,848,853, forward strand.
AACTACAGAGGCTGGTCGGCATTTGGTTAATTCCCAAAGGAGATATACTCCTGTTCATTCCTGTCCATCCAGTCATGAAATTTACATAGCTCTGTCCCACAGTGCAGCCCTGTTTAGCAGAGGAGGGAACCTGATCTTTCTCTGCTCCAGTTTCACTTCTTACAGGTTCCCCCTGCCCTATATCAGACAGTGAGTGGAGAAGCAGCATACAGATAAACTCATCGCTCTGTCCCTGCTCTCTCCTCCTGTCAGCATGCTTTGCACTACAGCACACTAGATTGGCTCATTGTGCTGCTTCTCCCACCCTTTCTCTGGGCTCTGCTGTACAAACTGTAGAGTAGCCTGCAAGAGGCTGATACCAAGTCAATAATTTCAAAATATATTGACTTTTGTATTAATAAGAACAGAGTTGTGTTAGTTTGCACCTTTTTATATCTGCCTGGAGTTCAGCTTGGAAAGACAAGGTTCTAAAAGCTTAGCAAGGATTGCAAAAGCCTGAAGTGCCGGTTCACACTGGTGCAATGCGGGAACCCTGCGAATCCACTGCGGGTTCCCGCATCGCACCTGACTCGCAGGCAGTTCATACTGCCATATGTGAACTGCTGGGGGTGTCAATACAAAGTTAATGACACCCCCAGATCAGTTCGCATATCGCAGTGCGAACTGTCAATTCAGACAGCAATCGGATCGCATAGGTGTGAACAGCCACGCGATCTGATTCTGGTGCTGACCAAAAAAAAGGTCCTGCACGACTTTGGCCTGAATCCGATGCAAATTCAGTTATACAATCTGTATGGCTGAATTCGTAACACACAAACATCACATGTGATTTGCAGAGCAGTGCGGTGCGAATCACATGCAGTGTCTGACATCGCTATAGTGTGAACTGGCACTTAGGGCTCATTGAATGCGTTTATAAACGCAGTATGAATGCACATGCAAGAAAAACGAATGTATCTTAATCAGTCTAGTTTACACCATTGCTGTGTTTTAAAAAAAAAAACAGCATGCTGCATTTTTTTTTGCATGTTAACAAGTATTTTTTACTGCCTAGTGGCGATTTTGTATTGAGCGGGGGGGGGGGGGGGGGGTGTGCTGCAACTGCAGACTAAGCGTTTGGCATGTGTTCATGGCGCGGCCCTATTCACTTATATGGGAGAGTTTTACCAGCAGTTCTGCCTGCTAATCTCTGCATGTCGCGTGGAAATTGTGGCACTGTGATGAAAAGCATCACACCCACTGCAGTGTGTACAAACTCAACTAGCACTGTGTCTGCTTGTAGGTGGGTGGTCAACGAGCAGTAAAAACATGGATCAACCACCTGTTTTACCACCCCCTACCCCCAGTTTATAAGGAGTCTTCCAGCTTTTGGATGTGTGCCAAGGTATCCACCCATTTAAGTATTATATGAGCTCTCCAGTGTAATATGTTACATCATTTTTAATTTTAGACTCTACACCTGGGTTAGTGTGGATCACCTGTAATCTCATTGACACAACCCATTACAGTCAGAAAGATGCAGCGTCTTGGTCAGCAGTTACAAAGCAGCATGGGTGTTATTATTGATGCAATGGGGTTGCTTTACTAAAGGCAAACAGACTGTGCACTTTGCAAGGGCAATTGCTCCAGAGATTAGTAAATGAGGGGAAGTTTCACTTTGCAAAGTATACCCAATCATGTGCAAGAAAAAAAAAAAAAAAAAAACAGCATTTTTGTTTGCTTTTACATGATTGGATGATGGAAGTCAGTAGAATCCCCCCTCATTTAATAAGCTCTGGAGTAACTGCTCTTGCAGAGTGTCGCTGCACTTTGCAAAGTGCACAGTTTGTTTGCCTTTAGTAAATAAATGCCAATGTATGACACGGCTCTCTGTGCTCCTTCCTAATGGGAACTGCAAATTCCCCCGAGGGTTCCACAGTACTGTTTATCAAAAAGAACTATCTCTGTTTCTGCCTGTTACTGATTCACAGCTAAAGATTTCTTTTTAATGTAACTAAGTTTTTACAAATAAATCACCTTTAGGCCCTGTTCACACCTGAGCGTATTAGAATCATGGGTAGAATCGCACGATTCTGCCTGCGATTCCAGAACCGAAACAAAATGCCCAAAGCGCTTGCCGTGACATTATTTCTTAATGACATTCCAATCGCAGTGTGGTTTTGCCTCGATTGTCGTTTGTCAAAACACACAAAAATTGCAGCAAAACACGCAGCGCCAAATGCTTTGGCTCAGTGCCCAAATTTAATACATGAGCGTCTTAGGTGTGTTTTTGGAGTGGAGGGAGGCCAAATTGAAATGAATGGCGCCATTCCAAAAATGTCAGCGTCACTCAGGTGTGAACGGATTCTAAGGCTGCTATCAAAAGGGTGGCCAGAGGACAGTAAGGGTAAAAACAGGCAGTTTATCTGAGTTTTTACTACCCAACTGCTCCCAGCTACAAGAGGGAACATGGTGCCATTCAGGTGAGGATACATTGCCAGGGTGCAGCGGTGCAGTAAATTTAAGGGTTCATGTGGAATTGTTAGGGCTCATGTACACAGGGCAGTTGAAAACTGAGATAAAAGACAAAAAAAGAAAAGAGTGCGCACCGACCTAATGCATTACCATTAAAACCATTTATTAAAATATTAAAAAGTGTACTGAATACTCACAAAACTGGTGTGATATTACACACATCAACATAGCATGTACAATCTCCAAGGTAGCCAAGGTCCCACATATAGCGAATAGGCATGCAGATGGTCGCATGGGGCTGCTGTGGCTAGGCTGACGCGTTTCAGGGGCGAACCCCCTTCCTCAGAGCCAGAGAAATGCTGCGAATCCACACCTTTGGGGGCTGATGGCAGTGATATATGTGGTAAGGGTTAAAAATATTGTAACCACACCATAGAGGGAGGGGTCCCCAAGGCCCCATGGATGAGGCTTGGGCCATACTCTGCTATTTAAACTTGTGAGTTGGACATGACACAGTGGCTCTGAGGAAGAGGCAAAGCCTCGAAACGCGGCAGCCGTCATCCGATAAGGACAGTGGACATTGGTATGGACTGCTCCTGATATTCAAACACTTGCTTTTGATAGGACTGATTTACACCTTTGTTTGTGAGTAGCCATTTTTATGTGAAAAAAAAAAAAAAAACATTTTTAAATGTCCGAAAATATCGACCGATACCGATATCCGATGACCAAAATATCGGTATTGGCAATAAAAAAACGATATCGGTCGATCACTACTTGTAACGTCCTCTGTGAGCTCCCAAAACCTCTCCATACCCGTTACTTCTGTTTGTTTGAAATAAGCAGTGCATGTTAGTTGCAGTCATGTACGCTGCTCTATGCACACTGCAGATCACATAGTCTATAGTCCATCTCAGCAGCAAGAAAGAGAGGGTGGCAACAGTTCTACATTCAGGAATGAACGTAGCCACCCTCTAGGAAGTCAGGAAATCACAAGTATTTTTTATGCTGAATTTTCCCGTAAACTCCTGGCAGAAAAACAGCAAAATATTATATTAAAATAATGCACCAGTGCATGCAGCTTTAAGTAGATTTTTTTTTAAACCAGAGTTTAGCATCACTTCCAGTCTCAAGTATAATTGATACCAGTGTGTTGCATAACAAAAACAAAAAAAAGAAGGAAAAATAGAAAAAATAAACAGTATTTCACAGTTTGTAAACATAGTGTTTTTCCTTTCTGTAATAAAAGAAGTTGTTTGACTAATAGAGACATTGATGTCGGCTGCATGAACAGCACTGATTATTATAATTATGTTTTTTACTTCCAATCTATGGAATGCAATGCAGTATATGAGACCTATTTTTATTTTTTTTTTGAATGATGAATTCTTCAGTGCTTTTGGTCAATGCAGAGAAGGAGGATTACTAGTGTAGTGCATTAAGTGCCCATTGACAATAGAGGGTGGCGTCATGTGCTGGCATGATCTGACTGCCCCCAGGCCAATTGTTTGGGTTTAATCCAGCAGAGAAGTGCTGTGATTGAGGTTATCTCAGGAGAAATAATAGTGACTGGACAGGTTTTTTATTGTGACTTACAGCATTGGCTGGCAGTGTCTACCAGTACCAAGTAAAAGTAACAGTGTCACCCAACCTAGCTCAATCGGGTTACTGTCATGTCATGTCTTTGGGTGCCTTATTCTCTGTCACTAGACCATAAAACTAACTCTGCCCTAAAGCCTCGTACACACGCACCGATTGTTGGCCGTGAATTTTCGGCCAACGTCCGATCGGCCGATTGTCGGCTTGTTGATGCTTCCGACAACCCGACTGCGACTTTTCGGCCGAACAAAATCTGGTGTGCAGGCTATAAAATTTTTGTTGGCCGTCACCAAAACGGCCAATTTTCCGTCAGTCAGTACAGATTTCGGCAGACAAAAATCAGATGAGCAAGACTGGGCATGCTCAGAGAAGAAAAAACACACGGAAAGTTAACCAGCACATGACATCACTTCTGAAGTTGGTTTCTGTCGGCCAACAAAAGTCAAGTGCAAGTCTAGAGCACATTTCAACCAACACAACAACACTGGACAAAAGACGGCCGATCGGTCGGCCAACAATCGGTGCGTGTGTACGAGGCATTAGTTGGTTAGCCTGTGTCTGTGACAGTGGTTGTGTTACCAAAACAAAAATGACAGGGGCTGCTCAAGGCTCCATCAGGTGATGAACCGCTAGGAGTGCAGCTGGAAGGAGGAGACTCCAACAATACCCAAAGCATTGGCACCGGTTGGGTGATGTAACTGCTGTAGGAATTGAGCATCATTGTCAATTTTCACCAAGCCGCTTAGGACCCAGAATTGTGCAGACACATGACTGCTAAGGGAACTTCTATGACCCTGTGTTGAGGAGAATGGTGGGTCAAGTTGGAAGACCCTTTGAAGTTTAAAAGGTCCTGGCTGGGTATGGAGCCACAAGCGCTTGTGACCTTTTGTAATGAGAGGTCCATGTAATCTGGTAAGGGAGTTTTTCAGCTATTTGGTGGTGGTATTGACACGCATGATCACTCTTTAACCACTTAAGCCCCGGAAGATTTTGACCCCTTTCCTGGCCAGGGCCTATTTTGCGATTCGGCACTGCGTGACTTTAACGGACAATTGCGCGGTCGTGCGACGCTGTACCTAAACAAATTTGGTGTTCTTTTTTTCCCACAAACAGAGCTTTCTTTTGGTGGTATTTGATCACCTGTGCGATTTTTTGATCATGCGCTATAAACAAAAAAAGAGCGTCCATTTTGCAAAAATAACAATATTTTTCACATTTTTTTATATGAAATTCCCCAAAAAAATGTAAACATCAAAATTTTTTAACATTTTAGGCCAATTTGTTTTATGCTACATATGTTTGGTAAAAAAAAAATCGCAAAAAGCGTATTTTGATTGGTTTGCGCAAAAGTTATTGCGTTTACTAACTAAGGGAAAGATTTTTGTCATTTTTGTTGTTTTTTTTTTTACGAGTAATGGCGGCGATCTGCGATTTTTTTTGCGTGACTGCGACATTGCGGCGGACAGATCAGACCCTTGACTGACATTTTTGACACTTTTGGGGTTACCAGTGACATTACTGCAGTAATCAGTGCTATAGATATGCACTGTTACTGTAAAAATGACACTGGCAGTGAAGGAGTTAACTTTATTGGAGAGGGAGGGGTTAAGTGTATCCCTAGGGGCGTGTTTCTAACTGTGATTGGCTGTGGCTCCTAGTGTAAGAACAGAGATCAACGGTCCTACATAGCAGAACCGTTTGATCTCCATTCTTGCACAGGGAAGAATGACAGGCGGCTTTGTTTACATTAGCCGCCTGCCTTTCTTCCGGTGTAACAGAAGATCGCGAGTGCCCAACGGACATCGGGTCAGCCGGGCACATGCACGGGGGGGTCCGTGACCGCACGGGAGCGGGAGCGCGCCTCCAGCGGCGCACGCTCGCTCCCTAGACCCTCACAGGCTAGTGACGTAGCCCTACGCCGCTTTGCCTGTGAGGGGCTGACTGCCGACGTAAATTGTCGTGCGGCAGTCGGCAAGCAGTTAAGATGGTGAATGATAGTGAAACTCACAAGGATCATCATAATACACTTGTGGACTTTATATGTTTACTAATTTAGCGCAACTTAAGAAAGCTAAACTGCTAGTACAAGGACAGAGCTTATCCCAGCTCAAAACATCTAGTAGGGAAAAGAAGGCCTAATATTTGCACTTTACAGCAAAACCCCTCCAACCAGGCCCAACAGGTTTCGCTCATGGGAAAAACTCATAGGTGAAATGAGGCTCCAGGGCAGAGTGAAACGCATTGGGATCATGGCCTGGTTAGAGCCCAGGCTGAGGCTTTCATACACCTTCTTACAGGGTTTTGCTGTGATGTGCAACTTTTAGGACTTTCTTTCCCTACTGGCTGTGTTACCAAATCCGGTTTCCCAGTTATCAAAAACACTCTATAGGGTAAAGAGAAGTGATAAAAAGGATTTCCAATGGCTTTAATAAACACTGTAATGCTCTGCAACTGATGCAAGAGTGGTAAGTGACCAATAAACAATTCATAGTGGTATGACCAATGAAGGCTCTAAACCAGGGGTGTCCAAACTATGGCCCTCCAGCTGTTCAAGAACTACAATTCCCATCATGCCTGGGTATGTCTGTGAATGTCAGAATTTTACAATGCCAAGTGGAATGTGTAGTTCTGCAACAGCTGGAGGGCCGTAGTTTGGAGATCCCTGCTCTAAACAGTACTAAGTGCCCATTTTGATCTTTGCACCACAGTGTGGTGTGTCGATCTGTCATTTATTTTGAATAGCACCCCAACAAACATCACCATAGCAGTCAACTGACAAGTTACCACAATGCACCACAATCCACATGCTGTACGTTGTGATGTCCTAGGTTAAAAAAAACCCCCATGCATTCCCAATTTTTGAAGGATTAAAATGCGCTGACAGATTATTTAAAATAAATATGCTGCTTGAATGTAGAACACTGTGAACTGGGAGCACTGTTAATTCAATGAGCTGAAATTGCGCTGGACCGCACCAAAAGCGGTGCATGCACTACTTTACAAAACACACAGGGACTAGATTGCATGGGACTACTGTAACATGCAATCCAGTGCAGGCAAATGCACTTGTGTTTGAGGTGTTGTTAACCTTAACACACCCGCTGCAGATCGCAAGTGCATTGCAATTTGAATGCAATATGGGTAAGGCGCATGGAATGTGGATTTCCCCCATCGTGTTCTGCTGTGAACTGTCCCTTAACCTCCCTGGCGGTATGATTATTTCTGATTTTAGGTGCTGAAAGCGGTACCATTATTTTGCTAGTAATTCTTAAGGACGAGCAGCCCAAACCAACTAGTTTTTTTTTACTGTGCGCTCTTCTATATAACATCTCGGGTATGATAAAGTTTGAAACGCAAAATCATAAATTAAATTATAACAACTAACTATAAATAAGTTAAAGCATATATATATATAAAAAGTACAGTATATATTATATAAATATATATATGTGTGTGTATACATATATAGATATAGATATATATATATAGATATACGTGTATATCTATATATATATAAAAAGTACAGTAAAACTGCAGGAAAGGGCACTGGGGGGCATTTTGTAATGTAATCCAATAGGATTGCAATATATCAGTGTGTTTGTGTGTTTTACTTTTCAAATTTGCCGCCGGTTCCACCCCCCTGGGAGCGTCACATCGCAGGTAACGGAAGCCGGGGCTCACAGCATCGGGCGTAAGATCCGGCCACCGTATGCTGCAGGGACACATCGCGGGATCCCGGGGAAAAGGTAAGTAACCTCTACCAGGATCCAGTGATGCTCCCTGGCGGTACCCCGAGTGTGGCTCGAGGTTATCGCTAATGGCACTGAAATTTAACCCCGAGCCACACTCGGGAATACCGCTAAGGAGGTTAAAGAAGAACTAAGGCTCCATTCACACCTGAGCGTATCATATTCAGGCGTTTGGTTTGACATTGTTCGGGTGTTTTTTCAGGCGTTTTTTGCAGGTGTTGACATCTAACAAAAACGCTTGTAATCTGCCAAAAAAGAAGCTCATGTATTTTTTGAGATTCAGGAGTTTTGCTTCAGGTGACAAAATGCTTGAATGTGAACAGGGGGCCATTGAAATGAATAGGGTTTTGCTTATTGAGCATTTTGAGACTTCAGAGATAAGCGTTGTATGAGCTGAAAAACACTCAGGTGTGAACAGGGCCTAAGGCTCCATTCACACCTGAGCGTATCTTTTTTTTTTTGGGCTTTTTTCAGGCGTTATTTTGGGCTTTTTTCAGGCTTTTTTGCAGGTGTTTGGAGGCAAGCATTGACATCTAATAAAAACGCTTGTGATCTGCCAAAAAAGAAGCTCATGCACTTTTTTAAGCTTCAGGCATTTTGCTTCAGGAGATAAAACGCTCATATGTGAACAGGGGCCATTGAAATTAATGGGGTTTTGCTTGTTGGGCGTTCTGAGACTTCAGAGATGAGCGTTTTACGAGCTGAAATACGCTCGGATGTGAACAGGGCCTAAAAGACAAACTTTTTTTCAGTTTTTTTGCCATCTGTGTCCCATTGGGGAGATTCCTGTCACATAGCTAACATAGAAGGTCAGAGGAAATCCCTCCAAAGTGAGGGTATCCCTGGATGTCACCAGGATCACCAAAACTAGTGTCCCCATTGGAAGATTTCTCTTCTATTACTTTTCTGGGAACAACCAAATATTTGTAAATTTCTTTTAAATTCTCAATAATAACATTAACCAGGATACATATAGAGGGTGAACCTTTCTAACAGGGCACAGAAAGCAATAAAAACCGTTCAGGTCTTTTAACCCCTCTCCACTCCACAACAAAAGTTTTGCCTTTAGTTATACTTTAACACGTTCAGTATGAATTAACCCAACCTGTATACTGTAAAAGAGCCCTTACAGTTTATCGAAAGCCAAAACTTTTGTTCAGCTTTGGATAGAGTATGGAAGGCTAAAACCCTTGTGAGTTTTTTTCTGCTCGTGTTCCCATAGAAATAAGACCAGGGAACCAGATTCCTTGATTTCTAATGTAGGGAACAGAATTATAGCTAGAATATCAAATTTTTTTCTTAGTAGCAACCATTGCTTCTTCTGTAATATTCTACAAGCATTAGTCTTAGTCTGACTTTTACGGTATATAAAGTGCAGTGTAAAGTAACCCATGGCAGCAATATAGCTATTATTTCTGGATGACCGGTACTATTTACAGTTGCTGGGCAGAGTCATTGCATTTTCATTTGAATAATACAAATTTACATACTGGGCTTTCCATTTCTCTGCAGAGTAGGATAGGATCAGAGTATCACAGTGAATGGTAGTATATTGTCATCATACATTGTGCTATATGTGTGTGTTTGGAGAGTCAGGGCATCAATCACTTCAGCTCCGGAAGCTTTTAACCCCTTAATGTGACCAGGCCGTTTTTTGCGATACAGCACTGCGTTGCTTTAACTGACAATTGCGCATTTGTGCGATGTTGTACTCATATAAACTTGATGTCCTTTTTTCCCATAAATAGAGCTTTCTTTTGCTGGTATTTGATCACCCCTGCGGTTTTTAATTTTTGCGCTATACAAAAAAATGACAGACAATTAAAAAAAATATATATATATATATATATATATATATATATATATATATATATATATATATATATATATATATATATATATATATATATTTTTTTTTTTTTTTTACTTTCTGCTTTAAATCATTTCCAATAAAAAAATGTAAAAAATCTACTTTGGGTTGGGCTGGGAAGAGTAAGAGTAGCACTTTGACAGCACTTTCTAATTGTTTGTCTTTTGCTTTTGCCTCATCCAGTAAGCTAGATCAGCCTTTTTCAACCCTGGGGTGCCTTGAGGTTTCTTCAGGGGTGCCTTGGCAAAATGCCTACAAATCAAACAAACACTGTAAATAAGCCAGCAGGTGAATCAAACTTGGATTTTAGTGACACACAGGGCTCTTTTTCTTAGAGAATAAGTCCCGGTTCACATTTGTGCGATGCGGGAACGCTGCGAATATACAGCGTATTCCCACATCGCATCCGCACCCCTGGCAGTTCACACTGCCATATGCAATACGCTGGGGGTGTCAATTAGATGTTAACTACACCCCCAGATAAGATCGCATATCGCAGTGCGATCTGTAAGTTCTCACAGAATCGGATCGCACTAGTGTGAACCACCATGCGATCCGATTCTGCTGTGGACTAAAAAAAGGGTCCTGTGCGTCTTTTAGTGCGATTGCGGTGTGAATTCAGCCATACAAACTGTATTGCTGAATTTGCACCGCACATAGATCGCATCTAATTTTAGGAGCAGTGCGCTCCGAATTACATGCGATCTCTGTGATCGCACAAATGTGAACCGGCACTAAGTGCAGGAACTCCCTCCTTCCAAGTCACCATTTGTCTCTGCCTCCTACCCACCTCTGAGCATCTTCCCTTGGTTCCACCTCCTGCCCACCTCCCAGCACTGCCTCTTTTAGAGAATACAGAACCAAGTATGATTTTGTGCTACCTTGTAATTTGTATAGGAATTTGTTAACGATAACAAGAAAGAAAGTTAAATACACCCCCTGCAGTGAGCAACAATAAACTCCAACCCAGCAAAAGTAGACCCCCCAGTAACAATAGATCCCTCCGCACCAATAGACCCCAGCAACTAAAGATCCCCCAAACAACAAAATACCACCCCAGCAACAAGTGAACCCGATCAGCAACACCAGATTTCCCAGCAGCTAGCATCCATAGACCCTTCAGCAGCCAGCAACAGTAGACCTCTCCCTCAACAATAGATCGCTTCCAGCAACAATTAACCGCCACACAAAAATAAATCCCCACCAGGGACGACAGATCCCCCAGCAGCCAGCATCAATAGACCCTCCAGCACTCCTTGCAATTACATACTTTAATTGCTGGAGGTGCCAGAACTGCGTTCACCCACTAAAAAAAACACTGGTTACACAAAGCCATAGATTGTAATTATGCACCATTAACCTCCTTAGCGGTAATCCCGAGCGTGACTCGGGGTTGGTTTTTCATATCAGGAGCGGTAACCCCGAGTCACGCTCGGGGTGGATTGCAGAGAGCGCAGCGGTGTTCTCTTACCTTATCCTGGCGATCCAGCGATAATCTCTCATTGCTGTGACCGCCAGCCAGTCTCCGTCGCTCTGATCACTTCCTAGTTCAGTTCCCTGCAGCAGCAATGAGCGGAACTAGGGAGGTAAATTCAAAAAAAAAAAAAAAAACGTTGCACAAAACACAAAACACATTTTATATTATATATATATATATATATATATATATATGCATGCATATATATATATACCGGTATATATATATATATATATATATATATGCATAAATATATATATATATGTATATATATATATATATATATATATATGCACACACACATATATCTATATATAATATATAATGCATATAATGCATAATATAATATATATAATATATAATATATAATGCATGAATTATAATCTAATCAATAATATAATTTTATTATATATATTATATATTAAATAATAAAATAATATTATTGATTCGATTATAATTCACGTGTTTGTGTTTCAAATTTATCACATCTGGGATGTCTACTAGACTCTTGTTTTGGTCAGGTTTAAGTCAGTAATTACTAAGAATTGTAGGCCTATAATACATAACACCAAATTTCCATGAAAAGAATTGTACCGCTTTTGGTATGTAATTCCTGACAGAATCATACCGCCAGGGAGGTTAAGACTTTCTAGACACTGGCATCCTAACAACCAACATCAGTTACAGTAATAAGGATGATGTCTGTTGCCTCCACAGCATCCTTGTTTGACCCTCCTCTGTACTGGGGTCACATTAGCTGACTGATGGAGAGAAATTGAGGGAAATAAGAAACATTGGAATACTAGTCAGTACCAGTGTACAAAAGTGTATTTGCTTTGGAAGAATAAATCACCTCTAACATTGGGTGTCCTGCATGTGGATGTTGTTGCATTGTGTAAAGCTATTAGAATAAATAAAAAAGCACTGAGCTTGATACAGTAGCTAGTGTGTATAAAGTTACAGTAAGTACTGTTTATTACAAATAATGGGCAGAAGCATATTTTTGGGGGGACTGTGGTGTATGATTCAGTGTTCTGGAAACGTTCCTTGGAAGGTGTTCAGCTATTAATAATTGATAAGCATTTTATACTGCTGAGGCCAAGCAACAGAATTAGAACATTTAAAAGATCTCTAATAGCATTCATTTGGCAATCCCACTAAAAGTCAGAGCATTAGGCAAATGTTGCCTTTCAGAAAAGAAAAAAAAAGAAATTATGCTTCAACTGAAAATCTCTCCTCTATGACTTTATTTGCAGGCAATCACAAAGAAAAGCATACAATGATATATATATATATATATATATATATATATATATATATATATATATATATAAAAACTCTCTATGTTCTGTTAATAAATGTATTTTTTTGTACCTGTATTTGAGTGTGCATGCGTTTTTTAAATAGAAGTTGAAGAAACAGAGGAGAACTGGCATGTGAGTGTCTAAAGGCCCGTACACACGTACCGATCGTCGGCATACAAACGTCGGTGGACGAAGGATCTGCCGATTGTACGCGTGTTAGTATGGTGCCTCCGACAGATGTCTGCGCACAATCCGCGGACAAAAGTCTTTCGTGCAAACATGAAAATATTTGTATGCCGACACCAGAACGGACGATTGTTCGCCTGTCAGTACACAATTCGGCCGACAGACCGCAGATTTGCAAGACTGGGCATGCTCAGAAAATAGAAAACACAGGGAAAGTTAACCATTACATGACATCACTTCTGCAGTCGGCGGACAAAATTCTTGTGCTGTCCTTGTGCTGTCTTTGCACTTTTCAGCAGACACCGACATCCCGGGGAGAAAAGAGGAACATTTGTATGCCGACCATCGGTACGTGTGTACGGGGCTTTAGTCACGATATGTATAGATACAAAGAAAAAGAATGCCCAAGGGACTTTGTGAGACACAAACCACCAGGTATAATATGTACAAAATTTATTGCGTATTTAAACACTTTGGTACATACAAATAATAATAATTCTGGTAGACATAAGTACATACATATATGCATGGGTTTCCATAGTTTCATAAATCAAGCTACAACTGGGAACATATATGCATCACCTTACAATGCCGGTCCTATGGTTTGTTGTTGTTACACAATCCTAGTGACAGAAGCACTCAGCAAAGAAGTCCTTTATGATGGAGTTCTCAAGGAGGCTAATTACAAGAGCTGGCTTAGGTCATAGTGCTTCAGTTTTCACTTCCAGAAGGAAAACTATGGACCTTTGTGCAGTGAATGAAACTACACAGACGTAAGCCAATTACCTAACATATTCATGTGGATCTAAAAAAAAAAAAAGATCTGCTGTCACCCCTCTTCTGCCCAAGACTTCCATTTAAAAATTGCTCTTTCATCCCCAAATATTTCTCTGTCCGGGAACAGGGTCTTCTGGAGTTTCAACAGCCATCACATCTTTTCCTCCTTCCCTCCTCGGCCATGTTAATAGACCTGATTTGTGTGAGGGAGAAGACTTAAGGCCCGTACACACGAGTCGAAATTCGGCCGGGAATTTTCGTCCGACGTCCGATCTGCCGATTTTCGGCTTGTTAGTATGATGCTTCCGACAACCGACTCCGACTTTTCGGCCGAAAAAAATCTGGTGTGCAGGCTATAAAATTTTTGTCCGCCGTCAAAACACGGCCAATTTTCGTGCAGTCGGTACAGATTTCGACAGGGAAAAATCTAATGAGCAAGACTGGGCATGCTCAGAGAAGAAAGAACACAAAGAAAGCAATCCAACACATGACATCACTTCTGAAGTAGAATTTTGTCGGGCGAGAAAATTTGTGTGCAGTTTAGGCACATTCCAACCAATAAAACACAACTCCGGACGATCGGTCGGCCGATAATCGTTGTGTGTGTACTAGGCTTTAGGAAGAGATGGCCAGTCCAAGCCTATACTTACGCCAAGCCTTTCCCACGGCTATTAGAGCAGAGCTGGCCTCAGAAGTTGACCGATAGGAAAGAAGAAGAAATGCTATATGTAGGATACATAAGGGGCACAATATTTATTCTGGGAATAGGCAGACTAATGTCCCCCATGACATCAGCTCTGTAATAAAAGGCTCAGGAAGTTAGGAGAACAATGCTGCTCTAAGAGACACAGCTCCAGGAACAAGATAGATACACTACAGCTGATATAAAAAGTCTACACACCCCTGTCAGGTTTCTGTGATGTAAAAAATGATAAATAATTTTAGAACTTTTATCACCTTTAATGTGACCTATAAACGGTACAACTCAATTGAACAATTGAAAAACAAACTGAAATCTTTTAAGGGAGGAAGTAAAAAAAAAAAAACAAAAACTAAAATAATGTGGTTGCATAAGTGTGCACACCTTCTTATAACTGGGGATGTAGCTGTGTTCAGAATTAGGCAATCCCATTCAAACTCATGTTAAATAGAAGTCAGTACACACCTACCATCATTTAAAGTGCCCCTGATTAACCCCAAATAAAGTTCAGCTGTTCTAGTAGGTCTTTCCCGACATTTTCTTAGTCACATCCTACAGAAAAAGCCATGGTCCACAGAGAGCTTCCAAAGCATCAGAGGGATCTCATTGTTAAAAGGTATCAGTCAGGAGAAGGGTACAAAAGAATTTCCAAGAAATTAGATATACCATGGAACACAGTGAAGACAGTCCTCATCAAGTGGAGAAAATATGGCACAACAGTGACATTACCAGGAACCGGACGTTCCTCCAAAATTGATGAAAAGATGAGAAGAAAACTGGTCAGGGAGGCTGCCAAGAGGCCTACAGTAACATTAAAGGAGCTGCAGGAATATCTGGCAAATACTGGTTGTGTGATACATGTGATAACAATCTCCCGTATTCTTCATATGTCTGGGCTATGGGGTAGAGTGGCAAGACGGAAACCTTTTCTTAGGAAGAAAAACATTCAAGCTTAGTTCACTTTTGCAAAAACACATCAGCATGTGGGAGCATGTGATAATGTTTTTGAGGGGCCAAGCCCAATCCCTGAAAGACAACCCCACACCATAATCCCACCTCTACCAAATGATTTAGACCAGTGCACAAAGCAAGGTCCCTAAAGACATAGATGAGTGAGTTTGTATTGGAGGAACTTGACTGGCCTGCACAGAGTCCTGACCTCAACCCGATAGAACACCTTTGGGATGAATTAGAGCGGAGACTGCAAGCCAGGCCTTCTCTCCTTCTCTCCAACATCAGTGCCTGACCTCACAAATGCACTTCTGGAAGAATGGTCAAACATTCCCATAGACACTCTCCTAAACCTTGTGGACAGCCTTCCCAGAAGAGTTGAAGCTGTTATAGCTGCAAAGGGTGGGCCAACTCAATATTGAACCCTACAGACTAAGACTGGGATGCCAATAAATTCATGTGCATGTAAAGGAAGGTGTACCCAATACTTTTGGTAATATAGTGTATCTGAGGGGGTAAAGGGTTTGATTTTTTTTAATAGCAACCTCCGAGGGGTTAGGTGACCTAAAGTAATTTTTTTAATTTAATTCTGTTTAAATTTATGTTTGGCCACTTGAGGACCATGAAAGGATGTGAAAATCTACCCATCTGCATCTAGTCTTTCCAGCTCCCGATCCCTACTCCGATATCAGGAACTGTCTCAGGCTTCCTGGTGCATGATTGAGTGGCTCCCAATGCTACGAAATAAGCAGCGCCAGATATATAAGTGGTATACCATCATCAGGGATGCTGTTGTCTGATGGCCCTGCTAAGGAACCCAGACAGCATGATGTCGCTCCCTGGTTAGGAAAGGCTGCTCTAGAGCTTGGGAGCAGGAGATGAAAATTCACCTGAAGTCTGATTTATAGCGTACCTGATCTGATGCTCTTCCAAGTGCCAACATCAACCTCATGTAAAAAATGTATGCTGTTTCCTGAGGGTGCATACCAGTATCACATAACAGAGACCTTTAGTTAAAGAAGGATTGAACCCTCCTGTCCTTGTAAAGTTAAGAAAGCTGCCATTTTAGTCACTGTTTAATCTGTAGTTGTGATCTGTTATGTCACCAGCTATTTGATGGCTTGACAGTTTGGTCAAGAGCACAAGCATTCCTCTTCTCCAGGGGGGGCACAGTGGGAGTGTACCATCATCATCCTCCTCATTGGCATGCTCTGGAGTGGGGGACTCGGCATCGCCATGCCTGGGGAGCAATGAGAGGGGTCAAACCACACCACGGCTGTGCTTGCCAAAACCTCTTCCGTAAAGTCGCGTCTCAGTGCAGCTGCTGCTATGCCCGGTGGGAGCTATTGGATTATCTACCCATCAGTGCTGCTTATCTGTTCCTGTCTTGGATGTTCCTGGTTTGATTGGGGATCTCTGCTGGTAATTTCCATTTGCTTTAAAGGTGGCAAGCGCATTTAAACCCATGTTTTCATTCAGGGGCCTTGGAGGTGAGAGGCTTGCATTAAAGAGGAAGTAAACCCTCCTCAGGAAGTTGTACCTATAGGTAAGCCTATAATAAGGCTTACCTATAGGTACTGTAAATATCTCCTAAACATGTACGGTTTAGGAGATATTTACCTTTAATGCAGCCAGTGACGTCACTGGCGCATGCGCTCTGAAGGAACGGCTGATCGTGCCGTTCCTTCAGAGCCCCGTGCCGTGACCGTCGGCTCCCGCGCGCGTGCGCGGGAGTGACGTCACCGCGGCTCCGGCCAATCAGATGGCCGGATGCCGCGATCCCGGAAGACGTGCGACTGAACATGTCGCTCGTCATACAGGTAAGAGAGCGGCACGGCGGGGGCTCGTTCTAAGGTAAGTATTTCATAATGAGCTAGTATGCGATGCATACTAGCTCATTATGTCTTTCTCTTGCAGGTTGTAAAAAAAAAAAAAAATGTTTGAACGAGTTTACAACCTCTTTAATGGTGGAGGATTTCTGGCACTTGATCACCAAGAACGTTATTTGGAGCACAATTGTCACTGCATGGGACTTTTATATTTCCATTTATATTCATGTTTATGGTTTAATGATTTTATTCATTCATTGAGCGCTGCACTGTATTTACTCTTGTTATATGCTGGGATTTGATATTTTGACCCTGAGTGTCCAGCTGCTATACAATTTAAGTGTTGTTTTGCGCTGATCTTACTTTTTTCTATTTAGTTGGATCTCAAAGTAATGCCAGTAGATAGAAAATGGATTAAAGGTGAACTATATTTTAAAAAAAATATATGAGCAGGCAGCTTTTTATTGCAGAAGAGACATATCTCCCTGTTCGTATTCTTCTAGTGAATGTACACTGAGCTTCACATTTGCAGACTTAAATCGTTACTAAACCCACAACAGTAAAATCAGTCTGCCAGCTGTTGCGGAACTACAAGTCCTATGAGGCATTGCAAGGCTGATAGTTAAAGGGAATGACTCTCACAGGCATGATGGGACTTGTAGTTCTGCAACAGCTGGAGGGCCACCAGTTTGACGCCTCTAAGGCATGCTTGTTATACTCACTGTGGAACATAAGGAGTTAATCTTCTGCATTGTGTAAAAAAAGGCTGTTTGATCCTGTATCTTCTGATCCTCTCCTTCTTCCACTGTCCCCAATATATTTCCTGATAATACAGAGTCAGGGGACAGGATGCACATGCTCAGTTTGGTGTGTAATGCTAGAGAGTTTTTTTTTTTTTTTTTTTTGAGAGAGGCATGTGTTTCGCACAGCGCCAATCAGCACTGTCCAAATAGAGGGTCAGGGGTCCTCAAACTATGGCCCTCCAGCTATTGTGGAACTACACATCCCATGAGGCATTGTAAAACTCTCACATTCACAGACATGACTAGGCATGATGGAAATTGTAGTTCCTGAACAACTGGAGGGCCATAGTTTCAAGACCCCTGAGATAGAGGGATAGGGGTCCTGCATCCTAATAGGACAGTCAGTGCAGAATGAAAATGCCTCCTACAAGCTTTAACCAGACTAAAAGACTGCTATATACTGCTGATGAGAAAAGGTATTTAGCAGTTTATATTTACTAAACAAATTGCATTTCCATGTTCTGTCTACTGTGGGAGACCAAATATAGTGAATGCAGGCTCCTGGGTTTAGTAACACTTTAACATACTTTCTTGGCACAGTGCTGAGATTAATTCTTCTTCTTCCTTATATTTAGGATTTATATAGCACCAACAATTTACAAAATGAAGGCAGACAAGACAGTTACAATTCAATTCAATACAGGAGGAATCAGAGGGCCCTGCTCATTAGAGCTTACAATCTAAAAGATTACTCGATGTGCATGTGCGGCAGTCATGTCATCCCTGCTTGGGAGGGATCCATAATAGAGGGAGGGATCCATAATAGAAGGAGGGATCCATTGGAGAGGGAGAGATCCATGACTGAGGGAAGTATCCTGCAGACTTTAGTTCCACTTTAAGAACTGACAGTTGTTATACACTTCCCTTGCCGTTTTGGAGAAAACAATATTCTAGTTTCATACATTATATGAATTGCTTATAGTGGTAATGTTTCTCCCAATATTTTTAAATTAGGTGGAAGTCATGCTAATATAGGTACACATTATGGACAGGTAGTTGGTATTTGACAGACTGAAGTATTGTAACTTATCCATAGATAATCTAAATGTAATGTAAATGTATCCATAGACATCATAGGCTTTGCCCAGCCAAGCTTCAATGAAGGAATAATTTTTATTGGTTTGCTGGGATTTCATTCTCTATAGTTTATGGTTTTCCTGTAATGAGACATTGTAACACAGTAACTAACTCAGGCTCTATTTTAAGGAAGCTCCTGCAATCATTTTGTTAATTTGTAACACTTTATTACTGTACCACAATTGCAGTAGTTACTTTTATATGGCGATGACAAAGCTGGTTTTGAACTTCAGATGAGTAATATACGTACTGCATGATTAAATGGCTTATCATTTTCCATATGAATGCTGTTATCTCCATGACACATGGAACAATTAATAATTCCATTTACTAATATGTGATTTTAAAGAGCTGACGTTGCATTGTTGCATTGCAAGTTTGAGCAGCCACTAAAAAAGTTGTGTTGTATGCATTAGTCAAGGAAAAACACTATATTTAAGTCATTGTAAAGTCTATTTTTTATTTTTATAAATAAATAAAAAACATGTAATACTTATCTCCTCTGTGTAGTTGGTTTTGCACAGGGCAGCCCGGATCCTCCTCTTCGCTGGTCCCTTTTTGCTGCTCCTGGCCCCTCCCTCCTATCGAGTGCCCCCACAGCAAGCACCCGAGCCGAGCTGCAGCTCCGTGTGTCCATTCAGACATGGAGCTGCCGTTCGGCCACGCCCCCTCTCTCCCCTGATTAGCTCACTGACTTTGATTGACAGCCACGGGAGCCAATGGCACCATGGCTGCATCTCAGCCAATCAGGAGGGAAAGTCCCCGGGGGGGGGGGGTCACAGGTAAGTATTAGGAGTTATGGGGCGGGGGGGGGGGCTGCTACACACAGAAGGCTTTTTATCCTGATGCACAGAATCAAGCCAATAGCAGTTTACTGTAAGTCGCCTCACATACTAGCACATTATCACAGACTTACCTGAAAGCGAAGCCCTCCAGCGGTGCACTTTAACCTCTGAAGGCGCTTCCATCTTTCCGAGTTCGTGGGCTTCAGCTATCTAGCCGAGCCGGCGATTACATCACTCCCGTGCGGGAGTCATTATTTACAGAACGGCTCTGAAGGAACAGCACAGGCATGTAGTTCTTTCAGAGCGCATGAGCTGATGACGTCACCGTCTGCATGTACAGCAAATATCTCCTAAACGGTGCACGTTGAAGCCTTATTATAGGATTACCTATAGTTAAAAATCATACATAGGAGTTTACTTCCACTTTAAACACACACCTGAACATGAATGATGGAGACCTTTCAGAGTACATTACTCCATCTGACTCTCCATGTTTTGGATAGAGGTTACACTGTCAACAAAAATTTGAGGCCTAGTATGTTTAGACTGTTTACATTGCCAAACAGTGCATATCTCCCAACTGTCCTTTCTTTGAAATCAAGTCCCTCAGTCCCTCCTTCCTCAGCTGTCTCCTCTTCTGGTCTAATGATTATGTTAAAAGATACACTATTTAGCTTACAAAGGTTTTGTACTTGTGAACATTGGGAGGAATTACCACCTTACAGCTAAACATATCAGTGGTGTCAGTGGGAAATTATCTGAGAGGTAGAAATTGCTCATTGTGGAAGGAGCCCCTAGCAACCTCTGGAGGAACCCTAGGGTTCCATGGAACCCTGGTTAGGAAACCCTGTTCGAAATGATTGCATTTGTTGTTTTGAAAAACCAATATAAAGGAAACATAGTGGGTTTAATTAATTTTTTTTCTGAGTTTTAATTATTTATGGTCTTAGTATTCGGGGGCATGGCAGAGGGGTGTCCTTTGTCAACATACTTTGTACTAAAAATTGAAAGTGACAGTGTGATCCTACAGATACTAAACCCAGTTAGTGTATTTTCTGAATCTCGGATCTACATGATTGCAGTATATTTGGCACACTGGGATGATTTACGAAAGAAGTAGAGGCTCTTTACGTAGCAAAGTGAAGGTTTACTGATAAGGTGAAGTTGTGTTAAGTTTAATCAACCAATTATGTCCTATCAAAATTCTGCGTATTTAATTGCCTCACGCATGACTGAGTATTCAATGTCTCACTTAGGCTCGGTTTCCACTAGTGCGGCTACGAAGTCGTGCTACTTCTAGCACGACTTTGTAGCGAAAGTAAACTGCGGCTTCAGTGAGACTTGTCCCTCATATAAAGAGGGAAGTCGCACTGAAGACGGCTCAAAAGTAGTGCACGATCTACTTTTGAAGTCGCCGCAACTGAAGCCGCGGCAGTGGAAACGGGCCCCGTTGAAAACAATGGGTTTTGACTTGCTGTGCGACTTGACATGTGTCAAGTCGCACCGCAAGTCGCACAAGTGGAAACCGAGCCTTAGGCCCCTTTCACACGGGCGCTCGGTATGTCCGTATATCACCCCATCCGTTTGCGGGTGATATACGGACATAATTAATGGCAATGGGATTTGCGTGCTTTCAGTTCTGTTCCGTTTTTTGGAACGGAACAGAACCCTATTTTTCTTCCATTTAAAAAACAGAAAGGATGCAAAATCGGATGTCAGCGGCGTCATCCGCTGACATCCGCAATCCCCATAGACATACATTATGTCCGTATATCATCCGCAAACGGATGGGATGATATGCGGACATACGGAGCGGATGACACAAGTGTCATCCGTGTCCGTGAAAAAATAGTGCCGGAGCGGATCGCAATACGGTCCGCTCCATGTTAAAGAAGCCTTACTAGCATTCACCTTGCAAAGTGAACATTTTTTGTGAACGGCCTTTACTCAACTGTGATTCATTAAGCTGTTTGCAACATAGTGTAAGTTAATAACACCTCTACAGATTTCTTCTGCATGGGTTGCCCTCAGCAAACTCATGGAAACTCAGATGGGTGTGATTTACATGAAGAATAGGACACTTAAGTTCTTTAGCAAAGGGCTCATTAACAATGCAGATTCTTTTTATAGTTGCTCAAGATTATTATATAGATGTTAGGATGATCAATTATTACTGTCTGTGTCACCATGAGAGATTTTTCTTTGCTGTTTGCCCCATTGTCACAGACAGGTTCTGACCTTGTTCCACTATATCCAAAATAAAAAAGACATTTTTAGGTTGATTTACACTGTAAATACCCATATCATTTACACAAACTGTTTCATTCTGCTTTGGAGTGGAACTAAAATCTAAAAAAAATGAATGTGGAAGAAGAAGTGGATAAGATGGCAGTGGCAAGCAGGAAGCACAGTGCCATCTGTGATGGAGAGGGGCAAACCAATGTACGTTTGCCAGCATGAGTAAGTATGCTATGCATACTTTCTTATAATTCAATAACAATTGAAATTTGTTAAAAGCCTGCTGAAGACTGCAAACCATCAGCACTTCCATTATAGACCAATTTCGGAAATCTGGAACTGAAGGCTTCAAGAAATACATACAAGGTTTGATTTAGCCCACTTTCACACTAGCTTTCCGATCAGGTCCTGTCAGTTTTTCAGGCGGACCAGATCGGATGCTCTATGCACCTCTATGGGGCAGCGGATGTCAGCGGTTACATGTCAGCTGACACCCGCTGCTCTCCAATCTGATGTGGTCCGTGAAATCCGGACAGATGGCAACCATATTTTCAATTTTCATCAGGCGGTCTGCTTTCATCCAATCTCCCATAAAGGAGAGCGGGGATCTGACAGCTCTGTTTCTGCAAAGTAAGCGGACACCGAGCTGTCATCTGCCTGCTCAGCGGGGATCAGCGGATCGATCCCCGCAGAGCAAAATGGAGTCCACCGGGCAGAAGGCCCATGTGAAATGACCCTTACTAAAATTGGAGAGTGCAAGATCTGGTTCAACTGTTCCTGGTAGCCAATCAGCTTCTAACTTCAACTTGTTCAATTAAGCTTTGATAAAAAAAAAAACTGGCAGCTGATTGGTTTCTATGCCGAGCTGCACCAGATTTTGCACTCCCCAGTTTCAGTAAATCAATACCATAGCTCCTGCAAAAACCAAACCTGACATATAAAGCATTAGTGCTGGTTCACACTATAGTGATGTTAGACATCGCATGTGATTCGCATCGCACTACTCTGTGATGGTTCACACTATGGCGATGTCAGACATCGCATGTGATCTGCACCGCACTGCTATGCAAATCACATGCGATGTCTGTGTGATGCGAATTCAGCCAAACATATTGTATGGCTGAATTTGCATCGCATTCGGACCAAACTCGTGCAGGACCCTTTTTTTGGTCCGCACCAGAATCGGTTTGCATGGGTGTTCACACATATACGATCCAATTCCTGTCTGAATTGACAGTTCACACTGCGATATGCAAACTAATCTGTCATTAACTTTGTATTGACACTCCCAGCAGTTTGCATATGGCAGTGTGAACTGCTTGCAAGTCGGGTGCGATGCGATTCGCAGAGTTCCTGCCTTGCACCAGTGTGAACCGGCACTTAGAGTGCTGCATTTTTTTTTTTTTAAAAGCTTGTCTTGGGCTGCATGTCTTACTTAATACTGTGATTATAATAAAGGCAGTCCCACCCACTGAACACACATTTTCAAAGGATTTTTTAAAGTGAACTAGAGTCTCATTATCTGCAGAACAGAAGCAGATAAGCATGGTCAATAAGGTTTTTAACCTCCTTAAAAGTCTTGCTGTGTATATATTTGGTTTTGAGGAGAATTATTTTTTTCTAACTTCAAATGCCACTAGGTAATATCCTCCGAAGTAATCTATACGCCATTTAATGGTTGTGTAATCATGAAATCATTTCTCTCTGTGTTTTGCTACTCCCTTGTAAAATCCTCTGTGAGTCCTTGAACCTCTCTTTTCCCCCCTCACTTCCCTTTGATTGGGACAAGCAGTGCACATTAGTTGAAGTCATGTACACTACAAATCCAAAAGTCCATAGTCCTCCATCTCAGGATCAAGCAAGAGAGGTTGGCCATGTTCCCACATATAGTGGGACCAAGAAGAACAAAGTACCACCTCGATTGTGGTTCCAAGAGGTACCATACCCGGTACCATATCCCACAATCCTTTGCATGCAGTCACTACTAGCCACTGATTGGTCAGAGAATCCCACCTACCCCGTTGTTATCCCACCCAATTAACTTTAGTACTACTTTAGTGGAAAAGCAAACCATACTGTACCGAACCGTTCCAACACCGTACCATGCGGTACCAGCAGTGAAAAAGCAAACCGGGCCAAGCAGGGCCGAGTAGAGCCGAGCCGGTACTTGCAGTGGAAAAGTGCCACAAATGTATCCACCTTCTAACAGGAAGTAACAGTGATATAAATGGGGAATTTGGAGGAGGCTGAGAGCAATAGAAGGTACTTTTCTGAGTTGAGAATACATACTTGAATAGAACAGAGTTCAGTATCACTCTAACAAAGGCACCTTCGTTCATTTTTCTGCGATATGAAAACCTGTATTTGAAAACCTATTAAAACAAGACCTTTCTTTTTGTCGCACAGGATTCCATCTTTACCACAGGCTGCCTACCATAGTCCCGGAGAGCTGTCTCCTTATCTTGGTCGGATTACTTCTTGGTGGAATAATATTTGCAGTAAATGAAAAGTCTCCTCCAGCCATGAAGACAGATGTCTTTTTCTTGTATCTTCTCCCTCCAATTGTGCTTGACGCAGGGTACTTTCTCCCTATGCGCCCCTTCTTTGACAATGTGGGCACAATATTCTGGTACGCAGTGGTAGGCACACTTTGGAATGCCATTGGAATTGGGATATCCCTTTTTGGAATATGTCAAATAGAAGCCTTCGGGCTATTAAACATTTCATTGCTACAGTGCTTGCTATTTGGTAGCTTGATCTCGGCTGTAGATCCAGTCGCAGTTTTGGCTGTGTTTGAAAATATCCACGTCAATGAACAACTCTACATTTTAGTATTTGGGGAGTCCTTGTTGAATGATGCTATCACTGTGGTAAGTTAATTGATTTTGGATATCACTTTTTAGTTGTAGAACAGTATAAAATTATGTTCACCTTTTTAACTTTTCAGTAAGAAATGAAGTCAGAGAGGGGCACACAGAAAACGTCTGTGGTCAAGGGTAAAGCCTCGTACACACCACTATTTTTTATTCAACCCAGCTCAGGTCAGAGCTGCTGTACTAATAATCTAATGTTAGTACAGCGGTCTCTCTCTACTATTGTGTTCTGACAGGAGGACCCCAGAACACCCTCCTTCCCCTCCAACCAGAACACTCCAGTCAGTGCTCCCAGCCATTGGCTGAGAGTGTTGATCGGGAGCCTTCGTCTGGCTTCTTTTGGACTGGTTGCCATACACATGGGCTGTTTGTCGGTGCTCGCCGTCATTCGGGCCAAGTGTACTACTAGGCATAATAGGACGCAACGTCTTGTTTTAGGTAGGACCTTCACTTTTAAAAGTTTAAAGCTAAGTACAACAATCAGTGACAACATGACTAATATATGATTGTGATAACATTGTGTGTTGAAAAAACAGTCAAGGAGTCTAACAACTCATGCTCATGGGTGCGGTATATACACAACAAATGTAAAGTATTAGAGAAATGCAAGATAAATAGAAACCAATGAGATGTCAACTGTGCATGGTAGCCAATCAGCTTCCAGTTTTTTTTTTGTCAGTTTAATTGAACAAGCTGCAGTTAGAAGCTGATTGGCTACCATGCACAGCTGCTCAAGATTTTGCACTCTCCAGTTTTTGTAAATAAACCATAAAATCTCCAGTTCTGCCGGATGGATTCAATCAGAATACAGGACACCGATCAGGACGAGCTCCTCTTAAAGTGGTTGTAAAGGCAGAAGGTTTTTTATCTTAATGCATTATATGCATTAAGATAAAAAGCCTTATGTGTGCATCAGCCCCCCTTAGCCCCCCTAATACTTACCTAAACCCATCTAGATCCAGCAATGTTGCCAGAGTGTCTCGGCTGCCTGGGACTCCCCTCCTTATTGGCTCCTGCTTATGTCAATCAAAGTCAGTCAGCCAATGAGAAGAGAAAGGAAGTGGGGCCGGGCTGAGGCTTTGTGCTTGAATGGACACATGGAGCTGTGGCTCGGCTCGGGTGCCCCCATAGCAAGCTGCATGCTGTGGGGGCACTCAACAGGAGGTAGGGGCCAGGAGCAGCGAAGAGGGACCCGAGAAGAGGAGGGTCTGGGCTGCTCTGTGCAAAACCACTGCACAGAGCAGGAAAAAAACAATATTTTAGTATCACTTTATTGATCAGTGGTTCACATAGACTCTTAGCCTCAAGCACGGAGATGCCCTTTGGATCCCTTCCTGTCTGTAGCTCGATAACTGTCTCAGCAGACCGGATGTCGATGGATGCAGTAAAGGCCACAAAGTCCCCAAGCTGGGCAATGATGGTTGTAGAATAGATGACTCTTTCTTTAGATGTTTCTGCAATAATAGCACTTCTTCAAAAAAGAAACACAGCACACTAAGGCTTCCCTCTCCAGCCTGCACCTCACTTTCATGTCTTCTCCTGTGTCCCTCTCTTCCCACTGCAACCTTGCTTCTTTCTTGGGATCCTCAGCTTCCTCTTGTTCTGCACCATGCAGCAGAAATATTTGGGACCATCTGAAATTAATGTAGCCACCCTCCAACATAAAGTTGGGTCACAACAGCAAAAAAAGGGAATTTTGAGGAGGCTGAGGGTAATAGAAAGTATTTTTTTTTAATTAAAGCTATTTTGGCTATATTTTTCCTGTAGGTCACAGGAGTGCAGTTCAATCTGCATTCCTGTGGCCCATTTTCAGATGACTGTGGGCTAAAGCTGAAATCACTCAGCTGGCCCAAGCTTGGGAAAGATCCAGACTTTATAGTCAGGATCCACCCAGAAGCCTAGACTGGCAGCTGGATCAGTTGTTCCCGTTTCCTCCACCCTGGCGCTCCAGTGAGCGCTGGAGGGGCAGAGCAGAGAGCTTTTGACTGACAGTCACCAGCTTTCTGCTCAGTGAAAACTGGGAACTGAGCAATCAGCCATCTTAGAAGCTCAGTCTTATAAGAGGCGGGGGAAATATGTAGCGTCAGATTAATGCTGTATCCACTTAGGTTTTTTTTTTGTTCTAAAACCAAAACTTCTCTTATAATACATATGTGAATCAATTTTTTATTTTTTTTTTTAAACTAGAGTTTAGACTGGCTTAAATATGTTTTTCTGTGATACTTCCACTAGTTAACATACTGTACATATTCAGGTATTATATAGAGCTAAATGGTGACCATCTACAGAATGTGTCCTTAGTACTTGAATCAGGGATTTATCCTTCTGGCTGCAACATACTAGTGGTGTCATTAAGATATTATTAGGGTATTACATATCCTGAACAAGGTGACCCACTGGTAGTACATTTTGAAGTACTAAAAAAATAACATGTAGACATAAGATGTATGATAAAATAAAGGATCTACTAACAGCAACACTGTGGAAAAAATTGCCTAGATACAATGTTTTGAAGCACAATACCAAACTTTTAGTGCTTTACATCTTTAAAGGAATGCTTATTACTCTTTTATTACTGATCACAGAGACTGAATCCGGTTGTGAAAATGTATTTATTAATTTAAATCATCAGCTACTGTACTTGCGTTTTTCCTATTTTTTAAGTAATGAATCTTGTCGCTATATAATTATACGAGAACTGTAATTTCTTCTCATTTTCTGGCCTGAGCAGTCTGTTTATCTTGTGCATAATATATCGCAGAAAGGGGACATTACAGAATAAAATGAGATTTCTTTTGATTTTTGACTTGCTAAAATATCATATCTATATATAAATATACAGGGAAGAGCTACTGAACATTAACATAACAGTTTATCTTGCTTTTCCTAAATAAGTGTATGTCATAGATAAAACTATGTACGTTTTTATCCATGTATACACCATTTATTTCAAAATAACCTCTTTTTGTTTCAGTAAGCTTGATCATGTATGGATCTGATCCCTGGGTTTCAAATATCAGTTAGTCAACGCCAAAGTAACCTCTTTAATTCACCTGTATACATACTGATATTTTAGGATGGAGCGTTGTGCATGACTACATATAACATTTATTTTTGTACTATATCCCAAGGTGTACAATGAAAACTCATTTATACGTGACCACTGCTCTTTGTGCCAATAATAAAGCTGTTGATTATACATGATCGTTTGGTTAAATATTACCATTACTTTGCATGTCAGATCTCCCGTATAGTATTTGTCTAGTAAAAGATTTGTGCCAAGAATACTAAAGTACTACCAATTGTCAATATGTACACATCTAGCCAAAGGAAGTGAAACATAGAATCGGTTGAGGAAGATCTAGGAAATTCTGAATTTCCTAAACTCCTAATTTTACCTGTTATTATCCTATTATTTATATCTGTTCTGTTGCTTTTTGGGGCAAAAAAAAAAAAACTAAAACAGAACGTGGTTGGTTACCGGGGCAGTAGAAATGTGAAAAAAGTTCCAACCTTAACTGTTGAGCCAAATAAAAGCAAGGCCACGTGCGTCCATGGGGTGCTACTGATCCGACTTGGACCCCGACTTGTCAGCCTGACAAGTTGCGGTCCGTCGCGTCCCATAGTGTAGTACAGGAACGGTTCTAATAGGAGCGACACAAGACGCTCCGACTTAGAAAAAGGTTCCTGTACTACTTCGGGGCGACCTGGAGCGACTTGCATAGACATTCATTTTATGAAGTCCGTGCAAGTTGCGCCGAAGTCGCGCTGCACGCGACTTCACAGGTCGCCCCGAAGTCGGATCCGACATAGTGTCAACGGGGTCTAGAGTCACAAATTGTATTATGAGACCAATTTACTAAAGAAGGTAAAAATCTTCAATTATCATGTTAAAAGCAAATTTCTGATCACTTTGAATATCAAATCATGTGCAGATGCTTTTTACATGATTGGATAATTGAAGTGAATATTCAAACAATGTTTTGAGTGATGAGTGTCAACTCTTTTAATAAATATGCCCAACTGTATTTGGGGGATAAATGCCTTTTTAAGTCCCTTTTTAAGTCCCTTTTTAATGAAAAAAAAGCCAAGTAGATATGTTTTTGCCTCTTTAAAACAGTAATCCTGGGAATTCAATATAGTTTCCTTTAGAACTACCTGCAGCTAATTCAGGTAAGCATTTGCGCCACTTTTGGAAACATTACTGATGTGTGCAAGAAATTCTGGTTCTGTAGTTATAACTACCTGCATTTTTAGAGCCTGTGGCTATAGAATTACCACCAGGTTGCAGAATAGGAAACATCAATAGATAAAAAAATGAAAGAAAAACAAACCCTGTAAGACAAAGTCATAATAAGCTAGTATGCATCGCATACTGGCACATTATGATATATTTACCTTGAAACGAAGCCCCCGCAGTGCTGCCCACTCACCGGTGACACGGCCGACATGTTCGGCTGTCCTGCTTCCTGGTTCGTGTCCTCCGGCCATCTGATTGGCCGGAGAAGTGATGACATCACTCCCAACATGCACGCAAGAGCCGCCGTTCACGGCACAGGGCTCTGAAGGAACAGCACGGGCTGCCGTTACTTTAGAGTGCATGGACTGATGACGTCATCGGCTGGATGAAATGTAAATATGTCCTAAACAGTGCAAGTTTAAGAGATATTTACAGTACCTATAGGTAAGTCTTATTAAAGGCTTACCTATAGGTAAAAGTTATAAGAGTGGATTTACAACCACTTTTAAGACCATATCTGAGCTGGTGTACTGAGGTATGTGGTTCTGTAGGCAGCCCCTACAGAAGGTACTGTATAACAGTGCAACCATTTTACCATGCAGGATGGTGTGGACATGTCCTTACCACTTGCTTACTGAGCACTTATACCCCCATTCCTGACCTGGCCAATTTTCAGCTTTCAGCGCTCTCACATTTGAAGTGACAATTGTGTGGTCATGCAGCACTGTACCTAAATTTAATTTTTATAATTGTTTTCACACAAATAGAGCTTTCTTTTGGTGGTATTTAATCACCACTGGGTTTTTTTATATTTTGCTAAAAAAACTTTTGAAAAAAAAAAAAAGAAAACATTTTTCATATTTTGTTATTTAATTTTGCAAACAGGTAATTTTTCTCCTTCACTGATGGGTACTGATGAAGAGGGAATGATAGGCTGCACCGATAGGCACTGATGAGGCAGCACTGATGGACACTGAAAGGTGACACTGATGGGCACTGATAAGTGGCACTGATGGGTAGTGATGAAACAGCACTAGTGTGCACTGATCAGGAGGCACTGATGAGGCTGCACTGATGGGTGGCACTGATGGGCACTAATTGTTGGCAATGATGGGCAGGTATAGGTAGCACAGAGAGGTGACACTGATGGGCACTGATAAGCGGCACTGATGGCACTGATAGGTGGCACTGGTGGACACTGATCAGGAGGCACCAATGATGTGACACTAATGAGCACTGGTTGGCAGCACTGATGGGCACAGATAGGTGGCACTAGTGGGCACTGATTAGCAGTACTGATGGGTACTAATAGATTGCACTGGTGGGCACTGATTAGCAGCACTGGTGGGCACTTAGGGGGACTGACATCCCTCTAACAGAAGCCGATTAGTGGCTTTCTTCTTTTCTTCACGCTGACAGCAAGAAGGAAAAAGAAAGCCTGTAACTGTCTTCTGTTTACTTCTGGGATCAGCTGTCATT
The DNA here is from genome assembly GCF_965119305.1 of Pelophylax lessonae. Classification (NCBI taxonomy): domain Eukaryota; kingdom Metazoa; phylum Chordata; class Amphibia; order Anura; family Ranidae; genus Pelophylax; species Pelophylax lessonae. Next base: position 445,879,244 of record NC_138769.1, read on the forward strand.
GGCTGACAGCTGATCACGTAGTAACGGGCCCGCTGTGATTGTCTCTTTACCCTGCTCTGTGATCAGCCGAGTTCCAAGGGGGCACGCGGGCGGCGCGAGAATGGGAGGATGTCCATGTACGCCTTCGTGGCATTTCAAGCTCGCGCTGTAGCCGTCTTTTGGCTATAGTGCGGGTGTCAAGTGGTTAACCTTGAAATGCATGCAGTTAGCACATTCTGTCTGTTGAGCACTTCAACTTTTTTTGTAGTTATTAGGTCTTTGAACCATTCTTTCCCAGTCCCATTTGTCAAGAATCTGGTGATGTGAAAACCCGTGCTAGTAGTGCAGCAGAGCTATTCTCCTACAGAGCTATTCCCATTGCAGGCTTCTTGATGTCTCTTGACCTCTGTAAGACTCATGTAAAAACAAAACAAAAGTGCTAATAGGATTCTTGCAGTCACTAATACAAATTAAACACATCTTGGGACTTTGAATTTCATTAGTGATACAAAAAGCAGGGTGAGAGGTAGTTAGAGGCAGTTACACCATAAAGGGCTGGTTGTATTAGATTACATAGAACTCAAATCACCAGGTTGAGGAATCTTTAGGTGCAGCCCTTTGTAAAAAATCAAGCTTTATAACTTCCTCTTCAGCAGGCTTCGGCGGGGGGATATGTGCTGTGTGCGGAGTGCATTCCCATGTGATTCTGGTGTGATCTGGCATTGAGGCTTCATTTTTTTTACAGGGGGCTGCTCTTGTAAGTTGTTCAGCCTGGCGGGAGAGTCCTTGTAAACCCTTAAATATACCCAATGAAGGGAACTATTCTCAGGTTATACACAGAGGTGAAACAAATCCTCCTACATAATGTGTACCTGTTTATTGCTGTCTCTCTTTTCTACACCCATTTAACGTGCTGAATTTATAAACTTGCCTGAGAGTTCTGAAAAAAAGGGACAGAGAGTTGAAATTACACTCTGCAGAGCTCAGTGAGGAGAACTCTGAGAGCTGATTGGAGGTAAGAGACACACCCCTCTTGAAACAGCTCACATGGACACAGCTGAGGCTGTCCATTTGCTGAAAGTCCCTCCCCTGTCACATTTTTTTTTGTGGTGTCAGGAAAACTTGTCAGAAGTGCGGATAGCAGAGGAACGAGGCAGCAGACAGAGATGACACTTAGTGCTCCTAATTGAAACAAGTACACACTATAGAAGGATCTGTTTTGTTTATATTTAATGTCTAAAGTTTACAACCACTTTAGGTAAACTGAGCAAACTTGTTAACTCCAGCATAGCTGAATAGCGTTAGCAACTCACTGATTACTTTCACTTTATGTGCACGTCATTGGAAGGGTTATGTGCTGTTTTTCACCTACCATTGTATTTAGTATATAAAACAAATAACCTTTTTTATTTTATTTAAGAAAACATTTGTATAACCTTTTACCTTTCCTCCACTGTGAAGTTTTCATCCCAATTCTAACAAGCAACAGCACATCACAGCAGCACAGCTTAATCCTTTCTGGCTTCCCACTGTGTAGACTTCCTCACTAAGCTGTGATCCTCAGCTCATTTCCTTTGCTGTGGTGTGCTGGACCCTTGTGACAAATCCTGAAGCCCTAAAAAAAACCATGCAATAATGTTTAATGTATCATACGACTTTTATAAATTAACATATATTACTTGCTTCTATCTAAACTGAATGACATTTTGCTTTTTAGGCTTTATTTGAATAATATCTGTTGCATGCATATTAACCCCTTTAACCGCTTGCCAACCAGCCGCCATGGTTTTAGTGCGGCAGGTCGGCTCTGTCCCGCAAAATGACGTACCTGTATGTCGCTTCCCAGGACCACTAGCAGGGGGCGCGTACACACCGCCCCGAGGCGCGCACCTGAACCTATTGCCCACAGGGGGAGTCAATCAGCAGGTCCGGCGGCCGTGATTCCTGCCGGGCACCCGTGATCGCTCCCCATGGAGACAGAATGGCAGTCTGCCGTTGTAAACACGGCAGACCAATATTCTGTCACTTATGAACACAGGGATCCTGTTTTCCTCTTATTTAGGAACACAGGTCTCTGTATTCATGCAGCAAGTCAATCCCCCCCACAGTTAGAAAGCACCCCCCAGGGACACATTTAACCCTTTGATCGCCCCGGGTGTTAACCCCTTCCCTGCAAGTGTCATTAGTACAGTAACAGTGCCTATTTTTAGCACTGATTAATGTAGTAATGTCACTGGTCCCCCAAAAGTGTAAAAAATGTCAGTTAGGGGTCCGATCTGTCTGCCGCAATGTTACAGTGCCGCTAAAAATCGCTTATCGCCACCATTACTAGTAAAAAAATAAAATAAATAAAAATGACATAAATCTATCCCCTAGTTTTTAGACGCGATCTATAGCAGAATTCATATTGGATTAAATTTTTTATTATTTTTTTTTCTTATTGGGAATGTTATATATCAGAAAGTAAAAAAATATTGTTTTTTTTTTTTTTCAAAATTTTAGCTCTTTTTTTGTTTATTGCGCAAAAAATTGATGTAAAACTGAACTCCATGCCCAAGAAGGTTAAGGCAGTTCTGGAAAAAAATGGTGGCCACACAAAATATTGACACTTTTGGCCCAAATTGGACATGTTCACTTAGGGGTGTACTCACTTTTGTTGCCAGCAGTTTGGACATTAATGGCTTTGTGTTGAGTTGTTTTGAGGGGATAGCAAATTTACACTGTTATACAAGCTGTACACTCACTACTTTACATTGCAGAAAAGTGTAATTTCTTCAGTGTTGTCACATGAAAAGATATAAAAAAATATTTACAAAAATGTGAGGGGTGTACTCTTTTTTGAGATACTGTGTGTGTGTGTGTGTATATATATATATACCACCCACTTTATTAGGTACACCGTGCTAGTACCGGGTTGGACCCCCTTTTGCCTTCAGAATGATGTTGGAAACATTCCTCACGGATTACCCATGGTCCATATTGACATGATAGCATCACGCAATTGCTGTAGCTTTGTTGGCTGCACATCCATGATAAGAATCTCCTGTTCCACCATATTCCAAAGGTGCTCTTTTGGATTGAGATCTGGTGGCTATGGAGGCCATTGGTGTACCTAATAAAGTAAACAAATATACAGTGCTGCGCCAGAAAAAATGCAACATGAAATTAGAAAAATAAAAGTAATGTATACAAGTGTTTCCAGTGTCCAAAAAATGTGACAAATAATAAGAGTGACTCGTGAGAACAAATCTTCACATCTGTGATCACCACTAAAAATCTGTGGTGTGCTCCACTTCACCGCCACCAGAAATCAAAGCCTCTCACCTTACACACTGAACCAAGAATCAACCCGGGTCAGAAACAGCTTTACCCCGCAAGGGTCACAAGATGGTGTAGAGGATCTTCATTAGGACATCTATTAGAGCTGCACGATTCTGGCCAAAATGAGAATCACGATTTTTTTGCTTGGAATAAAGATCACGATTCTCTCATGATTCTCTGTGTAACATCTTTTACATTATAAAAAAAAAATTGGGATAACTTAACGGTTTTGTTTTATTTTTTTTATTTTTTTATTCATTAAAGTGTATTAAGTGCGTTTGAAAGACTGCTGCGCAAATACAGTGTGACATAAAAATTTACAACAATCACCATTTTATTCTGCAGGGTCTCTGCTAAAAAAAATATATATAAATGTTTGGGGGTTCTAACTACTTTTCTAGGAAAAATAAACTGATTTAACTTGCAAGCAACAAGTGTAGGAAAAAGGTTTAGTCTTTAAGAGGTTAAACTTCCTTCCTCCGGCAGAGGGAAAGAAAAGATACAATATAATCATTTGTGTTTACAGTTCAGTGGGAGACTAATGCTGATAGGCTTTTGCGGGAGGCTTTTTTTTTTTGACAGCTGCTCCCTCACAGCTATGTAAAGAATCGAGCAAGTGTCCTGTTAAGATCGTCAGGGGGAGTGAATCGCGATCTCGATTCTGTTACGATTAATTCTGCAGCTCTAACACCTATAGAAATTCCCAAAGTAGGTTCCACTCTCACTAGAAGCAGATACTGGGCATAGAAAGGGAAAAGCACAACAGATCTAATGCTTTCCGTATAGATGAATCAGCAAGGTATTTATTAAAATAAAGTACTCACAAAACAAGCACTAGACCAGTGCATATAAGATACAAGCTCCGCACAGCTGAGAGGATGTAGCGTTTGGCAGGATAGGCTTCGCTCCTATACGCGTTACGTCGTCTCCTATTGGGCGCTGACTTCCACAGTAGAGGTACCTAATAAAGTGGCCAGTGAGTGTGTATCCATTGGCCCCTTTTACACATGGAGTCCGTCAGGCGGACTCCGTTTTTCTCAGCAGGGGATCGATCCACCCATCCCCCGCTGAGCAGGCGGATGACAGCTGTTCTTCCGTGATGTATGCGGAGACAGAGCTGTCAGGTTCCCATTCTTCTCTATGGGGGAATCGGATGGGAACGGACCGTCTGTCTGTTCTCATCCAATCCGCCAGACGGATGGAAAATAGGGTTTCCATCCAACCGGTTTTGACGGATCGGATCGGATGTCAGCGGACATGTCTCCGCTGACATCCGATGCCCTATAGAGATGCATGGGGCGTCCATTCAGATCCGCCAAAAAAAACTGACAGGCAGATCTGAACGGACTCCGTGTGTGAAAAGGGCCTTACTCTATGAATTTATACCATGTTGTGTGTTAACCAGATCTTTTATAGTCAAACTCCAGATTAGGATAAAGTGAACACTGTATTCTGCCAGCTTCAGGCTATGATAAGATTAACACATAATAGTAGTGGAAGAGCCAATACTAAACATTACCCCTGTTCATTGATATGCAATCAGTATGCTTAGGTTTCCATATCACTGGACCGAGCTGCCTGTAACCAGTCCTACCTGTTTCACACTGAAACTCTTAGCTTGAGAGAAGTTTCATTTGGCTCTCTTCGGCATTTCCTCCTTAGGTTAATTATTTGGTTCCATAATTAGATAACTGTAAAGGATCAGAGCTGTAGTTTAATCAGTGTTCTTATTGCTGCTTGTAGTTTTTAATATTGAACAGATGGGCCCTCGGTTACTTATTAGTCTCCATTGAGATATTCTTTGCAGAATGACAACTCAAATCACCATCCAATTTGCATTCTTTGCAGTTGTAATAAGTATATTCTCACACGCTACAGGCATGTGACTTACCTCCAGTTGACCTTAAACATTGTTATAGGCATATGCAGATATATGCAGTGCCCACGGAGATATTTTTTCAGTTTAAACTGCTTAAACAGGCCAACAGCTTGGGATGATATATTATATTCTTGAACTTGAAGGGTTATGAACTAAACTTTCTTCCTTTGTACAATAGATCCTTTTTTTTTTTTTTATTATCCACACACATAATACATCCCGCTGGATTGTCCTCCTCTTCCTCAAGAATCAGTGGTGTAGCCGCAGTCCACCTATAGTGATGCTATAAATGTGAATATTTCCCTTGCTCCCAAAGAAGGATGAATGCTTGATAGAGTTGAACTTTCATACACACAAGCGCACACTGTAGGTCTAGATCAGTGATGGCGAACCTTAGCACCCCAGATGCTTTGGAACTACATTTCCCACTCTGTACTGTAGTTGAGCATAATGGGAAACATACAGTGCCTTGCGAAAGTATTCGGCCCCCTTTAACTTTTAGACCTTTTGCCACATTTCAGGCTTCAAACATAAAGATATAAAACTGTAATTTTTTTTTGAAGAATCAACAAGTGGGACACAATCATGAAGTGGAAAGAAATTTATTGGATATTTCAAACTTTTTTAACAAATAAAAAACTGAAAACTTGGGCGTGCAAAATTTTCAGCCCCTTTACTTTCAGCGCAGCAAACTCTCTCTAGAGAAGTTCAAAGTTCAAAGTTCAGTGAGGATCTCTGAATGATCCAATGTTGATCTAAATGACTAATGATGATAAATAGAATCCACTTGTGTGTAATCAAGTCTCCGTATAAATGCACCTGCACTGTGATAGTCTCAGAGGTCTGTTTAAAGCACAGAGAGCATCATGAAGAACAAGAAACACACCAGGCAGGTCCGAGATACTGTTGGAGAAGTTTAAAGCCGGATTTGGATACAAAAAGATTTCCCAAGCTTTAAACATCCTAAGTAGCACTGTGCAAGTGATAATATTGAAATGGAAGGAGTATCAGACCACTGCAAATCTACGAAGACCTGGCCGTCCCTCTAAACTTTCAGCTCATACAAGGAGAAGACTGATCAGAGATGCAGCCAAGAGGCCCATGATCACTCTGGATGAACTGCAGAGATCTACAGCTGAGGTGGGAGACTGTGTCCATAAGACAACAATCAGTCGTATACTGCACAAATCTGGCCTTTATGGAAGAGTGGCAAGAAGAAAGCCATTTCTTAAAGATATCCATAAAAAGTGTTGTTTAAAGTTTGCCACAAGCCACCTGGAAGACACACCAAACATGTGGAAGAAGGTGCTCTGGTCAGATGAAACCAAAATCGAACTTTTTGGCAACAATGCAAAACGTTATGTTTGGTGTAAAAGCAACACAGCTCATCACCCTGAACACACCATCCCCACTGTCAAACATGGTGGTGGCAGCATCATGGTTTGGGCCTGCTTTTCTTCAGCAGGGACAGGGAAGATGGTTAAAATTGATGTGAAGATGGATGGAGCCAAATACAGGACCATTCTGGAAGAAAACCTGATGGAGTCTGCAAAAGACCTGAGACTGGGACGGAGATTTGTCTTCCAAAAGACAATGATCCAAAACATAAAGCAAAATCGAAAATGGAATGTTTCACAAATAAACATATCCAGGTGTTAGAATGGCCAAGTCAAAGTCCAGACCTGAATCCAATCGAGAATCTGTGGAAAGAACTGAAAACTGCTGTTCACCAACACTCTCCATCCAACCTCACTGAGCTTGAGCTGTTTTGCAAGGAGGAATGCAAGGAGAAGTGGGCACAAATTTCAGTCTCTCGATGTGATAGAGACATACCCCAAGCGACTTCCAGCTGTATCGCAGCAAAAGGTGGCGCTACAAAGTATTTACTTAACCACTTGCCGACTGCCTAACGCCGATCTACGTCGGCAGTCAGCCCCTCACAGGCAAACTGACGTAGGACTACGTCGCTTGCTTGTGAGGGTCTAGGGAGCGAGCGCGCGCCCCCGGAGGCGCGCTCCCGCTCCCGCGTGGTCACGGACCCCCCGCGCGTGTGACCGGCGGACCCGATGTCCGCCGGCCACTCTGCGATCGGCGGGGGAGAGGGAGAAAGTCAGGCGGCTTGTGTAAACAAGCTGCCTGTCATTCTCCCCTGTGTATGCAGGATGATCATACGGTTCTACTATGTAGAACCATTGATCACTCTCCATACATCTGAAGCCACAGCCAATCACAGTAGAAAGCACGTCCCTAGGGACACACACAGCCCCTCCCTTTCAAATAAAGTTAACCCCTTCACTACCAGTGTATTTTTACAGTAACAGTGCATATGTATAGCACTGATTACTGTAGAAATGTCACTGGTAACCCCAAAAGTGTCAAAAATGTCAGTCAAGGGTCCGATCTGTCCGCCGCAATGTACCGCAAAAAAAATCGCAGATCACCGCCATTACGCGTTAAAAAAAAACAACAAAAATGACAAAAATCTTTCCCTTTGTTAGTAAACGCGATAACTTTTGCGCAAACCAATCAAAATACGCTTTTTGCAATTTTGTGTCCCACTTGTTGTTGATTCTTCACAAAAAATTACAGTTTTATATCTTTATGTTTGAAACCTGAAATGTGGCAAAAGGTCGAAAAGTTCAAGGGGTCTGAATACTTTCGCAAGGCACTGTAGTTACAAAACATCTGGGGTGCCAAGGTTCGCCATCACTGGTCTAGGTCAAGTAGAAGACAATTAAAGCTAAACCTCGGACAAAACTTGTTTCCTTATTTTGGATAGACTGGGTAAAAGTTAGTCTCTCTGTGTGTTGTTCAATCCTGTCTGTGCACCCATTCCTGATCAGGTGAGAGGGCTCAGAGGCATATGGAACCTCTGTAAAGTGTTTACTTCTAGCTGTGCATTCTCAGTGACCCCCATTGCCTTCTGGTCATTTCTGGACCAGGTGTCACATGGATATTGCCCCCATCTGAGTCAGACAGCAATATTAATATGACATTTCTAACACTTCACCTTTTAATTAAAAATGTAAAAAAGTGTTTTACTAACGAACAGAGTGTTTGTGTATAATCACACACCATTCGGACGGTGTCTTCTTGACAGTCAAACCAGGTCTCTAGACTTGCAAGGCAGTAGTGTTAACCAGTTAGCCACCATTAAACTATATTTGGGCCTTAGAAATTTGTATTTATTAGCTGCAAATCTTAGCAAGGTGCATCTCCCTGGGCGGAGATCTGAGAATAGTGGTTGGCTCATTAAAATTTTCCAACCTAGCCAAAACTACTAGTGCGCCAGGAAAAGCATTAGCATGCTAAGCAGTATTTTTTACATCGGAGCCAGGGAAATGTGTAGCTATTGGATGACAGGCAGTTACTGTCTATTAGTGCCATTAGGTTTAGTTTTTAATGTGATAAAAAAAATTTGTGCATGGATATTATAGGATTAGAAACAATTAATAATGAATTTATTATTGGGAAATATGCTGCGCATAAATAGATAAATGTTCATTAAAAACATATAATGTAATATAATATAAGATAGATAAAAACTGAATTAGCTGCCAACACTTGACCCTGAATTAGAAAAACAGATCACGAAACGATAAAACAATAGTAGTTATAGCGCTTAGAACATGATGTTAAGATGAACAGCACAGTCCATTAATCATTAAGAAGTCCACACATATAAAACAAAGATGTTAAATTTCTTCCGAAAAGTAAAATGTGTTATCCCAAAGACACTCCAAACTCCAATATCCCAGTTCAAAGATTCCACCACCAAGGGATAAGATTGGCCTCTTACCACAACACAATATCCCCATGACAAGGATCATATTCAGCATATATGAGATCCGGATCCGCTGACAGGTCCTGCACCAGCTCCCACACAGATCGTACCCACTCCTCTCAAAGTTAGTAAGTATGGAAAGGAAGGGAAACAACTACCATAGCGTAATACTGTTGAGAAACTTTATTCATATAAAACTGCAGAGTGGCAACTCACATTTGTGTTGTAATCGTAAGCGTGTATCACGGAGTGTCCCGGGACTCGATATCCTGCCGAGAAAATGGCCGCCGCGCCCCCTCGGTGGTCACAGCGTGACGGACCCCCTGACGACGTCAGTTACTGACGAAATGCGTAGGAGGAGCCTACGGCACCTCACGCTGTGACCAACGAGGGGACGCGGCAGCCATTTTCTCGGCAGGATATTGAGTCCCGGGACACTCCGTGATACACGCTTACGATTAAAACACAAATGTGAGTTGCCACTCTGCAGTTTTATATGAATAAAGTTTCTCAACAGTATTACGCTATGGTAGTTGTTTCCCTTCCTTTCCATACTTACTAACTTTGAGAGGAGTGGGTACGATCTGTGTGGGAGCTGGTGCATGACCTGTCAGCGGATCCGGATCTCATATATGCTGAATATGATCCTTGTCATGGGGATCATTGTGTTGTGGTAAGAGGCCAATCTTATCCCTTGGTGGTGGAATCTTTGCACTGGGATGTTGGAGTTTGGAGTGTCTTTGGGATCACACATTTTACTTTTCGGAAGAAATTTAACATCTTTGTTTTATATGTGTAGACTTCTTAATGATTAATGGACTGTGCTGTTCATCTTAACATCATGTATAAATTGCTTACACACAACCCGGAACCAACACTTGTTTGCAAGCAACCAAGCACTTAGAGAGGATAACTACCTCTAATACGGTGTGATAACAAATGCTGCTACTTAATAAAATACCATGAATAGGAGAATATGTGTAAATACAAACGATATGTAAATACAAATGCACGCCCCGACGCTTTTCGTACTTCCGACTTCATGGCCCCGTGAGGAAGTCGGAAGTACGAAACGCGTCGGGGCGTGGCCAGGCGGCGTAACCAAGTCGAAGTGTACGAGGAGTGTGAGCACCCGGAAGGCGCGATCCGCGGCGTGGAGTCAGGTTACGGGTCCCGATGGGTACACACCTCCGGTTATGCGATTATCCAACTGATGTCATGTGAGTGTGATATTTTGTGTATTTTGGAATAAAGCCAGTATTATACGTTATCACACTAGTGGAGCTCTATTCCTTCCTTCCCTTGCATGTCTCTTGTATTTGATTGAGCCCATTTTCGGTCCTATCCCGGAACCCAAGTGGATGCAGCAGAGCCTTTCATTGGTCTGATTGGTCCCAATCCGGAGTCCCGAGTGGAAGTGGTTGTATTGTGGCTTGTTTGCTCAGTGGTGAGAATCACTGGGCCAGTGAAGTCGGTGAGTGTGCATTACCTTCCCCCCTTCAGAGCACAGTGGTGGTGGTCAAGGTGATCCTTTACTTCTGCACCGATTAGGATTTCTCAAGGGATACATCAGTGTGGATTATCGTTATTTGTCATACGTTTTTCTATGCTGCTTTGGTGGACTGATCCATGTTGGGACTATTATTTATATATTTATAATTTTATACAGTCTTTACTGGGTTTTATCAAGTTTTCAGTGATTGTGATTGGGGAGTGAGCTTATCATTCTTGTTTGCGCTACTAGAATTTTTTGTATTTACATATCGTTTGTATTTACACATATTCTCCTATTCATCTTAACATCATGTTCTAAGCGCAACACCTACTATTGTTTTAATTAATAATGAATGGATTTAATCTCTTAATCAGGTAACAAAATATTTTGTTTTGCTCTAAAATTGCTTTTGATTGAGAAGGTCAAGCCTCTGAAATCATTTGTTCCCGGCGCAATTATTTCTGTTTAATAATCAATGGTAAAATCTAGAATCTGTCTGTGTGCCAAAAACACATAAGGATAGGCTACATTCATTCTGGCGATTTAGCCCTGTGCGAATTGCAGCGGCAGGAATCTTCTGTGGGTAAGTGCAGCGATTACAACAAGCAATCGCAAAAAGCAGCCTTGGATAGCTGCGGGGGCGCCGGCAACCTGTAATTGTAGGGAGCGGCACCAGCGGCCGCAGCTGTCCGGGGCTGTTTTTTCCGATTGCCTGTTGTGATCGCTGCTGGACACAATCAAAGTTTGTCCAGCAGAAATCACCGCATTACCTTTCGTTGGCAGAGGAATTAAGTCTGCACACACTTGGGACCGGCTACTGTAGGTGTCAGCTATGAGCTCAGTCTTGCACTCTGGCAGGCGCAGGAGTGAGTCATCCTTCCCAGGCCTGACAGTGCTCTGGAGTGGACAAAGGAGGACATAAAGGGGTGGACAAAGGCATGTTGGTCTCCCCCTAGCTTCTACAAAGCTTTCTCCTTCCCTTGGTACATGTGAGTATTTTCATCTCATCTAAATAAAATGTTTAATTGAGCCAGATTGTTGTATTTCCCTCCTTTCCCCTTTTATAAATACAGTCTAAAATTACTCACAGTACACACTGCACACATATGCTGCATTTCTTGTACTCGCAAAATACTCCTAAGGCCCCTTTCATACAGGGGAGTCCGACGGCGGACTCCGTTTTTCTCAGCGGGGGATCGATCCGCCGATCCCCTGCTGAGCAGGCGGATGGCAGCTCTGTCTCCGCGCTGTGTGCAGAGACAGAGCTGTCAGGTCCCCGCTGTTCTCTATGGGGGAAATCGGATGGGAACGGACCGTCTGTCCCTTCTTATCCGATCCTATCTGATTCGATCCGCTGAGAGTGGGCTGCCCTATGCATGACACATGGAAATGTGAATCGTGCTTTTAAAACAACTAGCAGAATCGGATCGCACAAGTGTGAACCACCATGCGATTCTGCTGCGGACCAAAAAAAGGGTCCTGTGCGTGTTTTAGTGCGATTGCGGTGTGAATTCAGCCATACAAACTGTGAAGTCTCTGCAAGTCGCGCCGAAGTCGCGGTGCACAGCGGTGCACACGACTTCACAGGTCGCCCCCACAAAGTCGTGTCGCGCTAGTCTGAATGGGCTCTAAAAGAGAGGAGAGGTGCCTCTGAGTGTAGCAATATGGTTACATTTAATGAAGGTACAACATTTAGCAACTCACATGTTTGATGATTAAAAGAAGCACATCTAAGGATGCAGGCATCCGGGGTAAAGCTGTCCACATAGACCATCCTCCGCACCGCCATCAACGTCATCCCTTCCACACTGCGCTGGGGCTTTAACAAGTGTTAAAAATGGAGTTTCGGCACGTTTGATGAGCGTTAAAACTGCTCCACAATGAAAAGTGACAGAAACAAACTAATTTTACCGCGCCACAAACCGCACCGAAACAGCGCCGCAAACGCCTGCTAGAGCGTTTGCAAAGGGTTACCATAGACTTGAATGGGAGGCGTTGAAAGGCTTCAAAACACCTTTCGACTCCACATAAGGCTTCAATTTTGAAGTGAAGCAACGCTAACGCTTCATGTTTTGATAGTGTAAACAGCCCAATGTGCTGTCTATTGTATCTTGTGCATAGGCTTTTGAGGGGCATTTTTAGACTCCATTCACACCAGCACGACTTGTCATGCGACTTGTCAGTCTGACAAGTCGCGCTCCCTCGCGGTCCATTGACTGCTACAGGACCCGTTCTAATAGGAGCGACACAAGTCGCTCCGACTTAGAAAAAGGGTCCTGTACTACTTCGAGGCGACCTCGGAGCGACTTGTATTCCATTATGTGAAGTCCATGCAAGTCGCTCCGAAGTCGTGGTGCATGGGAATGCACAAGTCGCCCCCCCCCAGTAGTACAGAGTCGTGCCGCCCCAGTGGGAACCGAGTCTAAATGCCAGTGTGAATTCAGCCTAAGTGGAGATAGCAAAAAGATTTGTTTTTCCTTTCTGTTGCATCTACAGGACAGGAAAGGAACAATAATTTACTCAACTGGACATTATGGCAAAAAAAAAAAAAGAAACCTGACCAGTGTTTTAACCACTTCCTATTCTACACAGAATTAGTGAAATATGTTGATTCTTATTTAGATATACGGTACTTTTTATCCATTCAAAATCTATTTAGGACATCATTTTGGAGTTTTTGTTGTTTAAAAAATGGAAATTGCCTGGTCTGTGGTCAGTTTGCATCTGACTGCTGCCTGGGTATCACACACACACAGTTATATTTACGGTCCCTGTTTTTAAACAGTTAAATCTGAAGCACTGTCATAGTCTCTACTTTACAGGCGCACGGAAGGCTGTACAATGAGAAATGATATAATGGACTGCTTGTTCTCTTCCCTGAAATAATCCATGTGTACAAAGACGTCTGGTTATTCCAGTATCTCTTGTTCCCATTCAGCTTTCTAGAGCAGCTATCACATTTCACTTTTAAATAAGCATGGTACTACATTTGGGTTTCGGAAATTTAGCATTGTCACAGTGATCACTTTAAAATAAATTCCAGTGACATTTTCCTACTGCGCTCTCAAGTCTTTCCTTTTCACATTCAACTTGACCTTGTACTAGTACATTCTCCATTAAGTCATACATCATGTAAGAGGGTTTGTGTATATGCAATGGTACATTGTTCAGATCTACAGTTACCTTAACACCCTCTGAGTCTAAAACAAATAGCCTGCATATACAGGTATTATTTGCCATAACACATTATAGTGCCCCTACAAAGATGCGGGAGAAATTAACTTTGTTGCCCACTATTGCCACTGACGAGTAATGAAGGCCCCTTGACCCCATCATCTAGGGAAAGGGAGTCTTGACTGCTGGAAGCTTGGCAGCTGTTTGGGTGTTGTGATAAATGGGGAATTTAGGTGGATTTAACAGGATTGGCCACGAAGACACGAGGTGATGGGGTGGAGCCTGAACTCTAGAAAAGGGGCTACGCAAGGGCACGTCCCACCACTCTGAGGAGATCCTGACGTCACAAGAGTTGCCCACCCACCCGCCCGTTGGGAAGTTGTCACAGCTTTATTGGCGGTTTTACCTTGCCAGCGATGGATATTCCTTTATGGGCCATGCCCTCAAGTTTAAGTCTGGGATCAGTTTAATGCCTGTCACGCACTGATGGTGGAGACAGGCCTATTAGACTATCTATGTTTGTTATGATGCTCACAGTATAGACCGTGACTGGCATCGTTATGTGGTAATTTAATATTGTTACAGTTTATAAGTTCAATAATGCTGTGGCCTTGCCCTAATTCCAACTTAAACAAGTATGTGTGTCTTTTCTGGGGGGCCAAGGTCTTGTGTTGGTAATACCTGGTCAGAATATGCCTAAGCTTATCAGCAGTCAAGTGAATAACATTGATTTTCTCATTACAATGCCTCCTGAAAGTTGGTGGCATATATTAGGCAGCACATGAACCTGTGTGTGTGTGCACTTCAGATAGAGGGGTGCTTGTTCAACAAAGCAGGGCACAGAACTATGACAGTGTTCAAAAAAGCAGTACTTTGCTTTTTAGGAGCACAAAAAAACAAGGGATGGCTTGGGGGCATCATGAGCAAACCTAAGAGTTCCTGCTATCACCCATGGCTCCCTTGGCTGTAACCCTTAACATGCATTATCTCCCTAATATTCAACTCCTCCCTAACCTTAAGCCTAAAATATATCCATGATTTGAGCTTATCTGTCCCCTAACCCTTAACCACCTTTGACTCAGTTAGCCCCAATTGCTGATCACCAGAACCACCAAACCTGTACTTACCTTAAAGCCCAACTCCGAGCATATAAAAATAAAGTTACCCAAGGAGTGGGCTGTATTAGCTCATTTTGTCCAAGGGAGAGGAGACAGTTTTACTTATCAGATCTTCCATTCCCCCACTGGAGGCACTCCTTCATGATCTGGTGGTGGACTTTCCCACGGCATCCTCACATCCAGGTGGTCTTGATGATGGCAAGACCCTAGAACACGAGGGTGCTGATTCTGTGGGGACTGGTCTAGCTGTGGGACGGAGGGGATGATTGGTTAAGTATATTTTTTTGTTCCCCTAGACATAAATAAGCAGTTAGCTCTTTCAGTGCGGACACAGCGCCACTTCATGGTATAATTTTTTATTTGGCCAGAACTAGGCTTTAAAGCAAAACTTTACTTTGTTTGGGCCCCCAAAGCATACTTGCATGTAGCGGCAGATTTACCTTTTTTGAGCCCGGGTCCCTTGTCCCCTCTTGTTTCAACTTGGCTGGCACTGGCTTCTTCTCCCGGTCTTTTTCTGGGGCCAGAGTCTTCTGTCTTCTTTATTGGCTAGTCACTGATGACAAATCTCCTGCACATGGGCGTTACTTTGTCCTGACACCCAACTCACATTTGAACACTGAGCTGCACATTTACGTTAGTCATTATACAATTGGAAGAAATGTATTTAACAGCCATGTAAAGTAGTTTTATAGCAGGAGAGACATGTAGAGTTTCTTCCACCATTGAAACCTACATTCTAGCAATTTTTTAAAATGTAACTTTAGTTACTTTATCTTTAGTTTAATCCATAAAGCAATATTCAAAATGTAATATGAAGCATATGTAGTCACGGGTCCATGGTGATGCCACACAGCCGGGGATTTCATTACTAATGCTACTGCTGTCCACACAGTTTCTCTAGCTCCAGCTGTTGGGTGTTACTACCCTTAGTGCTGCATTAATAATATTATAAAATAAAGTAAATATTTGAGAGAGAGTGCTTGAGCATGGAAAGTGTGCAGATAAGAATCTGAGAATTTAGGCATGGAGACCTCATCATTGGAGTTTAATTTTTTATTATCTCCCAAACACAGGGGTGTCAGTTTTGGAAGGACTGACTTTTTTGAAACAAGATCTGGGCTACATTCACACTGGCAATTTGGGCCGATGCGAATACAGTGGAAGGAATCTGATGTTGCGAACTGCTAGGTGCGATCAATGGCATTTTTACTATAATGACAGTGCCGGTGGCCGCTGCTATCCGCGCTCACAGCCAACACAGTTCACAGCAGTAGCAGGAATCCGAAGACTGCTTCTGCAATGTGCAGTGGCCTAAATCCTTGGTGTGAGAGTAGCCTTATATATATTGTTTTATATATTCTCGTTTTAGCAAATTAGATCCCAAAAGGTAATGCTACACCAGAAGTTGGTGCAGTCATTTAAGTCACAAATCCTGATCTACATGCTTGTTCATGCTTTTTAGTGATTCAGAATATTTTCAAACCAGAGGGTTAGCAAATTAAACAGAGAGCTCCTGCTAAATCCATGTATATCCAATGTATAGCAAGCACTACTACAGTCAGAGGTAAATTATCTCTTACCCATAGCTTAAAGAGGTTGTAACCCATAATAAAACAAAAAAACAAAAACAAAAAGAAGAGATTGTGTTTTCTTATAGCAGGTTAAAAAGCACAGTGCTGTCTAATCTGAACCTATCTATGCTGTAAAAAAAAACCCTGGTTGATCCTGCCTGTTCATGTGTCCCCCTGTGTAAACTGACCACGGCAATCATGGCTGCTGATCCATGATTACCATAGTCAGATGACGTGCCTGCGCCATCCTGCTGCTCTCCTCCTCTCTTTCTGCCTGTCAGCTCCTGTGCATGTGAGCTGCCCCTCCCTTCCTCTCCTGTCGCTATTAGTAGCTGGCAGTAAAGTTGAATAAAAATTACTACCAGCCCTTGTGTTCTATCAAGCCATCCTACACAGTGTAAATATTTGTATAAAACAATGCCTCTAAATACCTTATCGCAGATCTTTTCTGGCTGGTCACATGACCACCGGCTGCTCTCCTCCCACCATCTAAGGGCTGCAGTGGGAGGGGGTCAGCGGACAGCACAGCGATCACGAGACCCCTCCGGATGATGTCAGGTGGATCTTGGCCCCTCCCGCTGTAGCCCTTAGATGGGGGGGAGGAAAGCAGCCGGAGGTCATGTGACCAGCCAGAAAAGATCTGACATAAGGTATTTAGAGGCATCATTTTATACAAACATTTACACTGTGTAAGATGGCTTGATAGAATAGAGGGGTTGGCAGTGATATTTTTGACTTTACTACCACTTTAGGTATAACAGGCAGCAAGGTAGTATGGAGAGAGCCCAGTAGGTGCCCACAGTTCAAAGATTTACAAGCTGACATTTGGATGCACAAAGTAATACAATGATATTTAAGATCTGAACTAAAAAGATTTAGCACACCTATATTATAATAAAGGTCATAAGGTGTAGACTTTATAGCAGAAGCAAGGTTAATTATCTACTAAATGTGCCAGACACAATCATTAGCTACTGATAAATCACTGCACTCTAGTATCCAATTTAGTTACTTGTAAAGTTGGCAGTGGAAAGTCTTCAAGTGCTGATCACCCCAACTAAGGTCATGAGGTCTCTGTAATAATTTTTATGATCATTGTTATCAGTGGAATTAAAGAAGTGACTATCAAAGCATCGGTACAAAGATACATGTAATCAGAGATATTTCAATGTCATTTATTTTTTTTTAAAACTCAGAATCACCTTATATATCTCTGTGTAAATGTCAATGGGGAAAGTCCTGTCCCATATACAGAATTGGTTGGGGCAAGATAGTGTCAGGTGGCACTGTACTGTATTAATAATCTTTATATAAAAAATGAATTTACATGTTGCCAAAATGCAATCTTTTTGTACTAATTCCTTTAGATTTATCAAAAGATATACCTCATTGGATAGTTTGCTTGATTATTCCCATAGATCCTCAAATGAAATAGTTGAGGTAAATCTGTTGATGGTGTTTGAGGCCAGTTTAATGGATCTGGAGATTATTTCTGCTTCTGTTTGTAAAAATGTATCTCTGCATTTTATTAACATGAATAGTGCCTGTATATAAAAATGTTAGCAATTTCCAAAATTATTTTTTATTGTTCAAAGTTGCAGTGGTACTCTTTCAGCAGGTTCAATAGGAAGCAATGGTTTTCTGCTGTTAGTGTTTAGACCAGGGGTGTCAAGCTTAATTTTTATTGCGGGTTGCATCAGCATTATGGTCACCCTCAGAGGGCTGGTTGTATCTGTACTGTAGCCCACCACTATCAGAAGTCAGGAGCCCCCACCCTCCCTTACATCACAGTGCATCCCCTTTACTATGTGCTGCTGCTGGGAGGAAGCTGGCGCAGAGCTGGGAAGAAGCAACTGCAGGGTCTGGAGGAGGGCTGGAGTCAGCTGCTGGAGTCTGCTGAATGCTAAGACCAGTGGAGGCGGAGAGGAGGGGGTGTTGTGGCTGCACAGAGAGGTGCAGGATCTGTAGGAGTTGTTTCCTCCTCTCTGCTGCCAACTTCTGAGTTGGGGGGTGGGGGGTCCTCTCTGCAGCTGCAGGGGGAAGCACAGGATCTGGCAGAGGAGTTCTGTCCTCTCTGCTGCCGTCTGCTGAGACAAGGTGGGGGCAAAGAGGAAGGAGATGTAGCAACTGCAGAAGAGGTTTAAGGGCCACATGAAATGTCCTGGAGGGCAGGATACGGCCTGCAGGCCTTGTGTTTGACACCTGTGGTTTAGACTAATTGTCTTGCTTAGCAAAATATAACCAATCTGGATAATTTTCCTTTTCTTTTATAACAGGACATTTCAGATCTCTGGGGCGGAATTTGATTAAAAGGCACATTTTGACCAGATATGTAATATGGTTGTCAAATACTGATATCTAATAAAGTGACTATTTTCTAAAAAAAAGTACCTGCGTATATATATATGTATATATATATATATAAATATATATATATATATATATATATATATATATAATTTACCTTTACTTTTTTTAAATCAGAGAATGTGAGTGGGTCCAAAAATACTATTTTTTTTTAAAAATGTAAAGGGATGTATGAATTAATCACTGTTTAAAAAAAATATAGTAAGATACGTTAAGCTGCCTAAAAACAGAACCGGCATTGTAAATAAGCTTAGGTAATATAGTAAAAAGGCAACTTCAGTTACACTTGGTAACCAATCGTATTTTATCTTTTATTGGTTTTACCCCTACTAACATTAAATCTGATTGCTTCCTCAGGATTACTGTAAGTGGCTACTTACGGGACACTAAGAATAGTGGGTGTGGTTACTAATAAAATAATCAACCAGAACGTGTATTTTAATACGACCTACGGTAATTTTCTTTTCATAGGGATGTTTTAAAGTATATCTACAACACATTTTTTGTCAGCTTTGGATTGCATAGGGAAGAGTTCAAACCCTTTTCAGTATCTTGCAGTCTTTGTGTTGTTGGGGGAGATTCTTATTTTCTGACCCAAAGATACAAAAAGAAGTAGGCAATCTCTCCAAAGTTAGGGGGGGGGGGGGGATTACCTGAAGCCCTTTGAAAAATATTCATTACATTTTTGGGATTCTCATCACAGTAGCAATGGTCACCAGGACAAATAGAGGGGGAAAAAATCTTCCCAGCAAGGATACAAACAGCAATAAAAAATAGCCAAAACTAAAATAGAAAAACGTCATGTATCAGCTTCTGTAAGTGAATATGTGTCACAAAACATGTCATACATTCTTATACGTGTCTCTTTCTGCTTCTAGGTGCTGTATAATTTATTCAAATCATTTTGTGAGATGAGGACAATTGAGATTGTGGATATCTTTTCTGGAATGGCGAGTTTCTTTCTGGTGGGAATAGGAGGAGTTTTAATTGGAGTAATTTTTGGATTTGTAGCTGCCTTCACCACCCGCTTCACTCGCAATATCCGTGTGATTGAGCCTCTCTTTGTTTTCCTGTACAGCTATTTGTCATACTTAACTGCAGAAATGTTCCATCTTTCAGGTATTATGGCGTAAGTAATTCAACTTGTATTAAATATAGAAATAATTGCACTGTATTTGCCTAAATGTTAGGATTCACTGATCTTAGTTTCTCATATATGTCATTATGATTGTATAGTAACACTCATTATGAATAACATCTTTTTTCACATTAGAAATGGGCTTACCCTGTTGTGGATGTTTGGTTTATAAGTATATTGATTTTTATGTTCTATCAGTATTTAGATTCCTCCTATATATTAGTGTAAGACATGACACATATATTGGTAATATTTACCAAAAAGGAATGCTGTGCAGTAACAAAAAAAGACATATCATCACTAAATGTGTGTGTCCATGGACGCACACAGCCCGGATTGAGAGCGCACTCGCATGTGTGCCCCCATAGCTCACGGCTAAAGCCTCGTACACACGCACCGATTGTTGGCCGACCGATCGACCGTCTTTTGTCCAGTGTTGTTGTGTTGGTTGAAATGTGCTCTAGACTGCACACTAATTTTCTCGGCCAACAACAACCAACTTCAGAAGTGATGTCATGTGCTGGTTTACTTTCCGTGTGTTTTTTCTTCTCTGAGCATGCCCAGTCTTGCTCATCTGACTTTTGTCTGAGGAAATCTGTACTGACTGACGAACAATCGGCCGCTCTGGTGACGGACAACAAAAATTTTATAGCATGCACACCAGATTTTGTTCGGCCGAAAAGTCGGTTGTCGGAAGCATCATACTAACAAGCCGACAATCGGCCGATCGGACGTTGGCCGAAAATTTACGGCCAACAATCGGTGCGTGTGTACGAGGCTTTACTCTAGGGGCACACACAGGAGAGGAGGAGCGGAGTATACTAATAGGGGACTTCAGAAGAAGGGGTAAAGATCCGTTTTGTGCAATACAATTGCACAGAGCAAGTAATTATATCCTCTTTTTTATTTTAATTAAAACATTTTGACTTCACTACCACTTTAAAATGTTAAAGATGTGGAATTACAAGTTCTGAACCTTTCTAAAGTGCTCTTCACCATTCTGTTGTCCTTCACACCTACATTAGGTAGTTGTGCTTTACTACACCTCTACCTCTGCATATTATAAAAGCCTAGTAACACATATATTTGCAAAGTATAGTGCAGGGCAAAATAACATTTTCTGCAGTATAATGTAATGCTAGAGAGTGCAAAAGCAAAGATATGTTGGAGGCATTGAGACTGAAAATTCATATACAGTACAACAATCAAAGTTTTAGATTTGAAAAGGAAACACTGAATTTTTAAAAACTGAAATAAAAGGTTGGTATAAAATGGCAGAAGTCAATAATCAGTGGGCATTATTAAAGCAGAAAGAAAGTTAACAGATTAAAAAATGTCCCAAATGCTACTACTGTATAAGCATGTCTTGTATGCTCCTTTATATTTAAAAATCTGCATTTAAAGTGAAATTGCAGTTATGATGAAAATTATCTTCTTTATTTATTGGAATATTATAATAAACTTTTAATTATGCTGATCAGAAAAAAGCATCTAATCTAGACATTCAGCAACCCTCTTGCCTTTTACTGACAAAGGTTGCCCTGTGTAGCCGCATGTGGCTGCTCATAGGCAGTTCCTGGTACCGTTGTTGGTCCCTGTTCAAACAGCACAGCAAAGCCCCACCCAACCCTGCCCCTTCCAGATGTCACAGGCTCTTCTTAATGAGCTTATAAAAAATGAAAACAAGCCACTGATGCTAAAAAAAAAATGTAAAAAATGAATCATTTACAAAGGGGGGCTGAGAGAAGGTCCGGTCCACATGTACAGCTGTGCAGGGCTTTGAATCAAGACTGTCCGCGGTAGAAGAAAGCTGGATTCAGGGGGAACTGTCACTGTAGCTGGAAGCGCTGTGGGGTGGCAGCAAAAAAATGACACTCCACAATGCCCACTGCACTTTATGATGCGGGGGTCCAGTCTGGGTAAAGAAAGTAACTAGCTTAACTGTGTGCAGAGAAAACTGTCCTAAGACGAGCAGCTGATCACATCCATCCTGCTGTGCAGAGTGTTACTAATGGAAAGAAGAAAGCCAAAGGCTTGGATCCGGTACCTGCACGTAGAAAGACTCAAAGGTATTTCCCATTTGGAGGGCACCTCACGCCAGGGATCAGCACAAACAGGAGCAGCGGCTCCAAACTCCTAAGAGTTTATATGGCCCGAGTATGGAACTCCTGCTGTTTGGGCTATAGAGTGTCCGGTGTGAACATCTCCTATTTAGACTGACTTGTGCATGATCTTCCCCCATACCACTCTGCTGGTGTCAAGGTCTTACCTTGCCTTCCTGTTGGCAGCCATCTTGGACATGTGCAGACTGCTGTCTCTTATAAACTCTGATTGCATCATCTCTTGTCTGCTGCCTGGGCATCGCTCAGTGATGATGTTGCACACCTGACTATATATATCACCTGATGGATTTCAGACCTTGCCCTTACATTTGTGCTCCAAGGTGCATCACTGCTAGCAGTTCTCTGTTCTCTGTTTTCTTCGTGTATGACTTGGCTTTGCAAACAACTCTCCTGGCTCTCAATTCCGCTTCGGCAGACGACCCCGCATCGTTTGACGACCCGGCTTTGCCAGATTACTCACTTCTGGACTCGATCCCGGCTTGGATGATTTCCCGCTTCTGGACTCAATCCCGGTTTGGATGACTAACCGCTCCTGGACTCGATCCCAGCTTGGATGACTACCCGCTCCTGGACTCGATCTCGGCTTGGATGACTACCCGCTTCCGAACTTGACCCTGCTCTTGATTTCGCTCCTCTTTCTTGCTGTACTTTTATTATTGTTGCATTAATAAACTGCTTTATTTTACTTGCATCTTCATGTGGTCTGGTTTGCACCCTGACAGCTGGCCCGGGTGCCCTATGTTCTCTTTTATTTCCCCCCCTTGGGGTCTGGTACCAATAGGATCCCCTGAGGAAGCTGTAAGCCAAACGTGTAGCGATCCATTGGTTTACCACGCTTGAGATCCCTGTTCAGCCCGGAAATTAAAGATCACCGGAGATTCTGCGCTAACACATACCAGATCTTAGCTGTATGTGAGCATGTAACAGGTTCTTTTGCATATACTCACCTACCTTGTATGGGGAGATGTTGTATTGTTTCCTATCAACAACTATCTTTCTGATATGGTTTTGATATTTTTTATCATGTTGTTACAATTAAAGAAACGTATTTTTACTTTTTCAGTGCTCGTGTTTCCTTATGGGATTATTAGTGGCAACCTTAAAAGTCCTACCTATTCCTTATCTAATTGCTAAAAACCAGTGTTAATTTTGGCAGCAAATTTAAATTTAGTTTTAGTCTTAGTCTTAGGACTAAAATGGCATTTTAGTTTTAGTCCTATTTTAGTCTTCTGCAAGTGTTTTAGTTTTAGTCGTATTCAGTCGACTAAAACTCCAGTATATTTTAGTCGACTAAAACGCCCTACATTTTAGTCGACTAAAACTCATTTTAGTCATCTATAATCGAATGGGTGTAGTTCAATTGTAATTTGTAATGCATTATTTAAGCATTTCTCTACAATTTCCAAACTCATTATATACTACTACTGGTCCTGGAGTGAAAAATCTAATGTGTTATTATTTATGCTTTGAGCATGCACCAGTGTTAATTTTTGGCAGCAAATTTCGATTTAGTTTTAGTTATAGTCTTTTGACTAAAATGCCATTTTAGTTTTAGTCGTATTTTAGTCTTAAGACTAAAATGCCATTTTAGTTTTAGTCGTATTTTAGTCATCTGAATTGTGTTAGTCGACGAAAACGTTTTAGTCGGTTTTAGTCGACAAAATTAACACTGCTAAAAACTCAAAGGTCCAGTCCAGCAGTTGGATGACAAGAAGGCAGTGGATCCTTGCTGGCTTTGTTCTGAAGACTAGATGCAGGTAGAACTGTCAACAAAGGGCTGGGGTGCACTTTCACTGCTTTTAGTGCCTTCAGCCTTTTTTTGACAGCTCCCTTTGCATCCAGACTCTTGAGCACAGCCAGTAAGGATACATTGCCTTGTCATCCAACTCCTAGACCAGGCCTTGTACATGCTGGTACCCAGCCTGTTACTTTCTTCTTTCCACAACAGACAGGATGCTTGGCTTTTCCTCTCCCAGTGCCTCCTGCTTGCTTAGAACAGTTTTCTCTGCACACAAATCAGCTAATTACTTTCTGCATCTGGCCTGGATCCCTGGATCATAAGGTACGGAATGCATTATAGAGTGTGATTTGTGCTGACACCTCAGAGTGCTTCCAGCTACAGTGACAATTCTCTCTGCATCCAGCTCCCCTGCTCCAGTCTTGATTCAAAGCCCTGCACAGCTGTACAGTGCATCCGAAAAGTATTCGCTTCACTTTTTCCACATTTTGTTACAGCCTTCTGCAAAAATGGATTAAATGTATTATTTTTCGCAAAATTCTACAAACAATACCTTTTAATGACAACATGAAATAAATTTGTTTGAAATCTTTGCAAATTTAATAAAAAAGATGCACGTATTCACAGCCTTTGCTCAATACTTGATTGAAGCACCTTTGGCACCAATTACAGCCTCAAGTCTTTTTGAGTATGATACTACAAGCTTGGCACGCCTATTTTTGGCCAGTTTCTCCCATTCTTCATTGCAGGACCTCTCAAGCTCCATCAGGTTGAATGGGGAGCGTTGGTACACATCCATTTTCAGATCTTTCCAGAGATGTTCAATCGGGTTCAAGTCTGGGCTTTGGCTGGACCACTCAAGGACATTCACATAGTTGTCCCGTAGCTACCCCTTTGCTATCTTGGCTGTGTGCTTAGGGTCGTTGACCTGTTGTCAGGTGAACCTTCACCCAGTCTGAGGTCCAGAGCGCAGGTTTTCAGCAAGGATGTCTCTGTACATTGCTGCAATCACCTTTCCCTCAATCCTGACTAGTCTCCAAGTTCCTGCCACTGAAAAATATCCCTACAGCATGATGATGACACCACCATGCTTCTCTGCAGGGACGGTATTGGCCAGGTGATGAGCAGTGCCTGGTTTCTTTCAGACATGATGCTTGTCATTCAGGTCAAAGAGTTCAATCTTTGTTTCATCAGACCAGAGAATTTTGTTTCTCATGGTCTGAGAGTCCTTCAGGTGCCTTTTGGCAAACTCAAGATGGGCTGTCATGTGCCTTTTACTGAGGAGTGGCTTCCATCTGCCCACTCTACCATATAGGCCTGATTGCTGGAGTGCTGCAGAGATGGTTGTTGTTCTGGAAGGTTCTCCTCTCTCCACAGAGAAACACATCGGGTTCTTGGTCACCACCCTGACTAAGGCCCTTCTACCCGGATCGCTCAGTTTGGCTGGGCAGGCCTGCTCTTGGAAGAGTCCTGGTGGTTCCAAACTTCTTCCATTTACAGATAATGGAGGCCACTGTGCTCATTGGGACTTTCAATGCTGCAGAAATTTTACTTCCCGGATGCACTGTATATGTGGACCCTCCTTTGTAAATTATTTTTTCTTTTCAGTGCTATCTCATAAATGAGGATGCTTCATGAGAGAGCACTGACAGGGGAATCTATAATCAGCTCCAAGCATCCTGTATATTCCAACTGGCTATAAAGTGCTAGCCCTCAGTAAACACGCCCATCAGCTGTCCTTAGACTTAGTAAGGAGAGGGATTTAAGTCACATTACAGGCACTAAATACTGCTAAAGAAAGGAATAAAAACTGTGATTTTTGCATTTTGGGACATAAGGTTGAACTTAGCTTACAATAACGATTGTGGAGGAGTATTTAAATATAAGGCTTTCCTTCTACTTTAATTATATATTTTTAATCTTTTATCTGTGGTTATTTGACCACTACTCATCGGTTCTAGTCTAGTGTGAAATAACAGCCAGGGAAGGGATGTATGTGCCTGTTTCTGATGAGTAGAATGCCAGCGCATGTGCAATAGACATTTGGCAAAGTGATATGAGTGAACACCAGCATGGGTGTTGTTGGAGCTACGAATACCAGTGCGTGTGAAGGAATTTCCTGAAGGGCACAGATTTTCTGCATGAATAGGGATGAACTGACACCTCCACGTACCGACAATGCTCAGGGGCTGAGTCAGTTCAATAGTGGTTTAGTAGCATTGTCTGGCCGACATGGGAAGCCAGGTTCAAGGAAGGGAGAAGGCAAAATTTCAAGGTAATTTATTTGAATTAACTAAAACTGCTATAAATTAGCATATGAATATGAATATTGGAAGCCATTTTTTTCTTTATTTTTGCTAGTAGGGACACTTTAATGTTTACTTCCTGGAAGTAGATTATATGTGAGGGAATGTAGTAAGAGTACACAGAAGAAGAAAAAAGATGATTCCCTGCAGAGGTAAGTAGGATAGTAGAGGTGAAAAAAAATCAACATATGGTAGATACAAGGAAACAGAAAGTATAGTTGAAAGAGAAGTGTATAAATACAGACAGAAATAAGCACAGAAAGAGGAGAAAATAGCTAAATCTAATAAGAAAGAAGACAAATTATTTTTTTAGGTATATTATTGACATGAAGAAAGATACAATGGGATCACAAAATATGAAAACTGGGTACAATACTTATGTTGATGGAGGCCAAAGGACACTGAGGCTACATTCACACCTGAGCGTAGCGTTTTCGCGCGTTTTTTACCGCGATTTTTACTGCGATTTTACCGCGATTTTTGTGCAGGCGTTTTTAGATTGAATAGAGACCAATAAAAAAAAGGCCTGTAATCTGCCCAAAAAGAAGCAGATTTACTGATTAGTACTTTTTTGAGCGTTGGGCGTTTTGTATACAGCATCAAAACGCTCAGATGTGAACAGGGGCCATTGAAATGAATAGGATTTGTCTTGTTGGGCGTTTTGAGAGCTGATCCTAGAGCAGAAAAACGCTCCAAAAACGCCCCAAAACGCCTACATGTGAACGGAGCCTAACAAAAACAAGTTGGGGAATATATTGCTTCTAGCAGTAAAGTTTAAACGTGGTTGTAAACCTCTGAAATGAAAAATGAACAAAGCATATCCTTCTTCAGTGTGTAGTGCCTTTATCCAGAGTACCCAGTGTGATTTCTGGCTGCTCTCTGCTTCCCCTATCTGTATGAGTCACTTCTGACAGTTTATGATGACACCAGGAAATACTGGAAGATGGTCCTGCCCCCTAAAGCACACCGCAGATGATTGATGATGATCTGTGCATATGAGACTGTTTAGAGGGAATGGGCCCATTCTCTCCTCCCAGGTCTCAGATTACACTCAGCTCTGTGCTGTGTGCTGAGCAGTATGTGACATCAGATCACCGCCCCCTGCCTGTTGGAGGCTTACAAATAGTCTTTGATGTGTGTAGCTCTGGAGAAGAGAGGACTGCAGATAAACAGGCACAACTTTTGTAGAAAGATTAAATTAATCCCTGTATTACCTGAGGCTAATCACTTTAGTGGGTATATATAAGGATTTGCATCCACTTTATGAATAGGGTTTCCACAGGCAGAGGTAACAGATAAACAAAATCACTTAAAGCTTTACAAAGCAGTGGGTCCTGATTGTATTCAACCCAGAGTTGTAAGAGAACTTTAGCTTCTGGCCCATTAAGGCCCCTTACACATGGGACTATCCAGCTGCAGTGCGTCCCTCCTGGCATTCTAGTTTGCCCAGGAAGGACAGGTGCAGCGTCCAGCTCTGCTGCAAGCAGCCTGTCAAAGTCTGGGTGGGGCTGAATGCAGTACTGAGCGGTACAGTGTTTAGGGCCCTGTGCGTTCAGGGACAAAAGTCAGAAGACCTGCACTCCATACCTTTTGTCCCATACAGTCATCATCCATTTATTTATATGTGAGAGCTATAAAAAGGCTTGGACGATCTATCTACAGCTAGACTTTGCATTACACTGCCAACAGCAAATCTGTATATGTGGGTTCTTGAGGGATGCATATAAAAAGTACATAAATAATTGCAAATAAGAATATCAAAAGATCTCAGTGTTTTCCCAAAACATAGAATTTAGAGAAAAATATCCATAAGTGGCAACAGGCACTATGTAGGTAGCGAGCCATAAAATAATACATGTAGCCAGTCAGCCTTTCCCACAATCTTATCTCGAAAACTTGAAGATTTTATTACTTTTTTCCAAGTGCCTTAATCAGTTTTTATTGCACTACTAGCAATAACAGGCAGTCATTAATCTGTCGGAGAAAGTGTCAGAAATGAGATCTGGTAGGTAGAATTCCTGCAGTAGACAGTTAAAGTTGAACTACAGGCAGAAACTTTTAATCATTATCCAATAAGCCCATTCCCATATTTACCAAATATATTCTTTTTTTTCAAGCAAAGCAGCAGTTAGCAATAATTGTTTTTTTGAAATGCAGCAATTCCCGGCTCATTTTCAATTATATCCGGTGTGTAAGATCAATGGCTGCTGTGCCGCTACTTCCACTGCAATTTGGGGATAACAGTGGCAGGACTAGTCTGTCCTGCCAGCCATTACATCATAACTAGGACATTATAGTTAATCTGCTGCATTGCTTTAAATTGGCAAAGCACAGGTTTGCGTTAAACATGTAAACAACATTTTTCTCTTTTTCTGGCTTCTGGATGTCTGTTCTATAGTAGAAATCAGAATAAATATAATACAAGAGTGCTATTCTTTTCTCAAAGTGGGGGTAAACTCCCATGCATGACTTTTACCAATAGAAACAGTGAATATCTCCTAAATGTGCACCATTTAGGAGATATTTACTTTTGATGCAGTGATGTCATTGGCGCATTCACTCTGAAGGAGGGGCATACCATGATGTTCCTTCAAAGTCCTGTGCCTTGAAAGCGCAGGAGTGTTGTCATTGTGACTCACATAGCTGGACTCCGTGAAGCCAGAAAGAAGACCGGGTGAAGATGGAAGCGCCTTCAGCAGTGACAGAGCTCCGCTGGAGGGCTTCGTTCTAAGGTAAGTTTCACAAAATGTGCTAGTATGCAATGCATTGCCTTGCAAGATTTAAAAAAACAAAAAACAAAAACAGTGGTTTACTATTGCTTTAAAAACACATATTTGCACACTGTTTCTTTTTTTTTTAATTAGGCTTTTCCAAAATCAGAACAGTCAACCTAATGTAATGAGACAGTTAAAAAATAATTTTAGCAGTGGCATTTTTATATAGTCACATTGGTCCAGCTTAGACCAATGTAACTATGTATATCAGAGTTGTATAAAGTACTTGAAACCCATACTTGAGTAAAAGTACAAGTGCTCGATCAAAAAGTGACTTGAGTAGAAGTACTAAAGTATTCAACATTTTTTGTACTTAAGTATTGCAAGTAGTTTTTTTAAAAATGTTGCTACTCAAGTACTGAAAGTAAAAGTACCAGTAGTTTTGAAAAAAAAATTGCTACTCAAGTACTGAAAGTAAAAGTACAAGTACTGTGTTATGAAGTTATTAAAGAAAGAAGTCAAAAGTTTGAACATCATATTGTTTTTTTATTATTTCAAATGCAGCTTCTATTTATACATACAGTAGCATTTATTTTCGTATGCGCTGATAATACACATGTTTTGAGCTTCGTGAAACCTGCCATCTACTGTTCTGGCAGTGGTAATTTTTATAATAGTAACGAGTAACTATGCAGCACAAAAAAAATATATCGGAGTAGAAGTATTGAAATCATTGAAAAAATGTAGTGAAGTAAAAGTGGAAGTAGGAGAAAAAAATTCTACTCTAGGAAAGTACAGATACCGCCTTTCGGTACTTAAGTACAGTAGTGAAGTAGTTCTACTTAGTTACTATACATCTCTGATGTATATACCATATCTGTGGGATCCCTCTAGAGAAGCTAAAAATCACTATAAGGCCCCTTTCACACAGGCTTTCTGATCAGGTTTGCCTGTCAGTTTTTCAGGGGGACTTGATCAGATGCTCCATGTACAGTACCTCTGTGGAGCAGCGGATTTTATCGGTGACATGTCCGCTGACTCCTGCTGCTATCTGATCCTGGCCATGAGACCCTATTTTCCATTAGTCTGGAGGTTGGGTTTGGATGAAAATGGACAAGCAGTCCGTTTTCATCAGATCTCCCATAGAGGAGAGCGGTGATCTGACAGGTCCATCTCAGCACAGTGAGCAGAGACGGAGCTGTCATCCGCCTGCTCAGTGGGGATCGGCGGATCGATCCGCACTGAGCAAATCAGAGTCCGCCAGGTGGAAAGCCCGTGTGAAAGGCCCCTATAGACACCACTACTGCAATGATCTCCACAGGTCCTGTGCTGAGCAGCTGCCCTACTACATTCTGAGCACAGGAGGTTGTCTGCTTGGCAGGGGCAGGCATTCAAAGAATGCTTTACATTTTTTCAATGATTGCAAAGCATTCTCTAATTGGACGAGGTGGTGTGGTGACATCATGCTTTCCACCTTATCCAATCAGAAAATGCTTTGCTGACCTCTTGTGCTCAGAATGCAACAGGACCTTAAACAAAGTGGAGATCATTGAAACAGTGGTGTCTATTCCAGTTATCGCCAGCTCCTAGAGGGGTCCTGCAGGTATGGTACATGCATACTAATATTGGTGAAAGCTGGACCAATGTAACTGAGTGAAAGTGCCTTATCCAGTATTCAACTGTAAGGAAAAAAACACACACATACATACATAGATCAGATGCCATGTGCAGAACTCAGACAACCATAAATTAACAGCTGGCCTATGTGAGAACAGTACTTTGTATTATGTAATACTGCAATATTTGGATATTACAGTATCTAAAACTAAGACCTGACTCACATATTCCTAGGAGGAAAAGCTTTGAGCATTAAATTGGATCTAGAGTACAGCCAAGAGACAGAGTAGCACCATTCAAGTAACATCGGCTTTGTGGGTATTGGCCTGCACATTCTCATACCAGCTTCTTAGTGCAGTAAAAAGATAAGATAATTCCTTCCCAGTCACACAACAATATCCTAGCTGGAAAATATTGTTAGTAGGGCACAATGGCTCCACAGGCATTTACTATATATATATACATATATATATATATACACTATATTAACAAAAGTATTGAGATGCCTGCCTTTACACGCACATGAACTTTATTGGCATCCCAGTCTTAAGCCTCGTACACACGCACCGATTGTTGGCCGACCGATCGGCCGTCTTTTGTCCAGTGTTGTTTGTTGGTTGAAATGTGCTCTAGACTGCAATGGACTTTTGTTGGCCAACAACAACCAACTTCAGAAGTGATGTCATGTTCTGGTTTACTTTCCGTGTGTTTTTTCTTCTCTGAGCATGCCCAGTCTTGCTCATCACATTTTTGTCTGCCGAAATCTGTACTGACTGAGGAACAATCGGCGGTTCTGGTGACGGCCAACAAAAATTTTATAGCATGCACACCAGATTTTGTTCGGCCGAAAAGTCGCAGTCGGTTGTCCGAAGCATCATACTAACAAGCCGACAATCGGCCGATCGGACGTTAGCCGAAAATTCACGGCCAACAATCGGTGCGTGTGTACGAGGCATTAGTCTGTAGGGTTCAATATGGAGTTGGCTCACCCTTTGCAGCTATAACAGCTTCAGCTCTTCTAGGAAGACTATCCACAAGGTTTAGGAGTGTGTCCATGGGAATGTTTGACCATTCTTCCAGAAGCGCATTTGTGAGGTCAGGCACTGATGTTGGATGAGAAGGCCTGGCTCGCAGTCTCCACTCTCAATTATCCCAAAGGTGTTCTATCAGGTTAACGTCAGGACTCTGTGCAGGCCAGGCAAGATCCTCCATCCCAAACTCGCTCATCCATGTCTTTATGGACCTTGCTTTGTGCACTGCTGTGCAGTCATGTTGGAACAGGAAGGGGCCATCCCCAAACTGTTCTCACAAAGTTGGGAGCATGAATTGTCCAAAATGTCTTAGTATCTTGATGCCTTTCACTGGAACTAAGGGGCCAAGCCCAACCCCTGAAAAACAACCCCACACCATAATCCCCCCTCCACCAAATGATTTGGACCAGTGAGTTTGGGGTGGAGGAACTTGACCGGCCTTCACAGAGTCCTGACCTCAACCCGATAGAATAACTTTGGGATTAATTAGAGCGCAGCCTGCGAGCCAGGCCTTCTCGCCCACATCAGTGCTTGACCTCACAAATGTGCTTCTGGAAGATTGGTCAAACATTCCCATAGACACACTCCTAAACCTTGTGGACAGCCTTCCCAGGAGAGTTGAAGCTGTTATAGCTGCAAAGGGTGGGCCAACTCCATATAGAACCCTACAGACTAAGACTGGGATGCCAATAAAGTTCATGTGTGTGTAAAGGCAGGCGTCCCAATACTTTTGGCAATATAGTGTATATATACTGTATATATAGAGAGAATTTCAATTTCAGCTCAAAGGGACACTTATTCTGAAAGTGTCAACTATTTTCACCTTGTCAACTTTGGTTCCAGGGGTATCTGCATAGCATGCATGCAGGCACCCGTGTTATAAAAACACATGTGTGTATAAACTATAAGCTGGCAGCTTGCCATCAAAGTCTAACTACCATTTATTATGTATGTTTTGTATGTGTATCCCATTAGATCACATAAACATTCAGTTTATTTAACAGATCCTCTGAAGGAGATTATTCTAACTTTTCATGTTGTATCTTCAAGTGGTTGAAAAGTCAATTTTTATATTAGAATAGCAAAGAGGTTTATACTATCCTGCATTGTCCAATATTATTGCACAGAGCAGCCCCATTCCTTCTCTTCTGGCCCTCACCTCTCCTCTTCTTCTGTGTATGCCCCCATAGCAAGCGGTGTGCTATGGGGAGCAAACACGCAGGCATGCTCCTGAGTCAGCCTGTGACATACACATTGTGTCTCGGCCTGGCCCCTCAGTTCCTCCTCACAGGATATGACTGACAGCAGCAGGAGCCAATGGCTCATACTGCTTTCAGTGAAGCCTGTGAGAGCAGAGAGAGAGAGGAGAGAAGATCTGCACACAGACCGAGCACTGGATTGATAGAGGACTCAGGTAAGTATTTCGAGGATTTGGGAGGAGGGGAGGAGCAGCTAGTGGAAGGGTTATTACATTAATGCATAGGATGATGCATTAAGGTAAACAACAACTTTTGACTTTGGAAGCACATTAAAGTCAGTGTTGGCTGTACACTGGGTCTGTTTTCCTGAGAACATATAAAACAACCTTTCTTTACTGATATAGTTGTTAAATTTATGGCAGCCGTTAATATAAAGCACATGAAATAAAAAAAAGCATGCTATTTAACAATATAAAAAATCTTCCATAGCTGTACTAAAATTGAGAGAGTAGATGTCTGTAAAGGTTCTCATTTATTCAGGTCATGGACTCAGGTAATGGCTCTGACTGTCGAAAAATCATCATCATTTATGTCCAAAAGGTATGTAGCACTACCCCGTGTAGGAGTTACTGATGTCAGGGATTCCCCATTGCTGCACAGCCAGTCACACAGCATTTCCTTCTTGCATCCAAACACAGAAATCAGTCCTTTGGCTTGTTTTTGTTGTTTTATTAGGGGATGATAACTTGGATGGCGTAAGGGATTATGGGATACCCAACTTGAAAATCCATAAACAGAACCAGGGACAACTCCCTCCCTATTTACAGATTCCTCTTCTTCCTTCCTTATGCACAAACTTGGTTCCCTTTTGTACATCTTCTGGTGGATCTCACCCTGGAGGAGCTAACAGTCTCTTGTTTACTCAGCAACAGCTCATTACAGGCTAGGAACTCTCAGTCCCTTAGTAAAGTTTCACATAAGAAGTGAACAGCTTTTCACACCTTCTTCAGCTTTCCCACAGACACTGATCCTAGTTCCACTGCTTGCAGAAAATGTTAGCCCACCTGGCTGCTTTCTCTTCCCAGTTCCCCTGACTGACACGCACATAGATATTTCCCAGGGCAAAGTTAGATGAAGACTTCGCACACCGCTGTCTTTAAGAGAGCACTGCTACAGCCAGCAGTCTCTCCCCATGACTGTCCCTGAATCGTGCTGATATACTCACTGTCTCTCCTTGCAATCTCTCTGCTGCCTCTCCGGTTTGGGTTCCTCCAACTGTCTCCTGTGGTGGGATCCTTCCAGGCCAGTCTCCTGAGCTCCAGTCCGAAGTAAAATGCCTCCCTGGCAGGGGTCCCTCGAAGGGCCACCAACAGCCTCTCCTCAGCACTGCTTCTCCATCTTCCACCTGTCTCCCCTGCTGGCATGGCTCATGTCTATTTAAGGGGTACTTAGTTCCCTGCCAGACCCCCAACCTGGGGATTGGCTAAAGGCCCCTAGATATTCAAGGCGAACCCTCCAAGCTTCCGTCCACTATTTTCTAGAATTTTCTCCAAACAGTGGGATGCACCAGGATGAGTCACCCAGCCCTGGCCTCTTATAACCCTGACCCAGATTTAGTGACTCAGGTTTATCCTTGAGCCAGACTATAGTTGACCTACTCTCACTTGTAGTAGTACACACTAGAGGGTTCTACAGATAGTTCCATCAACCTATTCCAGTAACCATGGAATGTGTCAAGGGAGATATCGATTGTCCAAGAACATTACAGGAGAGGTGAAAGTTTGTGAAACCTCTAATTACATGAGTCATTGTTTCTGACATTCAGTAGGCCTGAAGAAGCTGTTTGAATAAACATGGAAACATCTTTATCTACAGTAAAAGTCCGAATAAGCGCCGGTTCACATTACCGCGACACTACTTCGGATGGCGACCTCCGAGGTCGCGGTGCGAGCAGCGCGCCGCGACCTCGGAGCGGCCGCCACGGACTTCATAACATTGAAGTCTATGGCGGTCGCCTCCTGGTCGCCCCAAAGAAGCTCCGGACCCTTTTTCTAGGTCGGAGCGACTTGTGTCGCTCCTATTAGAACGGGTCCGCAGCTTCCCTATGGGAGGCGACCTGCGGCGACCTGTGAGGCGACCAGGTCGCCTCACAGGTCGCCCTAGTGTGAACCGAGCCTAAATGTGACTAATTACTGTTAGCTAAGATAGTAGATATTGAGGATTGTTTTTGTATAGCATTGCATGTATGCTGTGTAGTGTTTTGGCATATTTGTCACCTTGGGCCAAAACAGCCATATACTTAGTTTATTTCCCTTCCCATATACATTATATGGCAATCTGACAAATGGGTACAACCTGAACAATGTTTTTTTCTTTTTAACCTCCCTGGCGGTATGATTCTTTTGGATTTTAGGTGCTGAAAGCGGTACCATTATTTTGCATGTAATTCTTGTGAATGAGCAGCCCAAACCAACTGTATACATTTATTATATATATATATATATATATATATATATATGTATGTATACATATATTATGTATACATATATTATATATATATATATATATATATATATATATATATATATATATACCTGTATATATATATAATGTATACAGTTGGTTTGGGCTGCTCATTCACAAGAATTACTTATATATATATATATATATATATATATATATATATATATACGTGTGTGTGTATATATATATATACATATATATATATATATATGTATATATATATATATATACGTATATATATATACATATATTTACATAAAAAGTACAGTAAAACTGCAGGAAAGGGCACTGGGGGGCAATGTAATGTGATTTTATTTTATTTTGAATGGTATCAGTGTGTTTGGTGTGTTTTACATTTGAATTTGCCGCCGGTTCCACCCCCCTGCGGACGTCACGTCGCCGGAGACGGAAGCCGGGGCTCGCAGACGATCGGGAGAGAGCTCCGCCGCCGCACACCGCCGGGATACATCGCTGGATCCCGGAGAAAAGGTAAGTAAAGCCTCTTCCAGCATCCAGCGATCTTCCTAGCGCTACCCCGAGTGTGGCTCGGGGTTACCGCTTTTGGCACTAAAATCTAACCCCGAGTCACGCTCGGGAATACCGCTAGGAAGGTTAAGTGATCATGCCAGCATAATACATGCTCTCTTTCCCCAAACACGTAATATCTTTAGAGAAGGACAGCTAGAGAACATCTAAACACCTGTGCTCTTATGTCAGTAACAGCAGCTAAATATATTTCATCTGGTTATTTGTACGTTCCCTCAGAAATGATTTATCAGGGGGTTCTGTACAAATGTCAGTCATCTCCTGACCTTGTCACAATTATCCAGTTGGAGGGAGCATGATCAACTCATGTTCCTAAAGTATATGTGAACCTTTACCTTGTAAAACAACCCATTCAGTTTAAAATAGAAATGCAAGTTAAAACATTTGTGTGTATACAGGGCTTTTTTTCAGCTGGAACTTGGTGGAACTCAGTTCCACCACCTTTGGCTCAGGCCCTCTGCTCCCTGCTCATCACTATCATTTGTAAACACAGGGTCGTGGTTGAGTTCCTGCACCTTTTTTCTGAGAAAAAAAGCCCTGTGTGTGTATATATATATATATATATATATATATATATACAAAAACAAATACAAATATTTGTGTGTAAAAAAAAAAAATATGATAAATTTGTGTCATTTGTGTACAGTATTGTATAACTGCACCATTGCCAGTTAAAGTAGTGCAGTCCTGAAGAGCAAAAAATGGCCTGGTCATGAAGTGCATTTCTGCCTTTACAGTCACATTTTATAAACCTCCAAGTTACAGTATGGTTGGCATGTGTTCCCATACACACAGCATATCTAGAAATAATTAAAACAATATTTTTTTACATCTAGTTTTTTACTTGGATCAAGTTTAAACATAGGATTCGATAGACAGCTTGTATTGTTCAGAATGGCTTGCAGTGTGCAAATATGGGACAAGTTTAGGGACTTTTTTTTGTGCATTAACATACTTAACTAACACTTTGTTAGGACCAGGGCCGGAGTGGGACTCATTTTCAGCCCTGGAGTTTCATGCCTTAGACCGGCCCACTTTAGTTCACGACTGACTATATTAAAATAATGTAATTAAAACCTCAGAATATAAGTTTGCAATGGAGCACTGTTCTCTACAGCCTTGTAATTCATTGTATTTTTCAAAAAATATCATCAATTCCAATTCAGTGCAAATACTCCCCTACACTGACACCTCTGACACCTACACTGACCCCCCTACACTGACTCCCCCCCCCACACTGACACTTACACTGACCCCTCCACTGACCCCCCTATCAGTATAGACAGAAAGGGCATGGAGGAGATATTCGGGTATAATAGAGGGA
This sequence comes from Pelophylax lessonae, assembly GCF_965119305.1. Taxonomy (NCBI): domain Eukaryota; kingdom Metazoa; phylum Chordata; class Amphibia; order Anura; family Ranidae; genus Pelophylax; species Pelophylax lessonae. The sequence goes on from NC_138769.1 coordinate 445,916,191, forward strand.
TTAGGCTTAGGGATGGAGGAGTCTCACTTACCTGTTCCGAGGCTCCTTAGATTTAAAAATGATGCCGCCTGGCACCAACATGTCACCACGCATGCGCCGCCGCTCGGGAAAGCTTGTATACGTTCGGCTATTCCCGGGAATAGCCAAACGTGTACGGCCTTTCCCGAGCTGCGGCGCATGCGCGGTGACATGTTGGCGCCGGGCGGCATCATTTTTAAATCTAAGGCGCCGCAGGAGCACATCGGGCCGCCGACCTAGTGCCAGGACAACGGTCCTCGTGGCCACCAGCCCACCGGGAATGATCCCCGTGCTCCCGATTAGCCAATCCGGGCCTGGTTAGGACAGACACTGTGCTCATCTAGTTTACAACATTACATAGGAGAGGAAAGCTAAGCAGGATTTTTAAGCAAGAAAAAAAAGGTAAAAGGCAATTTTAAATATATTTTTTAGGCTTCATGTATACTGCAGCTGGTAAACGGATGTTTATGAGCATTTGGGCATTTTTTTCAGCAGCCCCTGAACTCTACTCAATGTTACTTTATGTGTACAGGCATTTATAGTAGTTTAGAAGCAGTTGAGGTTAGAAGCATTTTTCTGAAAGCAAAAAATCGCGTTCAGGACGGTAGTTTAGTGGCATCTGAAATGCCAAATGCTTGTAACAGAGTGTAAACGCGGTAACTCAAGTTTAAAAGCAATTTCCCTTATAGGCATTTTCAATGAGAGAGAGAGAGAAAAAAAAAAGCTTCTAAACGCAAATGCTCATAAATGCTGCTAAAAGCAGCATGTAAAAGTGGCAAAACTGACGTTTTTGACCGTCGGTTACTAGCTGTCAAGTTCCAGCGTTTAGAAGAGGTTTTCAAACGTTGTGTACATGAAGCCTAAGAGTCGGTTCACACTAGCGCGACTTGTCAGGCGACTTGTCAGCCTGACAAGTCGCGCTCCCTCGCGGCCCATTGACCGCGACAGGACCCGTTCCAATAGAAGCGACACAAGTCGCTCCGACTTAGAAAAAGGGTTCTGTACTACTTTGGGGCGACCTCGGAGCGACTTGCATAGACTTCCATTATGTGAAGTCCCTGCAAGTCGCTCCGAAGTCGTGGTGCATGCTAATGCACAAGTCGCCCCCGAAGTAGTAAGGTGTCGTGTCGCCTCAGTGTGAACCGGCTCTTACAGTTATGCTATGTAAGGGTGAACATGTAACGATTATAAAGTATGTTATCCCAATGTGGCTGCAAAAGTGGAGATACACGCTAAGAAAGGCAGACAATGGATAGTAGGTAAAATTATTCTTACAGATCGCTGGACAGAATATCACTCATATGTAGGGAAAATATTGCTTTTCACAGTGCAACTTTTACATATCATATCTTGAATTTTAATCAAACCTTTATATGTGTGTATTATTCAACGACTTGTTTTAAATAATCTTGTAATGCATATATTTAGTTAAAGTGGAACTAAACTGTATCTGAGCACAACAAACTGAAAACAGGATTTATTTTGTAGTATTCAAAGCAAACTCCCCCATCCATTCATGTCTCCATGCATTATTTGTTGAGAAATCACTTTGAAAAACACCCCCTAGCAATTTTAGCTGTGGCCATCTTGAGTAAGGGCATAGGATTCATGGAGAATTCACTTTCTGAAATCCAAATGCCTTAGCTCAGGCAGGAAGGTGTGCATTGCTGGGAAAGCCCCCCTCCTCCCAAGGAAAGAAAAATTCCCATGAAGACTCCTGGGATGAACAACATTATTTACTAGGCCAGGAACCAAGAAGCAACTGAATAAATGTAATAAAAAGTTTAAAACAAGTAACTATAATATACAGTGCCTGGCCAAAAAAAAGTTGCCACCTGGAATTATCTAAGCAACTAACTAAGCTAAGCATGCAGTGAGTATCCTATTGGATAGTTACAGCATGTGCCCAAAGAATGAAGTCAGCTGACTACCTGAATATACTGAATGACCAGGTTATTCCATCAATGGATTTTTTATTCCTTGATGGCACGGCATATTCCAAGATGACAATGCCAGGATTCATCGGGCTCAAATTGTGAAAGAGTTGTTCAGGGAGCATGAGACATCATTTTCACACATGGATTGGCCACCACAGAGTCCAGAACCTAACCCCATTGAGAATCTTTGGGATGTGCTGGAGAAGGCTTTGCGCAGTGGTCCGACTCTCCCATCATCAATACAAGATCTTGGTGAAAAATGAATGCAACACTGGACAGAAATAAATCTTGTGCAGAAGCTTATCGAAACTATGCCACAGCGAATGCATGCCGTAATCAAAGCCAACAAAATATTTTTTGGTGGCGACCTTATTTTTGGCAAGGCAGTGTACAGTACATACCAATCAATATACTAATGCTAGAAACATAAGGAATACAAATAGTTAATGTTGATTGAAGGAGTTTATTTCCTCTTTAAATGACACTGCAACAAACATTGTTTTCTGTAATATCAAAGTTTATTACTTTGGCCTCAACAGCACGAACATTTCTTTTTCTTTAGCATAACAACATGTGCCATGTCTATGAATAAATACGTGGAAGAGAATGTGTCCCAGAAATCCTACACTACCATCAAATACTTCATGAAGATGCTGAGCAGTGTCAGTGAAACCTTGATCTTTATCTTCATGGGTGTGTCCACCGTTGGGCGAAACCACGAATGGAACTGGGCCTTTGTGTGTTTCACATTGTTCTTCTGCTTGGCATGGCGTGCAATGGGTATGTTGGTTTAGCACCTGATTACATTTATAGAACAAATTAGCACAGTATGCCTGATAGTATTGTCTGAGTGAACTCTTTTCAAAAATAATTTTTGCAAACAAATTGTTTGGAAGTATATAAAATTTATAGAGCTTCCATGTTAACCTGTTACTTTTGTATTTATTCTATTTATAAATGATTTAAGTAATCAGAGTAGACAAGAAAACAGCTTGTTGATCCTGTTTATATATGTTTGTAGTGGCTGGTAGTTATTAGACTAGGTCAGTGATGGTGAACCTTGGCACCCCAGATGTTTTGGAACTACATTTCCCATAATACTCATGCACTCTGCAGTGTAGTGGAGCATCATGGGAAATGAGGTTCCAAAACATCTGGGGTGCCAAGGTTCGTCATCACAGGGCTAGGGTAATAATTGTGCATTGAAGCAGTGCACGTGTTACCGCACAATTTTTCACACATTGTTACTGTGCATTGTGGTAGGACAGCCCGTTTATTTAAATAGGCTACATCTAAATTGCACCAAAGATGTCCATGACCTTTTTTTTTTTTAAATCATTGCGCACCAAAACACACGATACTTTGTTGCCGAGAGTTTTGTCCCATAGTTTCGCACAAACTTTAGCAAGGTGCGTTGGGAGGGTATTAACAATTATTACCAAAAGGGATGTGTGTTTTGTGCATTGAAGAAATGCGTAAGATTTTGTGTACATCCCTGCATTGCACAAGTGTAAACCTAGCCTAAAAGGCAGGTACCTAGAAGTGTCTGTACTTACCTACAGCAGCTTTCATTGCCTCCTCTAAACGTGAATGCCAGGCCATCATAATAGGGCAAAACTCCAGCACTTCCTTGCAACTACGGAGCTTGCATGCCTTCAACTGCCTCACGCACATTCCTACAGGCTGGTGGTTGAGGCTGCATATCATTGTGGTGATTCAATTTGATGATTTTCATGGAGCAGGCAAGCTCCAACACTACCCAAAAGTGTTGTAGCTTTGTCCTTCCACAAAGGCCTGGCATTTGGGTGTGGGTACTGCAGAGTACAGAACGGCAGTGTTACTTTAAAACGGGTCTAAGTCCAAAGGTTCTTTACCTTAATGCATTGTTCCCCAAAAAAAGCAGGCAGAGGGCAAAGGACTGGTCACAAGTATTACATGTCTTCTCCCTGCAGATTAATTTCCCCCCTAATTACTGACTTGCCATGTCTTGCTCTGCACTATGTCTCTGTGTAGAGGTGGCCATCCTGGAGTAGGCAGGACTTTATTCCTCTTGTCACAGCCTCCAGCAAGTAGAGCATTGAGCAGCACAGTAGTGATGTAGTGACATCACCAAATCTCACTCCAAATCTCCTGGCATTAGTGGATGCACTGGTATGAGGCTATAAATAGAGGAAGTACATCTACATATCAGGAAGTGCACGCCGGACCCGAAAAATAGAGAGGGGGGAAAAAATGATTTTGCCTCTTGGGAGGCTTCCCGACATCTGCCCCCTCTCTGCTTTGATGCGCGACATCACATGACGTCAGAAGGGGCAGTGCCACCGGGTGACATAGGAGGGTGGGCCCGCTCCATGCCTATATAAGAACTGCCAAAGCAGAGAGGAGGCAGATGGCAGGATGCCTCCCAAGAGGCGGAAGCAGTTTTTATTTTTCATTTTTTTCGGGTCTGGTGGGCGTCGTGATTGGGGCCCTCACTCATCCCCTCCCTTTTCCTGACCTGCCGAGGTGCCGAAATATTGCTCTGGTATTGACTTTGGGGGGGGGGGGGGGCCCTACACTGTTTTTTTTTTAATTTTGGCATGGGGTTCCTTTTAAAATCCATACCACGGAGGAAGGGGGGGCTACACTGGTTTTTTTTTTCTCATCTGTATTGCTGGGAGACGGTAATACATTACAGCCGCAAGCAAGTTTAAATGACATTTTTTCCTTTAGAAATGTCAGTATTGCTGCAGCAGGCTCCATACATCATACAGATGTGCCACTTTCCGGGCACATTAACAGGACTCCCCAGGCACGATATTTAAAGGAATTTTTCATTTTTATTTCACTTTAACCATCATTAAAATCACTGCTCCTTTAAAAACTATTGTTTAAAAAACATTTTTTTTTTGCATTGATACATGTCCCCGGGCCCCCCTACACTTTTTATGGCAATAACTTGCATATACGTAAGCCTTTTAAAATGAGGACTTTTGATTTTTCATTTTCGTGTCCCATAGACTTTAATAGAGTTTGCGTGTTCCCTAGAACCTTTTCCCTGTTCGAGATGTTCTGGTGCGAACCGAACAGGAGTGTGACCTCTGACTTGGTTACATACAGTACATACCAGAGTAAATGTTAAAAACAACACTATATTTGCACCAAAAAATGGCTGGTTCACTAAAGGTAAGAGTAGCAGCCTAACTTTGTCTCTATAGGTCAGCCCAATGTACTGATGCGTCAATCTGTGAATGTGTAGTCTAGGTCATATTAGGACGTTAGTGATATCACAACAGTTCAACCCCTCCACCTCTTCTCATATATTGCCACAAAAGTCTCAGCTCCCCTTCCTCCCCTTGAAAACCTCTTGCAAGGAAGAATGTCCCTGGACAGTAGTACAATTCAAGAGATAGGATGGTTCTCTGTTAGTTGAGAGACTTTCCTTATTAGTGGTTTGTACACATTCCTTTGGTTTCAGAAAAAAGTAAAGTTCCACTCAGGGATAAAACTACCATTTTACAACCTCTCCCTCCCATCCCTCTCTAACCTATGATGACATTCTCCCTACTATCCCCTTACCTGGTGAAGGCAACAATTCTCACCTAAGACTGGCATCCAAGTCCATTGTCACTGAGAGTTCTAGTGCGGGGAACTGTTAATCCAGAGCCGCAATGCACCTCCCCTATTCTTCCCTGTGATTAGGTCAGTCCTTCTCTCTCTCCTGAGAGCACCCCCCTGGTGGCCATCAAACAGGAAGTGTCTATATCATGGGTCTCCAAACTTTGGCCCTCCAGTTGTTCAGGAACTACAATTCCCATCATGCCTAGTCATGTCTGTAAATGTCAGAGATTTACAATACCTCATGGGACGTGTATTTCTGCAACAGCTGGAGGGCCGTAGTTTGAGGATCCCTGGTCTATATCATGTGGGCACCCAAAGAAAAACCCAACAGAAAGCATGCTACCATACCAGTAATTGATTCTCTATTCTAGAAACCTTGACAGAAGAAACCATGCACTTATGAAAGTGTCACCCTGCTTCTCTCTTTGTGATGCATTTTCTTATACACAGCACATGCCAATCAGCGGGTGCCAGCCAATGGATGACTGCCGGCACCCACCAATCGTCGGGAAGACACATGGGACAGAGCTCTGCCTATGTATACAAGGCAGAGCTCTGTCCTGTCAGTGGGAAAGTAATGGATTTTCTTTCTCTGCAAAGCAGGGAATAAAATCAATTCCTTTCCTTAGTAAAAGTGTCACACACAGGACACCAAAACACTGGTTAGGCACACATTGAACACTTTGATCGCCCTAGATGTTTAACCCCTTCCCTGCCAGTGTCATTAGTACAGTGACAGTGCATATTTGTAGCACTGATCACTGTATTAGTGTCACTGGTTCCCAAAAACTGTCAAAAGACTCAGTTAGTGTCCGATTGTCTGTCAGAATATCGCTGCCATTACTAGTAATAAATAAATAAAAATTCCAGTATACTGTATACACCATAGTTTGTAGATGCTATAGCTTTTGTGCAAACAAATCAATATACCCTTTTGGGATTTTTCTTTTACCAAAAATATGTAGCAGAATACATATTGGCCTAAATTTATGAAGACATTTGATTTTTTACATTTTCTTTATTGGATTTGTTTTATAGCAGAAAGTAAAAAATATATACATTTTTTTTTTTCAAAATTGTCAGTCTTCGTTTTGCTTATAGTGTAAAAAATAAAAACACAGTGGTGATCAAATAACATCAATAGAGGCTCTATTTGTAGGAACAAATGATATCAATTTAATTTATGCACAGCGTTGCATGACCACACAATTGCCAGATAAAATCACGAAGTGCTGTATAGCAAAAAATGGCCTGGTCATGAAGGGAGGGTCAATCTTCCAGAGATCAGGTGATTAAAGCATATCTGTGGTCAAAATGTAAAATCGAATATTTATTTCCACATTGTTTTTCAGTTATTTTTAGCCTACTTCTGTTAATCAGAATGATCTTAAAGGGGTTGTAAAGTCAGAAGTTTTTTTTTTAATCTTAATGCATTCTTTGCATTAAGATAAAAAGCCTTCTGGGTGTAGTAGCCCCTCCCAGCACCCCCTAATACTTACCTGAGGTCCATCTCTGTCCAGCGATGTCCACGAGTCCCTCTCTCCCTCCTGATTGGCTGGGACACAGCCGCAGCACCATTGCCTTCCTGTGACTGTCAATCAAAGTCAGTTAGTCAATCAGGAGAGAGAGAGTGGGTGGGGCCCGAATGGAAGCTCCATGTCTGAATGGACACACAGAGCTGTGACTTGGCCCGGGTGCCCCCATAGCAAACTGCTTGCTGTGGAGGAACTCGACAGGAGGGAGGGGCTAGGAGCAGCAATGAGGGACCCGAAAAGAGGAGGATGCGGGTTGCTCTGTGCAAAACCAACTGCACAGAGCAGGTAAGTATAACATGTTTGTTATATATAAAAAAAAACAAGACTTTACAATCACTTTAAAGTTTGTGAACTTACTTTGTGAAGATCCCCACACAATTACTTCCTTGAATTCTATGACATATTCACAATTACCTGTGGTTGGTACTGCTGTGTCACAAATTTCACAGAGCCTGCCTTCTGAACTACAGAGATATTGAGAGGCGGAGTTTAAGGAGGTGCAGTCAGGACAGGAATTGCAGGCAGCAAGATATCATGGGATATGTAGTCCTTAGAAATTGAAAGTAAACAGCAGAGGAACAGTTGCAAAGCATGCAGGGAATCTGAGAGGTTGTGGAATAAGATGACCTGCAGGTAGCAGAACTCACAAAGTGAAGGGAGATTTTGCAAGTGAGCTTATATTAGATTGTAAAAAATCAATTGTTTGCTTTGCTGTTACAATGATGATGATACTAAAGTGTTACTAAACTCACAACAGTAAAATCAATCTGTATATGCAGTAAAGCATGCTTGTTATACTCACTGTGGAACCTAAAGGGGTTAATCCTCTGCATTGTGTAAAAAGGCTGTTTGATCCTGTATGCACAGATCCTCCCCTTCTTCCACTGACTCCAAAAAATGTTCGGCTAATACAGAGCCTTTGAAGTCAGGCTGCACATGCTCAGTTTGGTGTGTATTGCTAGAGAGTTTTTTTTTTTTTTTCTTGGGAGAGTGCATGTGATCAGCACAGGGCCAATCAGAACTGTCCAGACATGTCCAGACAGAGGGTCAGGAGTCCTTAAGCCTCATAGGACAGCTCAGTGCAGTATGAAAACTCCTCCTACTAGCTTCAACAGGAACAGGCAGAAGTCACAAGCGTGCTATATACTACTGATGAGAAAAGGTATTTAGCAGTATATATTTACTTAAACGATTGCATTTCCATGTTCTGTGTACTGTGGGAGACCAGATATAGTAAATGCAGGGTCCTGGGTTTAGTAACACTTTAAATGAAAGTGTATGCTGTGATCATAGATTTCCATTAGGCCTCATGTACACTGCTGCTGATAAACAGATGTTTAGGAGCAGTTGGGTGTTTTTTTCAGCAGCCCCTGAACTCTCCTCTGTGTTATCTTATCTGCCCATGTACACTGAGTCGTTTATAGACGTTTAGAGGCAGTTGAGTTTAGTGGCATTTTTTTGAAAGCAAAAAAATATGCGTTTAGAAGAAAGTTTATTGGTATTTGAAACGCCAAATGCCTGTAACAACGTGCAAATGCGTCTAAACATGGTAACTCGCATTTATAAACGTTTTGTTTATAGGTGTTTTCAATGGGGATACTTTTCTGACCATTTTACAATGTAAAAACGCAAACGCTGCTAAACGCGCATAAACGCGGCATGTAAACATGGCAAAACTGACTTTTTAACCGTCAGTTAGTAGCTGTCAAGTTCCAGAGTTCAGGAGAGCTTTTCAAACGTCATGTGTACATGAAGCCTAAAAGTGCATATCTAAAAGTTTTTTTTACTTTTTTTTTTTTTTTTTTATAGGTGTATTTGTCCTGACTCAGATAATCAACAGATTCCGCACAATAACTCTGACGACAAAAGACCAGTTTATCATTGCATATGGAGGGCTTCGAGGTGCAATATGTTTTTCTCTAGTCTTCCTCCTCCCTGATTCTGCTGCGTTTCCAAGAAAGAAACTCTTTATTACTGCAGTAATTGTGGTGATTTTTTTCACAGTTTTTATTCAGGTGAGACTGAAGATGACATCCAGTAGAATTTGCCAGAACCTCATGAAGTGGTTTTCTGATTTGAACTAATACTCGGAGGGCACAAGGCTCTTCATGAAACAATGAGACACACCGCTCAGTCTACCACTATAGCAGGGATATGGAAACTGTGGCCTTCCAGCTGTTGCAAAACTACAAATCCCATCATGCCTCTGCCTCTCGGTGTCATGCTTGTGGCGGTCAGAGTCTTGCTGAGCCTCATGGGATTTGTAGTTCTGGAACAGCTGGAGGGCCACAGTTAACATAACCTTGCACTATAGTATACTACGTAATGTGAACATGCCAGCTGTTGTAGACCTCTAAAGTGTATGTCCCCTATTACTGTTATGCAGGGCTCCATTAAAGAGAGTTCTCCACACCTGCCGTATTGTGACAAAGATTTTCCTCTTGCATTGACAATGGTTTCACAAGATGGAAATTAAGCAAATCTTGAATAGCAGTATAGCCAGAAATTGGAATGAAATTTTTTTTTTTTAAATAAGAATAACCATACTTTATGATACATAGTGCATACTTTTATTTTTAAATCAAATAAAGTTTTATTGAGCCACCATAATAAGTAACAGAAATGTACAGTACATACAGTGAAATGTTATTTTTAGTAGAGCAGGGAAAGGCTAGAAACCCTGTTACCCTTTTTTGCAGATTTCCCTTCACTGTTGTCAATGCAAGGGGGAAATCTTTTTAACAGTGCCTAACAGTGCCACCAATAGCAGTAAACATGCAGTAATCCTTCACCTTTGTACATAATTGAGACGTTTTGGCTAGACTTAAAATGATAAAGTCTAATTTATTTTTGTTAAAAATAACAAACATGTAATGCTTACTTGCCCTGTGAATTGGTTTTGCACAGAGCAGTACAGATCCTCCTCTTCTCGGGTCCCTCTTCGGTGCTCTTGGCCCCTCCTCCTTGAGTGCCCCCATGGCAAGCAGCTTGTTATGGGGGCACCTGAGCTAAGCCATGCTTCCTGCATCCATTCAGACACAAAGTAATGGCCTGGCCCCACCCCCTTTATCTCCTCATCGACTTACTGACTTTGATTGACAGCAGCGGGAGCCAGTGGTGCCGAACTGCTGTCTCAGCCAATGAGGAGGGGAGTCCTGAGCAGCCGAGACACTCCTACAACATCGCTGGATGTAGATGGACCTAAGGTAAGTATTAGAGAGGCTGAGAAGGGCTGCTGTACACAGAAGGCTTTTTATCTTAATGCATAGAATGCATTAAGATAAAAAAACCTTCTGACTTTACAACCACTTTAAGCTTTCAAACTCTTGCCTAAGAACAGGTATCACAAGGTGTCTGTTATAACTTTTGTTAGGCAGCAAACCCTCTTCAGTAGGCTTATCTGATTTAGTTTCATTGTTAGAGGGGCCTGACTTCTGAGCCAAATCTTGACCAACTAAATTTTGGCACTTACCTTTTCTCTAATGCTGCAGGTCTCCCACCAGCAACTTTTCCTGCTAGGGGTGCTAGTTTTCTGGCATGTCCATTGGCTGGCGCCAGATGGTGTGACTCATCCCACCACACAGGGACCTGTGCTGGCAATATAAGCTGAGCTGCGCTTGTGCAGCTCAGTTTACATTCTGGAAAACACTGCAAGCAGGCAGGTAGGTGTATTTTATTGCAGAAGAGACATTGCATACCTCTTCTGCAATAATTCCCTGCCTGCTCACAGATTGTTCTAAAAAAAAACTTAATTTCCGCTTTAAGGGCAACCTACTTTTGAGAGGGGGCAGGTCAGTGGGCTGAGCTAAATCAAGAAAGTCATGCCCCAGCAACAAAGGGAAACTAAATCAGAGAGGAGCACAGATGGTTTCTACCAAATGCAAGTAATGGTAGAAGGGATGGAAGAAGTTTCCTAAGCCCTGCCCAGGTTTCTACTCTTAGGGGCGCACATAGAAGTAATAAAAGAAAAGAGAGTGAGTATAGTACAGGCAGCTAACCTATAACTTTGCCCTTCATTTGCAAAGTAAAGGTTTACTTTAGAAATGCATAAATAGTAGCAACTCAAAAAACATCCTACTTTACTATCTGGCCTTCTGGTATCTGTGAGAAAAAGACAAAAGAAAAGGGGCGCACCGACCTAGTGCATCACCACTAAAACCATTTATTAAAATATTAAAAAGTATACAATATACTCACAAAGCGGGTGTGATTATACACACATCAACATTGCATATACAATCTCCAAGGTAGCCAAGGTCCCATACGTAACAAAATGGCATGCAGAGTGCCCCATGCGACACTCTGCATGCCATTTTGTTACGTATGGGACCTTGGCTATCTTGGAGATTGTATATGCAATGTTGATGTGTGTATAATCACACCCGCTTTGTGAGTATATTGTATACTTTTTAATATTTTAATAAATGGTTTTAGTGGTGATGCACTAGGTCGGTGCGCCCCTTTTCTTTTGTCTTTTTCTCTCAGTTGGTTCTGGATACCCTTGATCCTGAGGGGGCAGCAAGACCATTGGCCCTTTTTTTCCATCTGAGTCTGAAGTGCATCTCTCTTCCCTCCATCATATTCTACTTGAGCGCAGGAGATTTGCTTTACTTCTGGTATCTGTGCAATCTGGCCTCCATGTCTAAGGCATTGGCCAGCACAGCATTTTAAGATACCCATTCTTTAATATGTTGCGTAACTGTAGTGAGGAAGTAATGAGAATGCAATGAACATTAATATAATTAATATATTTGTTTATCCTTTTTAAGGGCATTACCATTCGTCCATTGGTTGAATTTTTAAATGTGAAGAAGGCAAATGCAAAGCAGCAGATGATCAGTGATGAAATCCATAGCCGGGTAGCTCTACTTTAACAAATGTTTTTATTACTATTGAGAACGCATTTGAATATAAAGTCACCTTTATAATTGTGGTATATTAAGAGATTTCTACTACATTTGTTGAATGTGGCATTTATTTTCTATGGGGAATGTAACAGGAGGGGCTGGAACGTGCAAAGATGGTCAGCAAAACTGGAAACCTAATGCTGGAATATCAAAGGCTTAAAAAACAAGGAACTGCCTCCGCTTATCAGGTTCCAACTATAATTAAAATATCACTAAGGGGTTTATTTATAAAAATTTTGCTTTGTGAATGTCTCAACAGTTGAGCAAGTGTTAGGAATAATAAGGTACTGTTTGCAAAATGTGTTTAATAGTTTCCTTTTGCCTTTCGCCTGGCTAATGTAACATTCCCTTGCATTCAATCCTAAGTGTAGCCCTGCCCCCAGGGGGGCTGCTAGTGATGTTCATATCCTCCTCACTTCTATTGCCCTGAAGACCTTCCAACTTATTTGACACTGTAGGCTCAGACATGTTGAATGAAGAATACCACCAGGTTTCAATAAAAGATTAGCTTTACTATCTTTAGCAAGAAGAATAAACAATATTGAATTCAAACATCAAGCGATATTCAGGAAACAAAATAAAGGGAAGATCCTGAGTCCTCGAACCCAAAATAGCATAGGATTCAGCACTCAGGATCTGATATATTAGAAAGCAGATAACCAATGAAATGAGCAACAATATATGAAGGCTGGGATATTAATTATTCATCAGTAAATCAATCCTCCCTTAACTTGTGAGAGTGACCTTTGAATATAATCAACTGTACTCTAAGAGAACAATGCAATGAATCTAACTTGAATTAGTAACACTATCAGAGTGCACTCTGTCACCTATAGGGGGCCCCTTTTACTTGGGATGTCACAAGTCTCCTGGTCGAGCAAGGCCTTGCTAATCTTCACCGGCAACAAGATCCTTAGTCACCTAAAAGAGATTATTTGTAATCCACAGTAAAGGTAAAAGTTAATTGTAATCCATTAGGAAGAGGTATCAGCCTCTAAACTCAGTCAAGTTGTGATGTAGATTGAGAATGTGGAATGAGGCCTACACAATTTGCCACACACTATTCAGCACTGCAGTGTCCTGTGGCAACTATCTGATGTCAATATAGTTTACTATCCAGACTAAAACTGGGTCACAGGCCTTTCCTGACTCAATCTGATAAACTACTGAGTCTATTCCAATTTGGTTGTCTCTCACCCGATCCCTCACTAGGACTCGACACTCCACAGAACACTTTCAGACTCTCCCCGGTGTCCTCAGCCTCAGTCTGCCATCACACCCTGTGGCCAACTCTCCCCTGCTCACCGCAACAGCTCTTCCCCATTCCTCACAGCGCGCTGTCCTCGAGGCAAGAGAGCGAACCAGCCATCCCGCTCCCTATTTATCGACACTCCCATCCGTCCTTGCGAAACCCAGTGCTCCCTGGGAGAATGGTCCAATCAGTCAAGTCCTCCATAGCATCCACTTCCTTGAAGACTTCCTCTCCCACAATCCATCAGGCCAACTTTCCAGGACCCTTAGTCTTAAAGACATAGAACAACATCTAACAGGCTTAGCTGAATCTTTGATCCGGGCTACATAAGAGAAAAATAGATATAGTAACAATCGACCATGGGAGTTAACATTCCCCAATAGAGTAAATAGCCCTAACACTATAGGCTAAGCACATTAGACCAGCAGAAAAAAGAATGAAGGAGATGTCTGCACTGTGTACAGTTTATGGAGAATCTTGTGTGAATGACAGAATAAAAAGGTGTTTGGCTGAATGAACCTCCAGCTGCAGTGTAAAGTGAAAACCTATAACAGTGGTATTATTATTATACAACAACTTACTTCTGGTAGTTGGAGAGCCAACACCCTCCCACCTTCCTAACAACAAGGAACTCATCCTTGCCCGGCACATTTAGCTGTCAGCCAGGGATTCCTGAATCACTGGTTAATGTAAACAAACAGCGCTGGGGTGGGGAGTGCCTACACTTTTTTTCTTGCTTTTTGCATGAGGTTCCCCCTTAAGATTTATACCACAACCATTTTTGTCCCGCTTAAAATCCAAACCAGACCTAAAGGGCTTGGTGTGACAGCATTAGTTGAGTTGTTTGTACAAGAATCTCCGTAGATCTCGGTAGATTGCCGCTCAAATAGTCTTAGCCTATTGCATTAGGGTATTTTCTCGTGAACGTTAACTCTCATGGTTGAATGATCCTATTTTTCTCCTAGGATTGAAAGCTAGGGAATGTTACATTCGCAAGGCAAAAGGCAACAAGGAAACTATTACACACACATTAGACACACTACAGGGATTATTTATTACTCTGGCATGAATGTTGAGACATCTCCAAAGTAATTTTTTTTAAATCAACTCCTGACTCTTTAATTAAAAATAGTTATTGTCATCATCATTAAACACTCTATTATTCTAGCAAAGGAAATTAAAGTGGTATTAAACCCAAAAGCAAACATTTATTATAATGCAGTTTACCAATTTTTAGATGTGATGGCTGCATTGATTTTCTTTTGGAGGCATTCTTTCTTCCATTTCTGCTGATCCAGTCAGCATTTTTGTTGTTTTTCAAAAGCACAAGCTCTTCAGCAGAATGTATCTGAAGACAAGCCATTTACCAATGTCAGGGGTGCCTAAATGCTCAGATTTTTTATTTATTTATGTAAAATCTTTATTCTAAAAGGAAAAAAAAATTGCTGTAACAGATTGTAATGTGTGAGCTGGGGTTTGGCTTCCATTTGTTTAGTGTATTTAAATATGCTAATACTTTAATGCTACCCTCCTCTCAGACTGACAATGCTGCTGTCTGCTGTGCTCCCTGTGCTCATTAAACCAGAGTAGGGGAACTCTAGTACAGGAGGTGGGTTACTGGCCAGATCAGCAAGTGAAAACAGAGGGGAAAAAGCCTAAGAAAAAAAAAATATTAATGCAGCCACCACATCTAATTATTGGTAATATGCAATATAATACATTTTTGGGTTTTGGTCTACTACTGCTAATATAAACGCTTTTCCTTTAACAATTTTGAAATAAATTGTTGTACACTTTGAACAGTGTGGTAAACCTTTGTTAGCACATGTTGAATGTGATGACACCATTGTTGCAATAGGTATGAATGGATAATTATAATCATCTTGCCTGGGTAAAAACATTCACGTTAGTCAAATTTATTACGGTATTTAAAATGTGGGCATCTGTACTGAATGTCAATTAGCTAAATAGAACAGTGAGTATTATCAAGAGATAGCTACAGAGTGACATTTGTCTTCTACTTAGTGATTTTAATTTGATTATTTAGAATTCTGGACTATGTGTACATGTCAATAACTGAGTGTTAATTTATCCCCAGGTTTTGGATCACATGAAGGCAGGCATTGAGGATGTATGCGGTCACTGGGGACACAACTACTGCAAAGACAAGTAGGTTAAAATATTAAAAATGATATAATATGCAGCATAACATCTAATAAATGCTATGGCTGAACATACCTTTACCTTGAAATGTTTTTTTCCAGCATTGAAGTAATTAACGGATTATGTGACAACACCCAAAGCACTAGGGTGGTACTTTTAATTGTAGGGCTTTATAGTAAATATACAGCATGCATGCTTGCATTTCAAATACATTGGCATACATTGCTCTTACCTTTTCTTTTGTAATCTCTGTCAAAAATATATTTTAAATAATGAGTAAGGCGACATATTTAGTTGGAGAAACTTTGAACTGAAAAAAAAAATGTTGGCAGGAGTGCGGCCATAGAAGGGTCAGGAATAGATACCCATGAATTTCTCTCATTACAAGTTTCTTTTTGACAAATAAAATCCTACAATGTTTCCTGGCCATGATTTTGACATTGTTTCCCTTAAAGTGACCTTGCCATTACATAAAAAACATCCCTTAAAAAGGCATATCTGCAAAGAAAAAAAAAAAGAAGGGCAACCACATGCCTTTCAGGCTGCTTCGAGCTTGAAAAATCTTTATATGAAATCTTTAGGGAAATTGATACTTCCTGTAGTGTCGATCTTCACAGCATGACCCCCTCTAGTCTTTCCCCTCTAGCCTTTACATTCCTACTGTACCCATTAATGCATAAAGGTTAGCGAAAAGAACTGCTGAGTATCCAGTGAGAGCTGCTGGTTATCTACCTCAAAAGTGGACTTTAGGGGACCATTTTTCAGTATCAAAGTGATGTTCATTGGGGCAAGGTATGTGGAAAATTAAAGTGGTACTAAACCTAGGACCCTGCACTCACTAGATCTGATCTGCCACAGTAAAAAGAACATGGAAATGCAATTATTTTAGTAAATATAATACACTAAGTACCTTTTCTCATCAGCAGTATATAGCAGTTTTGTGACTTTTATCATTGTCTGGCCAAGCACTGGTTAAAGCTTGTAGAAGGAGTTTTCATTCTCCTCTAACTGTCCTACGAGGCTGCAGGACCCCCGACCCTCTGTCTGGACAGTGCTGATTGGCCCTGTGCTGATCACATGCACCCTCCCAAAAAAACCAAAAAAAAAAACCTCTTTAGCAATACACACCAAACTGAGCATGTGCAGAGTGCCTCCAAGGCTCTGTTCTATCAGCAGATAGATTGGGGACAGTGAAAGAAGGACAGGATCAGAGGAGACAAGATCAAACAGCCTTTTTACACAATGCAGAGGATTAACCCCGTAGGTTCTACAGTGTGTATAACAATCATGCTTTACTGCATGTACACACTGATTTTACTGTTGTGTTTTTACTAACACTTTAAGGGCTCTTTCACATGGAGCGGACCGCATTGTGATCCGCTCCGGCACTTTTTTTTTTCACGGAGCGGATGACATTTGTGTCATCCGCTCCGTATGTCCGCATATCATCCCATCCGTTTGCGGATGATATACGGACATAATGTATGTCTATGGGCATTGCGGATGTCAGCGAATGACACCACTGACATCCGACTTTGCATCCGTTCCGTTTTTTAAACGGAACAAAAATAGAGTTCTGTTCCATTCCAAAAAACGGAACTGAACTGAAAGGATGAAAATCGGATGTCAGTAGATGGTCATCCGCTGACATCCGCAATCCCATTGACATACATTATGTGGGTATATCATCCGCAAAAAAATAGGATGATATACGGACATGCGGAACGCCCGTGTGAAATGGCCCTAAGTATTCAGTCTTCTTTTACAAGCTTGCCTTTTTAGAATATTTATGTTTAATTGCAGGTTCACTTTACTATTATACAGAGAAGTGATTAGTAATGTTGGAAAACAACAATGGAGTGGGATGGCCATCCTGCTGTTATATGGACTGTGTAGAAGTCCAGTTTACCGATGTATCAGTGCCTTTAAATCATAAATATACTCTATGCATTGTGCCACTATGCAAAGCTGGGAAATCTGAAAGTGCAAGATCCAGTTCCAACTTAGGGACATGTTGGACTGGGATCTTCCACTTTTCCACCTGCAGTCCTTTCTGCAGGGATAAAGCTGTAGCCTAGTCTTGAAAACCATTTTAAATTGCCAGTTATTATTATTTATATCAGAAAGTATTTGCGTAGAGTTTAAAATTTTGCAGTTTGTATCTGATATAGAATGTAGGTGTGTGATACAATACTCACATAAGATTTCTGCCAAACATAGGTTTAAGCAGTTTGATCAAAAATACCTGCGTAGACTACTGGTACGAGAAAATGAGCCAAAATCAAGCATTGTGTCCTTATATAAAAAACTGGAAATTAAGCAAGCCATTGAGATGGCGGAATCTGGCTTGAGTAGGGACCCATCTTTATCATCATTGGGGTAAGTACTACACAGATTAGACTTTGTGAAAATGTGTCTCTTGTTTATCATATCAGGTGGTTATTCATTGATCCACAAAGCACTTACATTGGTCTAAAGGGAATTTTGATAGGTCTGTGGTGTGCTACATTGGGCTGCAGGCAACATAAATTTATCACTCTATAAAAATAAATGCATCTCTCCATCTCGTAGATATCAATAATATGAATTTTTGTCAGTGGTAATAAGACAAAGTAAAAAAGCAGACAAGCCAAATTACTAGAATTAAACTGATCATGGAAATTATAGAGTTTAGGAATATGTGCACATGGGCTATTATATGGTGCTTTCACTGACACACATAGGCTGATATGTGGTGCTTTCACTGAGTCACATAGGCTGATATATGGTGCTTTTTACTGACACACATAGGCTGATATATGCTGCTTTCACTAACACACATAGGCTGATATACAGTATGGTGCTTTCACTGAGTCACATAGGCTGATATATGGCGCTTTCACTGACACACATAGGCTGATATATGGTGCTTTCACTGAGTCACATAGGCTGATTGATGGTGCTTTTACTGACACACATAGGCTGATATTTGGTGCTTTAACTGACACACATAGGCTGATATATGGTGCTTTCACTGAGACACATAGGCTGATTGATGGTGCTTTTACTGACACACATAGGCTGATATTTGGTGCTTTAACTGACACACATAGGCTGATATATGGTGCTTTCACTGACACACATAGGCTGTTATATGGTGCCTTCACTGAGACACGTAGGCTGATATATGGTGCTTTCACTGACACACATAGGCGGATATATGGTGCTGTCACTGACACACATAGGCGGATATATGGTGCTGTCACTGACACACATAGGCTGATATGTGGTGCTTTCACTGAGTCACATAGGCTGATATATGGTGCTTTTTACTGACACACATAGGCTGATATATGCTGCTTTCACTAACACACATAGGCTGATATACAGTATGGTGCTTTCACTGAGTCACATAGGCTGATTGATGGTGCTTTCACTGACACACATAGGCTGATATATGGCGCTTTCACTGACACACATAGGCTGATATATGGTGCTTTCACTGAGTCACATAGGCTGATTGATGGTGCTTTTACTGACACACATAGGCTGATATTTGGTGCTTTAACTGACACACATAGGCTGATATATGGTGCTGTCACTGACACACATAGGCGGATATATGGTGCTGTCACTGACACACATAGGCTGATATGTGGTGCTTTCACTGAGTCACATAGGCTGATATATGGTGCTTTTTACTGACACACATAGGCTGATATATGCTGCTTTCACTAACACACATAGGCTGATATACAGTATGGTGCTTTCACTGAGTCACATAGGCTGATTGATGGTGCTTTCACTGACACACATAGGCTGATATATGGCGCTTTCACTGACACACATAGGCTGATATATGGTGCTTTCACTGAGTCACATAGGCTGATTGATGGTGCTTTTACTGACACACATAGGCTGATATTTGGTGCTTTAACTGACACACATAGGCTGATATATGGTGCTTTCACTGACACACATAGGCTGTTATATGGTGCCTTCACTGAGACACGTAGGCTGATATATGGTGCTTTCACTGACACACATAGGCGGATATATGGTGCTTTCACTGAGTCACATAGGCTGATTGATGGTGCTTTTACTGACACACATAGGCTGATATTTGGTGCTTTAACTGACACACATAGGCTGATATATGGTGCTTTCACTGACACACATAGGCTGATATATGGTGCTTTCACTGACACACATAGGCTGTTATATGGTGCCTTCACTGAGACACGTAGGCTGATATATGGTGCTTTCACTGACACACATAGGCGGATATATGGTGCTTTCACTGAGTCACATAGGCTGATTGATGGTGCTTTTACTGACACACATAGGCTGATATTTGGTGCTTTAACTGACACACATAGGCTGATATATGGTGCTTTCCCTGACACACATAGGCTGATATATGGTGCTTTCACTGACACACATAGGCTGTTATATGGTGCCTTCACTGAGACACGTAGGCTGATATATGGTGCTTTCACTGACACACATAGGCGGATATATGGTGCTGTCACTGACACACATAGGCGGATATATGGTGCTGTCACTGACACACATAGGCGGATATATGGTGCTGTCACTGACACACATAGGCTGATATGTGGTGCTTTCACTGAGTCACATAGGCTGATATATGGTGCTTTTTACTGACACACATAGGCTGATATATGCTGCTTTCACTAACACACATAGGCTGATATACAGTATGGTGCTTTCACTGAGTCACATAGGCTGATTGATGGTGCTTTCACTGACACACATAGGCTGATATATGGCGCTTTCACTGACACACATAGGCTGATATATGGTGCTTTCACTGAGTCACATAGGCTGATTGATGGTGCTTTTACTGACACACATAGGCTGATATTTGGTGCTTTAACTGACACACATAGGCTGATATATGGTGCTGTCACTGACACACATAGGCGGATATATGGTGCTGTCACTGACACACATAGGCTGATATGTGGTGCTTTCACTGAGTCACATAGGCTGATATATGGTGCTTTTTACTGACACACATAGGCTGATATATGCTGCTTTCACTAACACACATAGGCTGATATACAGTATGGTGCTTTCACTGAGTCACATAGGCTGATTGATGGTGCTTTCACTGACACACATAGGCTGATATATGGCGCTTTCACTGAGACACGTAGGCTGATATATGGTGCTTTCACTGACACACATAGGCGGATATATGGTGCTGTCACTGACACACATAGGCGGATATATGGTGCTGTCACTGACACACATAGGCGGATATATGGTGCTGTCACTGACACACATAGGCTGATATGTGGTGCTTTCACTGAGTCACATAGGCTGATATATGGTGCTTTTTACTGACACACATAGGCTGATATATGCTGCTTTCACTAACACACATAGGCTGATATACAGTATGGTGCTTTCACTGAGTCACATAGGCTGATTGATGGTGCTTTCACTGACACACATAGGCTGATATATGGCGCTTTCACTGACACACATAGGCTGATATATGGTGCTTTCACTGAGTCACATAGGCTGATTGATGGTGCTTTTACTGACACACATAGGCTGATATTTGGTGCTTTAACTGACACACATAGGCTGATATATGGTGCTTTCACTGAGACACATAGGCTGATTGATGGTGCTTTTACTGACACACATAGGCTGATATTTGGTGCTTTAACTGACACACATAGGCTGATATATGGTGCTTTCACTGACACACATAGGCTGTTATATGGTGCCTTCACTGAGACACGTAGGCTGATATATGGTGCTTTCACTGACACACATAGGCGGATATATGGTGCTGTCACTGACACACATAGGCTGATATATGGTGCTTTCACTGACACACATAGGCGGATATATGGTGCTGTCACTGACACACATAGGCGGATATATGGTGCTGTCACTGACACACATAGGCTGATATGTGGTGCTTTCACTGAGTCACATAGGCTGATATATGGTGCTTTTTACTGACACACATAGGCTGATATATGCTGCTTTCACTAACACACATAGGCTGATATACAGTATGGTGCTTTCACTGAGTCACATAGGCTGATTGATGGTGCTTTCACTGACACACATAGGCTGATATATGGCGCTTTCACTGACACACATAGGCTGATATATGGTGCTTTCACTGAGTCACATAGGCTGATTGATGGTGCTTTTACTGACACACATAGGCTGATATTTGGTGCTTTAACTGACACACATAGGCTGATATATGGTGCTGTCACTGACACACATAGGCGGATATATGGTGCTGTCACTGACACACATAGGCTGATATGTGGTGCTTTCACTGAGTCACATAGGCTGATATATGGTGCTTTTTACTGACACACATAGGCTGATATATGCTGCTTTCACTAACACACATAGGCTGATATACAGTATGGTGCTTTCACTGAGTCACATAGGCTGATTGATGGTGCTTTCACTGACACACATAGGCTGATATATGGCGCTTTCACTGACACACATAGGCTGATATATGGTGCTTTCACTGAGTCACATAGGCTGATTGATGGTGCTTTTACTGACACACATAGGCTGATATTTGGTGCTTTAACTGACACACATAGGCTGATATATGGTGCTTTCACTGACACACATAGGCTGATATATGGCGCTTTCACTGACACACATAGGCTGATATATGGTGCTTTCACTGAGTCACATAGGCTGATTGATGGTGCTTTTACTGACACACATAGGCTGATATTTGGTGCTTTAACTGACACACATAGGCTGATATATGGTGCTTTCACTGAGACACATAGGCTGATTGATGGTGCTTTTACTGACACACATAGGCTGATATTTGGTGCTTTAACTGACACACATAGGCTGATATATGGTGCTTTCACTGACACACATAGGCTGTTATATGGTGCCTTCACTGAGACACGTAGGCTGATATATGGTGCTTTCACTGACACACATAGGCGGATATATGGTGCTGTCACTGACACACATAGGCGGATATATGGTGCTGTCACTGACACACATAGGCGGATATATGGTGCTGTCACTGACACACATAGGCTGATATGTGGTGCTTTCACTGAGTCACATAGGCTGATATATGGTGCTTTTTACTGACACACATAGGCTGATATATGCTGCTTTCACTAACACACATAGGCTGATATACAGTATGGTGCTTTCACTGAGTCACATAGGCTGATTGATGGTGCTTTCACTGACACACATAGGCTGATATATGGCGCTTTCACTGACACACATAGGCTGATATATGGTGCTTTCACTGAGTCACATAGGCTGATTGATGGTGCTTTTACTGACACACATAGGCTGATATTTGGTGCTTTAACTGACACACATAGGCTGATATATGGTGCTGTCACTGACACACATAGGCGGATATATGGTGCTGTCACTGACACACATAGGCTGATATGTGGTGCTTTCACTGAGTCACATAGGCTGATATATGGTGCTTTTTACTGACACACATAGGCTGATATATGCTGCTTTCACTAACACACATAGGCTGATATACAGTATGGTGCTTTCACTGAGTCACATAGGCTGATTGATGGTGCTTTCACTGACACACATAGGCTGATATATGGCGCTTTCACTGACACACATAGGCTGATATATGGTGCTTTCACTGAGTCACATAGGCTGATTGATGGTGCTTTTACTGACACACATAGGCTGATATATGGTGCTTTCACTGACACACATAGGCTGTTATATGGTGCCTTCACTGAGACACGTAGGCTGATATATGGTGCTTTCACTGACACACATAGGCGGATATATGGTGCTGTCACTGACACACATAGGCGGATATATGGTGCTGTCACTGACACACATAGGCTGATATGTGGTGCTTTCACTGAGTCACATAGGCGGATATATGGTGCTTTTTACTGACACACATAGGCTGATATATGCTGCTTTCACTAACACACATAGGCTGATATACAGTATGGTGCTTTCACTGAGTCACATAGGCTGATTGATGGTGCTTTCACTGACACACATAGGCTGATATATGGCGCTTTCACTGACACACATAGGCTGATATATGGTGCTTTCACTGAGTCACATAGGCTGATTGATGGTGCTTTTACTGACACACATAGGCTGATATTTGGTGCTTTAACTGACACACATAGGCTGATATATGGTGCTTTCACTGACACACATAGGCTGTTATATGGTGCCTTCACTGAGACACGTAGGCTGATATATGGTGCTTTCACTGACACACATAGGCGGATATATGGTGCTTTCACTGAGTCACATAGGCTGATTGATGGTGCTTTTACTGACACACATAGGCTGATATTTGGTGCTTTAACTGACACACATAGGCTGATATATGGTGCTTTCACTGACACACATAGGCTGATATATGGTGCTTTCACTGACACACATAGGCTGTTATATGGTGCCTTCACTGAGACACGTAGGCTGATATATGGTGCTTTCACTAACACATAGGCGGATATATGGTGCTGTCACTGACACACATAGGCGGATATATGGTGCTGTCACTGACACACATAGGCGTATATATGGTGCTGTCACTGACACACATAGGCTGATATGTGGTGCTTTCACTGAGTCACATAGGCTGATATATGGTGCTTTTTACTGACACACATAGGCTGATATATGCTGCTTTCACTAACACACATAGGCTGATATACAGTATGGTGCTTTCACTGAGTCACATAGGCTGATTGATGGTGCTTTCACTGACACACATAGGCTGATATATGGCGCTTTCACTGACACACATAGGCTGATATATGGTGCTTTCACTGAGTCACATAGGCTGATTGATGGTGCTTTTACTGACACACATAGGCTGATATTTGGTGCTTTAACTGACACACATAGGCTGATATATGGTGCTTTCACTGACACACATAGGCTGATATATGGTGCTTTCACTGACACACATAGGCTGTTATATGGTGCTTTCACTGACACACATAGGCGGATATATGGTGCTTTCACTGACACACATAGGCTGTTATATGGTGCCTTCACTGAGACACGTAGGCTGATATATGGTGCTTTCACTGACACACATAGGCGGATATATGGTGCTGTCACTGACACACATAGGCGGATATATGGTGCTGTCACTGACACACATAGGCTGATATGTGGTGCTTTCACTGAGTCACATAGGCTGATATATGGTGCTTTTTACTGACACACATAGGCTGATATATGCTGCTTTCACTAACACACATAGGCTGATATACAGTATGGTGCTTTCACTGAGTCACATAGGCTGATTGATGGTGCTTTCACTGACACACATAGGCTGATATATGGCGCTTTCACTGACACACATAGGCTGATATATGGTGCTTTCACTGAGTCACATAGGCTGATTGATGGTGCTTTTACTGACACACATAGGCTGATATTTGGTGCTTTAACTGACACACATAGGCTGATATATGGTGCTTTCACTGACACACATAGGCTGATATATGGTGCTTTCACTGACACACATAGGCTGATATATGGTGCTTTCACTGACACACATAGGCTGTTATATGGTGCCTTCACTGAGACACGTAGGCTGATATATGGTGCTTTCACTGACACACATAGGCGGATATATGGTGCTGTCACTGACACACATAGGCGGATATATGGTGCTGTCACTGACACACATAGGCTGATATATGGTGCCTTCACTGACACACATAGGCTGATATATGGTGCTTTCACTGACACACATAGGCTGATATATGGTGCCTTCACTGACACACATAGGCTGATATATGGTGCCTTCACTGAGACACTAAGGCTGATATATGGTGCTTTCACTGACACACATAGGCTGATATATGGTGCTTTCACTGACACACATAGGCTGATATATGGCGCTTTCACTGACACACATAGGCTGATATATGGTGCTTTCACTGACACACATAGGCGGATATATGGTGCTTTCACTGACACACATAGGCTGATATATGGTGCTGTCACTGACACACATAGGCTGATATATGGTGCTTTCACTGACACACATAGGCTGATATATGGTGCTTTCACTGACACACATAGGCTGATACATGGTGCTTTCACTGACACACATAGGCTGATATATGGTGCTTTCACTGACACACATAGGCTGATATATGGTGCTTTCACTGACACACATAGGCTGATATATGGTGCCGTCACTGACACACATAGGCTGATATATGGTGCTTTTTACTGACACACATAGGCTGATATATGGTGCTTTCACTGACACACATAGGCGGATATATGGTGCTTTCACTGACACACATAGGCTGATATATGGTGCTTTCACTGGCACACATATATCGATAAAACACATGTTTATTTATATTTTCAAGGTATAACATACTGTAACCCTTAGGGCTCTTTCACACATATAGTCTGTCAAACGGACTCCGCTTTTCTCAGCGGGGGATCGATCCGCCGATCCCCCACTGAGCAGGAGGATGACAGCTGTTCTCTGCACTGTGTACGGAGACACAGCTGTCACAGCCCAATACATCTCTATGGGGGAATCGGATGGGAACAGACCATCGGTCCGTTCTAATCCGATCCCATCCGATCTGATCCGCTGGACAGATAGAAAATATGGTTTCCATCTGTCCAGACGGATCGGATGTCAGTGGACATGTCTCCGCTGACATCCGATGCCCCATAGGGATGCATGGGGGGACCGTTCAGATCCGCCAAAAAAATCTGAACGGTCCGCCTGTGTGAAAGGGACCTTAGGAGGAGTGAATAAGTCAAATATGCATAAATTGCTGGTGTAACAAGAAATGTTTTTTTTTCACATCCACTAGCTTGTAATGCTTTGAACCCTTGGCCATTATTTACTAACAGAGTTAAGGTTCTTAAATGAGCTTGGTAAATAATATAAACCTTTTGTTTACTTCAACCAATTATGTACTAGCAAAAATGCTATCCTAACAATATTCCTGTTTTCCCCCCATCCACTCCTAGTTTACATTGGGTGATTGTGTTGGGGGAAAGGCAGTGATGTACTGATTGGGTTGCAGGATTTGGGTTTGGGCTGAGGATATGGATATGATAAATGTAATCCAAAATATCACACGTATTACAGACATCTATAACAAATACATACAGGTGATCAGAATTCACTCATGCACAATTTATAGACTACTTGAACAGTAGTATTTCATGTTAATTCGTATTGGTATTTTTATATCTTTAAAGTCTTCTCAAATAAGTTATCTAGTTAGTCCATGCATTTGCTATTTAATCCAAGAATGGCATTTATTAACCTTATTTTTGATTCTTTAAACCAGAACATATGAAAAAAATAAAGTAAAAGCTCTTTCCCCATCTGAAGTTGATGAAATGCGAGATGTCTTATCAAGGAACCTCTATCAGATACGCCACCGGGTAAGATTTGCTTTATGTAGGTGCGCTTTACTTTTTTCTTTTTATGTCTAGTCCACCGAATATAACATTACTTTTTTATTTTTTTATGGCTAGTCCACTGAATATAACATTAATCACATATTGTTCTTATTGCATTTATCAGATAATTATATTCTTAGGCAAAATTGTACACTAAGAGCCAAACCACTAACCTGTCAAACTTTGCCTTAGTAGGTGAAATGTTAATGTAAATGTTTGATATCCTTTTATTGATTTGAAAATTCAAAGTCTCTAAAGTTTGCAATGTAATTCTTTTTTCTAGACACTCTCCTACAACAGGCACAATCTAGAAAGTGGAACCAGTGAAAAACAAGCCAAGGAAATCCTGATCCGCCGGCGACACAGCATGAGAGAGAGTTTGCGGAAGCATAACAGTCTTATAACAAGGAACAGACCGGTACATTTATTGTTTCCCTATTTCCAATAAAACTCAAATGTAGAAGAATTTTCAAACTAGTTTTTGAAGGGGTGATTTTGTTTTGTTATATATGTTTTTGATCTGACTACAGAGTCCATGCTGTAGCTCTCTATTCTCATATAGAAATTAGCTTGCACTATTATCTCTTACCCACATTGACTTGGGATTATGTCTTCTCAGCTGCAAGCATCTCTAACCATAGAAACACCCATAACTGGGTTGAAACCTTGAAAATGAGGACAAGTTTAGGGACACTTGTTTATGGGTTTGAGAAGGGCTTACCTTTGCCCCAGAAGGAGAAGGATGCGTTGTTTTTTTTAGAAAAATTGTTTTTTTTTTGCAATGCAGTGCTACAATGACAAACCGTTGACACAAAGTGACAGAAAATAATAATCAGAAACAATATAAAAAGGGAAAGGGGGGATTGTTTAGGGCTAATTAGAATTAAGAATAATTAATAACAGATTAAATGGGAAGAACATTTATTATAAGTAAAAGCTCAGGTTTTATATAGGCTGACAAATGGGGGGGAAAAAATCAAAAGCCTTCAGCTTCATAGTGATCTCCTTGATTGGTTGTCATGGTGTTCATCAGGAACCGCTCTGATTAGCTCTGGTTTGTTAGCTCAGATTACAGCTGTCAGAGACAGGTATAAGGGCTCTTTCACACGGGCGTTCCGTATGTCCGTATATCATCCTATTTTTTTGCAGGTGATATACGGACATAATGTATGTCAATGGCATTGCGGATGTCAGCAGATGACCATCCGCTGACATCCGATTTTCGTCCTTTTAGTTCTGTTCCGTTTTTTTGGAACGGAACAGAACCCTATTTTTTCTTCCATTTAACCGGTTGCCGACCGCCGCACGACTATATACTGCGGCGGTCAGCCCCGGCCAGGCAGAGTGACGTATCGGTACGTCACTCGCCTATCACTGACTTGCGAGCCTATCGCGGGCGAAGGGAGAAAGACAGAGCAGCTTGTGTAAACAAGCTGCCTGTCAGTTCTCCCTGTGTAAAAGTGAAGATCTGTCCGTTCTACTATGTAGAACGGTTGATCTTTGCTTTTACACCAATAGGAATGTCCCTACACAGTTAGAATCACGCCCCTAGGACACACTTAACCCCTCCCTGTCCAATAAAGTTAACCCCTTCCCTGCCAGTGTCATTTTTGCAGTAACAGTGCATAGGTATAGCACTGATTACTGCAGTAATGTCACTGGTAACCCCAAAAGTGTCAAAAATGTCAGTCAAGGGTCCGATCTGTCCGCCGCAATGTCGCAGTACCGAAAAAAAAATCGCAGATCGCCGCCATTACGCGTTAAAAAAAATGACAAAAATCTTTCCCTTTGTTAGTAAACGCGATAACTTTTGCGCAAACCAATCAAAATACGCTTTTTGCGATTTTTTTTACCAAACATAGGTAGCATAAAACAAATTGGCCGAAAAATGTTAAAAAATTTTGATTTTTACTTTTTTTTTTGGGGAATTTCATATAAAAAAATGTGAAAAATATTGTTATTTTTGCAAAATTTACGCTCTTTTTTTGTTTATAGCGCGTGATCAAAAAATCGCACAGGTGATCAAATACCACCAAAAGAAAGCTCTGTTTGTGGGAAAAAAAGGACGTCAAATTCGTTTAGGTACAGCGTCGCACGACCGCGCAATTGTCCGTTAAAGTCACGCAGTAAAAAAGCGCAAAAAAACCCCTGGTCCTTTAGCAGCCAAATCCTCCGGGGCTTAAGTGGTTAAAAAACGGAAAGGACGGTAAATCGAATGTCAGCGGTGTCATCCGCTGACATCTGCAATTGCATTGACATACATTATGTCCGTATATCATCCGCAAATGGTTGGGATGATATGCGGACATACGGACCGGATAACACAAGTGTCATCCGTGTCCGTAAAAAAACAAAAAAAAGGTGCCGGAGCGGATCGCAATACGGTCCGCTCCATGTGAAAGAGCCCTTACAAGTAGGAGTGCACACTTTTTGAGTTTTACCTTAAGGTGTATCTACACCTCTTTAGATTACGTTTTTTGGGTGTACATTGAACGTTCAAGATCCACAGCTGGTTAGCTGCATTTTAGAAAAGTAAGGACTGTTTTCTTCTAGTGATATAAAGTTTATTTTAAACTCACTTAATAGTTGGGTAAAGGCAAAGGGCCAAATTAAGCACAATCACATGTGAAATAATATTTTTGTTTTACTAGCGCCACTCATAATTTTTTGTTTGATTATATATCTGTGTACATTAAAGCGGAGTTCCGGCCCATTTTGCAACTTTAGTGATTCCGGGAGTGCTCGCTATGCTGATCAACAATTGGGCATTTTCAATTTTTTTCGGGGGTCCCTTACCTTATTTTCAGGGCATTTTTGATCCTTCTTCCCCCTCTGTGGCCACGGCCACCGACATCACTTCCGCCTTTGCATTGCATCCTGGGAGCTGTTTGTCATCACTCCCAGGAGGCTGGAATCAGGAAGAACCCCCAGAACACTCCCTGGAATCAGGAAGAAGGACACAGCAGATTACACTGTGGCTTCAGATGCCAACATCCAAGATGGCCACACTCAGGCAGCATTTTTAAAAGTAAGATTTTGACTAAAATCCAATACTGTACACCTTGTAAGTATGAGAATAGCGGTTCTGTAAAGGACGATGGATTCATATTATTGGGGTATTTTTAGTTAAAAAAAGGTATTTGAGGCAGGAACTCCGCTTTAAGGTGGACACGTTTGTTTAAGTGGCAGCTGTAGAAGGGGTAATACACATTTTTTGCACAATCCTATGCATGATATTTTTTATATACATATTTTTTTATATACTATGTCCACAACCATTCCTTTGTATAAGTTTTTCTTTCTTTTTATAAAAAAAAATCAGATTTGTTTGACAACTTCGGTATTTCATGAATCCATGATGGGCTTTTAAAAATAACCTGTCATTTGACCTGAGTCAACCATTATTTTGATAATTTTCTAGTTACTAAATTCTTTATACTAATGGAACAATTTTCCTACAAAAATATCATACAAGACTTAATCCTTATTAATTCATGGAGCCAGACCTCTTCTAATTACTATTGCAGTTTGGTTTCCCCAGTATTCCACATATTGCTTATGGTAGTTTGAATGTTGAAAAACAAGTCTGACAGTCCTGTTCACATATTTTTAGGCTTCTGTTCAGCAATCCCGGTTTCTCTCTCTACCTGGACACACAAAACTTTCTGAAAGGCAAAGAGGAAAAAATACAACTTCTTTTAGAGGTGAGACTATGTTAAAGAAATCATGGCATCTTGATTTGTAATATACAGTATCTCACAAAAGTGAGAACACCCCTCTTATTTTTGTAAATATTTTATTATATCTTTTCATGTGACAACACTGAAGAAATGACACTTTGCTACAATGTAAAGTAGTGAGTATACAGCTTGTATAACAGTGTAAATTTGCTGTCCTTCAAAATAACTCAACACACTGCCATTAATGTCTAAACCGCTGGCAACAAAAATGAGTACACCCCTAAGTGAAAAATAGAACTTTTGTAAGAACTTACCGTAAAATTCTTTTCTCGGAGTCCTCTGACAGTGGCCACCCATCCATTTAGCCTTCACTATTGGGTAATGGCGCCCTCTGCAGGAGTAAGCTAGGCAGTTTTAAATTTTAATAAAAAACTTTTCTATACTTAGACACACCTCTAGTGGGCTGTCCCCAGCCATTATCCTGATCCAGTTACCACTGGTCCTCAGTTTGTAGCAAGCAGTACCGGAAGGCAATAACCTCCATATCCAAAAAAAACAGAGGGGCGGGGGCGGCGACTGTCAGAGGACTCAGAGAAAATAATTTTACGGTAAGTTCTTACAAAAATTCTATTTTCTCTTACGTCCTCTGACAGTCGCCGCCCATCCATTTAGCCTTCACTATTGGGACGTCCCAAAGCAGTGCAGGTGTGAGGGGTGGGAAGACGCAACCAACTGAAAGGGAACGAAAAAAACACCCAAAGGAAGAGACAGACAAAAATATGTCTCTGCAAACAACCGCCACACTCAAAACCATGAGGCGAAAGGAAGCATCCGAAGATGCCAGTACATCAATTCTGCAGAATTGTGTGAAAGTGTGCATAGATGACCAGGTCGCCGCATTGCACACCTGAGCCACAGAAGCCTGATGGCGAGAAAACCCAAGAGGCACAGACGGCTCTAGTAGAATAGGCATTTACAGGGAAAAGAGGAACCTGACCCTTGATGGAACAGGCCTGAACAATCATCTGTCTGATCCACTTAGAAACGGTTGCCGCGGATGCAGCCGAGCCCTTCCGAGGTCCCTCAGGAAGAACAAACAGGGAATCAGACTTCCGAAGAGAGTACATGGCAGAAAGGGAAACCCTGATCGCCTGGACCACGTCCAAGGAATGCAAAGCCACCTCCTTGGGATGCTTGGGCTTCGCACAAAGCAAAGGCAACATGATATCCTCTTTGAGGTGGAAAGACAAGACAACCACAGGGAACAAAAGACCGATAGGGTCACAGAACCACTATATCCCCATGAATCACCAGATAAGGAGATCGGCATGACAAAGCCGCCAGTTCAGACACTCTGTGAGCAGATGTGATAGCCACCAGAAAAGCAACTTTCTGGGACAACACAGGCAGAGGAATCTCTCTGATGTTCTCAAAGGGGGGGGTCATTGTAACACAGACAACACCAAATTTAGGTCCCAGGGAGGCAGGGGAGCCTTCCTCGGGGGAGCCAGATGCTGCACCCCCTGGATAAACGTGCGAATCAAGGAATTTTTCGCCAGGGGACACTGGAAAAATACGGCTAAGGCCGACAACTGACCCTTTATCGCGGTCAGCGCCAAACGCTGATCCACCCCTTCCTGCAGGAAGGCCAAAACCATCGCCACGGAAAAGGAGCGAGGATGGAAACCATGCGACTCGCACCAGGCAATATACGCTTTCCAGGTGCGATGCTAAATCTTTCTAGAAGTAGCTTTACGAGCCTTCAACAAGGTAGGGATGACCGCATTCGGAAGACCCCTATCTCTCAAGACCTGGCTTTCAACAGAAACGCCATTAAAGCCAGAGACTGTAAAGCAAGATGGAAGATTGGCCCTTGAGACAGAAGATCGTCTCTCAGCAGAAGCCGCCAGGGAGGTTCGACGAGCATCTGAACGATGTCCGTGTACCAGGACCGACGCGGCCAGTCTGGGGCCACCAGAATGACTTGTATCCGTTCCGACGCCAATCTGCGGAGGAACCTGGACAACAGTTGAATTGGAGGGAAGGCATACATCAGCCGATACCGGTGCCAAGGCACCACCAAGCATCTGTGGCATCCCCCAGAGAATCGCGGGTTCTGGCCACGAACCTTCTCACCTTTTTGTTGAGACGGGACATGAACAGATCCACCTCCGGAGTCCCCTATCTTGCACACAGGAGGCAAAACACCTCCAGATGCAGGGACCATTCTCCCTGGTCCAAGGTCTGGTGACTCAGATAGTTCGCCTGCCAGTTCTCCACACCCGGAATGTAAACCACCAAAATCGCCGGAATGTGCGATTCGGCCCAAGACAGGATCTTGGCTACTTCCTTGGCCGCCCGGGCACTCTTGGTGCCCCCTTGGTGATAGATATAAGCCACAGCTGTGGCGTTGTCCATCTGTACCCGAACCGGACACCCCTGAAGTCGAGATGACCAACGGAACAGACAGAGCTTGATTGCTCGGAGCTCCAAGACGTTTATCGGCAAGGAAACCTCCTCTGCCGACCATGCCCCTGGGCACAAAGCATGCCCAGAACTCCTCCCCAGCCCAACAGGCTGGCATCTGTGGTGAGCACCATCCACAGCAGAGGCCGGAAGGACTGGCCCTGTGTCTGAGTCGGCGACCGGAGCCACCACAAAAGATCTGACCGTACTTGGTGGCTCAGAGAAATCCTCCTGTCCAAAGACTGAGGAGTTCCGTCCCACCTGGCCAGGATCTCCACCTGTAGAATCCTTGTGTGAAATTGAGCAAACGGGACGGCTTCAAAAGCCGAAACGATCAGACCCAGAGACCCTATACAGGTCCGCAAGGAGGAGAGATCGTTGTCCCTGAGGGACCTGATCTCGTCCTGCAGGGTCTGGAGTTTGTCCTCTGGAAGGAAACTCATGCCTGAGCCGAGTCCAGGACCATCCCCAGGTACTGAAGACGAACTGAAGGAGTCAGTGCCGACTTCTGAAAATTGATGGTCCAACCAAACTCTTGGAGAGTCTGAACCGTTACGGCCAGATCGCTCATCAAAGTTGCACACGAGCTCGACCTTAACAGAGGTCGTCCAGATAACCGAGGACCGCAATCCCCTTTAAACGCAGTAAAGACAGCACCGGAGCCAAAACCTTGGTGAAAACCCTGGTAGCCGAAGCGAGACCGAAGGGTAATGCCACAAACTGGTTATGCTCCCCTGCCACCGCGAAGCGGAGATATCTCTGATGACCCTCGTAGATAGGGATGTGCAGATACGCATCCTTCAAGTCGATGGAGGCCAGGAAGTCCCCTGGACTCAACAACGCCACTACCGACCTGATGGATTCCATCCAGAACTTCTGCACCCTCACAAAGTGGTTCAGAGACTTGAGGTCCAGAATCGGACGCACTTTGCCCTCTTTCCTGGGAACTGTGAACAGGTTGGAGTAAAAAACGCGAAATCTGTCCCGTTAAAGTATGGGCACAATGACTCCCTGGACAAGCAGATCTTGCACCGCCCCCATGAGAGCTCTGAGACGATCGGGAGTCAGCTGGAGATTGGACGGGAAGAATCTGTGGGGGCGAGATCGAAACTCGATCTTGTACCCTGAATGGATCAGCTCGTGAACACAGCTGTCCCGAATGCTGGACAACCAGGGTTCCGGAAAGCAACGCAGACGTCCCCCCACCCCCTAAGACGGGTGAGGGCGTCCCTTCAGGAAGAGGTCAACTGGGCCACCGAGCCAGACTGACCGACCTTTGGCTTACCCGACCACTGCTTTTTGTGACCACCCGAGGGCTTGAATGATTTGCCCTTGTCCTGCGCCCCGAAGGCACCAAATGACCCATGCTGAGCTTTGAAGGAAGGTCCCCGCCTAGCGCGGGATGACTTACCCTTAGTGACCTGGGGCAACAGAGTACTCTTACCCCCCGTAAGCCCCTTAATCAATCAACTCATCCAGAATGTCCCCAAAAAGACGACTCCCCACATAACGTACATCAGACACCGTCTTTTTGGAAGCGTGGTCAGCCGACCAGCTTTTTAGCCAAATAATGCGGCGGATCGAGCCCCGACCGCAGACAACCAAGCTACTAATGGAGCCTCGTCCAAGGCCGCATCACACTGGTACACCCCAGTCTGGGTAATCTGATCAACCATGTCAAGGGCAGTCGGAGAGGCTGACTCCGCCACCAGGGTGCTCCGAAGCACCTTGGACCATGCCGTGAGAGCCTGAGAGGCCATCATCGAGGCAAAAACAGGTTTTAACAGAGAGCCCGCCTCCACGCGCCTATCAGCCAGGTCTGGCACACCGGGGAGTCCTCCACTGGCATCAAGGTGGATTTATTCAGTCTAGAGACAGTGTGATCCATTTTAGGGGACACCGTCCAACGTTTGTCCACGGCCTCCAAAAAGGGATAGCGGTGGGAAAAACGCTTAGGCACCACCAGCATATGTTTAATGCAACGCCACTGGTCATTCACAATTTCGTGAAACTCCTCAGGACAGGGAAAAACCTGACCTGACTTCTGGACCCTTCAGAACCCGAAAGCAGCCCGCTTACTTGACTGAGATGGCTCATCGTCAAGATTGAGAGTTTCCTTAATGGCGCTAATGAGGGCATCCATCGCAGCGCGTTCCTACGCCACCGAGGAGGAATATTCCTCCTCCACCCCTCACGCCCCTAGAGGCCTAGCCCCTGAGCCACAATAACATGGTGCCTAATGAAACTCAATAGAAAAAGTCACCAGCAAGATGACCGCTTGCCCTTAATAGGCATCAGGACAGGTATAAATTGGCTGCTGCCGACAGTCACCTGCCCTCACCCAAAATGGGGCCGTGCTAAACGGCGCCCAAATAAGCATATACATGCGGTCTGGCCACCACATGGGACCCCAGGGAGGCCCCTTCACAGCTATGGAGCCACCCCACACCCCCCCAGGTACCACAAGTACCCCGCACAGCGCCCTCAGCAGGGCCAGGGAGGAGGGGAATATACACCAAGTCGGCCAGAAGGGGGATCCCACAGAGACCACCAGCCCTGCCATCCCCTAAGAGTGGGCCCACAAACCCCCCCTAAACGTCCCCAGGGACGAGGGGGTATCAGTACTCACCAGTCCAGGAAAGTGGGCAACGCTCTGGTACAGGAGACCTCCCACCCTAAGTGGGGGTGCCGTCAGCCAAGGAGGGATGCTAGTAAAATGCGGGCATTCCCGAGTTGAGACACCCTCAGCGAAGATGCACCTTCGCAGGCTCGTCCCCATTCCGAGGGGCACTGTCGTTGCGAGGCCTGGATGCACCAGAAACCTGCGACGCTCGTTGGCAGGCTGGGACTCCATAAGGATCTATATTACCCAGTGTGAGGCCCAGCTCTGCTGTCACTAGTAGTCCTCCAGGAAAAGTCCCTGACTAACTAGTGAGAGAAATAAAAATCTATTTTCAGAAGAAAATCACATAGATTGGTGGAGAAAAAAACATAGAAAATCGAGAAGCTAGGTCCCGGCAAGGAAAAATCTAGCCTACTCCTAATGCTAGGCAGTATAAAACTGAGGATCAGTGGTAACTGGATCAGGATAATGGCTGGGGACGGCCCCCTAGAGGTGTGTCTAAGTATAGAAAAGTTTTTTATTTACATTTAAAACTGCCTAACTTTCTCCTGCAGAAGGTGACATTACCCAATAGTGAAGGCTAAATGGATGGGCGGCGACTGTCAGAGGACGTAAGAGAAATGTCCAAATTGGGCCCAAAGTGTCAATATCTTGTGTGGACACCATTATTTTCCAGCACTGCCTTAACCCTCTTGGGCATGGAGTTCACCAGAGCTTCACAGGTTGCCACTGGAGTCCTCTTCCACTCCTCCATTACGACATCACAGACCTGGTGGATGTTAGAGGCCTTGTGCACCTCCACCTTCCGTTTGAGGATGCCCCGCAGATGCTCAATAGGGTTTAGGCCTGGAGACATGCTTGGCCAGTCCATCACCTTTACCCTCAGCTTCTTTAGCAAGGAAGTGGTCATCTTGGAGGTGTGTTTGGGGTCGTTATCATGTTGGAATACTGCCCTGTGGCCCAGTCTCTGAAGGGAGGGGATCATGCTCTGCTTTAGTATGTCACTGTACATGTTACTATTCATGGTTCCTTCAATGAACTGTAGCTCCCCAGTGGCGGCAGCACTTCTGCAGCCCGAGACCATGACACTCCCACCACCATGCTTGACTGTAGGCAAGAAAGACTTGTCTTTGTACTCCTCACCTGGTTGTTGCCACACACGCTTTACACCATTTGAACCAACTAAGTTTATCTTGGTCTCATCAGACCACAGGACATGGTTCCAGTAATCCATGTCCTTAGTCTGCTTTTCTTCAGCAAACTGTTTGCGGGCTCTCTTGTGCATCATCTTTAGAAGAGGCTTACTTCTGGGACGACAGCCATGCAGACCAATTTAAGGCAGTGTGCGGCGTATGGTCTGAACACTGACAGGTTGACCCCCCACCCTTTAACCTCTGCAGCAATGCTGGCAGCACTAATACATCTATATCCCAAAGACAACCTCTGAATATGACGCTAAGCACGTGTGCTCAACTTCTTTAGTCGACCATGGTGAGGCCTGTTCTGAGTGGAACCTGTTCTGTTAAACCGCTGTATGGTCTTTGCCACTGTGCTGCAGCTCAGTTTCAGGGTCTTGGCAATCTTTTTATAGCCTAGGCCATCATTACGGAGAGCAACAATTCTTTCTTTTAGATCCTCAGAGAGTTCTTTGCCACGAGGTGCCATGTTGAACTTCCAGTGACAAGTATGAGAGAGTGAGAGCGATAACACAAAATTTAACACACCTGCTCCCCATTCACACCTGAGACCTTGTAACACTAATGAGTCACATGACACCAGGGAGGGAAAATGGCTAATTGGGCCCAATTTGGACACCTTCAATTAGGGGTGTACTCACTTTTGTTGCCAGCGGTTTGGACATTAATGGCTGTGTGTTTAGTTATTTTGAGGGGACAGCAAATTTACACTGTTATACAAGCTGTACACTCACTACTTTACATTGTAGCAAAGTGTTATTTCTTCAGTGTTGTCAAATGAAAAGATATAATAAAATATTTACAAAAATGTAAGGGGTGTACTCACTTTTGTGAGATAGTGTGTAGGTGTATATATATATATATACAGTGGGTACGGAAAGTATTCAGACCCCCTTAAATTTTTCACTCTTTGTTATATTGCAGCCATTTGCTAAAATCATTTAAGTTCATTCTTCTTCCTCATGAATGTACACATAGCACCCCATACTGACAGAAAAACACAGAATTGTTGACATTGTTGCAGATTTATTAAAAAAGAAAAACTGAAATATCACATGGTCCTAAGTATTCAGACCCTTTGCTCAGTATTTAGTAGAAGCCCCCTTTTGATCTAATACAGCCAGGAGTATTTTTGGGAAAGATGCAACAAGTCTTTCACACCTGGATTTGGGGATCCTCTGCCATTCCTCCTTGCAGATCCTCTCCAGCTCTGTCAGGTTGGATGGTAAACGTTGGTGGACAGCCATTTTTAGGTCTCTCCAGAGATGCTCAATTGGGTTTAAGTCAGGGCTCTGGCTGGGCCATTCAAGAACAGTCACGGAGTTGTTGTGAAGCCTCTCCTTCCTTATTTTAGCTGTGTGCTTAGGGTCATTGTCTTGTTGGAAGGTAAACCTTCGGCCCAGTCTGAGGTCCAGAGCACTCTGGAGAAGGTTTTTGTCCAGGATATCCCTGTACTTGGCCGCATTCATCTTTCCCTCGATTGCAACCAGTCGTCCTGTCCCTGCAGCTGAAAAACACCCCCACAGCATGATGCTGCCACCACCATGCTTCACTGTTGGGACTGTATTGGACAGGTGATGAGCAGTGCCTGGTTTTCTCCACACATACCGCTTAGAATTAAGGCCAAAAAGTTCTATTTTGGTCTCATCAGACCAGAGAATCTTATTTCTCACCATCTTGGAGTCCTTTAGGTGTTTTTTAGCAAACTCCATGTGGGATTTCATGTGTCTTACACTGAGGAGAGGCTTCCGTCGGGCCACTCTGCCATAAAGCCCCGACTGGTGGAGGGCTGCAGTGATGGTTGACTTTCTACAACTTTCTCCCATCTCCTGACTGCATCTCTGGAGCTCAGCCACAGTGATCTTTGGGTTCTTCTTTACCTCTCTCACCAAGGCTCTTCTCCCCCGATAGCTCAGTTTGGCCGGACGGCCAGCTCTAGGAAGGGTTCTGGTCGTCCCAAACGTCTTCCATTTGAGGATTATGGAGGCCACTGTGCTCTTAGGAACCTTAAGTGCAGCAGAAATCTTTTTGTAACCTTGGCCAGATCTGTGCCTTGCCACAATTCTGTCTCTGAGCTCTTCAGGCAGTTCCTTTGACCTCATGATTCTCATTTTCTCTGACATGCATTGTGATCTGGAAGGTCTTATATAGATAGGTGTGTGGCTTTCCTAATCAAGTCCAATCAGTATAATCAAACACAGCTGGACTCAAATGAAGGTGTAGAACCATCTCAAGGATGATCAGAAGAAATGGAAAGCACCTGAGTTAAATATATGAGTGTCACAGCAAAGGGTCTGAATACTTAGGACCATGTGATATTTCAGTTTTTCTTTTTTAATAAATCTGCAACAATGTCAACAATTCTTTGTTTTTCTGTCAGTATGGGGTGCTATGTGTACATGCATGAGGAAGAAGAATGAACTTAAATGATTTTAACAAATGGCTGCAATATAACAAAGAGTGAAAAATTTAAGGGGGTCTGAATACTTTCCGTACCCACTGTATATATATATATATACATGTATACACATATATACACATATACCTGTTAATCTCGTGCATAAATCAAAAGACTGACACGCCAAGCACTAGAAATTAGGCTCACACAAGGGCCTATTATCGCAGTGACTTTAGGTTATTATTAAAGTATTTGTGAACCATTACCTCAACCCAATCAATTTAACATAGAAATGCAAAGCAAAACATTCTCTATCCTCAGCTGCAAAGAGCTGGAGGGTGGAGACTGCGGGGGGGGGGGGGGGGGGGGGGTTGTCAGCAAGAGGCAGTGAAACAGCAGTACACTGATCTTCAGAGTGAAGAGCTAGGCAGGAAAACAGAGCATACTTTTTTATTACAGGTACATGGTGACACAGACCCATATCAGGAATATGACACGGGGAAACATACACTTTAAACTACCCTGTCAAGGATCTCCCTATGTGTTTTGTGGTTCTGTCTGATGGACCCTATGTCAGTACTGTCCACAGTTTCAGCCATTGTAGCTCTGCAAGAGAGTAAAGATCAGTGGCATGGGCAGTGGGACAGGCAAGCGTAATGCAAATAAGAGCCCAGATTTTTTCTGAGCTTTCAAAAGGTTACTACACTAGATATACAAAAATAGTTTCAATTCTCGAACCATTAAAAAGATCTGAAATTGTGGCAAAACTTTGTTTTGTATAGCATGTTGTTCAATAAATTGGAGAGTTAGTATATAATTTGTACTCCAGACACTGCACTGGCCTAGGCAAATTGGAACTCTGGGCAGGAATAAGTATTTACATTTCATTTACCTTTTAAAGGCAAAGTAGCACAATCAAGTCTCCCCCCCCCCCCCCGGAGCCCACCCTGGAGTCTAAGGCTGGCCATACATTATACAATTTTCTTGTACAATTTTCCTTTAGATTTACCAAAATCATATAATGCGGGGTCAAACCTAAACACTTTGAATTTGTATTGCAATCGGGCAGGCCTTTGCACTACATAGTTTAAGGTAAATATAAAGGAAGTTGAATAATACATTTATATAATGTATGCTCAGCTTAAGTCCGACTAAGTAATATAGGGGCTTACAAAAGAGTGTTGTATAACAAAATGTCTTAGTTGATCTTTGCTTCGTAACAACCATTAGGATTTTAAAAAAAGATAGATTAGCTGCAAACCTCCGCCAGCCCAACAGTTTTATTGAGACTTGTAAAGAGCTGCCACCAGGACAAGGACACAGACAATGTGGAGAGGTTGACGTGTTTCACACTGACATTCTACTTTTTCAGAACCACTTTCTTTTTTTAAATCCTTATTCGAATGTGAGTCGGGGCTAGCACCCAGTCCATCCAGTCCTTGAGATTACATCACTTACCTGGAGCAGTGTATTGCTCTCCTTGTTTCCCAACCAATAAGATTTACTGCTTTGGAAATAAGAGTAGAACATGAAAAATTGACAATATTTCCCTAACGGCAAAAAATAAGTCTCTTGTCAAATGTTAGTGTTGATAATGATGTGAGGCAGAAATATTATTTATTTGAATATTGCAGTTAGATGTTTTATTTTACTTGTCAGTATATTTACCATAATTTTGCTATCATCATGTTTTTGTTATATACAGTGGGTGACAGTGATTCTGATGGTGGTACCTCCAGCCAGGAGTTACATTTTTATCCCAGAGCTAAAGACATCTTGCGGGATAATAGACAAAAACGTGCTCCTTTTAACAGTAGGCTAGAGTGGACTGATGAGAGGTTTAATAGTCAGACTAAAGAATCCAGTTCAGTAGATGGCTTACCCCTGCAAAGAGGACTTCGGGAGCCACTCTTGCCTAAACCAAGGTTTGAAACCTTGAGAGAGGACAAAGGGCAAAAGGAAGAAACTAGCACTCCAGTTCCACCACCAAGAAGTAGACCTTCCTTGGAAGATGAGTTTAAGAAGAAGAGACGCAGAGAAAGAAGACCTGATCCTCGATCACCAAAATAATAAAAATCATGCCTTTGTCAAAGAGGAACAATTTTTTGCAAAAAGAAGTGGACATGTTGCATTGCCATGTTACTCAATTCAGGTTTTCTGGATATAATGTATTTTCTGATATCCCAAAATGAGATTACTTGTGCCACTATAAAACTGGTTATCTTTGCAGATTTTGACGGATAAACTAAGCAGGTTGTTTTTGCAGATTCTTTATTTAAGGTGTCCAGCATTCATACAGAAAATTGGAATATACAGTAGAAAATGTTGTTTACATAGTAACGCAGTAACTAAGCAGTTTTTACAGGCGCAACATAAATATCTAATTAGGTGTTTACAACACCTAGAATATCAGTTGAACCATTTCTACAGGGTGTAGAAATGTTTAAATTAAATGTTGCTGGAGCATGTATGGAATCTCAAAGGCTATTAGTGTACATACAAAATGATATTTTAGCTCAGAAAGTATTCAACACAGACACAAAGGGGTTGATTTACTAAAGGCATATAGACCAGTCACTTTGCAAAGTGCAGTTTCACTCTGCCAGTGCAGTTGCTCCAGAGTTTAGTAAATGAGGTAAAGCTTCTCATTGCAAAGAATACCCAATCATATAATAAAAAATTTAAAAAAATATCATTTTTGTTTGCACATGATTGGATAATGGAAGTCAGCAGAGCTTCTGCTCATTTACTGGAGCAAGTGCACTTTGCAAAGTGCACAGTCTTTTTGCCTTTATTAAATCAACCCAAAGTGTCCCTTGTTTTTTTCAAAGATGACTGCAAGCTTTGCACACATTTTTACAATTTAAATGCAGCCAGCACCAAAAAAAGTTCTAGATATATCCATGGCATGGTCCAAGTTTTGGTTTACATTTATGTGGGCCCTTTGGTGAGAACTGGGATGTGGTGTGATCACCACATAAAAGCAAATGTACACTGACTGTACCAATGCACAAGTGTCTATGTACCCATAATGTGTTGTATATGAAAGAGATTTATTGCGCATTGCACTGATTTATTGGAATGCTTGTCCTGAATGTATTTCTGATGGCAGCAGGCTTTACTTTGTTCACAATTTATTTAAGTCCTTGTTCACAATTTATTTGATTGAAGCCGAACCGATTAAATGAGAGCTAGTGTGGGGTCCATGAGTCATAAAAGATGGGAAAATGGTACATTCTTTAATAATATTTAAAATTATCTGCACTGATTACTTAAGAAGACATACAGTATATGCAGTATATGCACTGATTGTTAACAGTGGTTATAGCCAATTCTTGGCAGAAAGTTGTACCTATAGCATTAGGTCCTGTTTACAATTGTGCATGTTGGTGAAAGTAAATGCATATGAAATGCACAGCCACAGATTTTTTAATACAGATCTTACAATGCATTTTGCATGCAGTTTAACGTGTGTTTAGCTTCACTAAAAATGCCCAAGCGTGAAATGATCCTAAGCTTGGCCCTTCATGATGGTGGCCCACTTTGCTAGTATACACCTGGAGAAAAAAATTACAGTAATGTAAATTCTCCCACATACCCAGCTAGCAGGGTGCAGCCGAGGGTCTGCGAGGGAGGTAAGAACTAAGTCATTCCTAGAAGACAAGATTTGTACTTTGTCATATTATGATAATGGACCTGTCATGAATGGTTTCTGGGCACAGGATTGGAAAATGCAGGATCCAAGCATTGCACTTACGATCTGCTGATTGCGGGTGCAATGTCTTACAGGCTGAAGAGTAAAAAAATAGTAAATGCACATTTTTTTCCCTGCGAAAAGATGTGCATGTATTAATTTATTTTGTAAAAGGTGAACTTAACCTTTCAGCTGCAGCATTAGGAGCAATAAATTTCATATTACCTACCTATAATTATTATACCTATATTTAGGTATATTTAGTTGTGGTGTTTGTGTAAGTCAATTTACTGATGTTCCTCAGGTCATGTGACTTAAAATGTAATAGGTCAAAGAGAGCACAGAATGAAAATCCAAAGTCTTTATTTTTCAACTGATTACAACAATCAGGACAGTTAGGGTCCTTTAGTTAGGGCCCTTGCTACTTCTACTCTGAGAACCAACACTGACTGTTGTGTATAACATCCTCTACCTACAGATCAATTTGCTTTGGAGTACCTTTGAGTCCATTTAAAATACTATCATTTCACCCAGCTTTGTGAAGGGGAATTGTGTGGCCCCCGAAAACATGTGGGATGTTTTTGTCCTGCTTGTTGAAACTAGCTTAACAAAAAAAACTGTGGACTCCAAGCGACTTTTAATTTGCCACTCTCCTTGACATATTACACTTGGTTTTCTAAACTCGGCTGCATGTCTTCTTCTAGGGGGATCTCTGTCTTTTTGGTGAGCTGCTAAATATAGGCCAATTAGGCCTAAGTAATGACTTTATCTACATACATTGTCCACATTAATTATCTCTATAATTTATTTATGTGAGTTCAAGTGATTTTTATTTTCTACTTCTTTGATGTGCATTTTTTTCCCCCATCATACAAAAAAAAAAAAAAATGGAGAAATATTGTTTGGTA
The DNA here is from genome assembly GCF_965119305.1 of Pelophylax lessonae. Taxonomy (NCBI): domain Eukaryota; kingdom Metazoa; phylum Chordata; class Amphibia; order Anura; family Ranidae; genus Pelophylax; species Pelophylax lessonae. Next base: position 445,960,022 of record NC_138769.1, read on the forward strand.
ATACACTGGTATTGCCTATTTCCAGCCAAAATATTGTTTTATTTGTTTTGGGTATAGCAAAGGGCTAGAATCTCAGTGGTGCCTTTGTCGTTGTCTTTGTCCCAGGAGTTGATCCCTCTCATTTCCCAATAGTGATGGGTAGTTAGAAGTACAGGTATTGATTGGAAGTTTTTCCGGTGGAGATGGGGACAGCAACAAAACTCTTTTATAGTGGAGGGGGAAAAGGTTAGAACCTATGTAAGATTTTTATTGCTGTCTGTGCCTTCCTGACTCGGTGACCCCCATTCCCTTCATTTCTTGTCCAGGGATAGAATCTAAATAGAAATTTACCCAATGGAAACATAGACAGCAATAAAAGCCTGGTTACTACTTAGCAATTACTCAATAAATGTTTATTAATATGTACTACTACTACATACTGAGATGGTCTTCAGTTTTATCGGGCACTATCTTTAAAACAGCGTAAGACCTTCTGCATACCAGGATGTAAATTATTTTAAAAATTTGTCAATTCAGACATAAATATGCAACACTTTGACAATGTATGGAGAGACAGTAGATTAATTTTGAGCAATTGACTTGAAGCTTGTTTAAATAATTTTCACATTAATATAATTTTTACTGATAGTGCCACATAAAAGGTGCTGCTGCTTAGGGATGCTTTCCTGAACTCCAAGTCATAAGTATGAATTATGCTCAGATTTCCTCTTTTGGAGGAATCTTTCATAAATTAAAGTCTTCTTATGTGGGCTAATAAAAAGCCACCTGTCCTCTTTGTATACAAATTAGATTTGATCTCTGCAGTTACTTGAAAAGTTGCTGTCATTCACTAGTGACCTGTAATGATCATATGTTGGATTAAAATTTCTAAAACATATTCACCAATAACAAGAAATGTTTTTAACTGTATTATAATTTTTAGAATATTTATTATATTGTGAACCAAATTATGGAATTGTGTAATAAATTTTAATATATAACAAATAAGAAATACTGTTCATATTTTCTACAATAAAGAAGCAAAATGTTTTCTTCTTGCGTTCTGGTAATTTTTAAACAGGGTGCACCAAGTGACATTGGTTTTCTGCACAGGAAGCCCAGCACCAGCTGCTCATTTTGTAGCTGCCCAAGAACTCGCATTCTACGCTGTATGAATAGGGCTGGATGTAAGGAAAGGTATCTCTCCTCTGACTTGCAACCAAGCAGTTTAAAGTTAGGCTTGTAAACACCAGTCTAGAACTTTACCTTTCTGCAAGCAATTCTGCATATTTTAAATAGGAAAAATTGGTGCTATATTTTGTAATTGTCTAGTATATTTGACTCGATCAACTTCTCTGTCTCACCAAACAAGCAGTTTTAACTATGCCTTATAATTAGATCCTTCTGCTGCTACCTGGGCTGTGGGAATCAGCTGCATAAAGAATGGCAATCCTAACTAACAAAATAACATTTCTCCATCTAAAACATTGTCCTAATAAGAAGTAAGGTATTCTTTTGTATTAGAAATTACTTGAATGTCCAAACGTTATTTATTATAAATAACCACTTCATGAGCAGGCATACAGTACATTAGCTAGCATTTGTATTGGAGCTGATACTCTGGCAGACGGGAAGCATGAATTTGATATTAAAGCCTACAAGTCTTCTGAAACATGAGCACAACCACAACTGCAACTTCACTAACCTCTATAAAGCAGTGCACAAAACCACTTACTTCTGGGGATTAGATTGCAAGGCTGAAGGAAATACAAACATCTATTGTTTGTTATTCCTGGAATGATGGATTGTTCTGCTGCTGGTGTTATGCCAAAGTTATGAATTAAATAAACAAGCAAAAAATTGGGGGAGCAAGCCCTGAACATGTATATCTAAAGCCGGAGCAGCTATGGACCAAGCAACATGTATATTAAAAAAGAATAGCACACACATGCAAAAGAAATGACTATCAAATATGGAGACAATCCATAAATAAAAATGGGGATTTAGTCCCACCATACGTCAAAGTACCCCATTATCAGTGGGTCCTACACTATCCATAAAAAAGGGGTGAATCCAGCCTCTCTAACCCTTGGAGACAACACTCCTTGCTGGGATAGATGTGCTAATGCACTACAAGATACTCCTCCTATATCTACTTGATAGTGGACACTGATAGAGTACAGGTGTGTGGGGGGTGGGGTGCTCAACTTCAGAAGTCTGGTCAGACCGAATACATAATAAACAAGCAAAAAATTGGGGGGAGCAAGCCCTGAACATGTATATCTAAAGCCGGTGCAGCTATGGACCAAGCAACATGTATATTAAAAAAGAATAGCGCACACATGCAAAAGAAATGACTATCAAATATGGAGACAATCCATAAATAAAAATGGGGATTTAGTCCCACCATATGGCCATATTGTGCTCAAGCCCACTACGTCAAAGTACACCATTATCAGTGGGTCCTACACTATCCATAAAAAGGGGTGAATCCAGCCTCTCTAACCCTTTGGAGACAACACTCCTTGCTGGGATAGATGTGCTAATGCACTACAAGAGACTCCTCCTATATCTACTTGATAGTGGGCACTGAAGGAGTACAGGTGTGTGTGGGGGGTGGGGTGCTCACCCTCAGAAGTCTGGTCAGACCGAATACATACAAGCTTGCTCCCCCAATTTTTTGCTTGTTTATTATGTATTCGGTCTGACCAGACTTCTGGGGTTGAGCACCCCACCCCCCACACACACCTGTACTCTATCAGTGTCCACTATCAAGTAGATATAGGAGGAGTCTCTTGTAGTGCATTAGCACATCTATCCCAGCAAGGAGTGTTGTCTCCAAGGGTTAGAGAGGCTGGATTCACCCCTTTTTTATAGTGTAGGACCCACTGATAATGGGGTACTTTGACGTAGTGGTGGGCTTGAGCACGATATGGCCATATGGTGGGACTAAATCCCCATTTTTATTTATGGATTGTCTCCATATTTGATAGTCATTTCTTTTGCATGTGTGCGCTATTCTTTTTTAATATATATGAATTAAATAAACCTTAAAGCCCAACTCCGAGAACATTTAAAATGATCCATTGTAGTGGGACTGTGAAGACATTGCAAGGATTAATTGCTCTGTTTTTCTAGGGGAGAGGAGAAACAGTTTTACTTTCCTGATCCTCTGCTCCCCCTGACAGATGGTGCTCCCACATGCTCTGGCAGAAGACTTTCAGCATCAACAAGTCCAGTGCAGGGCTATGGATCCTGCTATTGTCTTGGTGACATGCCTGGAACTGGGCTTTAATTTCAAGGTCCTTTTCTGGTTTGTATCAAGACTGTGGTATTTGCTGAGCCTTCAAACTCCGCTTTGTTCAGTGAACCTAACTCTAAAGTAAGCAAGCATACAACCATAATGATTTGAATTTGCGCCCAAATTTTTTCCTACTTGCTTGCTTGTCAGTTAAATAAGTAGCTAACTTCAACAAGAAAAACATAAAAGGGACTATTTAGGATGGTAATATTGGAGAAAACTTTCTCTTTCCAATGCAGATAGTAGAATTGAGCCCAGAGAGGGCTTTCCTAATTAAAGCGGAGTTCCACCTAAAACAAAAAAAAATACATAAAAATACCCCCGGGACAGTCAGGGCTAGTGCATTCCACAATGGATAGCCTCTGAACTGTCCCGGGTTGCACTTACCTTTTAGAAGAAATACTTACCTTGAACATGTATTGTCCAGCGCTGCCATCTCAGGTGTGAGCAGCTGAAGCCAGCGCGATCCTCTTCTGCGTCCTCTTCCATCCTCTTTGGTCCTACGATGCACTGCACCGGCCCCGCCGTCACTTCCGGGGGGCTGCAGCATCATCCCTGCACAGCTTCTGGGCATGCCCAGAAGCTGTTTAGCAAGGTATGACGCTCCTGCACCGGAACTGACGTCGGGGCCGGTGCAGGCGCATTGATTCCTGGGAGTGATGACGTTCAGCTCCCAGGAATCATTGCAAGCCAGGAAATGACGACTCGCCGTGGCCGCCGAGGGAGGAAGAGGAAGTAAGGTAAGTATATTATCTTCTAAAACAAGGTAAGTAAAAAAAAAAAGAAATTTGCGATTATCCATTTTTTTTTCAGGTGACCCGGAGCAAGAAGATGGACCGAAGATAAATTTTACTTTAACGAGTGAAATTTCTGAGTGGTACATTTTGGGAGGTTTGTTAAATTCATCTGATTGGTTCAGAAAACATATTTCCAATATTAGTTTAACTTTTATATTACTGAAGTAATTTACTTTAATTTATGTTTATGTCCGTTTTACTATGATTTGATTAATTCAGTTGTTTGTGTAAATTTGATGTTGAGCTATTCAAGATTTTTACAATTGGAAAGCAGCAGAAAAGCACCATGCACTGGCCTAAAATATATACAATTAAACAAAACAAAATCATTTCCCTTTAAAGTAGTAGTACACTTGTACCTACAGGTAAACCTACAGTATAATAAAGCTTACCTGTAGGCACAAGGAATATCTTCTAAATGTTCACTGTTTAAGAGATATTCAGTGTTTCTTCAGCCGGTGATGTCAACAGCACATGTGCTCTGAAGGCACAGCATAGTAAGGCCATCCCTTCAGAGCTCTGTGCCATGGCTGTGACTCCTGTGCACATGCAATCAGAAACAGACTTCATGAGGGCGGCCCTGTGCTCACTGCTCAGCACGGTGGAGCTTGATTGGCATTTGCCCATGAACACTAGAATTGGCGAGCCAGCCACTGGCATTCTGTGCTTTTTACAGATAAGAGGAGGTTCACCCTGAGCACATGTGACAGATGTGAAAGAGTCTGGAGAAACTGTGGAGAATGTTCTGCTGCCTGTAACATCGTTCGGCAAGACTGGTTTGGTGGTGGGTCAGTGATGGTCTGGGGAGGCATATCCATGGAGGGATGCACAGACCTCTACAGGCTAGACAGTAGCACTCCCACTGTCATTAGGTATCGGGATGAAATCCTTGGACCAACTGTCAGACCCTATGCTGGTGCAGTGGGCCTCATGTGGTGTTGCTGGAGGATAAAGGAATTGATACCATTGAATGGCCCCCACACTCGCTTGACCAAAGTCCAATAGAACATCTCTGGGACATTATGTTTTGGTCCTTCCAGCGCCGCCAGGTTGCACCTCAGTCTGTTCAGGCGCTCAGTGATGCCCTGGTCCAGATCTGGGAGGAAATACCCCAGGATACCATCCGTCGTTTCATTAGGAGCATACCCCGATATTTTGCGGCATGCATACAAGTACGTGGGGGCCATACAAACCACTTTGAGTTGCTGCACGGAACTTTCAGCAAAATGGACTAGCTTGCTGCATCATTTTTTTTCACTTTGATTTTTGGGGGGTTTCTTTGAATTTATCCCTCTGTAGGTTGATAATTTGTACTTCCATCAAATGATGTGGCATCCTTTCATTCCTAACACATTACCCAGTCCAAATCAGTATGGATATCCAGCACAATATTTTTCCCCATTAAGATCTTATATGTTTTCAAAATGTTCCTTTAATTTTTTTTTGAGCAGTATATATAAACATTTTTGGCCCCGTTCACACTGGGGCGATCCGACTTGGGGGGGCGACCTCCGAGGTCGCGGTGCGAGCAGCGACTTTGGAGCGGCCGGCACGGACTTCATAACATTGAAGTCTATGGCGGTCCCCTCCAGGTCGCCCCAAAGAAGCTCCGGACCCTTTTTCTAAGTCGGAGCGACTTGTGTCGCTCCTATTAGAATGGGTCTGCAGCTTCCCTATGGAAGGCGACCTACGGCGACCTGTGAGGCGACCAGGTCGCCTTAGTGTGAACGGGGACTAAAGATTTTGTATGCAATCTTTACATATAAACATTTACTTCATGGTTGTATACCTGATATTTTATTTGTAAAGAATCCTGCCTTGTTTACAAAGTCCTACCTTTTTACTTTCTGGTAGACTTTGTTAATGAGATAGTAAAGATGTTGGCATATTTTCAGGCAGAGGAGGAGTCCCTCTTCTCCATTATTCAGGTCTTCATTTATAGGACCGCTCAGTGAAATATATTGTGTTCTGGTAACTGTATGTGGCTCATTGTCATAATGATAGTATTTAGTAAATTCCGTAAATAAATTCCTTTCTTTTATTCCACATGCCGTTATGTATTTTTTTCCACCACATTTACACACAAGCCAAATTGTCTAGCTAAAGCTGGATCTACAGGCAGGGTCAACCAGTATGAAAACTATGTTATGGGAAGAATCAGAAAAAAAAAAAAGAGTATGGGACTCAATGCAGTAACGGTTATGACATTTGATATCTGCGTTTTTGTTTCTTTTTTTGGAAGTATTGCATGTGATAATAAAAGAGTCAATTCATCAAAGTAAAATATTGAATTTGCTTTAGAAAAAAAACAAAAACATAAAAATTTAGATAAATTATTCAATTATTCAAGTAATTTTACTAAAAGAAACACAAATTTGTTATTTATCTCATGGTATAGGCAGTTGATATTTTAGTAATGTAAAAAAAAAACAATGAGGCTAGGTTCACATTAGTGCAGCTGCGACTTGATCTGATTTTCAATGGAATTTTTTTGCAATGCATATTTCATGCTGCTACATATTTTATTTGTAGGGGAAGGAGACTTCTCAATTCACTTAGCATTGGTATTCCTACCTCTGCTAAGGTGACACTTTCAGCTCTCAGGGATGCTGGTTGTTAAGATGCTAGCACTGGTCAGCATCCTAACAACCAGTGACTCTTCTCTGTCCTGCACTTTCAGCTGCCTTTTGGGGATTCCTAACTTTGTATGGAATATTCATCTCCTATGTTTAATTTTTACATGATTATTTTTTTTATTAGCAATCATAATAAATAATACAAATACATATAACACTATAGGCTTCATTTTTGGTATTATTATTTATTTTCCATTTACAGAAAGGATGGAGAAAATAAATTACAATTTTACAGGTCACACATGGGATGTTGTCACGATCTTAATGCATGCATACAGCTGTAAATATTTTCTATTAAAGTATAGTATATGTAAAACCAAAACTAATTTTTTCTTTTTTTTTTTGGAGTTGTAGGAGTGTCTTTTGGGGAGATTTTTCCTTTCTTCTCCTGGAGACTCTATAGGAATGAACATAATTTATCTAAAGTGAACACATTCCCGTCTTAGAGAGTTTTTGTAGAAATATAAATTTTCAAATGAAGAATTTTTCTTCACTTCATGTTCTGTGATGGATTTCTTATCGCCTTCTGTCTCAGTGACAATGGTTATATGAGGGCAAACTGATGCATCTCCCCAGCAGGTACACAGAAAGCAATAAAAACCTTGAAGGGTGCTTACTCGTTCCAAAATTAAAAAGAAAAGAAAAAAAAAGGATTTTATACACTTTAAAGGAAACTTGGACTAAAAAAAAATATAGTGGCCCAGTGGCGGAACTACCAGGGTCGCAGCAGTCTCACTTACGACTGGGCCCTGGAGAGTTCCGTCACTGAGGGGGGGGGGGGGGGAGGGGGGGAGGGGTTGCTTCCGGCTGCTGAAGCATGGCTGAGCTGAGAACTATCACTGGAGTCTGGAGCCCCACCTATCCTCTCCAGAGAGAGAGAGAGAGAGAGGGGGAGAGAGAGGAGCCATGTAGGGAGGTGAAGCGAATACTGAGGGGAATCGGCTGACTGTCTAAGTAAGTGACAAATTACCAGTGCAACTGATCCCATTCTCCACCACCCCTGCCTCTCATTGATCCCAACTCACCACCACCAAAGACCTCATCCCTAAACCCCCTCATTCATCTCTACAACAGAGGTGGTGGGGGGATAAAAATGAGACCTGTGGTGGTGGTGAGGGGGGGGGGGTGAGATAAGTGGCAGTGGTGGTGAGGGGGGGGGGGTATTAGTGGCAGTGGTGGTGGTGGTGAGGGGGGTGGGATCAGTAAGAGGCAGGTAGTGCTGGTGTAGGAGGATGGCACCACCACTGCCACTAATCCCACCCCTCTCACCACCCTCACCACTGATCCCACCCACCCTCACCACCAACGCTGCCACTCATCCCACCCCCTTCACTACCACCACTGCCACTCATCCCATTCCACCACAGCTGCCACTGATTCTATATCCCTCCACCACCGCTGCCACTGATCCCATCCCACCACCACCGCTGCCACTGATCCCATCCCACCACCACGGCTGCCACTTATCCCATCCCACCACCACCATTGCTGCCACTCATCCCCTCCCATCATCACCCCCGCTGCCACTTATCCCATCCCAAGACTGCTGGACTGTGAAAATGGTTAAACACCGTGACTAACTATACTACAAATAACATATTTACACATATACAGAAATGGACAACCTCTACAGAGCCATGAAGACTCCTTGCAGGCCTGCAAAGAAAACACAAGCATATAGCAAATATACATTCCATATACTTACAGTGAGACTGTCCTCTCTGCAGAGGTGACCTTCTCACCTGAACAATCCCTAGAATTCATGTAGAGATAGCTGATGCATCAAGCCCCCTAAGGGCAACTCTTGACTCGTCGTCCTGTTGCACTCCTGTAATAGACAAACAGAACAACCTACCTTTCTGACTGACTAAACATACTCTGTACTTGTTCCATTTGGGAACCACATGACTAGCAATAGGCAAAGTCCCTCTTAATTACCAGGGTACTGACTCTTTCCTATTCTAGCCAGACACACAAGTTGAAGAGGATGAACAGGTGCAGAGTCCATCCGACTGATGCTTGCAGTGTCCTTTCCTTTGGAGCACTGAAAAGAAAAGCGCACGCAACCTCGGGCAATAACGCTTTAATAAAGGACAACAACACAGTACATTGGAATTGCACTCACACTTTTCCTTTAAGACAATCGCTTTACAGACCTGAGGAAGGAGGCTCCGCCTCCGAAACGCGTTGTCCGTAGTAACAGCAGAGGCAGTGCACCCGTGTCTTGAATCTCCCACCTCGCAGCTCCGTACAACTTGTGGCTCCGGCTTTGGCTGAGGCTCTCCTGAGGCGCCGTAGATTACGTTGGTATAGTGCGCAGGCGCACTAGAACCGGCATCCGGTGACCAGGCAACACAGGAAGTGAAGAAGAGCGGGGATGCAGCGGCGGCAGCCGCGAATGAGGAGACCGCAGAGTCACCATCAGGAGGGACGGGAGGAGCGAGTAGCTCCTGTTGGAATGCTGTAAAGCGATTGTCTTAAAGGAAAAGTGTGAGTGCAATTCCAATGTACTGTGTTGTTGTCCTTTATTAAAGCGTTATTGCCCGAGGTTGCGTGTGCTTTTCTTTACAGATTTGAATTGTTTTGATCCGCCCCCCCCCCCCCCCCCCCCAGTGGAGTGAGAGAGGAGCAGCAGCAACCAGGACATTTCAGCTATAAAACATACAAACAAAGGAGGTGAACACATGGACAGCGCCATGGGCTGGTGAAGTACTCCTCTTTGTACTTGTTGTATATCAGCATGTGCAGGATCTGTCCTTTTTGTTTGGAGCACTGAAGCAACACATCTTCTCCTGGTGGCATGTGGTCATTGCTGAAGCCTTAGCATTAGCTAGCCTACTTGTGAGTGTCTGTAAGAACTCTTCAAAGAAGCCCTTTCTCTCTGTTACCCCCTCTTTGAAGGGACAATGAACCACTGCCTTTTTTTTTTTTCTCACAAGGTAGTAACTTGCACAAATTTTCCTTCAACATAACACTGGCCTGCTGACACCCCCAAATGTAACACTGTCTCCATGGGGCTTGCTGTGTGTTGACTTCTTTGGCCTCCCTCTGATTACCTGCAAACAGTCACTGGGGTTTTTTCCACATATCCCTCCCTACTTCCTTTTGCTCGTAACTCAATAAACAGTCCAGGGTATTTGTTTTTTTGTATTTATTGTGGAAGTTGGATGGGAGAAGGGAATAGTGGGATACTCCAACTGAACTATTCATAGTAGCTAAGGATAACTCTCACTTGGCCTCACCCGATTACTTGTGGAAGCAGACACACTGCTTTGACCATAATGCCACTTGTATGGAAGAACTAGGTCTTCTTGTTCTCTGTAGCAGCTGACTTGATGCAACTACATTATCTTCAGGACAATCTCTAGCATCCCCTTGACTGACACAAATCCACTGACTCTTCTACTTTAAGGGATGGTCCTCACAGGACAGGCCCATGACACAGATCTGTACTCACCGTAGGTAGAATCAGATCCTTCCTGGTGTCTTTCTTCTAGTCAGCTCTGCAGGAGCTTTGGTTTCAGCTTCTCTTTGACTTTTAGGCCCTCAGGTAGACCACCCAAGGCTGCACGGCAGCTTCTCCAGAGAATGGGCAGCTGCCCCCTCCCTCCTAGATCCCAGTCTCCAGCCATAGACCCCAAGCACATGTGCCCCAAGCATTTATTTAATTACCCAGCATGCAATGAGGCACTTTCCTCTGCTAATCGCAAGGGCTGTAACAATGCCTGTGCCCTCACTTGTCAGGTTTCCTCTCACTGTCCAATATGCCTCACTATTGGTCCAGTGTGAAACATTCAGAAAAGCTGAGCTGTACCTGAGCACCGTGAGCAAATCCTACCAAAAGATCCCACTCGCAGGTAGGCAGAGAGCACTATAAATGTACCTAAGCAGAAAGATCCAAAAACTATACTCTCTTCTAGCACCTACCTAGGAGGGTGCTACACTTCATTTAATCTTGCATAGATCGTTCATTTTGGAGTGTGCAGGGGATGAGAGATCAGATAACAGCCTATGTGGATAGAGCTGTAGTATTGAAAACAAGAAGTGTGTCCTGGGTTCTGCAAAGCTTACCATACACTATACAACATGATTGTACAATCTAATTTAGATCTACCATCAATTTATTATGTAATGAAAGTGCCTGCCTGATTGAATACAGAGTGACTAGATAGGCATGTCCTCCTATTATATAGTTTAGGTAAATTTAAAGGAGATTGTACAATGAGGTTGTATAGTATATAGCCCCATTTATACAACTAAAACGAACTAGTGCCACTTTAAGTGCAATTAATTGTTAACAGCACACCAAACACAGAAGCAAACACATATTTTGCCATGTGAAAAACCAAGTGACAAACACAGAAAAACGCACAGTAAAAATGTGCAACCCACACCCCACCAAAATGTCCCATGAGCCACATGTAGCGTAGGCTATTGAAATCAACGGGCTGCGCTATGTGTGTCAATGGAACCACGTTCCAAAAACATGAGGCCCCACTACGCTAGGTGTGAATGGGGCCTAAAAGTGAAATTGGTGTGTTTACACAAGAACAGTGAGACTCCATTTACATCTGTGTGTTTCCGAATGCATGGAAAACTGCACAGAAAATTCACACTTTGCCATGTGTTTCAGAAAAACACTGCAAATTAGCATTGTGCTTGTTTTGTCATTACATGTGCCGCAAACGCACCAGAAAATGCAGAAATGAACCATGCTCTGCTCCAAAATGTTCTGAAAATTCTCTAAGGTGATTACTACGTGTGGGGAAACCCATTCAAGTAAATAGGCTGCCCTATACGTGATGAGTGAAAACACTATGTGAAGATGTGAACGCCCCGGGCCTTCCACTCCCTCCTATGTAGGGTTGCCACCTCATCCCTTTAAAACAGAACACATTAATTACACAGGTTCGGTGGCTGATTAAGGTGGTAATTAAACTCACTTGGAGCCTTCTCTGCATTAAATTAGCCTCAGAACCTGTGTAATTAATTTGTGTTCTGTTTTAAAGGGATGAGGTGGCAACTCCCTCCTATGTACTTGTATAAAGATGGCCATACACTATGCAATCTGATTGTACAATCTCTGTTGCTTTACATTTACCAGAACTATGGTATAGGCGGACACACCTGACCAATCCAATAAATTTGTATCAAATCAGACAGGCCTTTATACCACTCTACTTCACTCTGATACCCCTAATTAAAATCTAATGAAACCCATTGCCTTCAGAAGTCACCTAATTAGTAAATAGAGGCCACCTGTGTGTAATTTAATCTCAGTAGAAACACAGCTGTTCTGTGAAGCCCTCAGAGGATTTTTAGACAACCTTAATGAACAAACAGCATCAAGGAGGCCAAGGAACACACCAGACAGGTCAAGGATAAAGTTGTGGAGAAGTTTAACGCAGGGTTAAGTTATAAAAAATATCCCAAGCTTTAAACATCTCACGGAGCACTGTTCAATCCATCATCCGAAAATAGAAAGCGTATGGCACAACTGCAAACCTATCAAGACATGGCCGTCCATCTAAACTGACAGGCCAGGTAAGGAGAGCATTAATCGGAGAAGCAGATAAGAGGCCCATGGTGACTCTGGAGGAGCTGCAGAGATCCACAGCTCAGGTAGGAGAATCTGTCTATAGGACAACTATTAGTTGTGCACTCCACAAATCTGGTCTTTATGGAGAAGTGTCAAGAAGAAAGCCATTGTTGAAAAAAAGCCATAAAAAGTCCTGTTTGCAGTTTGCTGGAACCATGTTGTGGGGCACACAGCTAACATGTGTCAGATGAGACCAAAATTTAACTTTTTGGCCTAAAAGCAAAACGCTATGTGTGGCACAAAACCAACACTGCACATCACCCTGAAAACACTTTCCCCACCGTGAAACATGGTGGTGGCAGCATCATGTTGTAGGATGCTTTACTTCAGCAGGGACAGGGAAGCTGGTCAGAGTTTATGGGAAAATGGGTGGAGCCAAATACAGGGCAATCTTAGAAGAAAACCTGTTAGAGTCTGCATAAGACTTGAGACTGGTGTAAAAGTTCACCTCCCAGCAGGACAACAATCCTAAACATACAGCCAGAGCTACAATGGGATGTTTTAGATGCACTGTTTCATTGGGCAACTATGTGGCAAATGAGGTTTAATGTTGATAAATGTAAAGTTATGCACTTGGGGGCTAAGAATATGCATGCATCATACATACTAGGTGGAGTAAAACTGGGGGAATCCATAGCAGAAAAGGATCTGGGTGTTCTGGTAGATCATAAGCTTAACCACTTACCGCCCGCCCGCCGTCATATGACGGCGGGACGGTGCGGCTATTATCCTGGGCGGACGTCATATGACGTGACCCAGGAAATGCACGGCAGGCGCGCGATCGCGGGCGCGCCGCCGTGCACTGCCGGTGTCGGGGTGTCCCCGGGACACCCCCCGTCACCGGCAGGGGGGAAACAGCCACTGGGCGTGGCTGTTTCCCACGTGATCGGCTGTGTTCCAATGACACAGCCGATCACAATGGAGGCGGCCGGGAGATGACCGCGCATGCGCGATCGGGAGCGCGCAGCGCGGTCATGTCGGTCATGTCGGTGGCAGAGTTACTGCTCTGTACACAGGTCAAAAGTAAAATCACACTAATAAAGGTCCCCCCACACAGTCCTCAGCCCCCCCCAATGTCACCTGTCACCCAACAGTCACCTCATCAGTGCCCAGAAATTGACACCCATAACGTTCACATGTGAGCGCAGCGATCGCGGGCAGAATAACCGCGATTCTGCCCGCGATCCGGAAATCATTGCAAATTGCGGGACGCCTGTGCGTTGCCCGTTTTTTGCAATAGCACCCCAAACGCTGTGCAATGTTGCCACCATTTCCGCCTGCCGAATCGCGGTAACATCGCGCAAACATCGCATGACGCCCAAAAAAGGTACAAGAGCTTCTTTAGGGCGTCATGCGTTGTTTGCGTGATGTTACCTCGATTCGGCAGGCGGAAATCGCAGCAACATCGCACAGCGTTTGGGGTGCAATTGCAAATCACGGGCAACGCACAGGCGTCCCACGATTTGCAATGATTTCTGGATCACGGGCAGAATCGCAGTGATTCTGCCCGCGATCGCTACGCTCACATGTGAACATAGCCTAAAGTTCACCGGTCACCAGAGACTGCCATCAGTACCGCCGTGCACCAACGCCCGTCACCTGTCACCCATCAGTGACCATCACCCGTCACCCCATCAATCACCGTCACCTGTCACCCCATCAGTCATCGTCATCTGTCACCCCATCAGTCATCGTCATCTGTCACCCTATCAATCATCGTCACTTGACACCCCATCAGTGATCGTCACTTGTCACCCCATCAATCATCGTCACATGTCACCCCGTCAGTGATTGTCATCTGTCACCCCATCAATCATCTTCACTTGTTACCTCATCAATCATCGTCACCTGTGACCTCATCAGTCATCGTCACCTGTCACCCCATCAGTCATCGTCACCTGTCACCCCATCAGTCATCGTCACCTGTCACCCCATCAGTCATCGTCACCTGTCACCCAATCAGTCATCGTCACCTGTTTGCCATATACATGCAATCACTTACTGACCGCCTAACGACTATATGCGTCGGCCATTAAAAGCTAAATACTGGGCTTATGGCAGCAGATAGCCCCCATAACCCCGGTATTTTTTGAAACGGCGGGCGGTCGGCTTTCAGATAAGGGTGGTCCCAGTGGCGGATTCGCCGCGGAATTACCCTTACGGTGCAGGGGAAGAGGTGCCCCCCCCCCCTCCTGCCGCGTCCCAGACGTTTTCCCAGCTTACCGGTCCCGCCGGCAGCGGGGAAAACTATCCGGTCCCGGATCCTCAGAGACAGGAAGTCGAGTGAGGGCAAGATGGCCCTCACTCAACTCTATGGTCTTGGAGGACCGGAGCTACGTCAAAAGACGTTGCCTAGCAACCGGTTTAAAGGGACGCTTTTTTTTTTTGCTTTTTTTTTTTTTTTCCTCTTTCAACAATTTTTTTTTTCTTTTCTTTTTTAGTGTAGTTGTGAGGTGTGAGGTCTTTTTGACCCCAGATCTCACAATAAAGAGGACCTGTCATGCCTATTTCTATTACAAGGGATGTTTACATTCCTTGTAATAGGAATAAAAATGATCAAAACATTTTTTTTTTTTAAACTGTGTAAAAATAAAAAAATAATAAATAAAATAAATAGGAAAAAAAAAAAAAAATTAAAGCGCCCTGTCCCCGTTAGCTCGCGCGCAGAAGCAAACGCATACGCAAGTCCCGCCCACATATGTAAACGGTGTTCAAACCATACATGTGAGGTATCGCCGCGATCGTTAGAGCGAGAGCAATAATTTGAGCCCTAGACCTCCTCTGTAACTCTAAGCTAGTAACCTGCAGAAATTTTTAAAATGTTGCCTATGGGGATTTTTAAGTACCAATGTTTGGCGCCATTCTGTGAGCATGTGCAATTTTGAAGCATGACATGTTGGGTATCTAATTACTCGGCATAAGATTATCTTTCACATTATGGAAAAAAATTGTGCTAAATTTACTGTTTTCTTATTTTTTAGTTAAAAAAAGTGAATTTTTTTCAAAAAAATCGCACCTGGAAGACTGCTGCGCAAATATGGTGTGATAAAAAATATTGCAACAATCTCCATTTTATTCTCTAGGGTCTCTGCTAAAAAATATATATAATGTTTGGGGGTTCCAAGTAATTTTCTAGCAAAAAAAATGATTTTAGCTTGTAAACACCAAGTGTCAAAAATAGGCCCAGTCTTAAAGTGGATAAATGGACAACTTTGTGTAAAGCGCTACTTGGATGTTAGGCCTATGTGTGTGGCCAGGCTGTGAAAAAGTGTTACACATGTGGTATCGCCATACTCGGGAGGAATAGCAGAATGTATTTTGGGGTGCAATTTTTGCTATGTACATGCTATGTGTTAGAAATATTGCATAAATGGACAGCTTTGTGTAAAAAAAAAATGTGTTTTCATTTTCTTTCCACATTTTCCAAAAACTTGTGGAAAAAAATGACATATTCAAAAGACTCATTATGCCTCAAAAATTATACGTTGGGCTGTTTGCTTTCCAAAATGGGGTCATTTTATGGGGGTTTCCATTGTCCTGGTGCTCCAGGGCCTTCAAAAGTGCGATAGGTTGTCAGGAAATTATATGTGTAATTTCTGCTTCTAGAATGCCGGACGGGGCTACTTGAATGTTAGGCCTCTGTATGTGGCCAGGCTGTGAAAAAGTCTCACACATGTGGTATCACCATACTCAGGAGGAGTAGTAGAATGTGTTTTGGGGTGTAGTTGCAAGTATACATGTGCTGTGTGAGAGAAATAACCTGTTAATATGGCAATTTGTAAAAAAAAAAAAAAAAAAAATCTTCATTTTGCAAAGAGTTGTGGGAAAAAAATGACAACTTCAAAAAACTCACCATGCCCCTTATTAAATACCTTGGAATGTCTACTTTCCAAAAAGGGGTCATTTGGGGGGTATTTGTACTTTCCTGACCTTTTAGTGTCTCAAGAAATGAGATAGGCCTTCAGTACATCAGGTGTGGTCAAGTGTGATCAGTTTTCAATGATTCGCACCATAGCTTGTGGACTCTATAACTTTCACAAAGACCAAATAATATACACTTACTTAGGTTATTTTTACCAAAGATAAGTAGCAGTATAAATTTTGGCCAAAATTTGTGAAGAAAAATGACTAATTTGCAAAATGTTATGACAGAAACAAAAATGCGTTTTTTCACGATATTTTCAGTCTTTTTTTATTTATAGCACAAAAAATAAAAAACCCAGTATTGATCAAATACCATCAAAAGAAAGCTCTATTTGTGTGAAAAAAAGGACACAATTTTTGTATGGGTACAGTGTTGCATGACTGAGTAATTCTCAGTCAAAGTGTGAGAGCGCTGAAAGCTGAAAATCGGTCTGGGCAGGAAGGGGGTGAAAGTGCACTGTAGGCAAGTGGTTAATAATAGCATGCAATGCCAAGCTGCTGTTTCCAAAGCAAGCAAAGTCCTTTCTTGTATTAACAGAGGCATGGACTCCAGAGAGAGAGATATCATTTTGCCCCTGTACAAATCATTAGTAAGACCTCATCTGGAATATGCAGTTCAGTTTTGGGCACCAGTTCTTAAAAAGGATATCAGGGAACTGGAGAAAGTGCAGAGAAGGGCAACCAAACTGATAAGAGGCATGGAGGAGCTCAGCTATGAGAAAAGATTAGAGGAACTGAATTTATTCTCTCTTGAGAAGAGGATATTAAGGGGGGGGGGGGGGATAATATCAACATGTATAAATACATAAGGGGTCCATATAGTGAACTCCATATAGTTGAGTTGTTCACTTTAAGGTCAACACAGTCAACACGTGTCTTTTTTCAACCTGACTAACTATGTAACTATGTAAAGAATATTCATGTGTAAGAATGGCCCAGTCAAAATCCAGAACTAAATCCAATTGAGAAGCTGTGGCAAGACATGAAAACTGCTGTTCACAGGTTCACAGAAGCTCTCCATCCAATCTGACAGAGCTTGAGCTATTTTGCAGAGAAGAATGGGCAAAAATTTCACTCTCTAGATGTGCAAAGCTGGTAGAGACATCCCAAAAAGACCTTTAGCTGTAATTTTAGTGAAAGGTTCTACAAAGTATTGACTCAGGGGGGCTGAATACAAATGCACGCCACACTTTTCAGATATTTATTTGTAAAAAACTTTGAAAAACATTTATAATTTTCCTTCCAATTCACAAATGTGCCACTTTGTGTTGGTCTATCACATAAAATCCCAATAAAATACAATTACGTTTTTGGTTGTAACATGACAAATATGGAAAATACTTTTTCAAGGCACTGTATATAAACATCTTTCTATTAGGCCTCATGCACATAAGCAGAAAAAATTGTGGCGTTTAAAGCCATTTTTCATTTTTGTTTTATGCCTCTGCACACAGCTCTATTTCAGTCTATGTGTCCAGCTGTTTTGGAACTACATTTCCCATGATGCTTAACTACACTGCAGAGTGGATGAGCATCATGGGAAATGTAGTTCCAAAGCATCTGATGTGCCAAGGTTCACCATCACTGCCTCTAGTCTAACAAAAACAGGAACCACAAAGTACTTTTTATAGTTTGATGCCAAGTCATCTTCTCTGAGTACAGTGACTTTGCCCGCACACTGCCAAATATCATCAATTTTTCATTGGACTTTATAGGTAAAACCTTGTTAGTTTTGGATAGAGTGGAGAGGGAGACTCATCTTCTATTTGTCCCGTGACCAATATTCCTGAGAGTGAAAGAAAATCCAAAATAAAACCCGACAGGGATTCTAACCCTCCCTTGCTCTGTCCAAACTGAAAAAAAAAAATAAATATGTTTTGCCTCCAGCTCTGCTTTATACTCTGGCCCCCAGTTTCCATTAAACCACAATCTAAGACAGATTGTCATTACTAGGCAGTGGCACTGATGTGTGCTGTTGCTTAATGGGAACAGTGGGGAGCACTTCTATGCACATGTTTCTTTTTAATGCCCCTGTGAACTCATAAAGATATCATTGTTTTCTGTATCGGAATACAGCAGCACCATCTACTGGATGCATTTGTGTGTCACATGGCTCATTATACTTCCAAACAGATTTATTTTTAATTCATTTATTCTCAGTATTGAAGGATTTTTAAATAGTGAATTTTATTTTAGAAAGGGAATCCAAAATATCCAAAATATATTTTGCTTAACCACTTGCCTTCTGTGCACTTAAACACCCTTCCCATCCAGGCCAATTTTCACCTTTCAGCGCTCTCACACTTTGAATGACAATTGCGCGGTCATGCTACACTGTACCCATATGAAATTTTTATCATTTTTTTCACACAAACAGAGCTTTCTTTTGGTGGTATTTAATCATCTCTGGGTTTTTTATTTTTTACAAAAAAAAAGAAAAAAGACAGAAAATTTTGAAAAAAAAAAAAAAGTTTTTCTTATTTTCTGCGAGTAAATTTTGAAAATAAATTTTTCTCCCTCACTGATGTGGGCTGATGAGGCGGCACTGATGGGCACTGATAGGCTGCACTTATGGGCACTGATAGGCTGCACTTATGGGAACTGATGAGGTGGCACTTATGGGCACTGATGAGGTGGCACTTATGGGCACTGATGAGGAGGTACTAATATGCCGCACTGATGAGCACTGATAGGCGGCACTGATAGGCGGCACTGCTGGGCACTGAGAGGTGGCACTGCTGGGTACTGAGAGGTGGCACTGCTGGGTACTGAGAGGTGGCACTGCTGGGCACTGAGAGGTGGCACTGACGGGTGGCACTGATGGGCACTGATAGGCGGCACTGATGGACACTAACGGGTGGCACTGATGGACACTGACGGGTGGCACTGATGGGCGGCACTGATGAGCACTGATGGGCAGCACCATCAGTGCCCACACTCAGTGCCCATAGTGCTGCCAGTCAGTGCTCATCAGTGCCTAGATGAGCAGGCACTGATGGGCACTGACTGGCAGCACTATGGGCACTGATTGTGGGCATTGATGGGGGCACTGATGGCGGGCACTGTGGGCACTGATGGGGGGGGCAATGTGTGTGTTTTTTTTACCTTCAGTAATCAGGGCACTGGTGATCAGTGCCCTGATTACATGTCTCTGTGTCCCCAGCGGCTGTCGGCTCCCCCTCCTTCCTCACACTGCAGTGTCTGTGTGAGGAAGGAGCGCCGGCGATGAGAGATGATCTCATATGTTTACATATGAGATCATCTCTCATTGGACGGCTTGATCACGTGGTGAATGGCCGCTGTGATTGGCCATTCACCACGATCTGTGATCGGCCGTGTCCAAGGGACACGGCCGACACAGATTCTCCCCGCTGCGCGCTCGCAGGAGCGCGCGGGGGGGCGTGTCACTGGAGGCCGTTTAAAAACGGCCTCCCTGAAAATTCGAGTCCGCGCTGCAGCCGTATATAGGCTGTAGC
Source organism: Pelophylax lessonae (assembly GCF_965119305.1). Classification (NCBI taxonomy): domain Eukaryota; kingdom Metazoa; phylum Chordata; class Amphibia; order Anura; family Ranidae; genus Pelophylax; species Pelophylax lessonae. Next base: position 445,979,734 of record NC_138769.1, read on the forward strand.
GCGGATGTGAGGAGGTTAAAGTACTTACTTTAGTGAGATACATTACTCTAAATACTCTAAAAGTTAATATTAGTGTGTTATATCTCTATAATATTGGACAGCCCTTTTCAACCAGGGTGCTGAGGCACCCTGAGGTGCCTTTTGGGTTCTTCAGGGGGTGCCATAGCAAAATGCCTAAAAATTGTCCCAAATTGTTTTTGTTTGAAAGTGTACAAGATCATAGATAGATAGATTTTTGTTACACAAGGCCACAAGTTTTTATTGTGCAACATTAGAAACCTTGGGCATCATGCGGGCCAGCTACCGACGTCCTAACAATCAGTGACATCATAGGTTAATAAGGTGGAGGCTAGACACCTGTGGATGTCCTTGTTTGAACCTCCAATGCTCCCCTCTGTCAGCACTGGGGTCATTTTAGCTAAGAGAGAGAAAGGATCTAAGAAGAGAAAGATTGGACATTGTAGGAATGAGTCACCTCTAACGCTGGCTCTCCTACGTGTGTGGATGCTGCTGCATTATGTATAACTATTTTCGTTTTTTTGGGGTTTTTTTTTAACTCTCAAATGGTTTCCTTGAGATTATGCAGAATTTTAAAGGGTGCCTTGACCAAAGAAAGGTTGAGAAACTGTTGAGGGGGGCGAGCGCATGCCGCCTGCGTCACTTGTCAGCGGAGACTCCAATGCATGGAACAGGTGGCTCTGTTTGCCACCTGCCACTCGCGATCGCTCCCCACTGAGAGAGAAGAATGGTCATTGGTCAGCTGTTGTAAACACAGCTGACCGTTCTCTCTGGAATGATCACAGAGCGCTTGTGATCCTTCTATGTAGGATCACAGGTCTCTGTGATCATTTCACAAGCCCCGCCCCCCATACAGTTAGAAACACGCCCCTAGGTACACATTTAATCCCTTGATCACTTACTGTGTTAACCCCTTCCCTGCCAGTGTCATTATTACAGTAGCAGTGCATATTTTTAGCACTGAATACTGTAGTTACTGTGATACTGTGATTACTGTGATAACTGTAGTATTGTCACTGGTCCCCCCAAAAGTGTAAGTCAGGGGTCCGATCTGTCCACCGCAATGTCGCAGTCCCGCAAAAAATCGCAGATTGCCGCCATTACTAGTAAAAAAAAAAAATTACTAGTAAAAAAAAAAACTATAAAAATTACATAAATCTTTCCCGTAGTTAGTAAACGCAATAACTTTTGCGCAAACCAATCAAAATACGCTTATTGCAATTTTCTTTTACCAAAAATATGTAGCAGAAAACAAATTGGCCTAAAATGTTAAAAAATGTAGATTTTTTGATTTTTTTTTGGGGGGGGGGGGGGAATGTTATATAGCAGAATGTGAAAAATATATATTTTTTTCAGAGTTGTCGCTCTTTTTTTGTTTATAGCGCAAAAAATAAAAATCGCAGAGGTGATCAAATTCCACCAAAAGAAAGGTCTATTTGTGGGAAAAGAGGACATCAATTTTATTTGGGTACAAAAATAATAAACCTGCTCAGTCATAGGACTCGAGTAAATATCATACCTTTAAACTGTGGTCCCCCCACCAGCCAATCCTGTTGTAAACAGTCGCGGCCATTTCCACACAGGATTGGAGGCCTAGCCCCACATCGGACAAATAAATGGAGTCAAATCTATACAAACTAGGTATACCACCCTTTAAGTTCACATGACATTTGGAAAACCCACCTGATAGAAGGCATACATTTTTCAAGAGATCTGTTGATCCGCCTTCTCACCTTCTCCAAAAGTTTCAACTGAGGAGAGGAGAACCAGAGGAGGCGGGGAACTATCTGCAAAAAAACAAAAGTACAACAAGAAAAAGAGAGTTTAAAGTGTTGAAAATCATGCTTAATTGCAAACATTAAATAAAGAGATTATTGATGGCCAATGTCATTACCATGAACTATAATTACTGAAGGTGGAGGCCAATATATACAAAGCTGAGAAAGATGAAATAATAATTGACTCCAACGCAAACCTCTAATACCTTTCCAATAGATTGAAATGGAGTCAGTGGGAAGTGATAGGTTTTCAGTGTAGCAACACTGAGATGCTCTCCTACATACCCAGAAAACAAAAGCGTGGCCAATAACCCAAACATTCTTGTTTGAACCTAAAGGAATTAAATCTATCTGACTCAAAGCTACCCAGGCTTCTTATTATTGCATCACCTAGGCCCATTCTGGCTGCGCCGATGCGAAAAGAATGGATCGAGAACTGGGCATCAGAAAGACCTATGGTCCGCAAACATTTCTTAAAAACAGAAGAGAACTGAAATTTGGTAAGAGGTAGACCTTCAGGATGGATCAGAAAATTTCCTTTCATTTTAGGCCTGACGGCGAGATAATTTCAAGTGACTACCGAAGGGCAAATTACGGGATCCCCACACAGGTAGCGTTGAATCCAACAAACTCTACCCGTCTTCGAGTGACGGATACATTTGCAAATACCAGTATCTGAAGAAATAACATCCTGGAATCTTAACCCCAAAGTACCTGATTTATTTAAGGGGACTAATTCTTCAACTCTAAGTGCAGCAAAAAAGGCCAAAAAAAAAAGTGATCCCTCCAACTGGATATGACAAACTTGCCGTGTGGAAAAACAAAGCTGTTTGAGCGTTTCAAGATGGACCTACGTTTGTCAGGGGCGTGTTTTTTTCTATAGCATTTTAAGGCTTGTTTTACCAAAAAGAAAACATTCAGTAGTGGGAAGTTATGTAGTTTAAAAAAGAGAAATGCCTGCCAAAATTTTTTGGCAGGCATTTTTTGGCACGCTGGTCTCTGTGCATTGAAAGGGGGCACGCTGGTCTCTCTGCATTGAAAGGGGGCACGCTGGCATCTCTGCATTGAAAGGGGGCACGCTGGTCTCTGTGCATTGAAAGGGGGCACGCTGGTCTCTGTGCATTGAAAGGGGGCACGCTGGTCTCTCTGCAATGAAAAGGGGCACGCCGGTCTCTGTGCATTGAAAGGGGCACGCTGGTCTCTCTGCATTGAAAGGGGGCACGCTGGTCTCTCTGCATTGAAAGGGGGCACGCCGGTCTCTGTGCATTGAAAGGGGGCACGTCGGTCTCTGTGCATTGAAAGGGGGCACGCTGGTCTCTCTGCATTGAAAGGAGACACGCTGGTCTCTCTGCATTGAAAGGGGGCACGCTGGTCTCTCTGTATTGAAAGGGGGCACACTATACCTTAATTACTGAAGGCCCCTTTCACACTTTTGCAACCTCAAAGTCACGCAATTTTTTACAGCGTTTTTTGCCGCAAAGCAATGCCTATTACATTTTTCTGTTTGCGCCCCCCCCCCCCCCCCAAAAAATTTTGAGCACCAGCCGCCACTGGGTCTGAGTGGGATTTAAATAGGGAGACACATGGGAGGCTGGACAGGAAATAGCAGGAAGGAAGGTATAATAACCATCAGGTGAAGCAGGCAACACCCATAGCTGTTAAATCAGCGCAGCAAGAGCAGAGCACAGGCTTGTGGAACCACAGGTGCCAGCAGACCTACAGCAGCAAAAGGTAAAAAACGTATGCAAACAGTAAGACACAGATCAGCTCCGCAGCTGATCTGTGACAAAGCCATTCTCTTTACACCCTGCTCCTGCTATCCAGTAATGCTCCGAACAGATGATACCAATGGTGTAGCGGAGTGGAGAGGTTTGAATTCCATCAAAAATATTGTCTGCATGGAGCATTTAAATCCTACCTGTGATTTCCTGCATACAGTACATTAGACTGTAGGACTTTTTCGAGATAGGTATTTGAATGTTTTTTTCACTCTGTAGTATGATGAGTACTATGTCAGTGCTTTACAGTTTAGGCCCTTTTCACACTTGTGCAACCTAAAAGTCATGCGATTGCGCCGCAATTTTTTTTTACACGATTTTGACTGGACTTAACCACTTAACGCAAACTGACGTAGACCTACGTCGGCTGACTTTAAGTGGTTGTACCGGGATGATGCCTCTAGCTAGAGGCATCATTCTGGTACCGTTGTTTAGAGCCGGCGGTCGGCTTTCCGGCTGTAATGACCGATGCAGCTCGGGAGCTGCTCGATCATTACCCCGGCGGACGGGACATTCCCCACCCCCCGCCACCTTCCGCTGCTCTGCCCGGGTCTCCCGTCCCACCGGGAGACCCCGAGTAACCAGCCGGCACGTCTGCCGGCTGAATGGAGTCCCGATCTAAGCCGGATGCGGCTTCGATCAGGTCTCCGATGACTTAACCCGGAGGCGGCGTCCATTACGTCATATCCGGGTTACTCGGCTGCTAAAGGCGGCAGTTTCAAAAAGTGAATGCATTCAAAAATGCAGTTTTCGGAGTTTTGAATACATAGAACTGTAGTGGAGGGGTCGAGGGTCTTTTAGACCCTCGATCACTCCATAATGAGAACCTGTCACTGCATAATGCTGTCACAAGGGATGTTTACATTGCTTGTGACAGCATTTAAAGTGATCAGATGTTTTTTTTTTTTTTTAATTAAAAAAATAAATAAATAAATAGGAAAAAAAACATTTTTAGCCGCCCCTGTCGCCGTGAGCTCACGCACGAAAGAAAACGTATATGGAAGTCGCGCCGTGAATGAAATCACACATTTGAGGTATCGCTGCGATCGCCAGAGCGTGAGCAATATTTCTAAAAAAAGCTACACTCCAACTCTAAACTTTTTTAAAGTGTCGCCTATGGAGATTTTTATTGACCGTAGTTTGTCGCCATTCCACGGGTGTGCGCAATTTTAAACTGTAACATGTTGGGTATCTATTTACTCGGCGTGACATCATCTTTCACAATATACAAAAAAAATAGTCTAATTTTACTGTTTAGTTTTTTTAAATGCAGTGAAATGTGATTTTTCGTAATTTTTCCAAGAAAATGGCGTTTGAAAGACCGCTGCGCAAATACCACGTGACACAAAATATTGCAATGACCGCCATTTTATTCTCCAGAGTCTTTGCTAAAAAAAAAAAAAATATATATATATATATATATATATATATATAATGATTGTGGGTTCTAAGTAGTTTTCTAGCAAAAAATACTGATTTTAACTTGTAAACAAAAAGTGTCAAAAATAGGCTTGGGGCTTATGTGGTTAAAGCAATGCCTGTGTAATCTTGAGGGCTATGGACCTCCAAACGCATCAAAGTCAGACCAAAGTAGTGCAGGGACTACTTTAAAGTTGCTGTGACTTGAAGTCTTCCAGATATGAACGGTACTCATTGGAAATCATGGAGTATGACTTGTCATGCGACTTTGCAGTCCCAAGTCGCAGGACAAGTCGCAGAAGTGTGAAAGGGGCCTAAGGGAAATAAATACTCCAAAATAACAGTAATCCAGCAGGTAATAGCCAATGACCTATACTACACTGTGTGCACAATTAAAAAATGTCAAAAAGTTGTGCTAAGATGACATAAATAAATGGCTCAAATATCAGATGATCCCATAGGTATCTCATAAATCAAACAGTCACTGAAAACAAACTGCTAGCACATGTATGCAGGATTGAAAGCATAAGATGACAATAAAAGAGAAAAGTACAGCGCTATAAATAAATAAATAAAAATCCAGAATTAACTAAGATCAAAATTTAAACGTAGAAGCGAATGCGAGGGTTGATCAGGTAGAGATCCAAAGAGAGCCACCACCAACACCAAACACACTGCCTCTTACCCAAAAAAGTGGACCTCCTGTAAAGAAGGTCAAAATGGCATAATATTCTTGGCAATTTAAGACCCAAACTCCATTCGTTCCTCAAGGATCCCTCTCAGATAGCAATGAATCCTCTTCGTTCTAATCCAGAGGTTCTTGTGGCTCATAAATGCAGAAATGGAACACTCATGGGGTAGTACGTTCGGACGCCTGACGATGTTATCGCTGACGAAACGCGTAGGGGGAGGTTAGGCTTGTGATGTCATCACGCACCCAGATGTGATGGCCATCTTTTAGGTTGGAAACAATCAGTTTCCTGGAAACAATCACGCTTTTATCTCTACTGTAATGTGAGTTTATCTCTAGATTACCTTTAACCGCTTGCCGACCACCGCACTACTATTTACGTCGGCAGTCAGCCCCTCACAGGCAAAGCGACGTAGGGCTACGTCGCTAGCCTGTGAGGGTCTAGGGAGCGAGCGTGCACCACTGGAAGCGTGCTACCGTTCCCGCGTGGTCACGGACGATGTCCGCCAGTCACTCCCGATTGTCCGTTAGAGCAGGAGAAAGGCAGGCGGCTAATGTAAACAAGCCGCCTGTCATTCTCCCCTGTGTATGAATAGTGATCATACGGTTCTACTATGTAGGACCGTTGATCACTGTTCCTACACCTCAAGCCACAGCCAATCACTGTTAGAATCATGCCCCTAGGGACACACATAACCCCTCCCTCTCAAAAAAAGTTAACCCCTTCACTGCCAGTGTCATTATACAGTAACAGTGCATATGTATAGCACTGATTACTGTAGTAATGTCACTGGTAACCCCAAAAGTGTCAAAAATGTCAGTCAAGGGTCCGATCTGTCTGCCATAATGTGGCAGTACCGCAAAAAAAAACGCAGATCGCCACCATTACGCGTAAAAAAAAAAAAACAACAAAAATGACAAAAATCTTTCCCTTAGTTAGTAAACGCAATAACTTTTGCGCAAACCAATCAAAATACGCTTTTTGAGATTTTTTTTTTTACCAAACATATGTAGCATAAAACAAATTGGCCTAAAATGTTAAAAAATTTAGATTTTTAAATTTTTTTGGGGGGAATTTCATATAAAAAAATTTGAAAAATATTGTTATTTTTGCAAAATTTATGCTTTTTTTTGTTTATAGCGCAAAAAGTAAAAATCGCACAGGTGATCAAATACCACCAAAAGAAAGCTCTGTTTGTGAGAAAAAAAGGATGTCAAATTCGTTTAGGTACAGCGTCGCACGACCGCGCAATTGTCCGTTAAATTCATGCAGTGCCGAATCGCAAAATAGGCCCTGGTCAGGAAGGGGGTAAAATCTTCCGGGGCTTAAGTGGTTAATAAATTTAACTTGTCCGAACGTACTACCCCATGAGTCTTCCTTTTCTGCATTTATCTCTTTCTCTTTGGATCTCTACCTGATCAACCCTCCCATTCGCTTCTACGTTTAAAGTTTTGATCTTATTAGATTCTGGACTTTTATTTATTTATAGCGCTGCACTTTTCTCTGTTACTGTGTGCACAATTATTAGGCAAGTTGTATTTTTTTAGGATTCATTTATTTATTGAACAAATACAGTATTTTTGGTCAATCCAAAATGTTAATAAACCTTAAACCTGAATATTTAAAAAAGTAAAAGTGAGGGTTTTCCTTTCTTAGGAGAATATCTATATGTGCCCAATATTAGTGTGCAGCATTATTATGCAACAAAATGAAAAACTAACATTTTCCCATCTCCCTTGTTTATTTCTGACATTTCAAAAAAATAAAAAATCTGTGACCAATGTCAATGACCTGCATAAAGATTATGGTCTTCTTGAAAGATGCAGACTTTTCTCTGTACCACTGGTTGAAGAAAGTGTCTTCTATAAACTGGCAGTAGTTTTGGGATTGATTGAGTTGATTTTTAGTCCATTTTCAACCTGAAAAGGTCCAACTAGTTCATCTTTAATAATACTAGCCCATACCAGTGCCCCGTCTCCACTTTGCTGGCATCTGAGTTGAAGTGGAGCTCTGAACCCTTTACTGATCTAGCCACAGGCCCATCCATCTGGCCTGTCAAGAATCACTCTCAACACATAAAACCTTTGAAAAATCTGTCTTCAGATATTTCTTGGCCCAGTCTTGACGTTTCAACTTATGTGTCTTGTTTAGTGGTGGTCGGGTTTCAGCCTTCCTTACCTTGGCCATGTCTCTAAGCACTGATCACCTTGTGCTTCTGGGCACTCCAGGTAGGTTGCAGTTCTGGAACATGACAGCACAGGAGCATAATGGGTTCCTGGTAGCTTCACGTTTGTTTCTTCTCAAATCTTTGGCAATTAATTTGCGTCTTTTTTTCTCAACACCTTTCTTGCGACCCTGTTGACTATTTGGAACAAACGTTTGATGGTTCTGTGATTACACCCCAATATCTTAGCAATTTCAAGAGTGCTGCATCCCTCTGAAAGACTTTTAACAATTTTGGATTTTTCAGAGTCAGTAAAAGCTCTTTTTTGGCCCATTTTGCCTGAGGAAAAAGAAGCTGCTTTATAACTATGCAAACCTTGATATAGGATGTGATCTTCTTAGGCCACACCCTCCCTCATTACACAAATACACATCTCCTGATATGTTTAAGTCCAATAAGCTTTCAAGTTTATACAGCTTGGAGTTGGACAATATGCATAAAAATTATGCCTAATAAAGAAGCCGATTGGATGAGCGTAACGCATATGGTAGGAAGTGTTAGCCACTGGTGTTGTCAGCGTGGTGAGCTGAATCTATGCTTGTTTCTCATAAATTAGTTTATCCCTTGTAAAGTGACAACGTTTTTAATCCCTTGTTTTTTAATAATTGATTTATAGCAGAGAGCACTATGGTCTTTCTGTTTATTTTATATGTCCCATTGGCACTTGAGGAATAAGGAGAAAGGGGAAATGAGCAGTCTCTTGGTGATATGTACAAGAGGAAGGTTGCTGTACCATCCAGAGTGGAAGTTCACTAAGGCCATTTTGACTCTGTAGTGGGGTCAGCTACTTGAGATGAGCAGGCAATCTATCTGGAGGCGGTGGGCACTGGACACACTGGAAAATGTTATATGAACTGTCATACATTATAAAAACTGTGGTGGAGGATTTTCACATATTTTGGTATTGCAATGTTTGACACAATTATGTGATTGTGCTGCACTTATATTAGGCACTATATGTTTATGAATTTGGTGGACACATTCTATCAAGTGATATCAGCGATCTTAGCCTGGATTATTAGGCATCATTTTTAGATTTTGATACAATTTCACATATAATTAGTTTGAAGGTGATTGCGCTGATTATATTTATGCACAATGTTATACTTGGCTGCTCTGTGTAATGGTTTTGCACAGAGCAGCACCTATCCTACTCTTTTCTTGCAGCTCAGTCTGAGTAACTGTGACAGGAAGATCGGAGCTTCTCAGGGCACAATGATTGCTGCGCTAAGCTCCCGCAGCAATCATTGTGCTGTGAGATCCGAATTTGGGGTGTTTATTGCCTCAGACCCTGAGGCAGCCAGGCATTTCTAATAACCCCCAATCGCCAGTTTGCAAGTAGTGTTTAGAAGAAGAAAACCCCATCCGACTCATAAATAGAGGGGCGGTTGCTGCGTTTGTAAATGAACTTCAGAGAAAAGGATTTTACAGTAAGTCAAAAATCCAGTTTTCTCTATCGTTCATTGACAGACACAGCTCCATATTCTTCTTAACCATTGGGACGTCCCAAAGCAATATTTGCATCAGGAGTGGGAAAACATTCCCCAAATGCTAAACTTGGCAATCCAGTGAACATGGAGCTCAACCAGAAATCGCTGGAGCTCACCTAGAAAACATACACCTTCAAAGAGAATATTTCTCTTTTAAACAGCAGCCTGCAAAACCTTGCGGCCAAAAGAAGCATCTGAGGAAGCCAACACATCTACTTTGTAGAATTTTGTGAACGTGTGCACAGACAACCAAGTTGCCGCCTTGCAAACTGATGGCAAAAAGCCCAAGAAGCACTCAGCACCCTAGTAGAATGCGCCTTCACAGGGAAAGGTGGAACCTGACCCTTCAGTGAATAAGCCTGTATCACCGTCTGCCTGATCCATCTGGATATGGTCTCGGCCGATGAAACCAATCCTTTTCGAGGTCCTTCCGTGAGGACAAAAAGAGTCTGATTTCCTAAAAAGATTCAGTAGCTGCCAGGTAAACCCTAATTTCCCGAACCACATCCAAAGAATGAAAGACAATTTCCTTGGGATGCTTGGGCTTAGGACAGAGTGATGGCAGCACAATGTCTTCATTCAAATGGAAACCAGAAACCACTTTAGGAAGAAAACGACTGATTAGGTCGAAGTACCACCTTATCTCTGTGGACCACCAGATAAGGCGAACGGCAGGATAGCGCCACCCAGTCAGATACTCTGCGAACAAAGGTAATAGCCACCAAAAAGGCTACCTTCTAAGACAGTGTAAGCAGAGGAATCTCCCTAAGGTTCTTAAAGGGAGATTTTTGCAGACAGTACCAAGTTAAGATCCCACAGAGGTAACTGGGATCCTATCGGAGGAGCCATATGGCCAACCCCTTGAATAAAAGGTCAAATCAAAGCATGCCTAGCTAAAGGGCGTTGGAAAAACACAGCCAAGGCTGACACTTGGCCAGCCTTTAATAGTACCCAAGGCCAACCACTGTTCAACCCCTCTTTGGAGAAAGGTCAAAATCTTAGCCACCAAAAAAAAGGCGAGGATGCACCTTCAGCGATTCACACCACGAGATGTACAATTTCCACGTACAATGATAGATCTTCCTGGAGGTAGATTTTCTAGCCTTCAAAAGTGTAGGAATTACTGAGTCAGAAAGATCCCTGTCCTTCAATACCTGGCTTTCAACAGCCACGCCGTTAAAGCCAGCAACTGTAAGCAGGATGGAAGATCGGCCCCTGAGACAAAGTCTCCAAGGAGCATCGGCGACCAACCTTACCAGATGTACGTAGCAAGACCGGCGAGGCCAGTCTGGGGCGACCAGAATGACCAGAATCCCTTCCATCTATATTCAGCACATAAGCCTCGTCAGGAGTTTCAGTGGAGGGAACGCATAGATCAGCCGATACTGACCCCAAGGAGCCACCAGTATGTCTTTGGCGTCGGCCAGAGGATCCCGAGACCTGGCTACAAACCTCTGTACCTTCTTGCTGAGTCGAGAGGCTAACAGGTTGACGTCGAGTGTCCCCCACCGGACAGCAGGTGAAACATTTCCGGGTGATCCAACACCTGATGACTTAGGTAATGCACTTGCCAGTTCTTCCCTCCTGGGATATGCACGGCAGAAAGGGCAGGAACAAAATTTTCTGCCCATTTCAGGATCTCGGCCACATCCCAGCCACCAAGACACTCTTGGAGCCCCCTTGACGATTGAAGTAAGCCACGGCTGTGGCATTGTCGGATTGAATCCAAACTGGAAAACCCTGCAGAAGATTTGTCCAGTGACTCAGATACTCAGGCAGGAGTTCCAGACTATTGATCGGTAGTCTGGACTCCGCCACGGTCCCGGACCCCTGGAGACCCAGCTTCCCAAGAACTTCTCCCCAGCCAGACAGGCTGGCATCCGTGGTTACCACGGTCCAATACAATGGGAGGAAGGACTTGCCCTGTCGTAGGGCCAACGAGCGAAGCCACCACAGAAGAGCACTCTTTGTGCTGTGACTCAACCAAATCATAGTGTCCAAGCATTTGTGATCTTTGTTCCACTTGACAAGAATTTCCCTTTGTAAGGGTTTTGTGTGGAAATGAGCAAACGGAAACGCCACGAAGGTTGACACCATCAGACCTAAGGCTCGCATGCAAGGACCGGTTGCTGAATAACAGCAAACCAATCACTCTCTGCAACATTTGCAGCTTTTCCAGGGGAAAAAACACCCTTCCCGAAGCTGAGTCCAGATCAGGCCCAGATAATCCAGTTTTGAAGATATCAGAGCAGATTTTTGGAAATTGATGTTCCAAGCGAACTCTTGCAGTGTCCATACAGTGATTGCCAAGTCGTCCAACAGGACTGAATGTGAGTCTGCTCTTAAGAGGAGATCGTCCAGGTACCCCAGTACCGCAACCCCCCGTTGCCGCAGTAATGCCGGAGGCAACACTTTGGTGAAGATCCTGGGAGCAGAGGAGAGACCAAAGGGTAACGCCACAAATTGATAATGCTCCTCTCCTACAGCGAAGCGAAGAAAGCGCTGGTGTCCAACGTAAATAGAATGTGTAGATATGAGTCCTTGATATCGATGGAGGCCAAAAAGTCTCCTTGGTGTAGGGACGCCACTACAGTGCGAATGGACTCTATTCAAAACTTCTGTACCCGAACAAAGCAGTTTAGAGCCTTGAGGTCCAGGATTGGACGCACTTTGCCTTCTTTCCTGGGAACAGGGAACAGGTTTGAATAGAACTCCTGAAAGCGTTCCGGAGAGGTAACCGGCACAATCACCCCTTGCGACAGCAGATCTTTCTACCGCCTCTCATAGATCCCTTAACCGATCCGGAGATAGGCGTAGATTGGATGGGAAGAATCTGTGAGATGGTCGAGAACTGAATTTGATCTTGTAAACTGATCAGATCTGTTCGTGGATCCATTTGTCCTGAATCAAGGAGGTCCATGGTTCCGGAAAGAAGCAAAGACGTCCCCCCACCCGTTACAGTGAGGGCGTCCCTTCATGCAGACTGGGATTTGTCTGTAGATCTGGATTGGCCTGCTCTCGGCTTACCCGACCATGTCTTTTTGGAACCCCCAGAAGACCTAAATGGCTTAGATCCTTTCTCCTGCATGCCAGAGGGAAGAAAGGGCCGCCTGTGAGATGTAAAATAAGTCTCCCATCTATTACGTGGTGACTTGCCCTTGGAGGATTGAGGAAGAAGAGTACTCTTCCCACCTGTAAGACCCTTGATCAGTTCATCCAATGAGGATCCAAATAAACGGTCCCCCGTAAAGAGGAGCTCTGATAGGGCCTTTTATGAAGCCTGATCCGCAGACCAGCTTTTTAGCCACACCATGCATCTAATAGCTACCCCGACCGTGGATACTATGGCTACAAGAGGGGCCGCATCTAGTAACGCATAACATACAAATAGTAGGGCTTGGGCCATTTGATCCGTTAGCTCTGCCAGGCCCGGGGGGAGCTGTTCTGTTTCTAGGTCACTTTTTAGTAACTTTGCCCATTCCGTTTTAGTCTGGGACACCAGAGTGATCACGAAGATCGGTTTAAGTATTGAGCCCGCTATCACATGTAAGTGGTGGTACAGAGACTCAATCCTTCTATCCACAGGGTCTGTAAAGACCAGGGACTCCTCCCCTGGGACCACAGTAGATTTGTTCAGTCTGGAGACCAGATGGTCCTCCTTTGGTGGAACGGTCCATTGTATGGATACCGCGTCCGTGAATGGATAGCGCCTCTTAAAACACTTCGGCACCACTAACATCTGTTTCAGGCGCCCCCATTAGTCAGAGACAATTTTGTCAAAAAGTTCCGGACAAGGGAAAACCTTGCCCGGCTTCTGGGATTTGCAAGTGCCAAATGACACCTGCTTCCCTGACGCTGCAGAATCATCCGCCATTTTTAGAGTTTCCCGCACTGACACTATAAGTCTCTCCACCAGCACGCTTTCCCGCACGGCTGCAAACGAGGATATGTCGTCCTCGCCATCCGAATGCAATGACGCAGAACCCTCAGGGTGACATGCGTCAGCGGTGGCCATATCTACCTCAGAATCTGAGGGTACAGGAGAGGCAGGGGAGGGCATAGGGCGCTTTTTACTAATATTTTTTTAAACCAAATCTACTTTTGACACCAGGTTTTTCAAAAACCGCCATTAAAGCGGACAGGGGTTGCGACCCTGAAGTCCCCGCAACTGCAATGAGGGGATCTGTAGGTGAAATTTGTTCCTGGGACTTCATATGAACCCTGGAATAGTGCATTGTCACTTTAAGAAAACTGCGTAAAACGGAACCACACCGCTGCACCAGCGGTACTACAAGTCCCAGCCACTAACACTGCAGATAGCAGGGTGAGAGAGAGAGACCTACAGGGACCCCAATAGACATACCACCATTCGATATGAAGGAGAACAGGATTGGTCTGCTGTGCAGGGAAAATGATCTTCACAGGAAGAGGAAGGACCTGGGCCATCACTAAAGTAAAGGCCTAGCTGCTCCCTGCTGTCCAGAGTTCGCGGACTCCGAGAAAATGGTGACCAATGCATTCCTATGGGGAAAACACAAAAACATGGTCGCCCATGCATTTCAATGGGAACTAGCGCTGGGATATAACCTGCACATGCTCGCTGGCCAGGCTGGGAGACCTTACGGATCTAGGATATCCAGTCTGAAACCCAGTCCGGCTGTTGATTGCAGTTCTCTCAGGAACATAACTAGCTAAAAAATTAGATTTTTTTTAACAAAGGTTCCCTTTAAAATAAAAGACTAGCGAAGACCGAAGTCCCAGCCAGGAACTAGGTCTTACTCCTAAACTAGGCAGAAAAACTGAATCCTATAACAGAGTGAGTGGGTATATGCCTGCAGGGACTGCCCCATGGGCGTGGTAAAGATTTTTCCTGCCTAGTGTTCTACTCCTGTAGGGGGCAGCATAACCCAATGGTCAAGAAGAATATGGAGCTGCGTCTGTCAATAAATGATAGGGAAAATATATATTTATATACAGGAGTCATATTATAAGTTATATTTAACTTCCAATAATTATTACTGTAGCTTATATTTTGTCCTAACAGGACATATGTTAATGTAATGAATCCGCTTATTGAAAAGTGATTGTAAAGGCAATTTTTTAATCTTAATGCATTCTATGCAATTAAATAAAAAACCTTCTATATGCAGCAGCCCCCCTAATACATACCTGAGCCCCATCTCAATCTAGTGATGTTGCAAAAGAGACTCGGCTCCCCGGGACTCTCCTTCTTGATTGGCTGAGACAGCAGCGAAGCGCCATCAGCTCCCACTGCTGTCAATCTAAGTCAGTCAGCCAATGAGGAAAAAAGGGGGTGGAGGCGGGGCCGGGCCACGGCTGTGTCTGAAGGGACAAAGGGAGCTGCGGCTTGGCTCTGGTACCCTCATAGCAAGCTCCTTGTTTTGGGGGCACTAAACAGGAGGGAGGGGCCAGGAGCACCGAAAAAGGACCCGAGAAGTGGAGGATCTGGGCTGCTCTGTACAAAACTACTTCACAAAGCAGGTAAGTATACCATGTTTGTTTTTTTAATGAAAAAAACTGAGATTTTACAATCACTTTAACCTTATAAATGATAGTCAAACAACTGTGAATAAACATTACCTCCTTCCAGCCACAATTATTCCATTATGGTTTTTTTAAATGGTTCACTACAGAATAATTCTGTCATCTGGTAAAATTAACCCCTGATCGCTGTGGTACTGGCGATTGGGGGGTTAATGGGGGTGCCTGGCTGCTTCAGGGTCTGAGGCACACAGAAACACCCAAATTCGGATCTCACCGCACAATGATCACTGCGGGAGCTGAGCCCAGCAATCATTGTGCCTTGAGAAGCTCTGATCTCCCTGTCACAACAGCTCACACTGAGCTGTGAGCTGCGAATAGGGAAAAATGTATAAGTCTTTCGAGTTGTGCCAATTGTTTTTTTTGTTACATTAAAGTTGATAATGAAGAAAAAAAAAAAAAAAAACTTTAGTGAAGGTCATGTTTTCTGTCTAGAGTGGAGTTCCAGTCTGAAGCCAGATACCCTTGCTTTCTATGGGGGCACTGGTGCATGCTCGCTCCCAAGCCCTGCTCTATGCATCCATAAGGCATATAGAGCCATGGCTCGGCCTGCCCTGTTCTCTCCTCATTGGGTCACTGGCTGTGATGTCTCAGCCAATGAAGAGGAGTCCTGGGACAGCCAAGGCTTTCATGCACATCACTGGATCAAGAGGGGGCTCAGGTTATAGCGGGGGGGGGGGGCATGCAGCAGCACACAGAAAGTTTTTTACCTTCATGCAGTGGCAGAACTACCAGGGTAGCAAAGGCTGCACTTGCGACCCGGTCCTGGCGTTCTGCCACTGTAGGGGGGGGGGGCGCCCCCTGCAGGTTCTTCTACCATATGAGATGGGAGCAGGTACACTGGGCACTCCTGGAGTTCAGTAGGGTAGGGAGATTGCATGTCAGGAAGCAGAGACTGAAAGAGAAAGTCAGCTGACCGGGACCTGAGTCAATAGATTAAAGGGGAGGAGCTTGCTGCTGTGTGAGGAGACTCCATGTCAAGAGAGTTGTCACTGGAGACACATGAATGAAGGAAACAGGAGATACACTGACTGAACATGGAGGGGGAACCAAGCGATCTGCAAGTGAGTGACATTGATCCCATCCCCCCATATCAGCACAGCCACTTATCCCATCCTCCCCCACCACTGCCACTAATTCCCCCACCACTACCACCGATCCCATCACCCCCCCCACCACCGCTGCCACTCATCCCAATCCCCCCCTCACCACTACCACTCATCTCATCCCACCACCATGACTTCCACCCATCCCATCCTTCCACCACCACTGCCACTCATCCCAGGAGTGTAACTACAAGGGTCGCAATTGCAACCCAGCCCCCCCCCCCCCCCTCTAGGGCAGTGATGGCAAACCTTACCTTGGCACCCCAGATGTTTTGGAACTACATTTCCCGTGATGCTCTTGCACTCTGCAGTGTGGTTGAGCATCATGGGAAATGTAGTTCTAAAACATCTGGGGTGCCAGGGTTAGCCATCAGTGCTTTAGGGGGTGCATGCGGCTCCCCTGCGCACCTGAAAAGAAGGGGTGGTGGGGACGGCATATAGAGGAACTCCTCCCCTCTATTTTCCTCCTGCAATCGCTGAAAGCCAGCTTCTCCTCCTCTCCCTCCTGCAGGCATTCAGCGGCTACAGGAAGAAAAGGGAGGGGAACCCACTGATCACCAATAAAGTTAACCCCTTCCCTGCCAGTGTCATATGTATAGCACTGATTACTGTAGTAATGTCACTGGTACCCCCAAAAGTGTCAAAAATGTCAGTCAAGGGTCCGATCTGTCCGCCGCAATGTCGCTGTCCCGCAAAAAAAATAAATAAATAAATAAATAAAAACCGCAGATCATCGCCATTACTAGTTAGAAAAAAATAAATAAAAATGACATAAATCTTTCCCTTAGTTATTAAAACGCAATAACTTTTGCGCAAACCAATCAAAATACGCTTATTGTGATTTTTTTTTTTTTACCAAAAATATGTAGCAGAAAACAAATTGGCCTAAAATGTTAAAAAATTTTGATTTTTACATTTTTTTGGGGGGAATTTCATATAAAGAAAATGTGAAAAATATTTTTTCAAAATTGTCGCACTTTTGTTTACTTTTACTTTGTTACTTTACAAAAAGTAAAAAAAAAAAATAATTGCACAGGTGATCAGATACCACCAAAAGAAAGCTCTGTGGGAAAAAAAGGACGTCAATTTCATTTGGGTACAGTGTCGCACGACTGCGCAATTGTCCGTTAAAGTCACGCAATGCCGAATCGAAAATAGGCCCTGGTCTTTGAGCAGCCAAATCCTCCGGGGCTTAAGTGGTTAATGTGGACCTTCACCCTCCCTGGCCACCATTCCACCTCCTATCTCAAAATCACAAATTTATGTTTTTTTTTTTTACTTGTTCTCTGGGATTTAACCCCACACACCACCCCCTACACTTCTTGGATTCTCACCTAGGAAAGAAGTTAGATTGTACAGCCTAATTTTTTTTTTTTTTTAAATAACGAACATGTTATTCTTACCTGCCCTGTGTAATGGTTTTGAAGCCCCGATTCTCCGCTTCTGGGGTTCTCCCCTGGCACTCCTGGCTCCTTCCCCCTCAGCAAGCTGCTTGCTATGGAGGCTCTGGGGCATGCTCGCTTCCAAGCCGGCTGTGTGTGTGTCCAAACACACACACACAGAATGTCTTGGATCTGACCTCTGCTCCCTTCTTGCTGGCTGCAATTGACAGCAGCGGGAGCTAATGGGAGAGCCACTGCTCTCATGCACAGTCCTTTATCGAGATTGGGCTCAGGCAAGTATAAGGGGGAGATGCACTCAGAAGGTTTTTTTTTAATGCAAAGACTGCATTAAGGTAAAAAACCTTCAGACATTAGAAATCACTTTACAAGCCGTCTGCTGCGGTGGATGGCTGTACTTGTAGTTAATTCATTCACAGGAAACATGTTTCACCCTAAATACGGATGGAACATGTGGCATGTTCCAAAAAGGCGAACTTATCCTTTAAGTGGAACTAAAGGCAAAACTTTTTTTCTTGATTTTGAATAGATAAAAAAAAGGAGGATTAGAACCAGTCAGATTTTTTTTTTTTTTTTTTTGGAATCTGTGTCCCATTAGGTATATTTCCCTTCACTCCATGTCCCATTGCCATAACAGGAAATGAGAGGAAAACCCTCCAAAGTTAGGCAAACCCTGGTTGTCATCAAGGTCACCAGGACTAGTGTCCCCACTGGAAGATTTCCCCTCTAGTCTTGTTCTGGGGGCAACCCATAATTTGTGATTTTCTTCCAGGTTGATGTTTGGAGAAACAGCACAAATTTAGGAGATTCCTTCTCCACTTTATCCAAAACTAAAAGAAAAAAAGAAAAAAGAAACTAGACAGATAATAATTTATTATTCAAAAAGGAAACAAGTGGCATAAATTAAACATTGCACATTTCAAGAATGTCCTATCTTTCGACAACACACTCAAAAGATTATTGTAAACATCTTCCTTGACGATGTCAACACATGCACCTATTCTGTAGGGCTTACTGAGACCAGCAACAGCAGCCCCAGTGTTCGAAGTGCATGCAACTGCAAACGGAAAGGAATGGAGAGATCAGCAGCAGTGCTTTTACCTGCAGGCTTACCCTGCAATTTGTTAAGGAATATCAATACCAGAAAATAACTGCAGATATGCACTTTTGTGCACTTAAAGCGGAAGTAAACCCATTGATTTGATAGTTTAAAAAAAAACAAAAAAAAAACAAGTTAACATTCCCGGCATGACGGAAATGCTAGCTGTCACATTGGTTGTGCTCTCAACCAAACTGTCAAACCAGCTAATGGCTGGTGTCATAAAGGTTTACATGTGCAGCATCATGGCAGTTGCAGATTAAGCCGAGGCCAAGATGGCAGCTTCCTTGCCTGAAAACGATAGGAGGGTTTACTTCCACTTTATTGATGATTTCCACTTAATTTAAGATGAAACATTCCTAGTTTCCAGTAGTGGAAAAAATGTACAAGATGCCATTGCAAACCTCCTAAAAATACTACTAAGTACACACAGATCCCTGCTGAACAGGCCGAATTCAAATCTGTGTGGCCTTTCTGGTTTGACAGATCGGCTTCTGCCGAATGGTTCTGCTGAAAAACCTTCATTCGATCAGCTACTGCAGCACTGATCAGTGTATTCTGACAGCAGAGGAGTCAAGCTGTCAGAATACAATAGCACACCAGGGAGGATTCCGTCATCCACCTCGCTTGTGTGGATAGAGGAAAAATGATGTGTGAATACCCAGCTTGAGAGTACCTGGCAGTCTCTTATCTACAATTCTTCCAGAGTTACTGGCATAGAACAAGTGCCAATTAGAAAGTCAGAACCCCTGATGTGTATACTTGTTTTAGTTCAGTGCCTCAGAAAGAAATAAAGCCATTTGACCGTAATGACATCCAGGCAACTAGTATTTTTAGAAGGAGAGGTCGACAATGGCAGCATTCCTATCCTTTCACATTCCTGTAAACTTAAAAAAATAAATTAAATCTAAGAAGAAAAATCAGGTAGTGGTTATTAATCACAAAATATAAAAAAAAAAAAAAAAAACTTTTTGTAAATTTAACTGTATATTTCCTGCTATTACCATAACCTTCCACCAAAGAACAACCCAAAATATATTCTCCCGCTCCAGATGATTGCAGTGATACCACATTTGTGTATGTTATTTGTGGTTTGTACCCGTAGTACAACCTAGAATCAATAGTACACATTTTGCCTTTTTTTTTTTTTTATCCTACCTAAAAACACAGACACTAACACTAATTAAAAAAAATACTGACCCTGACCTTTGACCCAAACACTGACCTAGAGCGAACCTTGATTTTAATTTTTTTATTATTCATTTTTTCACACTTTTTTTCTCTGCAAGGACAGAGAGATACGATGCATCTCTCTCCTCCATTCACAAAGTGAGAAAACACGGGGGCAGGCTTCAAAGCGATTGATCACTGTGATAGCCAGTGAGAGGCTATCAGCTTACTTGGAATCGGACGTTCCAGGTCCTGATCGTTAGTACGGGGCCTGGGGCTTTCGGTGAGACCCCCCAGCACAAAAAGGGAGATACACAAAACGTACCCCCCACAGAAAAAAACCCAGTCCAATGGGGTCACATTTGTGTAGGCTTGGCCCCAAGGTGTTAAAAAAATCTGCTGTTTCAACACATACAGTATGCTACATTAGCTCAGTCACATTGCATCTCTCAAGAATGTGGTGAAAGGGATAGATTAGGGAAGTATGGTTTTTAAGAAAATACAACTCCGTCGTTCTTAATCCTCAATATTTACCTCCATAAAAAAAATATACATAAAAACAAACACACACTATAAAAGACCTTCATACAGTGTAACTTATTTGTAATACATTCAGTTTATCTTCCTACTTTTATTTAAAAAAAGAATCTATTTGGTGTACAGCGAACAGCTATAGGCCTTTCAGTTTTAAATTTTTCCGCTGTACTATAGTATTAGATTTACCTTGCTATGACAAAGTGCTGGTAACATCTCAGGGTTTCAAGTAACCAAACTGAACCAATTCATTTCAATATCAGGACACTGGCTAAATACAACTTTTTAAAGTCCCTAACCAATACACTTAAATTAAAAACCTTGTGTGGCCTTAATGCAAGCCTAGTGACTACTAAATTTAGCTAAATGTTCTATAGGCTTCTATCCAGCCCTCCTATATAGTCTATATAAGGGAATTATATATATATATATATAACATCCCAGTTACAGAGTTTTCTAGATTGAAAGTACATTGGTCTATGAAAGTTAACATATTAGTAGTATCTTCTAGTTTTTTGTACCCTTTTAGATGGCCCCTGCCATGTCTGCTTTGCTCTAAAATAAAACTAGTATACATGCATCCTAAAAGGAAACATTCACCTTTTTCACATAAGTTTTGAAAAGGGGGTTTAAAATTCAAGTGTGAGATTCATAAGGATGAATCACAACTCAGTGAAGTACTGTAAAGAGGAATGTCTTATTAAAGTGCTGTGAAATAGTTTTTAAAAACTATATTGATCATTAAACAGTTTGTATGGATAATGGCATAAATAAATTATTTTAGTATCTATAAATACCTACATATTGATATTTCTGAAATAGTGTGTACATCATTATTCCTAGCATCAGATTTTCTTTGACAGTTAAATGCAAGTGGAAAAGTCACAGATACATATTAACTTATTTTCCGAGGGACCACAGTATGCCCCCTTTTTTCTGAAACCATCTTTGATTAGTCATCAATTGGGCCAACATCAACTTCCTAGACTAAAGTCCTTTCCCTATATGTGTAAATCCTGATGACTGAGACATGGGGTTGTGGGCACATGTCCTACAGATCAACCCCCTGTGGTCTCACTGGCTTTTTCCTGCCAGTAGCAGACTGACAACACTATATGAAAGTGCAACTCTTAGTCTAGGCACAATCATTTATTCAACTAAGAGCATTTTAGCCCAGAGACTGATTAAAGTGCATTATTATTGTATATTGTGCATGTGGACTGGTTTATGATATTGAGAGGCCTGCTTTAAAAAAATGTTTTTGCAGGAACAAATGTGGGAATATATGCACTATAAAGCCATTATTAGATGCTTTACTACTGTAACCTATAAGGCTAAGCTTAAATCAGCAGATTTGAGGTCCGATACATAGACCAATCTAAGATTTGGACACTTCCCACATGATCCCAGAGCATGAGAAGGACACAGTAGTCTATTCCTATCAGCTACATGGTTTTCCTCCTCAGATGCCAAGAGTAGTATCAGACCGTATCCATAGGACTGAGCTGCCAATACCCATGTATTAGTTCAGAAAGCATAGATTTTTGTAATACAAGTACATACATGCATAAAGATTGCTGTGATTCCATCTTTATTGTTCTGGCTGATAGAACACTGCAGTTGAAGCATGTAAATGTATCTCTTAATGTATGTTTCTACAAGGCAAACATTCCTTTACTAGATTGTGTAGGACCCTAAAGTGAAAAGTGAATGTGTTTCTTCTCTATATGATCAATGTGTCATAATTTTAAAGCAAGGGTGGGGAACCTTTATTTGCACTTACAATGAAAGGAATGGCTTTGACCTTATATTTTTAATCTAATAAAATCTAAAAGGCAATGGTGAAGCATGTACTGCACTTGCCAAAAGCTTTTCAGGTTAGTCTACTGAATTCATTGTGAGATTTTCAGGCTGCTTTAAGTTTTTTATGTGATGAATAACTGTAGCCTAATTTGCTCTTGTACATGAGGAATATAGATGCCAATGCTAACACAGCACCCAGCTGTGGAGGCCCACATGGACTATATTCCTGTGCTATTCCCGACAAGAGGGGTACAAGTATGCGTCCCACTGATGTCACTGACTGCCCAACTCCTATTAATGTGCCACTTCCATGCTGCTCACCTAGTGTAAGCTCAAGGTCCACAATACAAGTCCTCCCTATACTGGTAGAAAAGGCCAAGAATGTTGAAGACAAAATTACTATCCACATTTTAGGTGCTACTGAATACACAAGAATTGAAAAGAATGTGAGGACACTTGAATGCAACAACATAGTGTAAGTATTGTATTGATAAAGTCTAGATAGTGGCCCCAGTGAAAATCCAGCCAGGGCTCCAAGAGTACTACCATAACTAATCAGGAAGCCAGTCATTCGAGGAGTCATATGGAATCTTTCTTCCATCGCCAAGGCAAAGTTGCTGTAGTACAGCATTACAGATATTGCCATGAGTAGACGGACTAAAAATATGTCCCACATCTCAGAGAAAGCCACACCTGTGACTTTCTTAAAAACGGAAATTAATTGCCCCCACACCGTCTGAGCAGCATTATTTGGCTTCTGCCCGTTATCTTCCTGCAAAATATGCGATCTCATACTAGAATCTGGTGGCTGGTTATGTCTTCGAGTCACGCTGCTATCAGAGGGAGCAAAAATGTTCCATTTTTCCTCAGTCTGTGGCATAATCCAAACAAGACCTGAAAATAAAAATACACACATTTAAATCTCGGTGACATTTCTGATCAATACTACCAGGTTATTACAACATTTGTGTGTCGACAATAAAAAGCCCCATGGATAAGTTCAAATGACATTCTCGGTGTTCATATGTCTCAGGTGTACAGTTCACTGAAAACTAAACTATGGCTCTACTTTCTCAAATATTAATCATGACATATTGCCCTTTTGCAATAGGCTACACATCGAGTAGCGAGCACTGTTTACATTAGTGATCGACCGATTATCGGAGGCCTATATTCACTTTTTTTGAAGTATCGGTATTGGTCACAAAACCTGCCGATATGGTTGATATTGCTTCAAGCGGTTGTACCGGAGTGATACCTGCAGCTGCAGACATCACCCCAGTACCGTTGTTTAGTGCCGACGGTCGGCTTTCTTTCTCCACCGGGAGACCCGAACAACCAGCCAGCACGTCCGCCGGCTGGCCGAAGACCCGAATAAAGCCAGATTGGGCTCTGATCGGGTCTCCGATGTAAAAACCCGGAAGCAATGTCATGACAGCACTTCCAGCAGGCGAAAGATTTAAAAAAAAAAAAAAAAAGAAGGACAGCATTCAAAACAGTCAAACTTGGCGTTTTGAATGCTTATAAGTGAAGAGGAGAGATTTGGGGTCTTTTAGACCCCGGATTCCTGCATAAAGACATCCTGTCATTGCCTATTGCTGTCACAAGGGATGTTTACATTCCTTGTGACAGCAATAAAAGTGATAAAAAACAAAAACATTTTTTTTAAATGAGCAGAATATCGGCACCTAATATCAGCTATCCTCCTGAAGGGAGGCCGCAAAATGGGTATCAGTCCTGAAAAAAACGATATCGGTAGATCCCTAATTTATACAATATGGTTTATCCCCCTTTATTTAAAGTGAAATTTTAGTCAAAAAATAAAAGTCCTGCTAGATCACTTCATACTGATCCCTTTTGCAGGTATAGCTATGTAAATCATTGGAAATAAGAACCTATACTGTGCAAAATCCAGGAATACACTGTCACACCCTGCTCTGCTCATGCTCAGTTGCTCTATTTTTAGGTAGTGTGCCGAAATGGTAGAGGCTGATCTTCTGACAGCCTAAAGATTTACTGCTGCTTAAAGGCTCTGGGCTTCAGCAAAATGGCAGCCTCCAACAAGAAGAAACAGCAAAAATACTGGAGGCATTTACAGCACACAGTAATTTTAGCAGCATAAATATTAATGTGTTTCAAAAACCTGCAGAAAAATTGTACATACCCATGCAAGAACAAAAACAAAATGTCTGCATACCCTGTCAATGTATAATTCAAATAAATGAGGGTCCCATAACTTAAAGCAGAACTAAATCCATAATTTCAAGAGTTTTAAAAAACAGTTACATTTCTGGAATGCTGTCACATTTGTGTGTGCTGTCAACCAAACTGTCAAACCATCAAACAGCTGGCGTCATAACTGATGACATGTGCAGAGCCATGGCAGTTGCAGATCAAACAGAAGCTTAAAGGCTCAAAGGTTTTTTTTTACCCTAATGCATTCTATGTATAAAGATAAAAACCTTCTGGGTGCAGTTCCCCTCCCCCTTATACTTATCTGAGCCCCATCTCGATCCAGCAATGTTTTAATCCTTTCCTAGAGCAGTCAAACCAAGGGATAGACAATCCAGCAAATAAGCCCAAGCAGGTCATATTGCAGCCTTGAAAAACTGGGTTTGCTTCTTGAAAAACTGGGTTTGCTTCTTATACACATGCTGAATACTTTTGATATAAAATCTCAGTGTATATTGCTTGGTTTTACTCTTCTTTGGTGCAATCATGTGATTGCACAGTGCTAATCAGTGGCTGTGGTGGTGGAGAACAACAGATACTTAATTGAAAGATGACAGGTGATTATTATACAGGATTTATATAGCCCCAACAGGCATAGTCAAGCTTTTTCCTGCCTAGTGTCCTACTCCTGTAAGGGGGCAGTATAACCCGATGGTCAAGATAAGGAGCTATGACCGCCAATGAACAAAAGAGAAAGCCATTTTTTCCCCAGGGTAGGAACATTTTTGCCCGGGCGGTGTCTAACACCAGCCCCAAATACTCCATGCGATGGAAAGGCTTGGGGCAGATTTCTTGAACTTCATCAGCCACCTGAACGTTTGAAGGTACCTTGCAACATGGATGCCCTCAGATCTTAGTGGGGCCAGGAGCAGAGCAAGCAATTTGTGAAGACTCGTTGGGCAGAGACGACCCTGAACGGCAGGGTGACAAATTGAAAATGCTGGTCTCACACAGCAAAGCATAGAAAGTGTTGGTGTGTGGGAAAGATGATGCCAGAAATTCTCTTGATCTGAAAGAAGAGTTAACAGATCTCATGGACTCTACTCAGAATTTGGCAACACACAAATATTGGTTTAGGTATACATTAGTTCCAAAATGGGGCGATTGGTTTTAGAACTTCAAATAATCCACCTGTCTTTAAGGTGATGCTGGCAGATTGAAGGGTGGGACTTGAGGAAGGAGTGATAGAAAGAAATTCTAATATGTAGCCCTTAAAAATGACAGATTGGACCCAGGAGGTCCAGAATGTCTCTAATCCAGACCGGCACACTATGGACAATGAGAGTGCCCCTTTCACTGTGAGGAGGACTTCAGGGTAAGCTTGGAGTGTTTTGGGGTCCAAGGCTTGTGGTGAAATGATGGTCCCGCCTTTGATTTAGAAGAGGAAGACTGGGTGAAACAAAAGGACCCCTTTTGTTGAGATGAGGTAGTAGCTGTAATTAGTAGTAGGCTTAGACTGTTTTTTGAGGGTAAAAGTACCTTCCTCCCCGGAACTTCCTTTATTAATGTATCAAAGGACTCTAAAAAACAGGCATTTGCCATCAAAAGGCACGCATAAAAGATGCTGTTTGCAAGCAGGCTCAGCAGGCTAAGTCTTTAACCACAAATTTTTACTTCTATGCACAAATAGCAGTATCCTGACAAAGTACATTCTCTAGGCTAGGGCATCAACATATAAAAGCAGTTCCAAAAAACATGTGCTGCGATTGTTTCAGCAGTGCAGCATCCCAAAGACAGAATCATGTTCTATTACTCTGCCCCTTCCAGTTAGCAACAATCTGACAAGTAGACTTAACTGTGTCAGTAAAACAGGACTAGCGAGAGCAAAGGTTGCCTTTAATAGGGTTTAAAAGCATCTATCGAGAGAATCCTTAAAGGAGTAAACATTCTTCACAGGTAAAGCGAGATGAAGCCTCACCTTGTGCCTCATAAAATGCAGAAGGTAAAATCTCTCAGGGTCCACTTCTGCGTCCGCTTCACCTCTCGAGAGGTTAGGAGGTTTAGGGTCATACTCCTGAATAGATTCAGGTGGTGGCAAAAGAGAACTTTGGGGTCCCGGACACTGGTTTTCCTCAGTGCCTTCTGTAGCACAAGTGCTATTGGGGCCTTTTTCTCAGCTCCTCAGAGCCGTGTCTGCACTATTGCTAAGTGAAGGGATCCCCAGCGGGGTATTCATGAAGTGGAAGCAGAATGAGAGGATATTCGTATGTCTTGAAAATAAGCTGTGATAACACTGACCAAAGTCCTGTGGCTGCAACTCTGGAACAGCAGCCCTGTGAAAAACCAGCTATTGCGTTTTTTGTTCTCAGCAGAAATTTCAGGTAGAAATTCGTTAGCCAGAGGGCACAGAGCAACTATGTCATCACCCGAGTATCAACAATGTGTGGGAAAAACCCGGCAAATTTGTAAAGCTAAAAACATTATGACAAACTTTACTTACTGCTAATGTAGGTAAAGTAGTATTATCTGTATAGGCAATTGAGACAAATAGGTTTGCACCATCATTCAAGTTACATAGAACCAAAAAAAAAAAAAAAGGAGGGGTATAAATTAGGAATTTCTAAAAAGGTGCTTCTGATAATATTTAAGCTAACAAATACAAATAGTTAAAAACACTACAAAATGTATTGAATTTGTATTAATAATATTGTATTATTAAAAAATAATAATGTATTATTTTTGATAAAATACTCTTGATAAAAAAAACAAACATTGTATATGACAATGTCTAATTGTCTTAATTTCATAGCGGTTAAGGTATTTATTAGTCCAACACATTTCGCTAATATCTTGATACACGCGTTTGATCAATCTCATTTAGGAAATTAACCTTACTATTGAAATAGTGAGGGCAGATGAATAAGAACCTCATGTGGGTGCCTTGCAAGGAGCAATATAGTGACCCCAGGGAGGTGCAAAAAAGGAACAGGAGCATGCGATTCAGGAAAAAAAACGCCAGAGGGCGCCCATCCCAAAGGAGATCTATTTCAACATTGAGCAGTAAATATTTAAAGAGAGCACGGAGACCTAGGCAGACCATGTGGCTCTGGCCTTTTAGACAGTTGACAATGTGGTCACGTGCAAAAAGAGGACGCTTCCTCCCCCTCAGATACAGGTTGGTGTATGACGGGGCACACCATGTGCCCATTGCCACCTCCTGCACCTGGAGATAGTGGGAGGGCCTGAACATGAATCCATGTCAAAATTAAACCTGAGGTCTAAAAACAAAGAAATTGTATGCATGAGCCACGTTCACGAAGATGAGCATGGATAGTCTGTAGTCCTTATTTGTGCGGAAACACATTTTACAAACATTTTCCATCAATAATCAATAACTATATGGTCTGCACAGGCCTCGTGCTATCTTTCGCTCCTCAACGTTGGAATAGAAGTTCTTAAAGAAATGAGCGCCCTCTAGCTTTTTTCCTGAATAGCGTGCTCCTGGTCCTTTTTTGTACCTCCTGCGGTCCCTAGACAGCTCCTTGCAGGGCACTCACCTGAGGTCCTTTTTCATCTGCTCTCACTATTTCAATATTTAAGGTTATTGCCTAAATGAAGATTGATCAAAATCGTGTATCAAGATATTAGCGGTTCCTTCTCCCATGAAGAAGCCAATCCTGGTGAAACATGCTGAGACTAATAAATACCTTGACTGCTATGAAATGAAGACAATCAGGCCATGTGATTTACAATATTGTATTTATTTGGAGTATTTTATCAAAAATAACGAATTTTATACTTTTTTTTTTAACTGTTCACTTAAAATATTATCCGCAGCACCTTGAAAAACCCTGATCTATACCCCTCTTTTTTGGTTTCCTGCTAATGTAGCAGAGACATTTACAGAGGGGGAGAACAAAAATTTGAATAATATCCCACATGTAAAAACAGGACCCCATTATAAATACAGGGAAACCCTGTCTTACTTATCTATGCAGCAGGACCAAAATTTCATCTGTCATGGTGAGCATACCACTGAAGGGGTCTTTAGGGTCTAGATGCCATTGGAATGGAACCCTGCCCTTGACCTGTATAGCAACATGTGGCTAAATACACTTATTGCACCATGTGCAAAAGTGAACGCTAAATGCAGGTACCAGTGCCCAAAGCAAACTTTACAGGGTCTGAGTACATTTCCCTAGGTGTACATTAAGGGTAACTGATCCAGAAAATGCTAGTGAGCCCTGAGGGTACTGGCAGTTGGATATTGATAGAAGTGTCAGTCAAGATAGTGAAAAAAAAATGGATTTTTGACTTACCTTAAAATCATTCTCTTAAGTTCATTGACGGACGCAGTTCTCTGATCCATATCAGTAGGGTTATACTGCCCCCTACAGGAGTAGGACACTAGGCAGAAAAAAGTTCTGGCTACGCCTATGGGCAGTCCCGGAGGGTAAACCCTCACTTCCTGCACAGGATGTCCGTTTCGTAAACAAAGCAGTGTCATAAAGTAACACCAACCCAACTCAAATAAAGGGGAGGGTACTGCGTTCGTCAATGAACTTAAGAGAAAGGGATTTTACGGTAAATCAAAAATCCAGTTTTCTCTACCGTTCATTGATGGACGCAGTTCTCTGATCCATATCAGTAGGGACATCCCAAAGCAGTGCCATAAAATGAAGGGTGGGAACAGCAGAAAAGAACAAGTCCCCAAGGCTAAACAAAGCCGACCAGGCAACATAGGACTCATCAGAACAAAAGATGAGGCCCATCTGAAACAAACAGTAAACACCCTCAAGGAAGGCTAAAATCCCTCCAGACAGCAGCCAGCAAAAAACCTTGCGGCCGAAAAGAGGCATCTGCAGATGCCAGCACATCCACCTTATAAAAGCTGGCAAAGGTGTGAACAAACGACCAGGTAGTTATCTTGCAGCCTGAAGTACAGATGCCTGTATGGCAAAAAGCCCAGGAAGCACTAGGCGCCCAAGTAGAAGGTGCTGAAACAGGGAAAGGTAGGACCTGACCCATAAATGAAGAAACCCGCACCACCGACTGTCCGATTCACCTGGAAATAGACACAGGCAGCCCTGTCCTTGGGCCATCAGTGAGCACAAGTACCCCTCGAGTGCCCGAACTCCATCCAGAGTATGCGGTGCACCTTCTGTAGGATGAGGGGGCTATGGACACAAGATGGCAACACAATAGCCTCGTGCAAGTGAACACCAGAAACCACCTTGGGAGGAAAGGACGGATCCGGACGAAGTACCACCTGGTCCCATGAACCAACATATAGGGAGAACGAAAGGACAATGTCGCCAGTGCTGACACCCTGCGTGCAGAGTGACAGCAACCAAGAAGGCCACCTTCTGCAATAAGGTAAGCAGGGGATACCCTCAATACTCGCAAAGGAGGGTCTGGAAGAACCGACTGCACCAACCAAAGTCCCCAGGAATTAAAATGATCAAAGCCGAAATCTGACCCTTGACAGAACTCAAGGCCAACTTTTGATCAAACCCCCCCCCCCCCCCCCCCCCGTTGAAGGAAGCCAAGATCCAGCCACTGAGTAAGAGCAAGGGGAGCCCAAGAATACTCACACCATGCAATACGCGACTTTTTCATATGATGAAAAAAAAAAAAAAATGACATCCTATGCAGGAAGAGAGAGGGTTTACCCTCCGGGACTGCCCATAGGCTTAGCCAGAACTTTTTTCTGCCTAGTGTCTTACTCCTGTAGGGGGCAGTGTAACCCTACTGATATGAATCAGAGAGAACTGCGTCCGTCAATGAACGATAGAGAAATACTTTTTTTTTTTTCCAAAAAGAGAAATACTTTTATGCAAGGATCAAAGATCCCAGCAAGGAACTAGGTCCTTACTCCTGACTAAGCAGATTAAAACTGACATCCTATGCAGGAAGAGAGAGGGTGTCTTACTTCTCTAGGGGGCAATATAACCCTACTGATATGGATCAGAGAACTGCGTCCGTCAATGAACGATAGAGAAATAATGGGTTATACAGCTTAACTGCTTCCCGACCACCCGCTGCCTTTTTACTGCGGCAGGGTGGCTCTCCTGCGCAAACTGACATAGACCTACGTGGGGTGCGTGCGTGCTGCCGGGGGTGCGCTCCTGCCCTCACTCGGCAGTGGGGAAGCCGATGCATGGCTCAGGCGGCTCCGATTGCCACCTGACACCCGCGATCGTTCTCCGCTGAGAGAAAAGAACGGTCAGCTGTTGTAAACACATATATATGTATATCTTCTATATAGGATCACATGTCTCTATGGTCATTACAGAAGCCACGTACCCCCACAGTTAGAATCACTCCCCTAGGCTCAGATTTAACCCCTTGATCACCCACAGGGTTAACCCCTTCCCTGCCAATGGCATTATTACCGTAACCGTGTTTTTCATCACTGATTACTGCAGTAATGTCACTGGTACCCCTAAAAGTGTCAAAAATGTCAGTTAGTGGTCCGATCTGTCGACCGCAATGTCCCAAAAAAAAAATAAAATCGCAGTTCGCCACCATTACTAGTAGAAAAAAAACAATAAAAATGATATAAATCTTTCCCGTAGTTAGTAGACGCAATAACTTTTGCGCAAACCAATCAAAATACGCTTATTCGGATTTTTTTTTACCAAAAATATGTAGCAGAAAACAAATTGGCCTAAAATGTTAAAAAATTTAGATTTTTAAATTTCCTTTTTTGGGAATGTTATATAGCAGGATGTGAATTTTTTTTTTTTTTTTTTTTTTTTTCAAAATTATCACTCTTTTTTGTTTATAGCGCAAAAAAAAAAAAAAAAAATCACACAGGTGATCAAATACCACCAAAAGAAAGTCTATTTGTGGGAAAAAAAGGACATCAATTTTATTTAGGTACAGCGTCGCACGACCGCGCAATTGTCAAAGTAACGCAGTGCCGAATTGCAAAATATGGCCTGGTCATTAAGGGGGCAAATCCTTCCGATCTTAAAGTGGTTAAAGAGGTTATAAACCCCCCTAATGACTTTGCTTATAGGTAAGCCTATAATAACACTCACCTATAGGTACTATAAATATCTCCTAAACTTGCACCATGTTTAGGAGATATTTACATTGCATGCAGCCGATGACATCATTGGCGCATGCGCTGTGGCTTGATGTGTAAGAACAGTGATCAACGGTCCTACATACTAGAACCGTTTGATCACCATTCTTACACAGGGGAGACCGACAGGCCTGCCTTTCTCCCGCTGTCACGGACGATCGGGTCCGCCGGGCACACGCGCGCGGGGGGGGGGGGGTCCATGACCGCGCATCCGGCGGCGCGCGCTCCCAAAACCCTTACAGGCTAGCAACGTAACCCTACGTCGCTTTGCCTGTGAGGGGCTGACTGCCGACGTAAATAGTCGTGTGGCAGTCGGCAAGTGGTTAAGAGAAGAGGTCCATTGCCTAAGGACACTAGCAAAAAACAGAGGTCCAATGGAGTGAGTAGATACAAAGGTGTGATAGGGCCATTCCAAAAGCCATGGCCAGTGTCCATTTACCTGAAGGTAGCGGCATATAATCCATGGTCTATGACTTCCTGTCCTGTATGATTAGGATAAAGGTTTTCAACCAAGTAGCATGTGTTATGTAGGGGTAGAGAACATTTTAAAACTTTTTTTACTTTAGCCTTTATTACCGTATTGAAGTTTACTTTATTGTCATCAGCATTTTCCCAATCACTACATTGAATGAGATTTAATGATCATGCAAGTGTCGTTTGCTGTAGTCTATCTAAAAGCAGCCTAAATGTTCACACTAGTCAAAAGCAAAAGCTATTGCATGCTAAGCAGCCAATATCTATGGGACCCTTTAGACAGAACAAAATCCAATTAAAAACCTTTAATACAAAGTTACTAGGCAGAAGAATGAAGGAAATTGATCTTTAGAAAAAAAAAATTGTACATACCTGCATTTATTATAAATATGACAGTGCAGATGAAGGATGTCATATAAAAACCTCCCTGCAGTTCAGCTAGGTAACCACCAACAACAGGACCCAGGATAAAGCCCATACTGGAAGCTGCATTAAACCTCCCCATTACATGGGGGCGTTCTTTTTCACATGCAAGATCTGACAGGAATGCTTTTGATATGGAAAGTGAATGCTTAAAAATTCCTGCAAAAAAAATAAACTGTTCAAAATATGTTTTCACTATGCACCGGTAATTATTTTGATTATGCTTTTATTCGATTCTACCACAAGAAAATCAAGAGTTCAGGAAAAAAAGAATGAATTTGCAAGTTAAAAAAATAAAAAAAAAATAAAATAAAAATTGAATTTACTCAGCAGTGCACTAATATAGGTTTGACCACTGTTGCCACCTGCTGTTCAAATATAGTATTGTGAAAACCAATAAGTACAATTGACACTATTTTTTTTACTCTCCAGGTTATCCAACACAGAAAGAAAGGAACATCCCAATGCACTAGGTGGCAAAACAAATAATGGATTTCCTTTTTATTTAGAAATCCCTTTTTAAGTATGCCTGTTAAAATAAAATGTATTACATTGAGAAGAACCAATATTTTTAAGCTTCTATAACAAACTTTACCCTTAAAGTGTTACTAAACACAGGAGCCTGCATTCACTATATCTGGCCTCCCACAGTACCCAGAACTTGGAAATGCAATTATTTTAATAAATATAAACTGCTAAATACCTTTTCTCATCAGCAGTATATATCAGTCTTGTGAGGGTCCAGGCAAGCACTAGTTTAGGCTTGTAGGAGGAGTTTTATGACTATCCTATGAGGCTGTAGGATCCTGACCCTCTGTCTGGACAGTGCTGATTGGCCTGTGCTGATCACATGCATCCTCTCAAGTTAAAAAAAAAAAACCTCTTTAGCAATAAACACCAAACTCAGCGTGTGCAGCCTGACTCCATAGAGTCTAGACTGTTATCAGGAAATTATTAGGGGACAGCTGAAGGAGGGAAGGATCAGAGAAGATCAAACAACTTTTTTACACAGTGTAGAAGATTAACCCCTAAGGTTCCACAGTGAGTATAACAAGCATGCTTTACTGCATATGCAGACTGATTATACGGTTGTGGGTTTACTAACACTTTAAATTACGAGTCATTTTCTGTATAGCAACGTAAGCTGTTAAAAATATCCTCATATTTTACTTTGTGTGGATGCACAATGTAATTCTACTTCACATATGATTGGTAAGTGTAAACTTCAGAGATGCTAAGGGGTACTGTACATATCACATTCTTTGAAAGAATTGTGTAAGAACCAGACAGGGGTCAAAATCCGCTGCAGATATAAAGTGCAGCCAGCAGTTTCTAAATGCTTGCAGTTATGTCTGAATGTCAGGCATACTTCTGGAACTGGATAAAGAAAAATTGACCTCACACCATCACAGGACTGATGCAAAATAATTCCTTTAATGTCTTCTGAGTCAGGAAAACAAGATAGGACAAAGTGTTGATGCGTTTCAAAATTAAAGTGACACTCCAGTCAAAAATAATGACATTTTTCCTATTAACAGTATGTTAAATATCTTTATCTTTGATATTATTCATTGTCTGGCTAGCTGTTTGCGTAGCTTAGAAAGTCTTATCCAAACTAGACAATCAGCTTCTTCCTGTTCTTCACAAACAATGCTATCTCCCTTTATTTGAATTTGCTAAGCTGTCTTTCACCTCCTGAAAAGGTTGTCGGCCTCTTTTAGAGGGAAGATCGGGAGGGAGGGAGAGAGGCAATATATGAAAGAAATAAGGTACAAAAGGAAAATTTGTGAAGTTTAGAAGGATACAAATCGATTTCTATTGCTCATTACATGCGAGTAATGAGTTTTAGGCTTAGTTTTGAAGAGTGCGGCAAAATGCGACAAATCACAGCCCATTGATTTCAATGGCACCCGTTCCCATCTATGTCACTTTGAAAATCAGCGACTTTGAAAAGGTGCCTGCACTACTTTGATGGAACTTTGATCCAGAGAGTTTAAAATTGAGTCAAAGCTGCACTCAAAGTTACACTCTAAATCGCACAACTTAAGAGTCGCACTAGTGGAAACGTAGCTACTAGGCTAGAGTGCAACTTGGAGTGCAGATTTGATCCAGCTTTACACTCTCTGGATCAAAATGGCATCAAAGTAGCGCAGGTACCTTTTCAAGGTCGCTGATTTCAAAGTTGCATAGATGGGCTGTGACTTGTCATGGAACTGTGTGTGTCCAAAGTTGCATGACAAGTCACATTAGTGGAAACAGAGCTTTAGTCTGAGTTTCCACTATTGCGATTTAGAGTGCGACTTTGATCCAACTTTAATCTCTCTGGATCAAAGTTGCATCAAAGTAGTGCAGGTACCTTTTCAAAGTCGCAGATTTTTAAAGCCACATAGATTGGAACGTGTGCCATTGAAATCCATAGACTGCGACTAGTCATGTGACTGTGTGTGTCCGAAGTTGTATGACAAGTCACACTGGTGGAAAAGTAGACTTAGTGTAGTTGCCTGAACTATGATCAATGTAGAGTGTAAGCTGAGACCCCAGAGCACTTCCAGCTACACTCACAGTTCCTATATGCCCCTCCCCCCCCGGGGTCCTGTATAGATGGGTCTTTTTTTATTTCTTCATTTTCTCATTAATTAGGATTTACAATGCATCCTTACTGATGAGAGAACACTGGGCGGGACTTATGATTAGCTCCTCCCATTCTGTATATGCCCACTAGCTAAATAGGAACAGTGCCCCTCCCTGGAAGTGATGTCACTAGCTTTCAGTAACCACATCCACTTGCTGCTCTTGGACTCCGCAGGAAGAGGAATTTAACCACATCCCGCCCGCCCTATAGCAAAATGACGGCGGGATTGTGGTTGTATTATCCTGACCGGACGTCATATGACAGAGTTAACAGATCTTCTCTGAGAGGGAGTCTCCAAGGGACATCGGCGACCAGCCCTACTAGGTCTGCGTACCAGGACCTGCGAGGCCAGTCCTGTACCACTAGGATGACTGGAATCCCTTCTACCTCGATCCTTCGCAGAAGTCTTGGCAGAAGAGTCAGCGGAGGAAATGCATACATTAGACGATATTGGCTCCAAGGAGCTACAAGAGCGTCCGTGGCGTCGGCCAGAGGATCCTGAGACCTTGCTACAAACCTCCGCACCTTCCTGTTGAGATGAGAAGCCAACAGGAACACATCGGGAGTCCCCCACCTGAGGCACAGTTGATGAAACACCTCCTGGTGGAGAGACCATTCTCCCTGATCCAACTTCTGCCGACTGAGGTAATCCACCTGCCAATTTTCCACCCCTCTAATATGCACGGCAGAGATGGCTGGAACAAAGCATTCTTCCCATCTTAGAATGCCAGCTACTTCTTGGGCCGCTAAGGCACTTTTAGTGCCCCCTTGATGACTTACATGCCACCGCCATGGCATTGTCCGACTGAATCCTCACCAGGTGCCCCTGCTGATGATCTGTCCAATGAATTAGGCAAAGCCTGATCACCCGAATTTCTAGGATATTGATCGGCAGACTGGACTCCTCCCGAATCCGTACCCAAGACACCTTCCCATCCAGATAGGCTGGCATCCGTTGTGAACACCATCCAGTACAGGGGGAGAAAGGATTTTCCCTGTTGAAGTGCCGGAGAGCAGAGCCATTAGATCAGGTATCCCCTCATACTCCGGCTCAGCAGGATCAGATTGTCTAGACTAGAGCCTGTGGATTTTTGTTCCATTTGACAAGGATCTCCTTCTGTAGAGACCTGGTATGGAACTGAGTAAATGGAACCACCTTGAAGGTGGAGACCATCCGGCCCAGCACTTGCATGCAAGTCCTGAGGGATGACCGCCGATTGGACAACAGGAGCCATGTCGCATAATGCTTGCAGGGAGAATTATAGGTATTAGGCTATACTTCTGCTTTAAAATAATGTGCCTAATCATAATTATAAAATGCATCAACAGTTTGTCTGGTCTTGTTTTCCTGACTGTGAAGACATTAAAGGAATTATTTTGAGTCAGTCCTGTGGTGGTGTGTGGCCAATTTTTCTTTATCCTGGATGTTTCCGGTGGGAAGCTGGGGCAAAGTCACACTGAACTGTTATACACAAATTAACTGGATATACTTACGGTACTCCCTAATAGTGGCAAAGCCTCCATTCATCTGCTCATTCATATTGGCTAGTGAAGCAGACTATTAAAGTTATCGCTTAACAAGTGCAATGGCAGGAGCTAGCAGCAAGCTTTAACCAGGGGCGGACTGACCATTCGGGGATTAGGACACTGCCTGAGGGCCCAGGGTCAGTAGGGGGCCCCATGAGAGGCTACACACTACAGAAAGAAGCCAGGAACTTCCATGCAGACTATGCTGTGGTAGATATTTAAATGCCCACTCTATGTGGCTGAGCTGCAATTTGTAGGTGGGGCTTTGTGTGGCTTGAGTGTGGACACAGGGGGCCCCATGATCTCTGATTGCCCGGGGGCCCCATGAGTTGTCAGTCCACCCCTGGCTTTAACACAACCTAGACCTATTAAACCTTTGCATTTTGAAATGGCTGAGTATTTTGTTATATTGCAGAGGCTGCTGCTGGTAACTAACAATGTGCTTTTTTTGGGGGAAGCAACAGAATCACTTTTAAGAACAAGGATGTCTACTTGATCAAATGTGTGATGTCAGTCCAGAAGATGGCTGTGGTCAAACACATTTCGAAAAAAAAAATTCCAAAATATTGTTTCTTTACATCACTTCTCCTTCCTTGGTCATTTCGTTATCCTAGTTCCACATTCTGGCATTTGTTACTTGAACTGATTAGCACCATTTTAAATGCATTGTCCACATAGCCTGAATATCTACAAAAAATAGCAATCTATTGTAGAGGAAGTATTGGCAGCCTAAAAGAAACTGTATCTATGTTCCCCATAAAAGAGGAATTCTTTCTCCAATGTGCACACTTCCAGCTTTCACAAAAACAGGCTCTCAAAAGGTACTTTCTGTACATTAGGGAGCAGATAATAGTGGCTACTTACCCACAGGTATCCTAGCAATGGCATAAATGTAAATATTAACGGACACACCAAGAAGACCATAGCCAAGAGCACTTATTACAATACAGGCAATTAGCGAATATCGTCTTCCAACAATATCACTCCAGCTCCCCTGCAGGAATATTAAAAAAAAAAAAAAAGAAAAAAAAAAAAAAAAAAGAAGGGGGGTGTTTACAAGAGCCTTTCTTATAATTGTTCTTTAAAAACCATTGCAGCAAGTGCTTTCTCAGGTACCTTATAGCAACCAACCAGATACAAATCTTTATTCTACAAGTCTGAATATCACTTATGTGAGACAATTCTTTTGTCAGATAGGGACTCCAACATTTATAACAAAAACTTGTTTTTCACCATGTGTGTCAATACCATGTGTTTATGCATCATTTATTTGGCGTTTGCTCAGCGAAGGGCTGGAGAACGGTACAAGAGTTTCTGCAGGCAACAGTGAAGCATGGTGGAGGTTCCTTGCAAGTTTGAGGCTGTAGCAAAAAACATGTTGTTTTTTTTTTTTTTTCACAAAATATCTCAAAGCGGAGCTCCACCCAAAAGGTGAAGCACCACTTGTTTGCCTCCTCCCTCCGCTGCCACATTTGGGGGGGGGGGTACCTGGTTTTGCCATGGCGAAGTCACCTGGAAGTTTGGCCCCTTTCCTCCTTTCCCCACAGCTGGGCCATTGACAAAGCACAGTAGGGAATTGGCTGTGAAGCTGCCAGGCTTCACTGCTGGTTTCCCCTACAACAAATGGCGGCAGCAGCACCCAAAAGCCGATTGAAAAAAATCGGCTGGGGTGAAGACACAGTTAGATTCATGGCCAGGTAAGTGTCCTAATATTAAAAGTCAGCAGCTACAGTATTTGTATCTTTTGACTAATTTTTTATGAAGGAACCTGGAGCTCTGCTTTAAGTAACCCAATGAACTAGAATGACAGTCTCGGCATCCCCGCCCTTCCTCAAGTTCAGGTCCTGAAGTACATTTCGCTCCTGTTGTCCCAATTGGATTGTATGAACAACAGTGTTTGGAGCCTGCTAGACCAGTAGATGTGATCTTTATCTTGGACAGTGTGCAGCTCCCTGTTCACACACATTCATTTTGTAGGTCAAGTGTGTGACTAATCTATATTAGATTAGAATGGCACTCCCAGAGTGGATTAGAAATTCTCTAAAACACAAATGAAGTTACACAGGGGAAGCTGAATCTGGGCAGTATTAATAGGCTGTGGCTTACAAATCAAACTGCATGAGTCATATAAACCCAGCATTCCTTATAATGCTCAAAAGGAGAAAATCTGTATATGATCTTACTGATTCAAATGCAATGCTGCATTCAAGCACAAAATGCTGCAAACCATTCCAACATTAATTATGCCACCACAATGAAATTCTGTAAAAATCAGA
The DNA here is from genome assembly GCF_965119305.1 of Pelophylax lessonae. Taxonomy (NCBI): domain Eukaryota; kingdom Metazoa; phylum Chordata; class Amphibia; order Anura; family Ranidae; genus Pelophylax; species Pelophylax lessonae. Next base: position 446,018,404 of record NC_138769.1, read on the forward strand.
GGGCCAAATATCTCTAGAAGTGGTGTATGTTCCATATGATTAGTCATTAAATGACATGGTAGCAGAGTAATTGGCTGTTTCACACTGCTCTGTTGAAAAAAAAAATGGCATTTTTGATAAATTTCTGGTGCGTTTTCTGGTTGCACGACTGCCATAATGCACCTGTGAAACATGGACATGCGACTCAAAAACCCAGCCAAAAACGCAACTATGGTGTGTTTTTATACAAATATGTTTTTATTGGGAAAACAGGAGAATACAGAAGTGTATCAGGAAGGCACAAACATGCATGAGTAATGAGATAACATTTTATATAACACTGGGGTGGAAGAGAAAGAATGTCTCATGAAACTCTTTACAGGGGAATATTGTACTCTAATAAGTTAGAGAAAAAAGGAAAGGAAAAAAAGAGAAAAGAAAAAACGAAGATAGACGTAAAGAGGAAAGAAGAAAAAAAAAAAAAAAAAAAAAAAAAAAAGGGGGGGGGGAAGAGGGGCCTTAGAGTGAGAAGAAGAGGGAAAAAGAAATGGCAGTGATACTCGAGATTATGAAAATCAAGAATTGGGAGTAAAAATCAGAGAGGACTTGAAAAGCAATGGAGCAGGGGAGACCTGCAGTATGGAGGGAGGGAACAGACTGTGATCCTTAGCGAAGGTCCTCCAAAAATTCCTGTAGTTTTTTTAGGCAGTTCTTTAAACATTATCTATGCCAGCCAAACCTGCTTGTATTTATCAGAAGTGTTTTTTGTCATCTGCCACCAATTTTTCCATATGCATATTATCGTTGAGGGTCTCAAGCCATTGAGGAAAGAAAGGGATGGTTTTTGATTTCCAGTGCCTAGGGTTTAAGTGTGTTACTACGGTGCGTTTTATTATGCATTTTAATGGGGAGCTGCATTTGTGGTTTGGTTTTGGAAAGCGAACCAAAAATGGAGCAAGCAGGGATTTTAAAACCACAACTGACTGGTGGGAAGAGTTCTATAGGATTTAAAGGGATGCATTTTTCTTCTGTTTTTTTTTTTTTTTAACTGAAAACTGATCAGTGTGAAAGGGCCCTTATTGTGGGGTACCGCTCAAATGACCCCCAATGTAAGGAGACCTTACACTGACCACCAGGTCAGTAAAAAGGTTATTTGCAATGACTACCAAAAAGCAGGTTTTTCTTAGTGTTCGTTGCCTTTTACCGGCCACAATAAGGGTGCCTAATAAAAGTTTGCTTTTGTGACCTGTGATTTGTAGCTATTCCTTTGCTGATAGGAATGGGCTAGCATGCCACAAAAGAACAAAACTGTGCTGCTCCCCTTCTGCAACCCCGATTCTGCTCCTCTCACCTCCTCCATTGCCCCTCACCCCCATCCTTTACTGTTCGCTTCTATTGTCCACATCCAGTGCCCATTCAGTACTGCTTCTCGTCCTCATTTATAGAATTCCAATCGTAATGCTCCACTTCCCCACTTACACCTCCCCCTCCCATATTAATCCTCTCCTCCACGTTGCAGTATTTCCCCTGTACTGCACTTATTTTTGCTCTCTGCACGTCTTTCCCCAGATATAGATTTTCCTTCCTTTCTGCCAGGTATTAAATAGCATACCAACCACAACAGAAGATATCATTATGACATTTAAAGACTCATTTTGCCTTTAATGTGGTTGTACACCTCAGACATGAAATATGACCAAAGCATATCCCTCTATGTGTACTTGTCTCAAACTAGAGCACCTAATGTAATTTCTGTCTGTTGCTTCATTCCTCTGCTATAAGCATGAATCACTTCTAACAAGTTTTCCTGACACCAAGAGAAAAAAGGTGGCAGGAGAGGAAGTTCCAGCTAATTGACAGCGTCAGCTCTATTCCTGTGTGCAGGGAGGAGTGTCCCTTCCCTCTAATCAGCTCTCAGAGCTCTGCAGAGTGCACCTTCAGCCATCTGCCCCCTTTTTTTTCCAGACAACTCAAACAAGCTTTATAAATTCTGGACTTTGAAAGACTGTAGAGAAAAGACTGCAGGTAAAAACAGGTACAACTTATGTAGGAGGATTTGTTTAATCTCCTGAGACCATTCACTTCACTGGGTAAATGAAAGGGTTTACAAACAAACACTTTAAAGGAAAAAAAAATGTACATTTTTTTACAGTTTTACAGTAAAAAAAAAAAAAAAGTGCATTTATTATTTTTTCCCTACAAGAGCCAACAAAGGATTGCACCTGCGATCAATAGATAGCAGGTTCAAAATCAGGCTCCAGCACACTCGTCCTCCAGCTTTCTGCCTGTACCTCCGTTCGGGCTTTTCGTTAAAAGGCTGGAAGAAGTGTCAATGGACAGATTTCTGCACTCATAGTACATTTAAACATCAAGTCTGCCTGTTGAGTCGATTTTAAATGTGACAGCAGCAATGGGAGGGTAAAGAACCCCTGCCTGCCATTACAGGAGGGGGGGTTCTTAGGCACTTGTTACATTTAACACCCTAAATACAGATGTAACATGTTCCAAAAGATGAACGTTGCCTTTTAGCCAAAATTGTGACACCTAGGCCCAATTAGGGACATCCATTTGGGGCCTATGAAAAGATCCTGGTTATGATATTTTGTGATGCCTTAGATACCATTTCCTCATGTATTATGTTATGGAACCTTATAAAATAGGATTTGTAATATTAAAAAACATTTAGTAGCTTTTTATTTTTAATAGAATAGTATTTAGCTTTGACCTGGTTTAGGTAGTGCGCCCAGCACAGTGCACAAAATACATCTGTGTGTGCTGCACCAGGAATACAAAGTATTTGTTGTCTTTACAATTGCTGGTTGCTGAGTTATTCCCAGCTCCTTTTAGAGAAGTTCACCTTTAAAGTAGGTACATACAAAGGGTTAATTCTATAGTACTAATCTAGGTGCAGAAATACCCGAGTATTACAAGGGTTTAAAAAGTATAATTTTTATCATTCTTTAGCCCATGTTCACATTGGTCCGATATGACATGCGACTTGACATGTCAAATCGGAGCCAATTGCAGGCAATGGCATCATTCAAATATGTGCGATACCGACTTTGCGGCAGCACACTAATTCCCAAAAGTAGTTTCTCTACTACTTTTGGCAATTTGGGGGGGGGGGGGGGCAATTTCCATAGATATCTGTGCAGGAACCCGCACAGATCTCTGTGAAATCACCCCTGAAGTCGGACTGAAATGCCGGCTCGAAATTGTGTGAGTTCAGCTGAACTCACACGATTTTAAAATGGCCTCAGAGTGAACCTGGCCTAAAGAAGCTTGGGGATAGCTCATGACCGGTATATTTTTAGCAAGCCCTAGCCCCCCTTCTGCAAGCAATGTATAAGCAAAATTATGACCCCAAAAAATATATCTACAAGAATCCAACATGGTTTTAGCCCTGGAAGGGAGGAGAGCTAGATTTAACAGTGCTGTGGGTGCGTGGAGCTCACATTTAGTTGGTTAGTACATTTGCTGACCATGCCTTTACTTAACTAATTTATTTTGGGGGGGGGGGGGGGGGGGAGATTGCAGTATACAAGACTAGAACAACACCCTACTGGTGTGACATTTACATACTCACCACAACAGAGCTAGAGAAGAGTTGCAGGAGGCCATAACAGGAACCTATGGTATATGAAAAAGTACCAGAAACAAAAAAAAAAAAAAAGAACAATTAGTGCAGCCAAAAATGTATCTGACAAAAAAAATGAATAACAGAATGATAATAATGGTATCCAAAACCACACTGGTGTTGCAAGCTGGATAAGTGATTTCACAACACTAAGGCCTCTTTCACACAGGCGCTCCGTATGTCCGTATATCACCCCATCCGTTTGCGGCTGATATACGGACATAATGCATGTCAATGGGATTGCGGATGACCAACCGCTGACATCCGATTTGCGTCCTTTCAGTTCTGTTCAGTTTTTTGGAACGAAACAGAACCCTATTTTTTCTTCCATTTAAAAAACGTAAAGGACGCAAAATCGGATGTCAGCAGTGTCATCCGCAATTCCCATAGACATACATTATGTCCGTATATCATCCACAAACGGATGGCATGATATGCAGACATACGGACTGGATGACACAAGTGTCACCCGTGTCCGTAAAAAAAAAAAAAAAGTGCCAGAGCGGATCGCAATACAGTCCGCTCCATGTGAAAGAGGCCTTAGGGTCACAATATAAATAACATTTAGTTCAGCCCAACTCAGCTACTAAATACTTAAAGTGTTACTATACCCAGGATCCTGCAGTCGCTATATCTGGTCTCCCACAGAACATGGAAATGCAATTCTTTTAGTAAATAATAACTGACAAATGCCTTTTCTCATCAGCAGTATATAGCAGTCTTATGACTTATTTCAGTGTCCTGGGTGAGTACCGATTAAAGCTTGTAGGAGTTTTCATTCTCCTCTGATTGTCCCCTCAGACCTGCATGACCCCTGAACCTCTGTCTGGACAGTGCTGAATGGCCCTGTACTGATCACATGCACCCTCAAAAAAAAAAAAAAAACACACACCTCTCTAGCAATACTTACCAAACTGAGCATGTGCAAGTGCCTCCAAGCTCTGTTCTTTCAGCAGATGGATTGGGGACAGTAAAAGAAAGGTGAGGGGGGGAATCAGAGAAGACAGGATCAAACAGCCTTTTTACACATTACAGATCATTAACCCTTTAGGTTCTACAATGAGTATCTTTACTGCATATACAAACTGATTTTACTGTGGTGGGTTTATTAGCACTTGAACGTCAGAAATACTATAAAGCAATCCACTGTGCAAACCTATCAAATAATGTATAGAAAAAATATATAAAAAAAAAAAAAGTCCAATGCATAATCCAACCACCATTGTGACAATGTGAACGGAATAATAATCTTAAAAATGTGTCCACCACCCATGCAGACTGGCCGATCACCTCACAGCTATGATCCCTGCATTACTGGAAAGGTTATAACAAACGGTGTTCCCTTCCGGGATACTGACTGTATGAATCGCTTGATGAGTTTTCACTCTCGCCCAAGTATGGGCACACGAATCCTCAGATGTAACAGGTGTCCAAATGGGAGCAAAGAGAAAGCACCACAAAGAACGCGTAAAAGGGGGTGGAGCTTAGGGCATGATGTCATCCCGTGGCCATCTTTGATTTCGGCTGAAGTGTATCCACGCTGTTTTGAGTTAGCATTGGCTGCAGTGCTATGCTTGTAAGTGCAATATCCCTATTTTTTCATTATATTATTATATTTTATATAATAAAAAAAAAATGGAAAAACACTATATTTGGTTTACTTTCTCTTTGCACCCATATAGACACCTGTTACATCTGAGGAACCGTGTGCCCATACATAGGTGAGAGTGCAAATTCACCACGCGATACCTATAGTCAATATCCTGGAAGGAACACCGTGTGTTCTAGATTCGCACAGTAAATTGTTTTATTGAATTTCTGACAATAAGTATTTAGTAGTCAAGTTGCGCTGCACTAAATATCATTATTTATATAAAAAAATACAAATTACCAATACAATTAACCCTTTATTAGTATGCATTTAGGTCCATGAGGTTTGATATATGTAATAAAAACAACAGAGCAGGTTTTTATAAAAACAGTGAAGCAAATAAAATTATATGCAATTAAAAAAAAAAAAATATACACACCAATTATTTTGGTATACAAATTAGTCACAATGTTATAGCCAAGTTTACTAAAACATGCCAACGCTGCTGAATTTAGCCTGGGATCTAGGCTTCAATGACCTCTGGTCACTGAAAGGTTAGGAGATTTTGCAAATTCTTGTATAAGATTATTAGTGACTGGTAGTCTTTAAACAGAAAACGTACACCATGACTAAATATGACAGTTAAAGCTGAACTCCAGGCAGATTTCAAAGAGAAAATGATTGCACCTCTGTATTCATTTTTCCCTTACCACTGGCTCCCACTTTCGCAGGCAATGAGACAGACTTTCTGATCACTGTGATTTACTATGTGATTAGCAGCCCATCCATGCCCACAATACAGTATGCAGCAGCATGGCATAAGGTACCACCGTGTTGCCACATATAGGTGTACAACCGTCAAAAAGAGGTTTTTAAATGTGTTGTTTACATACAAGCTGTAAAAGTAGTGGAGTCGGACTAGCTATCAGCCTCTTGTAGACTGTACAGCAGAGATCAGACTGGGGGAGGAAGAAGCAGCACAAGTAGCCAATCAGTTGCGCAGCTGCACAAGAAGCATGCTAATAGGAAGAGAGAGCACAGTAAAACAGAGATGTGAGCTTATCAGTCTGTTGCTAAAGAAAAAAAACCCTTATGTGTAGTTAATGTGTGTTTAACTGTTTGTAGTTCAGCTTTAATCTTTAGGCTCCACTTGTGTGATTTGTCATGTGACTTTGGACATCAAAGTCCCATGACAGGTCGCAGCCCATTCTTTTCAATGCCGCCCTTTCAAATCAGTGCGACTTAAAGTTGCAGTGACTTTGAAAATGTACCTGCACTACTTTGGTGCGACTTAGATCCACTGAATGTAAAGTCGGATCAAAAACAGGTGCAAAATTGTGCAAGTATGGAGACGTGCTAATGTGAATAGAGCCTTCAAAAATTTGTCAAGAGAGTGAAACCGGCTATAGCATTTCATTTTTTTTTTCTTGGGAGGGTAAATGTGATCAGCACAAGGCCAATCAGCACTGTCCAGACAGAGGATCAGGGGTCCTGCAGCCGCATAGGACAATCAGGGGAGAATAAAAACTCCTCCTTCAAGCTTTAACCAGATGCTGATAGAAGTCACCAGGCTGCTGTAACTGTTGATGAGAAAAGGTATTTAGCAGTTTATATTTACTAAAACCATTGCATTTCCATGTTCTGTGTACTGTGGGGGACAAGATATAGTGAATGCAGGCTCCTGGGTTTAGGAACAGTTTAAGTGCTGCCTAAATTGCTGGCACTATATAAATACCTGAAATAAAATAGCTAACAGAGGGTTCATACACCTGCAGCAACAGTAAACTATAGCTGCTTATTTAATATCCAACTTCTGCTTAAAGCGGAGTTCCACCCAAAAGTGGAACTACCGCTTTAAATACTGCTGACCCCCTGACATGCCACGTTTGGCATGCCATTTTTTTTTTTTGGGGGGGGGGGGAGCGGGTACCTAGGTTTGACAGGTACCAGCTCCCACTTCCGCTCGGGCCGTCTAGGTGGCTCGAGCGAAAGTTCTTCTCTTCCCCTCCCTCCCTGCAATCTTCTGGGACATGTCAGAGGTCCCAGAAGATTGCCGGCCATTCACAACGCACAGCGTGACTCCTGCATGTGCACCCAGCTGTGAAGCCGCAAGCTGTCACAGCCGGGTGCCCACAGTAGAGATGCCGGCTCCGCCGAGAGGAGAGGGAGAGGAGTGAGGCTTCGGGCGGCTGCATCACTGGATCGTGGTAGGTGAGTGGGTCAGCAGCTACACTTTTTGTAGCTGCTGACTTTTAATAAACACAAAAATGAGTGGAACTCCACTTTAAAATATAACTAAATATAACTAAAGGCACAATCTTTTTTTAGTTTTGGATAGAGTGGAGATAGATTAGAACATATATCAGGTTTTTATTGCTGTCTGTGTCCCCATTAAGGAGCTTCACCCTCTCTATTTGTCCTGTTTACCATTATCAGTGAAAGTAAAAAGGTAAAAGAAGAATCCCCAAATTTGGGTTGTCCCCCAAAAAAGTAATAGAGGAGAAATCTTACAATGGCAACACTAGTTCTGGTGACCCGAGGGTCCCCAAGAAATTCCCTAAATTTGCAGGGATTTCTTCTCACTTCCTGTTTACCTGCAATGGGACACAGATGGCAAAAAAAAAAAAAACCTTAAAAGGCAACTTTCCCTTACTTTATCCAAAATGGAGAAAAAAAAAAAAAAAAAAAAAAAGGTCTTGCCTACAGTTCTACTTTAAAGTGGAGCTCCGGCCTGAAAAAAAAAAAATTAGGTAAAATTACCCCCGGGACAGTCAGAGCTAGTGCATTTCAGCAATGATAGCCTCTGAACTGTCCCAGGTTGCACTTACCTTTTAGAAGAAATACTTACCTTGAAAATTTCTTGTCTAGCGCTGCCATCTCAGGTGTGGGCAGCTGAATCCAGAGCGTCCTCTTCGGTCCCAGAATGCCCTGCACCGGCCCAGCTCGTCAGTTCCGGCGCAGACGTGTCATCCCTGCACAGATTCTGGGCATGCCCAGAAGCTGTTTAGCAGGGAATGACGCGCCTGCACCGGAAGTGACAAGCGGGGCTGGTGCAGGCGCATTGATTCCTAGGAGCGATGACGTTCAGCTCCCAGGAGTCAATGCAAGCAGGAAGTGACGTCGGCGGCCGTGTCCACAGAGGGAGGAAGTGGAAGAAAGGTAAAGCCTCGTACACACGCAACGAATTTCCGACGACCGGTCGTCCGTGTTTTGTCCAGAGTGGTGTCTGTTGGTTGGAATGTGCCTAGACTGCACACGAATTTTCCCGCATGACAGAATTCTACTTCAGAAGTGATGTCATGTGTTGGATTGCTTTGTATGTTCTTTCTCTCTGAGCATGCCTAGTCTTGCTCATAAGATTTTTCCCCATCGAAATCTGTACTAATGAGACGAAAATCGGACGTGTTTTGACGGAGGACAAAAATTATATAGCCTGCACACCAGAATTTTGTCAGCCGAAAAGTCGGAGTCGGTTGTCGGAAGCACCATACTAACAATCCAAAAATCGTCAGATTGGTCGTCAGACGAAATTTCCCGGCCGAATTTCTTCTCGTGTGTACGGGGCTTAAGTATATTTTCTTTAAAAAGAAGGTAAGTGAATAAAAAAAAAAAATGTAATTATTCATTTGTTTTACAGGTTATTAAGAGCAAGCGGACAGTGAAAAAAAAATTTTAAGGGTGGAACTCCGCTTTAAAGTACACATTGTATCACATATCTTATTGTAACAAAGATTACTGAAAGTGTTACCTATTATACCAGCTGTCGTTGGACTGGCCCCAAGTGATTTCATGTGATGATTCAGTAATGGCACAATCATACTCACACCAAAGAGGTCCTTGGGAAAAAAAATAAAGGATCAGATAAAAATATGCTGTTGTCATACGCTTGCAACATTTTCCAAAAGGTACTATTTCTTCTAATGTATTCCTCATGAACCCAACCAAAAGTTAAAATAAATAAATATATAAGCACATATAGTAGAATTACCCCTATCGCCCCCCACTGGATGAGAAAAATTAACAGAGACCCTATCCTGAGAAATTATATTCATGGATTAGACAGTTGACATTTGGACAGGAGAGGTAAAAGAGAAGGGATCGTCTGTCCATTAACAGAAAATTCAAGTCTTATTTATGAGCTTACCATGCGCAGTACATGTGCTCTGAAAGATCACATTTTAAAATAGCTATACTGCAAGGTCATTTCTACATGTATGTCAAACCTATGGCATGCAAAGGGAAAAAATACCTCCAACCAAATAAATGTCTGAGCTGTATTTGTGACCTCCAGACCACACACTACCTTCCATGAATAAGCAGTAAGTGATACATCTGCTTTGTCTCTTTTTGTGCCCTTCAAATCTGTATAGAAGACTCTTCCTTTCATAAGACCACACACAAACCATGGTTCTAATAAATCCTGCCTCTGCTCTACGCTTTAGGGTATCATTCTATATCAAAGTGCATTTATTAATACAAACTGCAATTGCTGTAAATAATATATTCGTTTCAGATCTTAAAGGCTAAGTTTAAATGAAAGAAAAAAAAAAAATCAGCACAAGGGACTGTACTTGCGTTGAATAAGAAGTGTTCATTGTGCTGATGACTGCTGTCTTGAAAATCTTTTATTTTCTGACCTCCAACCCTTACCAGTATAAGTCAGTGGGGGTCAATACAGACACTGGACCTGTCACCGGCAATCGTCAAGCGTGCCAACTACACCTGCCCTTTTTCTGCCCCCCTCCTTTATTCATTGAAGCTTTAGTATAGCTTTCATTAATGACAAGTGCTCTACGAATGGAGGAGGTGGAACTTCCATTCTTAGATCTTAGAACTCTTTCCATTGCTAAAAACTATAGTACAGCTTCTAAAAATGGAGAAGTCATGGGTGGCTGAAAGGTCTGCCTCCTTCGTTTATAGAGCGCTTTTCTTTGATGGAATCTGTAGTGTGTGTGTGTGGGGGGGGGGGGGGGGGGAGGTGTGGCGGGAATTAGGCCAGAGGTGGGACGAGCTCAACTAAGGCTAGGTTCACATTTTTGCAGATTTCCGGCATACGCACAGCAGCCCATTCTTTTGGAAACCTCCAGTGGCCTTGGATTATTATTATCAATGCAATTGGGGACTCTATGCAGATCTGGATTTGATGAGCTTTGTACTTTTTAATGTGAGTTGTTATAACATTTTTAATAAACTGCCTATTGCTGCACTAGATGGCGCTCACTTCCCTTTCTATACTGAGTTCCCACACACAGGAGCAGTGGGGGAAATCCCATGCGATTCGGACAGGATTCGCACTACATTCCTGTTTAAATTGCATCCAATTCTTCTTTGCAGTGCAATTTGAGCCCATTCATTTTGTATGGATGCAAGAGTATTGGCGAGTACTTGACTGAAAGTATCAGTACTAGTACTCGCCAAAAAAAAAAAAGTTATGGTGCAACCCTACTTAGAACCTCTGTCATGTTTATGTTACAGTCTGTGTCTCCATCAAGGCAGACTTCCTAAGGCCCCGTTCACATCGGGGCGACGCTACTTCGCACCGCGACCTCGAGCAGCGCGCCGCGACCTCGGAGCGGCCGCCACGGACTTCATAACATTGAAGTCTATGGCGGTCGCCTCCTGGTCGCCCCAAAGAAGCTCCGGACCCTTTTTCTAAGTCGGAGCGACTTGTGTCGCTCCTATTAGAACGGGTCCGCAGCTTCCCTATGGGAGGCGACCTACAGCGACCTGTGAGGCGACCAGGTCGCCTCACAGGTCGCCTCAGTGTGAACCGGGGCTCAAAGGGAAGTGGGCAATTGTGAAAATTGTTTGACATTATTGCAACTAGTACAATTTTATTCTCCAACAAGTCTGCTTTTAGAAAATATACGTTTGTGGGGTTTTTAGGAATATGTAAACCCAGAATTTTGATTTGGACACAACACACACAGGACCCTTTTTTGGGTCCACAGCAGAATCTGATTGCATGGTGATTCACACCTATGCAATCCGATTCATGTCCGAACTGACAGTTCACACTGCGATATGTGAACTGATCTGGGGGTGTTGTTACCTTTGTATTGACACCCCCATCGATTTGCATATGGCAAGTGTTAACTGCCTGGGATTTGAATGCGATGCGGGAACCGGCAGTGGATTCGCAGGAATCCCGCATTGCTTATGTGTGAACCGGCATTAAAGGAGATGTACAGCCAAAGCTCATTTGGTTGTTAATCTCCTATGGATCACAGAAGTGAAGATCGTTCTGCACTCCAGTGACCCGTTTTCAGGACTGAAGTCCGCTCTCTGCAGATGTCGGTCCAGGCACTGCGTCATTACGACCACGGAGTCCGATCTGCCAGGTGCCTGGACCGACAACTGACTCAGCGAGCCGCTGAGAGCGTGATTGGGCCGCTCCCAAGCCCCTTCACAACCCAGCGCTCCATTGAGTGAGGAGGGGGCAGAGCAGAGAGCAGTGACTGACAGTCAGTAGCTCAATGCTCCAGGAGCTGTCAGAACCGAGCGATCTGCGGTGTTCGATCGCTCGGTTCTCAGTGCAGAGGTGACGGGGGACAGATGCAGCATCAGACCGATACTGCATCCACCTAGATAAGTATAAATGTGGAAAAAAAGGAAACCCCAAACTTCTCTTTTAAGGAGATTTTAAAACCAGATTGCGCAGTGTATGGGCACCTTTAGATTTCAGAAACTAGGCTTTATGCAGATGCACCCAATCCATTCAATGTAAATAAAATCTGGCTAGCCCTTGCAATACATAGCTGACCAGACTGTACAATGTTCTATCCCTAAAGGAGATTGTCCAGTGGGATAGTATATAGGGTATGGTCAGCTGCTATACCTGTCATTACATTACTACTGACATTGTACCAATGGACACAGCCCACTCCCTTTATTCATCAGCAAGATCCCCCTCCCCCTCCTCACTCACCAAAAAGCCCACCACGTGCAGATACTGCTGCAAGCCCCGCCCATTCGGCGTACTCGTTGGTTCTGCAGCCCCCATTCTCCATCATCCATACGCAGCACCCCCAATGCAGCACGTTCCAGCACAGCCACCGCAATCAAACACAAGCCCGGAAACTTCCGAGTGCCCCGGCGGAAACAGCCGAGCAGTGGAGCGCATGCGTACTCGTTGCCGCAGCCGTCGTGGTGAAGGTGTGACGTTAGCTTGGCGCTTGCGGTGTGTGTTGTGCTGACGTGAGCGAGCAGGAAGTGTATCCTTGTTATGTTACTGTTTTCCAGAGACTAGCAAACAAAGTGATTGCATATAATCCACTTTAGTGCCAAGCCTAGTTCTGACACTTGTTTACAAATTAAAAATCGGTAGAAGAGGTATTGCTAGAAAACTACTTAGAACCCCCAGACATTATATATATATATATATATATATATATATATATATATATATATATATATATATATATATATATATATATATATATATAATGTTTTTTCTTTTTGTAGCAGAGACCCTAGAGAATAAAATGGAGATTGTTTCAATACTTTATGTCACACCATATTTGCGCAGGTGTTTTACAAACACAATTATTTTGGAAAAAATAAAATTTTTGAATTAAAAAATAAGAAAACAGTAAAGTTAGACCAATTTTTTTTCTATTTTGTGAAAGATAATGTTACACCAAGTAAATTGATACCTAATGTCATGCTTTCAAATTGCCTGCGCTCGTGGAATGGCGACAAACATTGGTACTTTAAAATCTCCATAGGCAATGCTTTAACCACTTAAGGATCACCCGCCGCAGATTTACTGCGGCAGGCAGCCCCTCCTGCGCGAACCGACGTAACTGTACGTCGGCTGTGCACCTGCAGCTAGGGGGCGAGCGTGCGCCATTGGCGGCGTGCTCCCACTCCCACTTGGCAGCGGGGACTCCGATGCACAGGGTCGGCGGCTCCGCTTGCCGCAGGGCACCCATGATTGCTCCCCTCTGAGAGAGAAGAACGGTCAGCTGTTGTAAACACAGCTGGCCGTTCTTCTCTCTGGAATGATCACAGAGCGTCTGTGAGCCTTCTACATAGGATCACAGGTCTCTGGGTTCATTTCAAAAGCACAACCCGCATACATTTAGAATAATTCCCCTAGGCTCACATTTAACCCCTTGATCACCCACTATGTTAACCCCTTTCCTGCCAGTGTCATTATTACAGTAACAGTGCATATTTTTAGCACTTTTGGGGGGGGGGGGGAATGTTATATAGCAGAATGTGAAAAATATTGAAAAATCGCAGAGATGATCAAATGCCACCAAAAGAAAGCTCTATTTGTGGGAAAAAAGGGCATCAATTTTATTTAGGTACAGCGCCGCACGACCGCGCAAAGGTCCATTAAAATAACGCAGTGCCAAATCGGAAAAAATGGCCTGGTCATTAACCCCCCCTAGCGGTATTCCCGAGTGTGGCTCAGGGTTAACTTTCAGTACCAAAAGCGGTAACCCCGAGCCACACTCGATATTACCCCAGAATCATACTCCCCTTCCCTGCGATCCCCCGCCGTCCTCCCCGTCCTCCTCAAAGTCTCTCCCTGCTCTGTGCATGGCCGATTGCAGGGACTTGCCTTCCAGTTTCCTTCCCTGCCAGCGTTGCGGGATGGAACCGGCGGCAAATTCAAAAGTGTAACAACACTAAATGACATGATACAGAGCTGTGATCCTAACGGATTACACTGTATCATGCCATTTCACCACAGGATTGCACCTGGTGACTTTTCCGGTGCCCTCCCTGTGCTTTTCCAGTGCTTTGTGCCTGGAAAAGCGTTTTTTTTTTGCGCAAAAGCTCTTTTAGACGAACTGGAAAATGGCGACAGCGAAACAGAGTTACTTGAAGAACTGAGCGACAGCGATTCGGGGGAAAATTCATCATCAGGTACGGAAAGTGACGACAACGACGATTCTGATGTCTCTTTCTGGCACATAACTTGTGGAATTTGGGAAGTATATCAAATGATTCTTCAGAATTTCCAAGGGAGCAATGTGCCAGAAAGTAACTTCAAGTAACTCTGTTTCGCTGTCGCTGTTTTCCAGTTTGTTTAAAAGCGCTTTTGCGCAAAAAGAACGCTTATTGGACACCATGGTCGTTCTCTATTTTCCAGGCACAAAGAACAGGAAAAGTCTGTAGATCGCAAAAAGCAACAAAAAGGGAAAAACAAAAAGAAACAAATAATTATTAAACTAACGCATAAAAGCATATACAAAATAAGTCGTTTTCTGTGATGTTGTCCACATCAAGAGGGTCCATCATAGGGGACAGGCAGGTACCACTATCCTCTAAGGCAGGGGTCCTCAAACTTTTTAAACAGCGTGCCCCCTTTCAATGCAGAGTGACCACAGCGGGCCCCCTTTAATGCAGAGAGACCACAGCGTGCCCCCATCAATGCAGAGTGACCACAGCGTGCCCCCTTTCAATGCAGAGTGACCACAGCGTGCCCCCTTTCAATGCAGAGTGACCACAGCGTGCCCCCTTTCAATGCAGAGTGACCACAGCGTGCCCCCTTCAATGCAGAGTGACCACAGCGTGCCCCCTTTCAATGCAGAGTGACCACAGCGTGCCCCCTTTCAATGCAGAGAGACCACAGTGTGCCCCCTTTCAATGCAGAGAGACCAGCGTGCCCCCTTTTTCAATGCAGACTGACCAGCGTGCCCCCTTTTCAATGCAGAGTGACCAGCGTGCCCCCTTTCAATGCAGAGAGACCAGCGTGCCCCCTATCAATTCAGAGTCACCAGCGTGCCCCCTATCAATGCAGAGTGACCATCATGTCCCTTTTTCAATGCAGAGAGACCAGCGTGCCCCCTTTCAATGCAGAGAGACCACAGCATGCCCCCTTTCAATGCAGAGTGACCAGCGTGCCCCCTTTCAATGCAGAGAGACCAGCGTGCCCCCTTTCAATGCAGAGAGACCAGCGTGCCCCCTTTCAATGCAGATTGACCAGCGTGCCCCCTTTTCAATGCAGAGAGACCAGCGTGCCCCCTTTTCAATGCAGAGAGACCAGCGTGCCCCCTTTCAATGCAGAGAGACCAGCGTGCCCCCTTTCAATGCAGAGTGACCAGCGTGCCCCCTTTTCAATGCATAGAGACCAGCGTGCCCCCTTTTCAATGCAGAGAGACCAGCGTGCCCCCTTCAATGCAGAGAGACCAGCGTGCCCCCTTTTCAATGCATAGAGACCAGCGTGCCCCCTTCAATGCAGAGAGACCAGCGTTCCCCCTTTCAATGCAGAGAGACCAGCTTGCCCCCTTCAATGCAGAGAGACCAGCGTGCTCCTTTTCAATGCAGAGAGACCAGCGTGCCCCCTTTTCAATGCAGAGAGACCAGCATGCCCCAATTCAATGCATAGAGACCAGCGTGCCCCCTTCAATGCAGAGAGACCAGTGTTCCCCCATTCAATGCAGAGAGATCAGCGTACCCTGCCCCCTTCAATGCAGAGAGACCAGCGTGCCCCCATTCAATGCAGAGAGACCAGCGTGCCCCCATTCAATGCAGAGAGACCAGCGTGCCATGCCCCCTTCAATGCAGAGTGACCAGCGTGCCCCCATTCAATGCAGAGAGAGCAGCATGTCGTGCCCCCTTCAATACAGAGTGATCAGCGGGCCCCCATTCAATGCAGAGAAACCAGCGTGCCGTGCCACCTTCAATGCAGAGAGACCAGCGTGCCCCCATTCAATGCAGAGAGACCAGTGTGCCATGCCCCCTTCAATGCAGAAAGACCAGTCAGTGCACTTACCTGCAGCGGTGGCTTCTCCTCAGTCCCCCGCGTCTTCTCGAGTCCTCCCACCTCCTCCTCGGCCAATCAGGAAGCGGGATTCGGACCCGCTTCCTGATTGTCCAGGAGGAGGATCTGTGTGACAATAGCGAATTTTCATTTGCTATTTTCAAACAAATGGGTGGGCTAGGGCGCACTGCTCTGGGCCCCGGGTCCACCCTTTTCTGAAGCCTATTAGAGCCTCTGGCTCTAATTAGGTGATTCAGAAAAAAAAAAAAACAACATGAATGATACATCCCGGCCGGCGGGCCAGGTTCAGGACCCTGGCGGGCTGTAGTTTGAGGACCCCTGCTCTAAGGGGATTTGTAGATGCGGTCATCACAGGTACAAGTGATTTTTTGAGGGTGAGCCCAATACAACTCAACATGTTTCGCATTTGTGCTTCATCTGGAGCTTAAGTTCATCACTCTGTACTTTGCTTGTAAAAAATTAAAAGACAGGGGGTGAAACCAAAGGAGATGGGAACCGCATAAGATGACTGGGAATCATAGGATAATGATTCCTGTCAACTATTTGGTGATTCATATTAACCACTTCCCGCAAATGGCTTGCAGAAGTGGTTGTACCGGGATAATGCCTGCAGCTGCAGGCATCAACCCGGTTAGGTTTTTTAGAGTCTTTTAGATCCCCGATCCCTCCATAAAGAGTACCTGTTACTGCCTTTTACTGTCACAAGGGATGTTTACATTGCTTGTGACAGCAATGAAAGTGATCAGATTATTATTTTTTTTAACCACTTTACCACCGGAGGATTTTCCTGCTTTACGTCTGGGCCACTTTTTCAAACTTGGCACTGCGCGAATTTAACTGACAATTGCGCGGTCATGCAACGCCGTACCCAAACGAAATTTACGTCCTTTTTTTCCACAAACAGAGCTTTATTTTGGTGGTATTTAATCACCTCTGCGTTTTTTTTTTTGCGATATTAATAAAAAAAGAGCGAAAATTTGGTGAAAAAATTGACATTTTCTACTTTGACAGTTAAAAAATATCCAATATATTCAATTTTTGTCATATTTTTAGGCCAAAATGTATTTAGCTACATGTCTTTGACAAAAAAATTCTCAATGAGTGTATTTTTAACCGCTTTAAGACTGGAAGATTTTACCCCCTTCCTGACCAGGCTATATTTTGCGATTCTGCACTGCGTTCCTTTAATGGACAATTGCGCGGTCGTGCGACGCTGTACCCAAATTAAATTTATGTCTTTTTTTCCCCCCACAAATAGAGCTTTCTTTTGGTGGTATTTGATCACCTGTGCGATTTTTAATTTTTGAAAAAAAGAGCGACAATTTTGAAAAAAAAAAACAATATTTTTTACATTCTGATAGATAACATTCCCAAAAAAAATTTATAAATCAAATTTTTTTTTAACATTTTAGGCCAATTTGTTTTCTGCTACATATTTTTGGTTAAAAAAAAAAAAATCACAATAAGCGTATTTTGATTGGTTTGCGCAAAAGTTATTGCGTTTACTAACTACGGGAAAGATTTGTCATTTTCATTGTTTATTTTTTTTTTACTAGTAATGGCGGCGATCTGCGATTTTTTTTGCGGGACTGCGACATTGCGGCGGACAGATCGGACCCCTAACTGACATTTTTGACACTTTTGGGGGGACCAGTGACATTACTACAGTAATCAGTGCTATAAATATGCACTGTTACTGTAATAATGACACTGGCAGGGAAGGGGTTAACTTTATTGGTGATCAAGGGGTTAAATGTATGCCTCATGCTTACTAACGTGTGTGGGGGGAGTGGATTGTGTGACACAGGCACAGATCGCAGGTTCAGCTATGCTGAATCCTGTAATCTGTGACTGTCTGTCACATAGGAGATCCGCCCGCTTTGTTTTCCTCACTCGATCCCCGACGATCGGGGAGGAGCGGCGGTGATCACCGCCTCTCCTCCCTTCGCCCGACTCCCGCTGTGTATGAATACAGCGAGAGAGGGGAATGTCTGGTGACGTAGGTCTACGTCGCTAGACGATAACGAGCCACTGTGCCGCAGTAGAGGCACAGTGAGCAGTGCTAAAGTGGTTAAAAAACAATGTTAAATTAAAAAAATAAATAAAACGAAAAAAAATTTAAAGCGCCCCCGTGAGCTTGCGCACGAAAGAAAACGCATACATACGCCGGCAAATGAAAACATTCAAATCATACATGTGAGGTATCACCACGATCCCCAGAGTGAGAGCAATAATTCTGGAAAAAGACCTCCTCTGTAACTAAACTAATAACTATTAAAAGTGTTTAAAGCATCGCCTATAGACATTTTTAAGTACCGTAGTTTGTCCCCATTTCACGAGTGTGCGCAATTATAAACTGTAACATGTTAGGTATCTATTTACTCAACGTGACATCATCTTTCACAATTTACAAAAAATTGGGCTAACTTTACTGTTTAGTTTTTTTTTTTAATGCAATGAAATGTATTTTTTCCAAAAACATTGCGTTTAAAAGACGGCTGATTCAAAATCTTTGCTAAAAAAAGTATATAAAATGTTTGGGGGTTCTAAGTAATTTTCTAGGAAAAAATACTGATTTTAACTTGTAAACCACATGTGTCAGAAATAGGCTTGGTCCTTAAGTGGTTAAGGGGGATGGCAGGGGGGTGTCCTATCCCTACATACTTTTGCTAATAGGTGTCCCTTGTTCCCATCTCAAAAAGATGGGAAGTATGAATCATGCACCCATATTGGAAAAAAATGCATGTGCAAGAAAAAGCATGCATAAAAAACAAGCTTTGCAACTGTTATCAGGGTGTCAGTGGTGCAATGTATAGGCTCCTGCAAACTCTTCCCTAGGAGGTACAGACGGAGCTTCATTTATGGAGCCACGGCGCATTTACAGGAGTTTACAGGCATATGAGCTTTCAGGCAGAAAAAAAAAAACAAAGGGTTTGGGCATACCTCTTAACTTTTTTGCGATAGGAATGAGGGACACTTATTATCAAAAAAATGTAGGCATAGCCCCCACATATCCGGAAGTTGAGCTGCGTTCTCTTTTTTATTTTGAATACATGTTTCTCATCATTCTCAAATGTTCATTATGGCTATCTCCTTCTATTTGTTGCCGTTGAAGTCTTTCCCCTTATTGACACCATCAAGGCACTTAGACTTGTCAAACATACTTTTTTTTCAACTTGGAATAAGTTCACCAAACCACACCAAAGAACTTACGCTCCTGATTTGCCACGGTCTGTACACGCTCCTGCTTAACACACATGTCTCTTGGAAGATTTTTGACATCATAACATCCTTCTACCACCCCAATGTCCCTTAAACCGCTATCCATCAATGCCCAAGGCTTAAACCACCCGAGCAAGCTTTTCTTAATGTGGAAAGAAGCCACAAACTCTAAGGCTGATGATGTGATAGTCCAAGAAACCCACTTCAAGATTTCAGCTACTCCAAAATATGGTCACATAGACTTTCCTTTTATTTTTTCAGCTGCGTACACCTAAAAAAAAAAAGGGGTGTTCTCATAGCTATTAGGAACACTGTTGCTTTCCAGCTCCATTCATCCATCATAGATGAAAATGGTCGGTATGTAATTCTGGTATGCATGATCAACGATAAGGAATACACTATTGTAGGGGTGTATGCATCCAATTCCAGCCAGGGTAAATTTTTCCGCAAACTCTTTAAATGTATTGCTAAACATAAGCAAGGTAGCTAAATAGTATGTGGTGACATGAGTTTGGTGGTTGACCCTCAGCCAGATACCACTTCAAACAGGAAACCCAGTGCCTTTGTTTTGTCCAATATTTTGCAATATGAAGATGTTTATGATGTTTGGAAGTTCTTACTCCTACCAACCCAGCTCTAGCCCTACTCAATCTGGGCATCGAGGAATTTTCAGTCCCATATTGTGGCATTGTAGCAAACATCTTGCTGTCTGCCAGATTGATTATTACCAGGCACTGGAAACAGAACTTGGCCGCCAATCCGTCAGAAGTTGTCAATGTTACTCAAATTCACTTTCTCTATGAAAAGTTTATAGTCCTACAACAAAAATCCTTCCGAGCCTTTGACCTTGTGTGGAAACCGTGGAGCCCCTGGCATCTAACTTAAGTCATACAGTTAGTCAATTATCTTTCCTGTTGATTTAGTTTCCCAATGCCTTATACCTTTGTATGATACAAGAAATGTATGTTTGTTCTACTTAAATATACTGTTATTTCAACATGTTAGACCTTATGAATCATTATTACTGAAGCGGCTGCGTTGGCTACTATGTTTTTTACTTTTATTTGTATCCTTTAAAAGCTAATAAAAATGTATTGAAATAAAAAAAAAAAAAAATGTAGGCAAAGGACACACACCACTGCCACGCTTCGTTAAAGGAGAATTATACAAACAAAATTATTAGTTAAACCCGCAACAGCTTTCCTCTGCCACAAGTGCTTTTTTTTTAACTACTACTATTCCTTTATACTGGTTTTTAAAATTTACCAAAGCTAAATTTTAGAAACTGGGTGAATGGTTTAGCACTGGGAAACACTTTTTAAAAGAGAAATAGTGCACCAGCTGTGCCCACCCCCTCACCAGCGATCACTGGAGCGATGACTGAGAACTTGACAGGGGACAGCTGCAGCACCAGACCAATGCTGCAGCATGAAGGTGAGTATGTATGTTTATTTTTTTATATAGTTATATAGCCCATACATTTCCTTTAACACATTTACTCTGTTGCTTTAAAAATGCACTGTATAATGCAGGGCAATATATGTTTATTACTGGTATTTGTATAGTGCTGAGAATGTATGCAGCTCTTTATGCTCACATCAGTCCTTGACCTCAAAGAGCTTACAATCTAAGGTCCTTCCCTCACACATGTAGCACCCTCTAGTTAGTGTGCTAGAGAGAGAGATAGTATTTTTGTTAATGTAGGTAAATTGTCTGGCAGCCAAGCCTGTGTGTTTATCTGGGTTGGGGGTATGACTCAGGGAGGGCTGGTATGACACAGCAGCATCTCTGGTGACTCCCCCTGCTTGCTAGAAACTTCAGGAAGATTCCAGAAGCAATTGGGAGGAGTCTAGGAGGAGCTGTCTGGAGTGTTCTGAGGGCCCCGACCAATTCCAAACAGAGTGGTTGGCAGGGGGCAGGTGGACCTAAAATACTCTGGGCCAGCCCAGTGGGGGCAGTGTGTGAGTTTGGGTGGAAGATGGAGGAGGAGTGTTAGGCAGTTGGTGGCCCTTGAGGGAAGCCCCCTAGTCTGGGGGGGGGGTGACCTTGGGTTTGGGTGCAGAGGGAACCTTATCTACTGTGCATGAAGGTGTCCTGTCCAGAGGCACGAGAGAAAGTGGAAGCCAGGCAAATCTCCGTAAAGTAAGACAGTCAAGTTGGCTGGTGAGTGTCACCAACAAGAGGACTGAGAGGCATACCTGGGTGAGAGCGGTCTAGGATGCATGCAGAGTCAGTCTGAGAGGACTGTGGAGTCTTTTCTGGGAGGGATAGTGAAAAGGGCAGGTGGGCTGGCAGTGCCTGAAGAGATGGTACAGGGATCAGTAGCCACAGGAGGAGGACAGCTGGGCACTAGGACTTTCTTTGTTTGTGCTAGAGGTAGAAGGAGAAGAGTGTACACAGGCTGTATATAGTTGTGTCCCTGAAGAGTTTTCTACTACAATGATTAAGTTGGCATCCCATAATACCCTCAATCCTATCCAAGTTCAATACCCCTAATAAAATACAAAAACCAAAGCTGCAAGGACTGGTTCTTGACTACAGTGTGCTTGGAGAATTTGTGTGCCTGGCTGTGCAGGTTGGGAGCCCTTATTCACCAACAGCTCTTACTGGAGTAGCGCTACACATGCATAGATACACATATTAGAAAATACCTACAATCATGCATTTGGAGTGTGGGAGGAATATGCAATCATGGTAGGTGATATATTGCCCAAAATTCTACTTTAAGTTCCTTGCCTCCACTCCTGGAGAGATGCATCTGCCCACAGCTGACTTACAAATAAAGTCCCAAGCATACCCAACACAATTCCTGGTATGATCACCAGCATAGTACAGTGAGTCATCATTGGCAGCTATCCCAAAAACAAGCTATGTTGCTTAGGAATGAGAGTAATGTCACCCTGGCACAGCATAGAGCACAGCAGTCACCGGCTGCATATACAAGAAATATCTCCTAAATGGTGCACATTTAGGAGATATTTACAGTAGCTATAGGTAAGCCTTATTATAGGCTTACCTATAGGTACAAACAATCGATGGAAGTTTACTTCCACTTTAACACTGTGGAGTATAACTAATAGTGGATAACAATATGGGATATAAGCTGACCTATGACCCTTGTCTTTCAGAGAACCAAAAGTTTTTCCTGCATGTCAAAGTTAACATCCAACCAGGACACTTACCTGAATTAAGTGATCCAGTGTCCCCTACAGCGTAGGGAATATTGCAATTGAAAGTGTCCCTTACAGGTCACCATCTACCTCCCTTCTATGTAAGGGCTTTGGTCAATCCTGAATGTTGCAGATAATGGTACAAACTAGCCCCCTGCACAGTGCTCCAATCAACAATGAACAGCAATGTTGATTGGAGCACTGTGCAGGGGCATTGGACTGTTGGCGAATTGGATTATTGTACTCTGTGTTGAGTGAAGTCTCAGATCTCTAGTGTGCTCTAGGTACAATCAATTGTAATGAAAGGCAGCGGAATTACCAGTATTAAAAATTGTTAGATATAACCTTTTGGGGCTAAACAAAGTACAGGCAGACAGTCTGTTGTTTCACTGAACGCTGCTGCTTCTTTCGGAGCAGGAACTATTCTCTTTATTACTCTTTTGAGGCATAGACAAAACATGAACTCACAAATGTAACACTGCCATCTAGTGGTCATACAATGTAATAGGCACACAGCAATGACATACAGTGGTTGTTGCTGATTAAATACAAAGCTTGTATGCTAACAAAAATACACAGCCTTTACTTTTAACCAGACTAACTGAATCACAGTAAATACTGAGTTGCAAGCAGCTGAAATTGACTTGGCATCAGCCTTTTTAAACCTTAAAAAGGAGGGAAGGGGCTTACTGAGAGCCAGGTATGCGTCATGTACATGTGCTGAAAAGGGACACGAGGATAGAAGGAGAGAGCAGAAAAAACAAAATGGTTAAGCTGCTACTCAGTCCCTATCCAGTCTCAAACAGGGGACAGGCCTGCAGTAGAGACAAGTCTGGTTATTAGCCTGGCTGTTCTGCTTAGAAGAATTGTATACATTTCGGGGTGGGATTTAAAGATATACACTTACTTTGGCAGGTTAAACTGCTTCCATATATGTATTTCTACTATTTATCTGTTTGCCTGAAGTTCAGCCGTTCCTCAGTACCATGTAGTTTGGTGCGATCTGAAAATTACAATACTTGCATTCTGGTATATTTGGCAGCCCATTGAAATGAACAGACTGTCAAAACCAAAACGAGGAGGACCACATGGGAACAGGCATTCGAACTTGCATGGTCCAGTGTGAACTGGCCCTCAGACAGTTGTCATTGAAACAGGTGTTCCAATTCGAAGATATCCCCTCACTTCTTGTTCTGGGGACATTTTGGATTTTTCTCCCTTTCTGTTGTGGTAACCTTGTCCCCGAACACACAGGACCCTAAAAACTGGTACCACACAGTTTAACGTTTAGCCCTGTCTAGACCATAGACTTTGATAAGCTGTTTGCAGCTGTCCCTCCCAGAGCCACTAAAAAATATCGGGAGGGACGCACTGCAGTTGAATTGCCCTATGTGCAAGGGGCATAAGTGGTATATTTATAAAGCAGTAAATGTGACTTTCACTAAACAAATCACTGGTTGTGTATTAATCACTGTCATTTACAACAAATGCATCTGTAAGATTTGCTTCTTTCTGCATCTAAAATGCCTGTGCCAGAGTCCTGGCTGTTGTCACAATCTCAGTGATTTCTCTGTATCTGGCTTTACATTTTTTTCAATAAAAATTATTAAAAGTAAGCTTCGCTTGTTTGGTGAATACCACATTTACTGCCTAAAGCCTAATTTTAGTTATTTTTATTTTTTTTAAATCAGCACAGGGGATGGTACAATACATTCAATGGAAAGTTTCCATTGTGCTGCTGGCTGATCTCTTATGCACAATTCAAAGTCCTCTGCTCCCAATTCACCCACCCCCCGCAGCCTGGTGCTGTGGCGATTGATGCAGCTGTTGGACATATCACAGGCACTCATCAAGAGTGACGATTGTGTACGCCCTTTCCGTCCCTCTTCCATTCATAGAAGTTGTACTATAGCTTTAATCAATGATAAGCACTCCATGAATGGCGAATGGAAGGTTGAATGAAAGGTCCACCTCTTCCATTAATAGATCATTTTTCATTGATGAAAGCTCTAGTACAGCCTCTATGAATGGGGGGTGAAAAGGGCAAAGATAGGGGTTGATTTACTAAAACTGGAGAGTGCAAAATCTGGTGCAGCTCTGCATATAACCCATGGCCTCTTGAGATGTGTGATTTGGGTATCCAAATCCAAGAAGTGTTGGTGCATGAAAGTAATTACCAGAAAAAAAGGTAAACAAAAAAATGAGTGGGTGGGATGAGATGGCAGAAGGTGGCCAGGGAGGGTGAAGGTCTGTATTGAGGACAACGAATACAAGTTCATTAAACCAACTGCAAACAAGATTATGCAGATGTGCTAAAGTGTGGCACAGTGAGGTTGATGTACTAAAACTGGAGAGTGCAAAATCTTGAGCAGCTCTACATGGCAACCAAGCAGCTTCTAACTTCAGCTTGTTCTATTAAACTTTGACCATCAAATTTAGAAGCTGATTGGTTTCTATGCACAGCTGCACCAGATTTTGCACTCTCCAGTTTTAGTAAATCAAACTTATTGTGCCTCAAGTGCGCACGAGGCCTTAAAGTGATTGTAAAGTCTAATTTTCTTTTTTTTTTTCAAACAACTAACATGTTATACTTACCTGCTCTGTTGCAGTGGATTTGCACAGAGCAGCCCAGATCCTCCTCTTCTCAGGTCCCTGTTTGCAGCTCTCTCCTTTCGAGTGCCTCCACAGCAAGCAGCTTGCTATGGGGGCACCCGGGCCGAGCTGCAGCTCCGTGTGTCCATTTAGACACAGAGCTGCCCTTTAACCCCTCCCCCTCTCTCTCCTTATTGGCTGACTGACTTTGATTGACAGCCTCGGGAGCCAATGGCGCCACTGCTGTGTCTCAGCCAATCAAGAGGGAGACTCGTGGACATCGCTGGACAGAGATCGGGTTCAGGTGAGTATTAGGGGTGCTGGTGAGGCTGCTAAACACAGGTTATTTTTCCTAATGCATAGAATGCATTAAGATAAATAAAACCTTCTGACTTTACAACTCCTTTAGGCCCCTTTTCACATGCAATTTTATTGCGCCTTTTGACTGGACAATGCCTATGGCTATGGACCTCAAAATGCACTCAAATCGGCCCAAAGTAGTGAAGGGACTACTTTGAAGTCGTTATGATTTGAAGTTGCACAGATATGAACGGTACTCATTAGAAATCATGAAGTAAGACTTGTCATGTGACTTTGCAGTCCCAAGTGGCAGGACAAGTCGCACAAGTTAGGGGCCTAAATCAGTGCTTTTTATTTCCCACTGCTTCTCAAAAATATGATATATGTACTGTGTGTAAGTTGCTGGGAAATCGCTCACATCACCTGAACCTTTAAAATTCATATTACTTCACCGTATGTGAAGCAAGTTTTCTGAAACACACAAACATAAGATAAAAACACATTTACTGTAAGATACTGCAGATAGCCGTTTAAGCCTGTATAACTTGTGAAAAGATTGGTTGACAAACATGACAAAGTGTTACATGCTGATAACAGATGATTTTTCAGGTTGTTTCTTCTACAATGCAACAGGCCCTCTCAATGAGTGAAGTGTATTCCTGACTCCACAAAAAGGTCAGTTATTTTTGCCTGGACACTCCCTAGCACAGCAACATAGCAGAGCTGCTTAATCAAAATCCTAAAATAGAAGCCCCTACCCATCTTTTAGTCTTCTTGTTTGCTGGCTGTAAACTGCTAGAGAACATATTCCTGGTCAGACGAGGAAAATCTGATTTGAAAATTTTCTGACTGATGATGAAGTTAAGCATTGGAATATTTTTTGGTGGTCTTTTTGGCGCTCTTGGAATTTTAGTCTTTTTGGTAGCGTTTGGATCAGACTACTGGCTTCTTGCCAAAGAAGTTGACAAATGCTCAGGAAATCAAGGGATTGAGGTTAGTGTTACTGTTTTGTTGTATGCCTGTTATTTTTCAGAAGTGGCTGCTCCTACTTATTATGTGTTTAAATGTAAAATATTTAGTACTGTATATGAATATACAACAAACCAGTTATATTTGATGCTGTACATTTTTTATAGGGGTCTGATCCAGCCCTTTTGCACCATGAGGGTTTCTTTTGGAGATGCTGGTTTACCATGGATGTAGGACCAGATAACAACAGCATGGCAGCTTTTTGGATCAGTAAGATACTATTTATTTTGTCTAACAATCTGTGTGTGCAAAAATGTTAAAATGTGTTTCCTCTTTATGTATTGTGATTATCCTGTATTTAAATATTTTCTATCTCATTACCATTTTAAGCTTTTCTGGTAAGTTCAGATGGGTCATTTTAGTATTGCTGTCTAAGTGCCAACATCGCAAAGTGGCAAAATGAGTACAGATTACGTATTTGAGATATAAGCTATAAAGTTTTTATCGGGGGGCTTTCTGTATCATAAATGATTTATAAATTGTTCGTTCCAAGGTTTTTGAAGAAATATAACCTTTAACCTCCCTGGCGGTATGATTGTTTCTGATTTTAGGTGTTGAAAGCGGTACCATTATTTTGCATGTAATTCTTAAGGATGAGCAGCCCAAACCAACTATTTACATTTTTTTTACTGTGCGTTATTCTTTATAACATCTCGGGTATGATAAAGTTTGAAACACAAAATCATAAATTATAATATAATAAATAACTATATATAAGTTAAAGTATATATATATATATATATATATATATATATATATATATATATGTGTATGTATGTGTGTGTGTGTGTGTGTATATATATATATATATATATATATATATATATATATATATATATATATATATATATATGTGTGTGTGTGTGTGTGTGTGTATATATATATATATATATATATATATATATATATATATATATATATTTTATATATATATATATATATATATATATATATACAGTAAAACTGCAGGAAAGGGCACTGGGGGGCAAACTAATGTCAATTTGTTTTATTTTGTAATGTAATCCAATAGGATTACAATATATCAGTGTGTTTGTGTGTTTTACTTTTCAAATTTGCAAATTTGCCACCGGTTCTACCCCCCTGCGAGCATTACGTTGCAGGAGACAGAGGCCAGGGCTCACAGCATCGGGCAAAAGATCCGGCCACCGTATGCAGCAGGGACACATTACCGCTAATGACACTAAAACATCACCCCGAGCCACACTCGGGAATACCGCTAAGGAGGTTAATATTTCTGCACTTAGAGGTTTTACAGTTTTGTACAATGTCGTTTGTTCAAGCTACCTATGACTTGAAACCAAGGGCAGGCTTCCATAATGCTGGAAGCTCATTTATCAATATTTTTTTAGTTCTACGGACTGCTGGGAAAGAGTGCAGATTTAGATCATAGAATGTCTATGGCTCTCTAGCATTAAATTACATTGGGTTCAGAAAAAAGGGTGGTTTCTTGTGCCAGACTCTATCATTGTGAATGCCAGAAAGTGATATTAAACTCAAAAACAAATATTTAGTATATTGCAGCTGACCAATCCTATTAGCTTTCTTTTTAGGCTACTTTTCCTTTCGTTTCACCTGGTTATCCAGCCAGCATCACATTTTTAGTCTTATAGTGTCTCCATTCTGAATGGAGGAGCAAGGGAGACACCTTTGGAAAAGTGGCTTTGTGAATCTGGGAAGAGTGTAGTGTTAGATGCACTAGCAGATTTCAATGAACTAAACTAACAAATAAAAGCTAATTTCCAGCTAACACTTTTTAAGCAGTTACAGAAACAATTTTTTTCCCTTTTTGGAATAAAGGGTTTACATCAAGGAATAAAAGCTGACCCTTGTAAGCACCCCTGTCAGTGTTAAATTATTTGTCTCAGCCCTCTAAAGCCCCTTTTAAACAGTCCATTTTTCAGACGGACCCTCTATGGAGCAGTGTGTGTTAACTGACATGTGTCCATTGACACCCGCCAAAATCCAATCCAGTCTGATCCTGTCCTCTCTAAACAGAGCGATGGGGATCCCTTCCCCATCCATGTGGCGGATTGGATCGGACAGCAGTCGGGTGTAAGGTCCTGTTCACACCTGAACGTTTTTCAGCCCGTAAAACGCTCATCTCTGAAGTTCAAAAACAAGCAAAATCGTATACATTCCAATGGCCCCTGTTTACATATGAGTGTTGTAGTGCCCGAGGCAAAACGCCTGCAGCTCAAAAAAGTACATGAGTTTTTTTTGGGCAGATTACAGGCGTTTTTGGTCAGATGTCAATACCTGTTTTCAATACACCTGCAAAAAACACCCGAAAAACGCCTGAAAATGATACGCTCAGGTGTGAATGAAGCCTAAATGTACAGGTGGTCTGTTTACATCTGACTGCCCATAGAGGAGAGCGGCCAGCGTCTGTGTCCGCTCTGCATAAGCGGAGCAGACATGGACCAGCCACCAGCCTGCTTAGCAGGGTTCAGCAGACAGATTCCCTGCTGTACAGGCGGACTCCAACAGAGCCCACCCCGTGTGGAAGGAGCCTAAATGCTAGTTTTCCTTGACAGCTTGGCCTGTTAAAGGAAACTGAAAAAATACAGACTTCTTACAGGACCACCGGCGGAAAATAAAGGAAAAAAAAGCCTAAAAAGAAGAAATGAAATGCAGCCAAAACATTTAAGAATTAGTAAGCTGCAATATTTTACATTTTTGTCCTCCAAAGTAAAAACTGTAGAGGTTCTTTAGAATATGTTAAAATAGACCCCTTACTTCTGAGCTCATAATGTTTCTTCAGAAAGCAGTCTCTTACTTGGTCGGTACCATGAACCACAATTTTAGAAATCAGAAGATTAAGTGTAAAATGTAACTACAATGCTACTTGATTGCTTATCTGTTTTTACTCAAAGACACCCCTTCATCTTTGTTTAATAGCACATCTTGTTCATATCATGTATCAGGCACAGTAGGTTCAATAAATTGCAGCTTTATATTTAGCATATTGATAGCCATCCACTTTTATGTTCTTTAAGGACAGCGATAAATATGCAAGCTACATATTTTTCCCTCGTTTTCTTGAAGCAGCACACTTACCGATATGCAGATGTTTAAAAAGCCAGTCTAGCCTTCATCCATGATGTCATTAATTGGTGTATTCATGAATGAATATGGATGTTTTTTCTAAAATACTTCTCTACCTTGTAAAAAAAAAAAAAAATAATGAGCGCCCTATTCTCGTACACAACAACTTCTGATCATTAATTTAGGAACAGTATTCTAAGACAAATTTCCAGTAAAAATGCAAACCCACTGTATATTATATAATAGGCATTCTAACATGTTGTTATGCACTATCCCCACTTACTGCAGAATCCCAGCAAAGAAATCAGACAAAAAGATCCAACCCACATAATGACAGTTTAGCCATTGGCAAGGATCTATTGCAGTGTTTTTTTCTCCCCATACACATAAGTGACAGTATTATTGTACTGCGATTGTTGGGTGCAAAAATGTATTAGTATTTAATATATGATCTTATGCAGAAGTTTGTGAAATTCCATGGAAATATCCTACTACATTATAATGCATCTCTTTTTTGCTGGAAAGGAAACTTTATAAATGGAAAGTACAGGGAGTGGACAGAATAACTGAAATACCACATGGAAAAGTCGTTTAAAGTTGAAATCTGGGCAGATAGCTAAATAGTCAGATAAAATAATGAATAGGCAGATCTGACAAAAAAATCTGTAAATTTGTTTAGCCTGCTTTGCAGTCAAAGAAACCTTGTCAGACTACACAGGCAGGCCGTTTTTTCCCAGCAGACTTCAGCAGCATGTGAAAGGACTCTCACTAGCCTGTGATTATACAATGAAGATTCAGAAGCACACTTATAAAGAGTAGTTCTCTGCTCTCCCCTCCTGTTTAGTGAGTCCCTTATTAATAGAAGCCAGGCTGAGCCATTACAGTTGGTAAAGGGAAAAAGCAAGTGCTCTAGGTAACTCTATCAAGGGTCTGATATCAATATATAATCAGCCAATGAGATGAAAACAAAAGCTGATAGAACAAACAAAAAGAAAGGGTTTGGATGATAGACAGAGAGGTACCATTGGCCAACCGGCATCACCACATCCCCAATATATTGCAAAAAACCATAAAGGCGTGTTCACTAAACTGACTAAGCAGTCAGTGAGCTACCCAAGTGTGGGACTTTAAAGGTGAATGGTGTTGGCACAGACAGATCAACAACCACTAGTATTAAAATCTTTAATTTCATTGCTCATTAAAAATCATACAAAACAGGTGCAACATGAAAATACAATACAACATCATAGACATCATATCTTGCGAATTCAGGAGGTATACAGAGTCAGAAAGGTCCTACATGTTTCGCCAACTCAATGGCTTCGTCAGGGACCACATGGCTTTTCACCTCTTATTATAATTCAACATGTAGATGTTGGAGACAAATTTTCAACTGAGTTGCATTGTTGGTCATGTATACCCAGGAGGTACTAGACCATCCTCGGGATCTCTGGGGGACACTAGGCAATGAATGCCTGAACAGGCTAGCCGATACTGGACCGGGCCAAGACAGAAACAGATGGCGAATGTATCCAATTCTGATTTTAGTCAGTAAAAATATATCTCGGCCTTTCAGGCTGAAGAGTCTGCTTGTGCATCCATCATGACTAAAATCAGAATTGGATACATTCGCCATCTGTTTCTGTCTTGGCCCGGTCCAGTATCGGCTAGCCTGTTCAGGCATTCATTGCCTAGTGTCCCCCAGAGATCCCGAGGATGGTCTAGTACCTCCTGGGTATACATGACCAACAATGCAACTGATGAATTATAATAAGAGGTGAAAAGCCATGTGGTCCCTGACGAAGCCATTGAGTTGGCGAAACATGTAGGACCTTTCTGACTCTGTATACCTCCTGAATTCGCAAGATATGATGTCTATGATGTTGTATTGTATTTTCATGTTGCACCTGTTTTGTATGATTTTTAATGAGCAATGAAATTAAAGATTTTAATACTAGTGGTTGTTGATCTGTCTGTGCCAACACCATTCACCTTTAAAGTCCCACACTTGGGTAGCTCACTGACTGCTTAGTCAGTTTAGTGAACACGCCTTTATGGTTTTTTGCAAAAGCTGATAGAAGTCATAAAGGTGGAACATAAAATCCATTAATATACATGAAAAAATTATTATACTTGAAAAAAGTATTATACCTGAAAAAATTAGGAGGTATTCAAGTCCATAATAATGAGCAAAAGTCCTAAGAAAAGCAGTCAGTGTGCTGATGGGGTAGATGTATAAGGACTGCAATAAGGGCTGGCTCCGAAACACAGGGAAGTCAGTTCTGTGGATAAGGGCAGAGAAAAAGACACACGGAGCGCCTCTAAGTGCAGTATTGGTTTATTAAAAGGAAGGCACACAATATTAGCAACTCACATTAGGTAGAGGGTCACAGGCTTAAAAATACTCCGGTGGTTCGTGGAAGTAGGCTGTGGGGTCCAAGTGTCCCGAGGAGAAAGATGGAGGAAGCCGAAAAGATGGGGCCGGGAGATGGAAAAGCCGGCTGGGCGTCTTCCGGGTTCAGCTGATGTCCGGGAACCAAGCTGGAATGCTGCGCATGCCGCGTGACGTCACCGGAGCTGGGAGATGACACGACGTGAAAAAAGAGCACTCATGCCCATTGTGAGCTTGGCACATGCTCTGAAATGCGTCATGTCATCTCCCAGCTCCGGTGACGTCACGCGGCATGCGCAGCATTCCAGCTTGGTGTACGCTGCATTCCAGCTTGGTTCCCGGACATCAGCTGAACCCGGAAGATGCCCAGCCGGCTTTTCCGTCTCCCGGCCCCATCTCTTCGGATTCCTCCATCTTTTTTCCTTGGGACACTTTGAACCCACAGCCTACTTCCACGGACCACCGGAGTATTTTTAAGCCTGTGACCCTCTACCTAATGTGAGTTGCTAATATTGTGTGCCTTCTTTTTAATAAACCAATACTGCACTTAGAGGCGCTCCGTGTGTGTTTTTATCTGAGCCATTACAGTTGGACTATGGTTGATCCCTCTCTTGTGTGCATAAATGGAAAAACATAATATCGGTAATTCCTTTAAGAAGGTCATTAATTATCCTTTCCAAAAAATAGAGGGCCTTCCATAGGAATTAATAGTAAAAGTGAAGGTCCAGCCAAAAAGTTTTCAGTAACAGCTGTGCAGCTACCTCTGGTCTGCCTGTTGTGGATCTGGCAGGATTATGGACAGGCAAGTATTTGGGGGGAGTGACTGGATGTAGACCTGGCCTTTTTTGGACACTTTTGTTTGCATGTAAAAATATATATTTTTTGCTAGAAAATTAGCTTGAACCCCCAAACATTATATCTATTTTTTTAAAGCAAAGACCCTATAGAATAAAATGGTGGGTTTTGCAATGTTTTATGTCACATGGTATTTGCACATCGGTTTTGCAAAAAAAAAAAACACAATACATAACAATAATACAATTTTTTGGTAAAATATAAATGATGTTACGCCTAGTAAAAGATATCAAACATGTGATGCTTTAAAATTGCACAGTTGTGGGCAATCAGCCAACCTTATACATACCCCCTGGAGTTGCCACAATCTCACCAGCTTTTGCAAACAAGTCTTTCAATTGCTCGTCCAGTGCACTGGGATCCTTAGAAAACCTCACCAGGCCTTAGCCATACTCAACATTGGAATAGATCTATACCCACCTGAGTTCCAATCCATGGTTACCCATATTCTGCTCGCTTCCCGTACCTTACTAGTGCTAAATCAGAAATCTAATTTAACCCCCAACCTCTCTGATGGGGTAAAAATGGTGGACCAGAATTATACCTTTGAACGCCTCTTAGCAATTAATGCAATGCAATACATCACCATTGCCAAATCATGGAGTATATGGAAAAGGAATAATGTG
This sequence comes from Pelophylax lessonae, assembly GCF_965119305.1. Taxonomy (NCBI): domain Eukaryota; kingdom Metazoa; phylum Chordata; class Amphibia; order Anura; family Ranidae; genus Pelophylax; species Pelophylax lessonae. The sequence goes on from NC_138769.1 coordinate 446,051,604, forward strand.
AAATTTTTCCACGTGGTTATGTAATGTAATTGCTTAAATGTAATTGTTTAATTAATCTCTTCTGTTTTTACTGTACTGTAATTTTCATGATCTTTTCTGTTATCTTTTTGTCCTTTGTACTGTGTACCTTGTTCTTTGAACTTTGTATTTTGCTTTCTTTATTTGGCAAAATTGTTTTCCCTTCTATACAATTCTTTTGATAAATCAATAAAAATTATTGATAAAAAAAAAAAAACTGTGCACGCCCGTGCAACAGCGACAAACGAGGTACATTTTAATTTCCATAGGTGACGCTTTAAAAGCCTTTACATGTTACCACTTTAAATTTAAGCAGGAGGTCTGGTGCTAGAATTACTGCTCATGATCTGACATTCATGGTGATACCTCACATGGGGCGATCGATAAATGTGTGCATGAGGGACCGACACGTGCGTTAGCATTTGCGTGCGAGCACAAGGGGACGGGGCACTTTAAATTTTTTTCCATTACTTATTTATATTCTTTAAAGTCTTTCAGTGTTTTCGAATGCTTTTGATTTTTTAAAATGGCGCCGTTGACATCCGGGTAAACCGGTTAGGTCATTGTTTCAGGGTTACCATAGCTGAGAGCTGATCAAAGCTGATCCAGGCTTTGTTCGGCTATCCGATCAGCCGGTGGGACATGAGAGCCCGAAAAAGTCGTGGAAGGCAGTGGGAGGTCACTAGGATTGCTCTTACAAGAGAGCCAACAGCTGGCTCTAAAAATCGGTACCTGGATGATCTGCAGGCATCATCTCGGTTAAAGCTAAACTCCAGAATTGTAAAAAAAGAAACAAAAACAAAAAAAACTTTGCTGTAGGGTCCTCTACCACAGAGTTTAAAATGCTCATTATTTCTAGGGATATCGGAAGATGCTTCATTGCATCCTTTTCTTTTTCACGTATTGGGCTGTGGGTGGTCCCTCAGCATGTGCATAAAGGAGGTGAGCATGCAACTGAGTTTGGAAGCGTCTTGAGGCAGCACAAACACATGGATTGAGGAAATCTGCAGGGTCCAGTAAGGGGGCCCCTTCTGTAAAAAATATTTTTTGCAGCCCAGATTTCAGGTTTAAGGAAAGGTATGCATATTAGGATAGTTATGAATCAAAAGTGATAATCTGATATCACAGCCAGTGTGGCAAATAGGACAGCTTTAAGGGAATTCCTCACTAGCAAATTATTTTTTACACACAGAGCAGTTTACTCATTAAAGTGATTGTAAAGTCTTGTTTTTTTAAAAAACAACAAACATGTTATATTTACCTCCTCTGTGCAGTTGGTTTTGCACAGAGCAGCCTGGATCCTCCTCTTCTCAGGTCCCTCATTCCTGCTCTTGGCCCCTCCCTCTTATAGAGTGCCCCCACAGTGAGCAGCTTGCTATGGGGGCACCCGAGTCGAGCTGCAGCCCCATGTTTCCATTCAGACACAGAACTGCCGTTCGGCCAACCCCCCCCTCTCTCTCCTGTTTGGCTAACTCATTTTGATTGACAGCCGTGGGAGCCAATGGCACCGTGGCTGTGTCTCAGCCAATCAAGAGGGAGAGTCCGGGACGGTCGAGGGACTCCTGGACATCGCTGGACAGAGATGGGGATCAGGAAAGTATTAGGGGGTGTTGGGGAGGCTGCTACACAGAGAAGGCTTTTTATCTTAATGCGTAGAATGCATTAAGATAAAAAAAAAACCTTCTGCCTTTACACCACCTTTAAGTCTGTCAGAGTTCACAATAAGCATTTGATCTAAAGTTCTCTCTGGATTTGGCCCTGTTGAAAATGTGTATGCAATGTCCAGGCACAGAGCAGTGTCGTGTTCTCTCAATCCAAGAAGTTTCTGTGCAAATTTCCATGAACATATCAGTACTTAAAATAGAAGGCATCAAAACTGATGACTTTTTTTTAGTTATGATCATTCAGTAAGGGCAGCATGAATTCCTACAGTAAGGCTCAATTCAAACTGCTGCCACTTGGGATCCGACTTGTGAGACCCCAAGTCACGTGACATGTGAAACCCCATTTTAGTCAATAAGAGCTGTCTTAATTAGCACTACTAAAGTCGCTCCGACTTTAGAAAAGGTTCCTGTACTACTTCAAGGCAACCTCTATTCGACTTGTGCCCATAGGCCCATAGACTTTAATGAAAGTTGCCTCCAAGTCGGATCCTTATCTTTATTGATGTGATTTGGATCCGACATTACAGGAAAATTACCCAGGCATTCCCTGAAGTTGCATCAAAGTGACTTCAAGTCGCACTCAAGTCGCCTGGCAAAGTCGCACTGTAAGTCCCGTGACTTTTAGGTTGTGGCAGTGTGAACTGAGCCTTAAAGTGAAGTATCTCACTCTGCTTTAAAACACAGACAGATTCACTTTAAGGCCTCATGCATCTGTTTAGCCCCTCTGAATGCCTTTTCTCCTGGCAGGAGAAAAGCTGCTTAAAATACGCTCCTAAAGTTGCATATTGCACACGCGTTGAGATGCGTTGAAGCATTTCTGGCAGGATCCAAAGGCATTTTTATGTACTTGCAGCATTTGTAAAGAGACTTAACATTGGAAAATGTGCGTTGGATATAGGTACTAAAATGTTTTTTCCCCCAAATTTAAGAATAGTCTAAATGATTTTACATTTTAATTGTCAAGTATTAATTTAAAAGCTCATGTAAACTTGGTGTGCTTAATTATTTTTTTTCCATTTTCCTGATATTAAAGCGGTATTAAACCCAAAACCAAAAATGTAATATATTGCAGCTTACCACTTATTTGGTGTAGTGGCTGCATTCACTTGCTTTTTTTTTCTTTTAGCTTTTTCCCCTCTGTTTTCCCCTGGTGATCTGACCAGTAACACACCTCCTGTAAAAGGCCTTATGCACACAAGACGTTTTAAATACCGCTTTTAAAGGCATTTAAACGCCCTAAAGGCCCCTCAATTTTACCTATTAGGGTTGATTTACTAAAGCCAAATAGACTGTGCACGCTGCAAGTGCAGTTGCTCCAGAGCTAAGTAAATGAGGTAAATCTTCAATCTGCAAAAAATACCCAATCACACGCAGGAAAAAAATACAGTGTTTTTGCTTGCTCATGATTGGATGATGGAAGTCAGCAGAGCAACTGCTCATTTACCAAGCTATACACACATAGACATTTACAGGTATTTAGAGGCAGGGGCATTTAAAGACAGAAAAAAAAACTCAGGGCCAGCATTTGGGAAATGCTTTGTAGGTCATGGAGGATAACTGGGCAGGGCTGATAGCACTGCTTGAGATTTCAAAGCAGCAGAGGCAGAGTGCACTAGAAGTGACAAGTTCATTGGAGTTCTGGCAGGATCCACAGGCCTTTTTATGTATTTGCAGCATTTGTAAAGATGAGAAATGTGCATGCATTGGATAAAGGTACTAAAATGTTTTTGCAGCCATTACATTTAAGAAATGGTAAGCTGCAATATAATTAAATATTTGCTTTTGAGTGTAATACCACTTTAATGTGGCACACCAGCAATTTTGGATCCCACCACCTGGGACCACACACACAATCTTTGGACTTTCTTCTGCAGTCTTCTAGCCTGTCCAGTGATGCCAACAGTACTTCTTATTTTTCTTGGTGGCAGAAGGGGGGGGGGGGACTTCTTGGACTAAGCAATGCTCATGTAACCCTCGGGTAGGGTGACAGTGACAGGCTGAGATCACAAAGCAATGCCAATGTTCTCTCTGAGGAGGAGGAGGAGGAATCTGGGCACGGTGCTGAAACACAATGAGGGTAAGTATAGCTTGATAACAATATTTATTTATTATAAGAACAGGAAGAAAAAAAATTTAAAGTAGCAATTTTATTTTCATTACAAAAATATTTTGTTTCTTTATTATTTATATAGCCAATCAAGCCCCAACAAAGAACTGCACTCATGCTTACCTGTCTCCATTTCCAAGGAGTAGAGATAACAGTAATTCTACAATGTACCACTCGGCAGTAGGTATGTATTGCTTTTACAAGCTTATATTTGATTTTCAATAATAGCTGTTGTTTGTCTATTACAATGCTGATATTATAGTGAAAGTGTATGCTGTGTATCCTGTGACCATAGATCTCCTCTAACAGTACCCACGCTATTTGTAATTCATAGCAGAAAAACCATTTAGGAGAATGTTGTTCAAAGTGATTATCCTAAACTTATAATAATTACATTGAACAGAAAAGCTCAATATTTAACCTGTAGAAATATCAGAAGGAGGCGTGGAATAAAAGTAGTCTTAAAAGCGTCATATGCTCCCGATTGCTCAGGATGGATTAAATATTTGCTTAGCGACATATGAAAGAATTGTTGAAATAAGAACATTTTTGAAGCATACTGGTTATGGCTTTGTGCGTGGAATACTAATGATTGCAATGTTATATGGTTACAGATGTTTCCCTGTATTTATATAATTAACTAAAACCTTGTGTTTCTCTTTTGTTTTAGTATATCGTGGATTTTGGAATATATTTATGCTCCTTGGCATAGTGACTGTTGTCGCAGGAGGTTTCTTTATCATATGTGCTGCTCCTTTCACAAACCACAGGCTCTATAAAGCCGGAGGGGGTCTTTTTATCACTTCTGGTAAGAAAGGGGGGGGGGGGGGCAGGGGGTTATATGTTTGCACATCAGTTTTTTTTTATGTTCAACCAGCAGGTTGGACAAAAAAAAAAACCCAAATCGATTCCCCTATCTATACACCCAATGTGGATAAGGGAATTCTCCCTGATAAGCGAATGTATTCTGAGAGCGGAAAGACTTCCCTGCTGTCAGAATACACTGATCAGCCCTACCAGCTATAGCAGGCAGCGCTGATTGATCAGGGAAAATCCGACAGGGTGGTTGTACAGAAGTCGATTGGTAGATTGACATTTGCACAACCTCCCGGCCCATACATGATACAGAATTTGGCTGGTCTCTGCTGAACCTAGCATGTATGGCTGGCTTTATATTATAATTTAAGGCAAAAGGTTTTTTAGTTTTAAATGAGGAGAGATTATAATACCTGTCAGTTTTTTTTTTTATTGCTGTCTGTAACCCTGTTAGGAGTATTAATTCTCCCTATTTGTCCTGGTGTCTGTTGGCATAAAAAGTGAAAGTGAAAGACAAAGTTTTACTAAGCTTACAAGATACTCTTATATACATTGTTATATTATACACCATGTTCCTCGTGTATATAGAAGCATGATTTTGCAACTCAGGCTTTCAGTACAGCGGTATAACTGATAGGGGACATGTGTGACATATCATACATTCATTCAGAGGCACTGCGTGCTTCCCTTTGGCAATGTATTGCACAATTTCTGAGCTGCATGAAATGTTTTCTGAAGCAGGCGACCTGTAGGTATCTAATAGGGGAATCGAAGCGTGACCACTCTACACGTAGCTCACTTATTTCTTATTCTTGCATTGGGTGCAGAAAGCTGCCCCACTGTGATATGCAGTTTTTTGAAGGGCAAGTAGATGAGCAAAAATTGCAGCACAGTTGCTGTAATTCCTACACTTTGCATAACATAAAAACTCTTTCTCTGATTTTGATTAAAAAGGTTGTGGTAAACAGTCCCAGAGAGTCCAAGGTTAAAAGGTAGCCTGTAAAGGGCAGATAGTTCCATGCTGAGGAGGAGAATTGACTCCTCTGTGTATTAAAAGAATGGGGAGTGTATGTGCAAGAGGAGGGGCTTTTTTCAGCCTAAATACGTTTCCTGGGTTTGTAGGATACTTGTGTTATCAATCTGCAGTTGTGCTGGACATACCCTCTATGAGGATAAAACTTGACTTTGTTGGTAAATAATAGTGGGTGCAACCATCTAGGAAGCAATGTCTGGTGGTAGGTGCTCATTATTCAAAATCCCAGAAGTTCATACTGCAGCAGTCTCTGAAAATTGATTTTGCTTTTTTTTCTTTTGTATGGAACTAATGTGCCACACCTGCTAGCAATGAGTTTTGCTTGTGGTTGTGGCATGGCCCCATTGACTTGAATCAGCAAATTTGACAGGCAGGGCAGCCTCTCAGCTCAACAATTTGTGTTATATTTGTCGTCAGTGCAATGCAAAGTAATGTGGCATGTGTACAGCCCCCTCCAGCTGTATATTACATTTTAGGTGGGCGGTCAATGATGGTAAAACTATGGCTCAACTGCCTGTTTTTTGCTGCCCCTTGGCCACCTGTGTGCAATAGGCCTAAGAAGTTTTCCTGATTCAGCTAATTAGATTAAGATAACACAACTATTGTTTGTCTATAAGCCCTCCTTAACCCCAGCACACTTCACCTTGCCACATCTTTTTCACGGAGAGCAGATCAGCTGGGTTGGATTTTTTTAGGTCTCCACTGTTCCCCGTTCTCTAAGGCAGGGGTCTCCAAAGTTTACTGTCCTTTAGGCTTTATGGGCGCCAGCCTATAGCCACTGGGAGTAAAAATGCCCTGGGCGTCAGTGGAAGTAAACAATTCCCCATCATTGGTTTTAATAGGAGGAATTGTGATCCATTTTATCAGTAGGAGAAATAGTACCCCATCATTGGTGTCAGTAGGAGGAATAGTTCTCCATCACTGGTGTCAGTGTGAGGAATAGTGCCCCAACATTGGTGTTAGTGGATGGAATAGTGCCCCATCATTGGTGTCAGTTGATAGCACAGTGTCCCATTACTGGTTTCAATGGATGGAATGGTGCCCCGTCATTGATGTCAGTGGATTAATTGGTACCCCATTATTGATGTCAGTGGGTGGATCAGTGCCATGCCCCATCATTGATCGGTGCTCTATCATTGATGTCAATGGATGAAATGGTGCCCCAAGGGCCAGATAAAGGCAAGCAAAGGGCCACAGTTTGGAGATGACTGCTTTAAGGAAAGAGAAATCTGCAGAATGGTGCCCCGTCATTGATGTCAGTGGATTAATTGGTACCCCATTATTGATGTCAGTGGGTGGATCAGTGCCATGCCCCATCATTGATCGGTGCTCTATCATTGATGTCAATGGATGAAATGGTGCCCCAAGGGCCAGATAAAGGCAAGCAAAGGGCCACAGTTTGGAGATGACTGCTTTAAGGAAAGAGAAATCTGCAGAAAGTTTTCCCACTATAGGCACAAATTTGAATGTTTGTTTTGTGTGAAAAATTGTTCCAGCAGCCAGTTCATGTAGAAGCTTGTAGACAGACCCAATATACTGTGGTTAATTTTACTAAAATTGTGCAGTTCAAAATCTGGTACAACTTTGTGTAGAAACCAATCAGTGTCCAGGCTTTTTTGTCAAAGCTTTATTGAACAAGCTGAAGTTAGAAACTGATTGGCCACCATGCACAGCTGCACCAGGTTTTGCACAATCTGGTTTTAGTAAACCGACCTTGGGCATTATGAATGATTAGAGATTTTTCATATAAACATGTAACGTCCTTCCAAAGCTATCATATAGGAGGACACTACAGATAGTCTTTTCTTGTTGTCTCTTTTCCATAATGTTTGAGATCCAATGTTCTCCAACACATAATATGTTAATATGAAAAGAACTCAAGTTTGGTTAAACTATTGGAACTAATACTTACATAACAATAAATGTTTTTTGTGCAAGGCAGTTTACGTATTAGGTTTATTGGCTCTTTATTTGATTGGGAAGAGGTCTGTTTGTTTTGGTTTGCCCTTGACACTGCACAGTTCTGTACACAACTAAACACAAGTGAGAGCAGCGTTATGTTGTATACATCTTTAGGGGGGAAAAATCTGAAATGTTGCCAAATTGTCTATTACTTTGCATTTCCCCCTTTCCATAGCAACTTTAATTACTTACTGAAGTGAAATGTTAACATGTGTAAAGCACTCAGCCAACAACCTTATACACATTACTTCAACCTTGCTTTATAAACATAAACCAGAGCCTATTGAGTGGCAGCTGTATAACTTCAATTGGCAGAGACTAAAGTTTTCTATTGTGCCTAGCCCACTTTTCTGCAGGAAGCAGGGTGTAAGCAATCTATTTTCTGGCCAAAAATTGAAATAGCAAATAAATGAGGTATACTGGATGGAAGAGAAATAACAAAAGGTGAGAGGGGAAAATGAACAAAATAGGAGAAGCTGAAAAGCATAGTTCTTTCTTATACAATGAGGGACACTGGAAGGCCTAAACCTTCAGGGTAGAAGGAGAGAGGAGCAGCACCAATCTAGGTGTAGCACTAAGATTGCCTCTACTCCTCTCTCCTTCTCTCCCACTACTAACAGAGTCTCCTCTGCTCTCAAGCAGGCTTCCTTACAGGTGTATGACAAAGGAATCCCTTTTCTCCTGTGGGTACAACCCAGGACATATGGACCATTAACACCCAATAAGGACGTGTCCCCATCCTTTATTTTCTGGCTCATTTGTTCATTACCAATTGTGTAACCCATGCCATATCCCCAGCCAGGGGTGCTCTCGCTCCAGCAACTAGTTCCTAACACTTAAATTATCCTTTTCTCTTTTGTCCACTAACCAGAAGATATGAGCACTGGTAACAAAAAAACTGCCAGCACAGGATAAAGCTTCCCACAACCAGTTGTGCAGTCTTTTTTTTTTTTTGCTAGTATCCTCAGGAGAGTGGAAATGTTTTCTTCAACTCTGCTGTTCTCTGTTTAGAAGATTTTTCTACTATCAACTACAGCTACTGCTGGTAGATTAATGCCAGATACTGAAAATGCTGGAAGCCTCTGCAATCAGTCAAAGACTGTCCCAGTTTTATTCAGGTGTTCTCCCTGTGACAGTCTTTGGTTTTTGGAAGTTTATCCAGCCATCTACACCTACTGGTAGATTCGGGCCAGTTATGGAAATCCTGGACAGTTGTCCAGTTAATTAAAAGGTGTAGGTTCCCAGTTCATTATCTATACTAGTTTGGCCACACGAGGGAGAGCACCTCTTTACTTTATTCTTTTGCTTGGTTTATACAAGAGGAATTGTTAATGTTTTAATTTCTCCATCACCTCCTTCTCCCTAGCTATTGATGATGCAGCTCCAAATCAGGATGGAGCACATATGAACAACTATCACAGTTTATCTGGGCTTTATAGAGCAAAACATCCCATGCTTTTGCAGGCCAAAGTCAGAGTAACAGACCACAGTCAGATTGTATTTGTAGGGGTGGATTTAAAGCCTTCTCTGACTAATTACATAAGCTGATGCAGTTTCCTATGTGAGGTTGATCCCAAGCAACACCTACCACCTACCCCGATGCAGATGTTGACTCTACAGTCCTGAGGTATTTTTTAGAACTGTCTGGAGCCCTATTGTAAGCCTGCTGATTGTCTTTGGTATTGCGGTACATGTGGGCAGTTGGGGGATTAATTTGGGTCTTAACCCTTAGCTTTGTTTTGGTCTTCACTTCTACCTCTAGCAAGCTGATGTGGGATCACTCTGTGTATACAAGGAAACTGCAGGACTTAGTCTCACTTGGCTCTTGTCTCAAAGGGCTCCTTTGGTCTGGTTCAGCTAACTCCTGGGGACCCCCTCTGACCCATGGGTAACTAACCTCCATTTTCCCCTTTTTTTATAAATCTGGCACAGCCACACTGGGCTCCTCTGGTTCAGTTATGATCCCTCCACAAATCTGTATTAGATGTGGATTCTGCTGTATTTCTACTGAAGGAAGAATCATTCTGACAAATTTCAACCTGTGACTATTATTTCCAAATCAAAGAGTTTTTTTTTATTCTCATTGTGGCATTCATCACTAGGCTTGGATTAGTGGAATTGGTAACCTTTGGTATGTGTTCTAATATTGGCCTTGGTTATTCTACCTCTAAGCTTATAACAAGCTTATAACAAAGTGTTTTCTTTCTTCTGTGACTTCATTACAAAACTTGGAAATGTCACAGCCTGCTTGTGGCTGTACCTTGTAAAACAGGACTAACTAATGAAATCTCTACACTATTGGGATTTATCCCTTGCGTATGGTACAAATGACTGCAATTTGTATTCTCAACTGTGATAGTCTGCTAAAAGCTTTCCAGTTTTGCGTTTGCATGGTTCTCTTGTTTGTACTCATGCATGGACACCTTGGTTAAGGTGCTTAACTTGAATTCTTGTATAAAAAGCATTTGTTCTACATGGCCTTCAAGGAATGTCTCTTTGGATTTGACTATGGATACTATTTATCAAGAAGTCTACCAGGAGCAAGAGCACCTACCTTCTTAGGGTAACAAGCTTAAAGAATATTCAAAGTATATGTGGGGGTGAAAGGAAAAAGTTTTAGCAGCACCACATCCCTTGAGTATTCTAGTACAAAATGGGTATTAGATAAGAGGGAGATTTCAAAGATGCTACACCAATTAGCCAAACATAACAGTAAAAATGTAGTAATATTTATTACAAATCCATTTTAAAAATCCATAGAAAATTTCACAAAAATGTTTTTGTTAATATCCTCTATAATTATTGTGAGGGTATTGACAGGGTCCTCTTTGCATTTTCTTCCACATGTTTCACCGCATGGCTTCTTCAGGAAATGTGCATACAGGATACTAACAAGGATACAATTATAGAGGATGTTAACAAAAACTCAAGGGGTTCATATACTTTTTTTGGAGAGATGATCATTGTTGGGTTTAGTGATTTGCTTCAGTACTTCTATGGCGCATACACCTGCTTCTTTGCTGATTTGCTAACACAGTAACACTAGTTACTGCTAGCAATTTTTTGAAAGTTATATAAAAATAATAAAGGGTACTTTTCCAAATTTTTATTACCAGTCTGTATGTCATGCCACCGATGTAGCCTAAAATGTGGGAGAATAGGCAGCGTAAAGGCTGCCTTGTAATAAGAGATTCCAGTGCCACAGCTGATGCCTTTCCTAAAGAATGAAAAGCAATAAAGCAAAAAGCTACCCTGACCATTGACATGTTCTAGAGATCATTTAGATGCTGAAAAGAAGTGGAATTGGTAAAGCGGTGGTAGTAAAATACCACTGAATCATGTTTTTGCAATTTTGTTCTTTGTATGTTGCTGGTCAGTGTGTAATTAATTTGACAACCTGACAGATATTTTAGCCTAGTATGTTTACAATACCCAAACTTGCAGGATATTATCATTTTCTATTTGAACTTGAGAGAGGTATGACTGCATACAGTATATCAATAATTCCATAAAGGAAGTATATTTTGGGTGCTACTTTCTAAACATTTTTTTAGAAGAATTCCAGGTATGGCATTTTATACAAAGTAACATAGGTCCAGCTTAGACCAATGTATCTATGCATATACCATGCCTGTGGGTCCCCTCTAGATGCTGGAAATCACTGTAGTAGACATTGCTACTGCACTGATTTCCACCAGCTTTCAGGTCCCATGTTGAATGGTTTCCCTGCTGCATTCTGAACATAAGAGATCAGTCACTCAACAGGGGCACCATTCAGAGAATGCTTTGCGTTTTGTTAATGAATGCAAAGCATTCTTTGATTAAACGTGGTGGGGAGTGTGATGCCCTGTACTTTCGGATTAACTAGCCTATGTGTTTCATTTACATTGTTGGTGAACTTCATCAGGGCAGTTGTTAAAAACTCCCAAACATAAAAATGAGTTGCATCCTTCCATAGAACCCCTTTAGAAAACATCAGTTAAAATTAATAATAGAATTAACATCCCTAAAGCAGTAGTAAAGTAAAAAATCTGATTTACTATAAAAAGTCTTACCTGTAGGCACCTTTGAAACAGCTTAAACTTGCACTGTTTAGCTAATACTAGCATTGGATTAAGCACTAATTACACTGCAACTCCAGATAGCACTGCAATGGTGACTCCTGTATGCATGCCAGGGAGTGACTTCATCCCAGTCCAGCCATTCAAATGACCAGAGTGCGTAAACCCTGAAGGAAGACTGGGTGAAGATGGATACACTTACAGCAGTGACAGCACACTGGTGGTGAACTCTGTTTGCAACCTATTTTCCTTAGAGTTTTGCTGAACAACACCCCTATTGAGGAGGTTTTTACTAAGAAGTGGGCTGTTCCCATTGTGGACTCAACCATTTCTTGTCTTAGCAAAACATTTACCATTTCTGTTGAGGGCTTTCCAGGGTTTAAATATAACAATTATAATAATAATGATTTCGAGTTCATTTTTCTTGTATATATTATTTAAAATTTTTTGCAAATTGCCCTTTTTCTCCTTTTCTGTTTATGCTGATATAAACTTATTTTTGTTTTGTATGTTTAATGTGAGCTGAATGTTTGTCAAATTTGAATAAAACAAACATTTTCAGTGTTTAAGCATTAAGTTGTTTAGACACTGGAAACCCTTTTTAAGGCACTGTTCTCCTCAATAGGCCCTGACTTGAAACCCTGTCATTGCTGTAATGTCCATTTGCCAAACCTCTGGAGTATGGATATGATTAAAGCACCTGAGATGATCCTAGCTAATCGTTACGGTTTTAGAAGAATTGGCGCTCAAACCTGTCACTCTGCATTACTGTGTTGATGGACTTGTGGATATACTTTGCATATGTACAGGACTCTAAAAGCTTAAATATTGGTCCGCAAAAAGTGCTTACTGTGGAGAATGCCTCTGTGGTGTCTCTCTGGACAATTTTATCAAAGCTATACTCCTTTGCCTCAAAAAAAGAAAGCTAAGCATGAGCAAAGCCTTTTACTTTTGAAGATAGGAATTCCCCTAATTTCTCCCAGACTTCTAAGTCCAAGTCCATCACAAACCTTGGACTCCAAAATCTTCAAAGCTTGCAACCAAATGTTCCTTGCCATATGGGGAAACTTGTTGATTAAGCCCTTTAGAGCAGGAAGTGGGCAGGCAGGCAAGACTATAGCTTGAGAATCCTCTTTTTATTATATTAAAGCTGTTTTTTCTACTTGAAAAGTGGCACAGCTGAGTGGGGAAGGTTGTGCACCTGATTGGAGCTGAAGATACATGGGAAAGGGCAGGTTTGAAGTGGCATAGCTACTATTGATTCCACAGATTCTAGCTTGGGCAGAACTTCACAATCTCGCCATGCACAATCCAGGCATAGCCATTTGACAAGAAGGGTTCCTCAGTTGAAAATGTCCTGATTCAGAGGAATAGTCTCTTTACCCAAATGGGTTTCTAGGCCTCCATAGCCAATGGGAAATACTTGACGTAGACCTCCTGGCTTCTTAAGTCAACAACACACCAGGCAGGTTTGTCTCCAAGTCCAGGGATCCTCTAACCATAGCAGTAAATTCTATAGAGAACTCAGTGGAATCAGTTCCACCTGATCTACACTTTTCCTCCTCTAAAGCTCCTCCCTCATCTTTTCGACAGAATCAAAACAGAGGGCATTCTGGTTATTCTCATCGCACTGAACTGACCAAAGTGGATGTGGTGCTTAGACCTCATCAAGCTCCTGACAGGCTCTCTATGGGCTCTTATAGCACTTCCAGATTGTCTGGATCTTCTGTGCCAAGGACTGTTTTTTCCACCCTGCACCACAGTTGCTGACTTTATTGGCATGGCTGTTGAAGCCCAGGTCCTGAGAGATAAAGGTCTCTCTGAAACGGTTAGTCCTATCCTCCTAAAGGTAAGGAAATCCACTTTTATGCAAGCACTTGTAAAAAATATTTAGCATAGTTTCCATCACAGCAAATATTCAGTGGTACATATCCTTACCTTTGACCTTGAACACCAATAAATTACAGACCTTGGCTCCAGTGACTCTCTTTCAAAGACCGCTTGCTTCTCATTCCTTGGTAAAGGTCTTTGTACAGGTTATTGCTCATATATAGCTCCACCTTTACACCCACCTGGGACTTCATTGGACCTCATTGGTTCTGTTGGCCCTTCAAAAACCACTCTTTGATCAGGGATATTCCTCTCTCCATACTCAATCACAAGGTTGTCTTCCCTATTGCCATTACCCTTGTGAGGTGAGTTTCTGAGTTGGCAGCCTTCTTTTTTTGACAATTATTTATTATTCTACAAAGAGACAAGGATGTCTAAAGGTCTAATGTCTCTTTTCTCCCAAAGGTAGTTCCTTCCTTTCACCTTAACCAGGACATTATACTTTCATCTTATTGTTCTGCTGGAAAATATAATTAAACCTACGTAGAAAGACAATTTTATTTAGATTAATGCAGCCCCGCTGGTAATAGAGGAAGTGAATGAGAGTTTCAGCTTTAATTGTTGTAGAATGGGACAGAGGTTTAGGTCAGTAGTGTGCAAGTTAAGTGGGGAAAAAAGTGATTTATTCCAGTTTAGGCCTGTTGTACATGATACTTCTGTTTGAGCATCTACTTTTTCAGACTTTTTTTGTATGTATTTGCGCTTATTTAGGGCTCTTTCACACGGGCGGTCCGATCAGATCCGCCTGTCAGTTTTTTAGGCGGATCTGATCGGATCCTCCATGCAGCTCTATGGGGCAGCGGGTGTCAGCGGAGGTGACCTCCGCTGACACTCGCTGCCATCCGCATCCGATCCTGTGCTGAAATCTGGACGGATGGAAACCCTATTTTTCCATCCGTTCAGTAATCGGAGCGGAGATGATCTGATGAGAGCGGACAAGCGGTCCGCTCTCCTCCGATCCCCCATAGAGGGCAGCGGGTGCTGAGACACCTCCCTCTCCGCTCTGCAAGCGGAGACGGAGCTGTCATCCGCCCGGCTCAGCGGGGATCGCGGATCGATCCCCGCTGAGCAACACGGATCCGCCTGCGGAGGCGGACCGTGTGAAAGAAGCCTAACTCGCATTTTCGTGCACATGTGCGGAAACTTTTTCTAACGTTCTTGTTCTGCACATTATGTAAATGGACATTTGCGCACATTTGTGCGCATTTATGCGTATTTGCACATATGAGGAGTAAATTACTACCCAAAAAGGCAGATTTATTTATTTTTTTACTGAAGAATGCACACTGCTTGTTTATGCGCCTGTGTGCATAAGCACATTACAAGTAATGGGCTGTATTTTAGCTCAGTAAAAAAAAAAAAAAAAAAGAAGCTGTACTGAGCTTTTTCAAGCTGCAGTGTGCAAGAGGCCTTATGGATATGCAGGAGAACACCCCAAATGTTTTGAATAATGAGTGGGGAGCTGGTAAGGTCTGTAAAGGGTCATTAGGATGTAGCAGTCTTTTTGACAACCCCTTGTGGTTTTTTCTGCTTCTATATGTTACAGTACATATGTGCTTCAATTAGGAGATTTAGAGAGAATAGAAGCCAGAGGCAGACAAGAAAATACCATTTTCAAAGGAAGCTCAGTTGAGGCAACAATATCATTCCTTTAATATAAAAACACTTTATAATAAAAGTGGAGTTCCGGCCTCAAAATCCACTTTGGTCCATCCGCTTGCTCAGTGTCACCTAAAAAAGAAATGCATAGTCACTATTTTTTTTTCAATTACTTACCTTGATATTGAAGAAAATATACTTACCTTTCTTCCACTTCCTCCCTCTGCGGCCGCGGACCGCACCGTCACTTCCTGCTTGCATTGATTCCTGGGAGCTGAACGTCATCGCTCCCAGGAATCAATGTGTCTGCACCTTCCCCGCTCATCAGTTCTGGTGCAGGCGCATCATTCCCTGCTAAACAGCTTCTGGGCATGCCCAGAAGCTGTGCAGAGATGACACGCATACCCCGGAAGTGAAGAGCGGGGCCGGTGCAGGGCATTGTGGGACCGAAGAGGACACGGAAGAGGACGCCGAAGAGGACGCGCTGGCTTCAGCTGCCCACACCTGAGATGGCAGCGCTGGACAAGACATTTTCAAGGTAAGTATTTCTTCTAAAAGGTAAGTGCAACCTGGGACAGTTCAGAGGCTATCCATTATGAAAATGTACTAGCCCTGAATGTCCCGGGGGTATTTTTATTGAAATACAAGTTAAAAACAAGTCCCCGAATTTGCTGGTGTATCAGTATATATGTTGAAAATATTGAAATGCTTCACAACAACTATATTTGAAAAATCTTCAACAATGTTTTGGGAACACAGCCCTATCTCCTGGACCTCTTTGGACTTCTTACTACAAAGCCACAGAATGTACTATCTAGGGATTGGGCAATTTGGATTGACATGACAAGTGTAAAATAAAGTGATTTTATTTGATGGGAATGCTATGTCCACCTCAGTTATGTTCTCTTCCATCTGCATTTTCAAAAATAATTACGAGTACTTGCAATGAAACTAGGCCCCATAAATTTTCTGGCCATGCATGCTGCAATAATGATTTTGCTTGTCTTATATAATTTCTGACATTGCTGTGTTTTTTTTTTCAGCATCAGCAATATTGGCTTTGAATAATACAAAACTGTTCTGTAGTTTCTTATTGTAGGTGTAAACTGAACATTATTAAATTTGTAGAATATTTCTGTAAGTTAGCAATGCCACTATGCATATTAGCTGCTCATAAAATAAAAATACCTTTAAAATAAACAGAGTAGAAAGTGACACGTTGATTTTAAAACTGAAGACTTAAAGTTCACACTCATTACTTTATTAAAGTCTTTAACATTTCATGAAAGATCATTAATGAATTATCTGTTTACATCTTAGGTCTTTTTAATCAAATGTCAACATCTTTTTGGGGTCTTGGCTCATTAGACATGTTTCCACTAGCTCTGGCATGACAGGAAGAAAACCTTTTGCAGTTCACTGTGAAAAATAAAGAAAAAGAAAACCACTAATTCATATGAAAAGAAATTTGCTTAAAAGCCATTCTAATTAAAGATTTCATCCCATCCAAAATCTTGCACTTCCTCTGTAATGCATGTTCAAAAACAACAGTTGATTGCTTTCTTCTAAATATCAGTTTTAATTAATAGTGATGGTATTAAACTTCAAAATATTGTATCAAAGAGTTGTTGAGTGATATATTCATATTAGTGTAATTCATACAACACAGATTTGATTAAACATGCATTTTGTCAGCTGGAAAAAATTTGAAATCATGTATTCTTTTTAGCATTGCCAGTATTTTATTACAGCTTAACTTCCCTTTTTTTTTTGTATATGTTATTTTTCTATCTAGAACTTTAAAAAAGTGCTTGTGAACCTCAAAATGTAAAAAGTTTTTTTAGAACGAGAGGAAGCAGAATCTGAAGTCATAAATTGCAATTAAGCTTGGTAAATGTACTGCATGGCCACATCCTTCAGTCACTAGCTGTAAGAACAAGAGCCACATTTCTCTGTATAAAACATGTAGTTGCAATTACATACTATTGGGCTAGGGTCTACTACTAAAAGAGACCAGGCTATGTACTTCTAAGTTGTATCGGTTTTAGTTGCCGTGCTTGCTTTTTTTAAATCAAATGATCATTGGCGCCCTCAGCATAATTTGTATAGCCCTTTTCTTGTTTTTTTTTTTAATGTAAATTTGGCCCCTATATATAATATTACTAAGGATGACCAAAAGAAGGAGGGGTTAGTTGATGACTTACATATATGTCATTGGTGTAATTGTGTGACAGCCTTAGCTTTTAAGCAATAAATCATCATATAGGCAGACTTGACCCAGTCCCTAACCATATGTGCAAATAAGGCATAAATTATTTGAGAAAATCAATTTTTTTCTTACAATTGCCACTTAAGCAGGAGCATGGGGATTGTTCAACATACTGCAAAAAAGGTAGTCCAGAGCTTGATGATATTTTTCTGAAATTGCTACTTGTATGGCTAATTAATAAAAAACATCGAACCACACTAATCTCTAATGTCCACCTTAACCAAATCAATAAACAAAGACAAGACTGGCAACATTTTTGAGTTAAAGTATCTGTATAATATACAGTGTTCATATTCAATTTTTTCTATGCACAAGGTACAAATGCATTTTGTTAAATATTTATACAAGCATATTAGTACTGGCTATCCACCCATAAGTCGGTGTAGTAAAATATTACAAGCTGAATTATTTTTAGTTGGTCACTGAACAGACACATGCAGAGAGGAATGTGTAAAGGAAAACTTTGGCTCTAGCTCTTTAGCTGGCTGAGATAGTTGGATAGTAAAATACTTGGATAAGTTACTACTGACTAATTGTACGCTTAGATTTTTCAGTTTCTACAGCCTTTTAGTTTCAGACCTAATCCGTTTGTGGGAGTTTTTACAAAATATTAATGTTTAAAGAGTTTTCTGACTTTAAATAATAACATATTTCATCCCGATATTGGAAGGTTAGTTCATTAAAGTAGAACTATAGGCAAAACTTTGTGTTAAATTTTAAATAGAGCAAGGGAGGGTTATAACCTCTGTCAGTTTTTATTTCTCGCAATCTGTGTCCAGGTGCAGAGATTCCCCCTCACTTCCTGTCCCATAACCAAACAGGAGGTGAGATAAAATCACTGCAAATTAAGGGAATTTCTTGGAGACCCCCAGGTCACCAGAACTAGTGTCCCCATTGGAAGATTTCCCTTCTATTTCTTTTCTAGGGACAACCCAAAATTTTAGATTTTCTTTTACTTTCATTTTCAATGATAATGTTAAACCGGACAAATAAAGAGGATGATTCTCGGGGAGGCACAGACAGCAAAAAAAAAACAAAAAAAAAAAACTATCAGGGTATATTTTAAGTGTTTTTGTAGCCATCTTATACATCAGCCATGACAAAAGTGAAACTCCAAAGCTTTAAAAAACTTTACACGTTATCATGTTTTAAGTCAAATTGCAGCTAACAAATATCAAATATCAAATCAATTTTCACTGAGGTTGTTTTTTCATTGCTTTTTGTATGCCTACTGGGTGGTCTTCCTTCACTACTTGTACCAGAGATCCATTGTTGTTGAATAGGAAGAGAGAGGCTACAGTTAGGTGAAAACAAACCATCCACAGTTGCCACTTGCACAGGTGGTCTAAGGGGAGATTTTCACTCTCTTCATTTGTTATGTTATCTATCAATGATGCCACATCTCCTCATTTCTGTTAGTTAGAAAACATTTGCCTAACAAAGACACAGACAGCACTAAAATATTGGCAGAAGTTTACATTTTTTCCCCAGGATGCATAGCAACTGATATCATACTAGTTGTAATGCTTTCAAATAAACTATTGTATGTCCTTACCTGTGAAATAAAAAAAAAAAAAATTTTTTCCCTGTTCTAAAACCTTGATATGCACAAATGTAATCATATTATTTTCCCTCTCCTACTGCACACCAAGATTTTCCAATGAAAGATAGTTACTGTTCAGACACTTATTCCTACATCATGTGACATTGATAAACAGAAAAAGAAAGTATATGGCCAATTCAATAAAGTAGGCTGTTTTTTACAGACTTTTTAATAATAAAACACAGCAGGGTAAACACTGTTTGAAATAGATCCTCTTTTTAATGAGTACTTGAAATGTACATATTTATTATGGGTGGGGTTGTGATGATTATGTATTGGTATTTATAATAACTGAGAATGTATCATTTTTTCAGGTATATTTTTCACCTTTGTTGTTATCATGCACGTCATCTGGGTACAGAGTGTATCAGATGTGAAGGGTTACCAGGATCTGAGACAAGAGGATTGTCCAGGCTACACAGTGGATATTCGTTATGGGTGGTCGTTTATGTTAGCTCCATTCGGAATCTTTTTCTCACTTTTGGCAGGAATGCTCTTCCTCTTAGTAGGACATACCATTTTCATACACATAAAATAACATTAATGAAATCAGCTTAAAGGCTTCATCCTGAAAATGTTTCATAATGTCTTGTATGATAATGGACACAGCAGTTAGTGTGTTACTACTTTACTTCCTTATGAGTTGTACTTTATTTCTGGATTGACAATGTTTTATTTCTGTATCCAAGCTGCAGCATGTCATATAAATAACTTTGTTTATTATGTTACTGTAAGACCAAATGGTAGAGAAGTTAGCAATCAGAAGCTGTATTATATCTGTTATATTTTCTGTAATTTCTGAAATGTGTTTAATAGATTATTGAGTAAAGACTGAGGGTGTAATTTCATCTGCTTATGTGCTGCTTGTTCTCATCCTAAGGATCACATAAACATACTTCTTAGTGCCTAAAATAGAGTACAGTTGTTCATTTGGTTTCAGTGCCAGCAAGCGTGATTCACATGTACAGTATAGAGTTTCTCTGCCAGAAGGTTAGAAGCATTTTCGTTTTTTGTGCACGCTAAGTGATATTTAGAAATATTAATGAAAAAACAGTATTTCTTTTTTGATCATTGAGGGACACAGTAGATATTTTACATTTTGGGTTTGCTGCCACTTACAGGAATACCAGACACTGGAAAACAAAAACTGAAGGCCAGCTTAGGATAACCCCTTCTACTACCAGCATACCTCAGTTGTTGCTCGTGGCCTAGGAGGATGGATGTCTTTTCTTCAGCTCTGCTGTGTAAAAGATTAACCTATATTTGTTAACATTATTTTTCTTTAATGCCCACACGCTGCACATATGCGTCGCTGGGCGGCCAATGTTTAAGTGCTGAAAAAACTCTAGCTGCACACTCTCATCACAAATACCAAGCTGTCAAAGACAGTTCTCAGGCTGGGGTAAAGATCGGTAGCTGACGGAACCAACTTCTGATCATGTGACCACTGATTGCTGATCCTTCTCACCCCACTGGGCATTCTGAACTATTTAAAGGAATGCCAAAGCAGGTGGGAAGGGGTTAATCAAGACTCTTATCAACACTGATGCTAGAGCTGATCTCTCTGATTGCTAGTTTTATGAGTGTGTGTCTGGACTGGATGTTGCAGTGATGGCCTGGAAATAAGCTTTGGGTACTGGTTTCTGGCGTTTTCCAGACTCTGCTCTTGAAAAGGTAGCCATCGCCCTGATTCCTGCTTCCTCGCTCCCTGGTTGCCTGGACATCATATACAACCAGGATAGCAGCGGTGTGCTTCGGATTTTTACCCAGACAGTGGCTAAAAGGACCTAATATCACTACTATCTTCCACTATGTTTGCTTACCATCTGGTTCTGATGGAGATACCAAATATCTTTGCTATTTACTGTGAAAGATTACACTCACATAAGCAGATGAATGTCACAGAGTTCAAATCGGTTAAATGTATCCCCAGGAAGTGACCAACTCTCTCCTGAGGGTCCCGCACTCCCGCTCACACTCCGCTCGCTCCCAACCTCCTAAAGGTGACCTGAAGAAGGAGGCCACACCCCCGAAACACGTAGTCATAGCAACCAGATCATGATGTCAC
Organism: Pelophylax lessonae; assembly: GCF_965119305.1. Taxonomy (NCBI): domain Eukaryota; kingdom Metazoa; phylum Chordata; class Amphibia; order Anura; family Ranidae; genus Pelophylax; species Pelophylax lessonae. The sequence goes on from NC_138769.1 coordinate 446,072,694, forward strand.
ATCAGGAGGTTCTTTCTTTCTGAATCCTGCCTGACTGTGAGTTCTCCATTCGCGTCACATGACGCTTGTGGGATGCCGGCTGGTCCGGGCGCATGCGCACTTCGACTTGCTCACCTAGAGATGGATGTCATCATCTCTGGAAGTCTAAGTCTGTAGGAAGTTGGGAGCGAGCGGAGTGCGAGCGAGAGTGCGGGACCCTCAGGAAAGAGTTGGTCACTTCCTGGGGATACATTTAACCGATTTGAACTGTGTGACATTCACCTGCTTATGTGAGTGTAATCTTTCACAGCTTTGTTTTTATTTCAATAAACTGTGTTATGCTAGGGCGGCTGTGCGCTCTCTTCTTTTTTTCTTTATAATCCCAGTACATGCCCTACTTCACTCTTGTAGTATCACCTATTGTGAAATACTCAGTCAGTGGGTGGATGTTAAACCTTCAATATTGTCGTTGGAATTGACTAATCTTTTTGAGTATTTGGGTGTAGCCCTGGACACAGGCTATCATTTTTTTCCCACAGGAGAAACTTCTCACTCCCCAATCTCAGATTTGATCTTTTCAGTCCAGCATTTTGTCTGACTCAACACTTGTCCATGAGAGTCTTGGATCTAACGGTAGCCTCCTTTGAGGCAGTCCTGTTTCTTTGCCCAATTTTACTCTAGACCTCTACACCACAACATTCTGTTGTCATGAGACAGACTGATTAGTTATACATCCAGGACCAGGTTTTCCCTGGCTTGATGGTGCAGAAGTATGTCTCTGGAGGTTCTTCTTATGTTTTTTGGAGAATCCCTATGATGGATGCCAGCCTGTTGAGCTGGGGGAGAGTTCTGTGCACCTTATTGGTGCAGGAGACTTGGTTATCATGAGGAGGTCCAATCAACATGCTAGACCTTAGGGCAATTTGGCTCTCTCTGCAGTGTTCGATCATCCTATTTAGGGGGTCATCTAACCCAGAGTCAGTCAGACAACACCTTAGTGACATACATCAACCATGAGGAAGGGACCAGAGGTTTTTGCAGTGCAAATAGAACTAGCTTGAATCCTGCCTTTGACAGAACTTAACATTCTAGCTGTGTAAACCATGTACATCCAAGACGTTGACAGGTGTCAGGTAGACGTCCTTAACATCTTGATTCATGGAAGGGGTCCCTACACCAGAGGTGTTCCAGGACCTGTGTCACAGGTAGGGGATGCTGGATGTGGACCTTCTTGTCTTCGGGTTTAACAACAAACTGGATAGAATTTTCTCCAGATACAGCGATTCTCCAGCAGAAGCAGTGGATTTTATGGTGACTTTGTGGTATTAGTCTGATGATGAAGGGCATTCTGTTGATCCTTGTTTCTTTGGACAGGCCCAGGTGGATGTGGTACTCTGACCTGGTAAGACACCTGGCATATGGTCTGTAGTCACTACCAGATAATCCCAATCTTCTGTCTCAAGGACCAATTTACTATCCCGTGCTTCATTATATCTGGCTTTAACAGCATTGTTATTGATACCTATTAATTGGTAATACCTATGATATTAAAAGTAAGGAAGGCTACTTCCAGCATTGTCTGTCATCAGACATGGAAGGCATACTTCACTTGGTGTAAGTCTTGGCAGTTACACCCTAGGAGTTACTCCACAGGATTACTCCTCTCCTTCCTGCAGCTGGGTCTAGACCAGTGTTTGGTACTCAGTACTATAAACAGCCAGGTTTCTGTTCTTTCCATTTTGTTAAAACTAAAATGGTAACAAGATACTCACAACGCTCTTAAAATCACAAGCTTGCAAAAAATCCTAGGACAGGGTCTCTTGGCACCTCCAAGACCTTGATGACCAATATGGAAAACGTTTGTAACACTGCACAACACGATACAAGTATGCTGATGCATTTAAAGGAATATACCCTCTTCCTCAAAGCATCATTTGCTGCGTTGCCCACCCCTTGGCTCTACAACCAAGCCACATCAGTTAGTAAAACGCATCAGAAAGAGAGGCAGTTGGGTGGAGTTTCTGTATTTGTGTTGGTAAAAAAAATTTGATGTAAGTACAAGTAACTTGTGTGCGACTCCAGACTTTGTAAATATTGTGTATTGGAAGAACAGACCCTGAAAGTGTGTGCACCCACAGGCTGGCTGGTCCTTAAACTGGCACAACACCAACATTGAGTAAATCTTCACCCCTTAGTTGGACTGCTTTTGGATGTCCTTAAGCTGTAAGAAGTCATGTGTCCCCCAATGGGTGAAAAAGAAAACAGGATTTTTGTACACACTGTGAAATCGTTTTCATGAAGTCCATTGCGGGACACAGATTCTGACTCTCTGGGGTTGGTTTACTAAAGGAAATAGGCTGTGCACTTTGCAAATTGCAGTTGCTCCAGAGCCTTGTAAATAAGGTAAATATTCACTTAGTAAAGAATACCCAATCACATTGAAGGAAAAAAAAAAAAAAAAACAGCATTTTTGCCAGCACGTGATTGGATGATGGAAATCAGAAGAGCTTTTGCTCATTTACTAAGCTCTGGAGCAACTGCTCTTCCAGAGTGCAACTGCACTTTTAAAAGGGCACAGTCTACTTGCCTCTGTGTTTATGATCATGACCTTAGTACTGCTTTGCTAAAAAATTGAGGGATTGCCATTAGTTGTAAGATTTACCCTAGACTGGCCTACAGTTTTTTTTTTTTTGTTTGTCAGTTTCTTTTCCTCCAGTAGATGGCAATATAACCTAAATGAAAAAAGAAATGTCTGTGTCAATGGACTCCAAGAAAAGGATTTATGGTGAGTATAAATCATGTTTTAATCATCACAAATGGCTAAATGCTATTATTTTGTCAGAAATATCATTCAGTTTTTTTTCACTTGTAGAGTTTCTAATTCAGTGTTGAAAGGCCTTTTGCAGTTTAAGGAAAACTTTTTATAAATACACACACATATATATATATAAATTTTTTTTAGATGCAGAGCACCATTTTATGTAGGGCTTTGCTTTATATATCTTTAACTTTGATGCCACTAGTGCCAATGTGTACTAAGGGGCCTATTTATAAAAGCTAGCAGTGCTGTACTCCAGTATTTTCCATGTCGATTGTTGTGTCGAACACTTTTACCATTCTATGTTCAGGTAAAAAAAAAACACCAAAATGCATATTGCTGAAACATTTTCAATATCTGGAAGACTTTAATATTATGTTTTTATGATAGTTTACACCAGGGTACACCAAGCTTAATCCATTTGCAATTGAAGGAAGCTAGTAAAGTAAATCTCTCCAAGCTATTTTTTTTATTTTTGTATTGTATGCCTTTTATTATAATTTTTTTTCTTTTTAGTTGCAATCTTTCATATTGAAATCCTATAAATTGGAGAGATGTTTAGAAATAGGGCAAAGTGTAGCAACTACAGTATTTCACCAGTCTTTATTAATAGGCCCCAAGATTAGTATGTTATTAGTGACTGTAGAGGTGCAAGGTGTGTTCCTTCCTACAGGAGGAGCTTAGGGACCAATGTGTTCCTTGGTGGAAATGTGTTCACTGTAATCATGGACAATTGTAATGACTTCCTAAAGGAGGATTATTTTCCTATGTTTACTTTAAACATCCAACCATGCATGGGGGAATTATAAAATCATAACAGAAATCCAAACAGAAAATTCCCTTCTACTTGACACAAAAAGTGAAGTAAATGCAGTTTCAATAATTTATTGAGCGAAGTGAAGAATTAACTCCTTTAGTCAGTCATCTCCAATTTAGAAAATATAAGGCATATGTAGATAGTTGGAATTCGTGTGGTTCAAATTGACTGTATACATGCAAAGCTATTTTATGCTTTTGAATTCTCAGAGATTGTACAGATATAAACTAATTTATGTTATTACAGAAAACGTTAACTATACAAATATGTAACTCGTAGATTTAAAGCAACTGTCTATTTGTACTGTGCACTTTGTGGTACCAAATGGAAATATTTTAAGAAGAAGCATAAGAAATATTTCTAATTAGTGTAATACTTCATTTGATTTTAATAAGGGATCTCATTATTAGAGTTGTTAAAGCATGAATTCTAAACCTTTTATATTTTATATTGGTAAGTATATGTTGTCATGAAAAATCTGTCCTTTTTACATTTTTTTATTTATTTTGTAACTCACTTTCATACGAATCTCCTAATAGGCCATTACAAACTTTGAAGGCTGTTAATACCTACTTGACCAGCAAATCAACTTGTAATGCTCCTTTTTAGGTTTCATTGGTTAGTGAGTCGCAGGCAGGCCAAACATGATACAATTTTCTTCTTACAATTTTCCTTTATATTTACCACAACCATATATTATGAGATCAAACCTAAAATGTTCAATTTGTATGCCACCAGATAAGCTCTTGCACTAAATAGTTGAAGGTAAATCTAAAGGAAATGGAATTAATAAAATTGTATAATTTATGGCCAGCTTCAGACTTATTCAGCAAGCAAAACTGAAACCCACAACCTACAGTAATTGCTCTATGTCAGAATGTAGTAAAGCCAGGAAATGGGAGAACAGGAACTTGCAGTTTTTTTTTTAGAAAAAGTGGGGAACAGGAGCTTCCATTTTTTTTGGTGACACATTGTCTTTGATACTAGTATGAAAAGGGCCTATGTAGTTATGTATGTTGTGCAAAGAGGACTGTACTTACCATATACCTAAAGTGAAACAACCGTCCTTGTTAATACATGCCCTTCTTGCTGCCTTTGCTTCTGACTAAAATGTAATGCATGGCTTTAAGACTCCTCAGAAACTACTTCTGGTAGTATTGGATTCCTGATCTCCAACTGCACTCTCTGGTCCCATTTTCTGATCACCATGTCACCATGTCACCATGTCACCACTGCATCCTGTAGCGATGTAGGGGTCAGCAGAAGAAACCATTTGGTGCAGCATGGGACCAAGAATTCCACACTACCAAAAGTAGTTTCTGAAGAATCCTAAAGCCATGATTTCTGTGCATTACATTGGTATTTGGAAGCCAAGGCAGCAAAGTAAAAAATTCTAACAACTTTTCTTTGCAAGGAACAATTGTTCTTACAGTTTGACTTTAAAGTGGAGTAGCTTTAAAACAAGACATGTGCTAGAAACAACATTGTGTACAGGATCATCACAGAAATTAATATGAGAAGTGTATTGTTCACTTATATAACTGTTTTTTTTTTGGTATTTTATTCCCGTTGAAGAAGCTGGACATTTAATTTGAATCATTTAACGAAAAAAGTTATAAAGTGTGCGGTAAGGGGTACAAACAAAGTAGCAATAAAGAAGAAAAAAGTGAACCCTTCAATAAAACCAATAAAAAAATAAAACAACTACCCCTCTCTGTCTGCAGTTGCTGTCGTACAAATAGCCCCGGCATTCCCAATTTCCACAGATTGTTGTTAGAAGCATCCACATGACAAAAAAGGACACACAGCGCAAATCGGAATATATAAAGTGACTGGTGCCAAAATTCTTGTGTAGGTGGGTGAATGAATAGTAAATTAATAAATTAAATAATTCATCTCAATCTGAATTATACAGTGCTGTGAAATCAAGTGCAAATACATATGCGTGATAGAAGGCAAATCAATATACCATACAATGGTGCATAAATAATTTAAATACGAATAAATAAATAAAGTTCCAAAAAAGTCCCAAAAAAGTCCTTAAGCAAGTAGCCAGTGAAGGTGCAATGTGCTTAAGCGCTCTTTATTGTACAAACTGGTGACAATCCGTGCCAAAAAGATAAGGTGCAATAGTGAGGGGGTCCACTCCCCATGGATACTTCCACTTACCAGACTGCCAGGACCCCTTAGAAATATTGCATGTAGGTCAAATGCACTTAGTCCAGTGTGGGTCTTTTCTTTTCCTTTGAGACTAGTCTTGTGGACTCCAATACCCAATCTTTCCTCAATAAGCCAAAGAATGTGGGACCATAGGAGGGAAAAACTCAAGATAGTGTAATTCCGTTTCATAAGCTTTATTAAATAATGCAGAAAAACACTCACATTTCAGGAGTGATAACAAGCCTTCAGTGAAGATACAATCTCCTATGCAGAAAGGACTTCCGGACTTGCGGTGACTGCACGGGTTGCGCTGGTTCCGGCTAGCGTTCCACCGAGACCGGAAGTGATGTAAGCTTCAAACGTGAGCCGGAAATTGTGTCAAAACGCGTTTCGCCCTCCTCCAGGGCGTTATCAAAGACCCACATGAACACTTCATCCACACTGGTTTCCACATTTAAATAGGCTCCTGCATACACAATATATTCCTTACAGGAACCCCCTCCCCACTGAATATATTGTATAGTGTTCATTTCATTAATCAGTTATGTGCTAGCAACAATTCTGTTGTTTTGTTTTCCTTGCACATGATTGGGGATTCCTCTATTCCCTTACATTCACTTTTCAAACTAAATGTACAATTTTTAAAGGGAACAACCGCTACTCACTCCTTTAGTAGATGAACACCAGTGGATATAGATCATAGTCACTACAACGGTTGGATCATTTGTTTTGGGGCATTCAAGCTATTAACCTCAAGAGAATCATTATTTAAACACATAACTGCTCATCACATATTGCCATTACCTTGGAATGTGGACTTTAAAGAATGTATCAGGAGTTTTGGAAAAATTCAGTATTAAGATATTCAAAATATATAACTTTAAACAGTGTAAGTGGACTTCTTAAAGCAATGTACAGCATGTAAAGAAAGCAGTAAAGTGTACATATTATTTTTTATCAGTACTGTTTTATTTCTTACATAATAAAGGTCCATTTTTGGCGTATTCTTATATAATGGAAGAATTAATGCAAGCTGTCAGAATTTATTCTAGTAACATGTGAATGAAAACCAAAAAACACAAGGTCATAATAAATTGTATACATACTATGCCAAATAATTCAGCAGTGCTTGTTCATAGTAGCAAACAAACATTTGAGGATTTTTGGTTGTTTTCATCTAATGAAAGCAGTCTGAGAAGGGCAGCTTGAAATGTCATCCTCTGTGCTGACCAACAATATATCCTTGCCTATAGAAAAGCAATGCTCCCTAAAATTACCAGTTAACAGAAAGGGTTTTTTCCTTCTTGTCTATTGGGGGACACAGGAAACCATTCACCTTCATGCTCTACTGCCACCTACAGTACAACTGGACATTGGCTTTGTGTGCTAGGAGGCTAGGAGTGCTATGTCTACGTTTATTGGTTGAGCTAGATGGACTTGTGTCTTTTTGCAACCTGACTAGCTATGTTACTATGTAACTATGTCTGGCTGATTTTATGTCGCTCCAATTTTGTCTGACAAGCTTATCCTGGGGGAATTGAACTCTTCTGCTCTCAAGCCAAAATTAAGAGAGATTGTTTCAACTCTTATCGATGTGCTACATATTACAGCCTGTTACTTCTACCTGTTTTTAGTCTTGAGTAATTTAGGCCTCTAAGAGACCCACATTTTTCCCATTGTACCTGTTGTTGAAAGTCTTACTCAATGAAGACTGGAAAAATCATGACGTGGGGGGAGATTTACTAAAACTAGTGCACAGACAATCTGGTGCCGCTATTCTTAGTAACCAGTCATCTCCTAGGTTTTATTGTCTAAGCTTGTTTGAACAAGCCAACGTTAGAAAATGATTGGCTACTATGCACAGCTGCACCAGATTCTGTGTGCACCAGTTTTGCTAAATCAACCCCGAGATGTTTATTCCCACCAAATGCTTATTAGCCTTTTATCTGTTTGAGGAGGACTTGGCCTACCCCACTGTGGACTTGGCAGTATCATACCTTACAAAGCAACTAAAATAATGGTAGCAGATGTGCCTGTTCTTAATGACCCAACCGATAAACGTCTGGATGCAATTTCTTGAGTTTTGGAGGCAATTTCTTGAGTTTTGGAGGCCAGTGCTTGCTGACAAGTCCTGCTCTTTACCCCATCTTGGCTGTGACTTTACTTTGCTTGGCTGGTTGGGAAAAAAAAAAAACTCTTAAAAGAGATCTTATTACTGTTGTAGTTCATCCCTTGATGACATGCAACATTTGGAGCAAAACAAATGTTTACCTTACCAGAAAGTCCTTAGTTCTGTTGTTTTTTTCTTGGGCTTCTTAGCATTGTTGCCAATCCCTCTTTCTTTTGGATATTCTGAAGGTGAATGACTTCCTGTGTTCCTCAATAGATGATAAAGAAATACTGGATTTTTGAATTCACTGTAAAATCGTTTATCTTGGAGTCCATTGAGGGGCACATGTCCCATTCCTTTGTGTTTATGCTCATGGTCTCCAAAAAGCTTTGCAACAAATTGATGCATACTGGTAGTAAGAGGGGTTATCCTGGACTGGCAGTATAACATGACTGTGAATGTGTTCCTGTATCTGTCAATGGACTTCAGGAAAAGGAGTGAGTACAAAATCGTAATTTTATAGTTTTTGACTTTACAAATTCAGTCTAAATTGATAATAGTTTATAACTATCCTCAGTGTGTAACTAGGGTGAATATTTTTTGATATCATAGTTGAAAGAAAAAAAAATGCCTTGTGTGTGCAGTTGTATGAAATTCAAGATAAACTATTGCCTTAGTAGTAAATGAACTCCCTTTGTGTATAAAAGGCAGTCATGTACAAACATACATGTTACATTAAGGTATTGTCTTCTGTAAGAATAACAAAGCAATGTATTATCCTATGTTCAGTGATATAAGGTACTATATGGTTTTCATCATATCTGTTTGCATGATTGTAAATGTTTGTTTTGTGTGCAGTGTTAGGCCCCGTTCACACTGGGGCGATCCGACTTCCAGGGGCGACCTCTGAGGTCGCGGTGCGAGCAGCGAGCCGCGACCTCGGAGCGGCCGCCACGGACTTCATAACATTGAAGTCTATGACGGTCGCTCCGGGTCGCCCCAAAGAAGCTCCGGACCCTTTTTCTAAGTCGGAGCGACTTGTGTCGCTCCTATTAGAACGGGTCCGCAGCTTCCCTATGGAAGGCGACCTACGGCGACCTGTGAGGCGACCAGGTCGCCTCACAGGTCGCCCCAGTGTGAACGGGGACTTATTGTACTCCATAGTAAAGGACAATCTAACCATGTATGCTTTGTTGTATTTTTCATCTTGAGTTACTTTTACAGTCATTTACAGATAGTTAAAGTGATTGCAAGCCCTCATCTTGTAAAACACCCCACACAGTTTTAAAATAGAAATGAAAGGCAAAACATTTGTGTTTAGATAAAAAAAAAAAAAAAAATATATATATATATATATACATACATTTATGTATAGATAAAAAAAAAAATACTTTTTCCCCCCTGTTTTATAAGTGATCACATTCCCTCTGTTCTTAGCTGCATAAGAGCTGGGGGAGGAGAAGATGTAGCATGCTGAGCTTCTCAGTGAATGGCTGTGCCGGGGGGGGGGGGGGTGTTTCTGGACTGTCTGTCAAGTCTGATCATTGGAGGAGAGCCCTGGTGGATTCCCCTAATTAGTGTGGTCAGATTTTTTATTAGGAAAGCAGAGGGACTTCACACAAAGGAAGCAATGCAAAGAGAACAGGATACTTTTTCATACAAGTACATGGTACAGCAGGCACAAATCAGAAATATGAAATGTTGGGTTTACAAATGCTTTAACCTCCTTAGCGGTATCCCCGAGCGTGACTCGGGGTAGGAATTTTCTGCTATTAGCGGTATCCCCGAGTCACGCTCGGGGTCAATGGGCAGAGCGTGCAGACAGCGCAGCAGAGCTTCTCTTACCTTTATCCTGGCGATCCAGCGATGAGCTCTCATTGCTGTGACCGCCAGCCGAGATCTCCGCCGCTCGTCTGTCGGTAGGAGGACTTCCTAGTTCCGTTCCCTGCAGCAGCAATGCTGCATGGGAGCGGAACTAGGGAGGGAAATTCAAAAAAAAAAAAAAAAAACGTTGCACAAAACACATAACACATTTTATATTATATATATGCATATATATATATATATATATATATATATATATATATACATACATATACATATATATATATATATATATATATATATATATATATATATATATATATATATATATATATATATATACATATATATATATATATGTATATATATATATATATAAAATTATATTATTGATTCGATTATAATTCATGTGTTATATACATGTGTTATGTATATATACACACACACACACATATATATATATATAATATATAACGCATGAATTATAATCTAATCAATAATATAATTTTATTATATATATTATATATTAAATAATAAAATAATATTATTGATTCGATTATAATTCACTTGTTTGTGTTTCAAATTTATCACATCTGGGATGTCTACTAGAGACTTGTTTTGGTCAGGTTTAAGTCAGTAATTACTAAGAATTGTAGGCCTATAATACATAACGCCAAATTTCCATGAAAAGAATTGTACCGCTTTTGGAACAGAATTCCTGACAGAATCATACCGCCAGGGAGGTTAATGTCGTTTACCACTTGCTGACAAGGCTTTTTCTGGCACTTTTTGTTTACAAGTTTAAATCAGTATTTTTTGCTAGAAAATTACTCCCAAAGATATTACATTTATTCTTTAGCAGAGACCCTAGGGAATAAAATGCCGATTGTTGCAATTTTTTATGTTGCAAGGTATTTGCGCAGCAATGCAATTTTTTGGGAAAAAATACACTTTACTGAATTGAAAAAAAAACAAAACACAATATTTACACCAATTTTTTTGTATAATGTGAAAGATAGTGTTACGCAGAGTAAATAGATACCTAACATGTCATGGTTTAAAATTGCGCACACTCGTGGAACAAACTACAAACTACAGAAAATAAAAAATCTCCATAGGCACCGCTTTAAACATCTTTGCAGGTTACCTGTTTAGCGTTTCAGAGGAGGTCTTGTGCTAGAATTATTGCTCTTGCTCTCACATTCATGGTGATACCTCATATGTGTGGTGGGAATACCGTTTACATATGCGTGTGCGACTTATGTATGCATTCGCTTTTGCGCACAAAGGTTGGGGGGGCTTAAAATGTATTTATTTTTCTTATTTTTTTTACTTTTTTTATTTATTTTTACATTTTTTTCCCTTTTCATTTTTTAATCACTTTTATTCCTATTACAAGGAATGTAAACATCCCTTGTAATAGAAATCGGGATGACAGGCCTTTTTTATGGAGAGATCTGGGATCAAAAAGACCCCAAATCTCCAATTTTACTTTAAAAGCAAAAGATTAAAAAAAAAAGTGATCTTTTGCTTTAAAAAAAAAAAGAAAAGTATATACTCTTTGATCACCTTTGGAAGCAGCCGGCCGCACCGCCGCATTTTTTCTCGGGGAACCGGCAGAAACGGCAAGTCCGAGAAACACCGGTGATCAGTGGGAGGGGATAATGTCCCCACTCGCCGCTTTGGAAAGCTTCCAGCGGCTCATGAGCCGCTTGGAACAGTTTCCTGAGAAAGCCAGCGGCTGGCAGCAAAGAACTGTACCATGGTTATTACTGATATCTTCAGCCATAATCCCAGTAAACCACTTGCAAACCACAAATGTATATATACGTATTGTGGTCATCAAGTGGTTAAAGGCTGTGATTCTATATATTTACACTATGAGTCTTAACTCACAGCAGATGCGAGTAAATGTGCAAGAATATAAGATTCTTTTTTTAAAAACTTGAAATGACTAGAGATAGTTAGTTTGTTGAGGCACGGTATATTAGAACCATTGGGATTGATTTATTAAAGGCAAATAAACTGTGCACTATGAAAAAAGCAGTTGCCCTCTGCAAGAGCAGTTGCTCCAGAGCTTAGTAAATGAGGTAAAGATTCGCTTTGCAAAGAATACCCAATCACATGCAAGGAAAATAAAAAAAACAGAATTTTTGTTTGCACATGATTGGATGATGGAAGTGAGCAGAGCTTCTGCTCATTTACTAAGCTCTGGAGCAACTGCTCTTGGAGAGTTCAACTGCACTTTGCAAAGTGTACAATCGATTAGCCTTTAGTAAATCAACCCCATTGTTTCAAAATAAAATACTTTTTTTTTTCCTAAAACTTTTATTGAAGTTTTCAAAAGAACAAGTAAGTACAAAACATTACAATCATTTTCGTAGGTCCATCTCAGCGTTCACTACTGGCTACAAAAGAAAAGATGTTATCAATCAGTAGCATAAAAGCCATGAGTAACCCATCATGAGGTTAGGTAGCTGAGCCATAATTTCCATGGATCCATAACAGGGTATGGATTACTGAAACATGTTCTCCAAAGAACAGGTCCTCTGAAGGACAAAACCCATGTTCATATATATATATATATATATATATATATATATATATCTACATAGAAGGAACATCACCCTATTTGACTCTGTAGACCTCTTCAAAACCCTTCACCATTTTATCTGGTGATGAGGTCGCACCAGACCAACAATTGCTTAGGAGTTATACCAGCGTCAGAGAAGAAGAGATGGCAAGTAAAAATAATTGAGGATAAGGAAAAATCTAGTAAAGCAAAGGACTAAGTACAAGTGTGCATACGCTATGTGTTATATATGGACCCCTCCAACCAGTTCAGTAGGGTAAGATACTTTTTTTTAACCTTTTTTCATACTTTGTTGCAGCCACTTAGTAACCGTCTATATGCATCCAGCGATGGCTGGCCTGATGGTGACAACATTGGGCCGTGAGTGTAATGTGTGTTGTAATGGAAATGAATAGTTCATATTCCCATCACACACCTTCCTGGATATAGGCACATGAGTTGTGGGTGCTGCAACGATCACCAGCTGGACACTGGATCTATCACAGATACATACATATTCGCCAGCACACTAAGGATCTTGCACAGCAGTCCGGAGAAACTTCGGATATCACATCAGGATAGGTGCAACATTTCAGGGTCATGCAGGACCCCTTTGTCAGGCATGTCCTGACTAAGGGGTCCTGCGTGACTACGAAATGTTGCACCAATCCTGATGTTATCCTTTTTCAAGAAAAAAGTTTCTTCGGACTGCTGTGCAAGATTCTTGGTGTGCTGGTAAAAATATTTACAATGGAAATGGTCACATGTATTCTCTATCAAAAGTCCCTGTTATAGGGCAACAATGTAGGAGCACATATAGGAGACACAGCTTTGCCACGCTTAACAGGAAGTACCTAAACAATGACATTCATGGCCGGATCATTAAGTATTATTTTATTGAAAGTTTCAGATGTAAAAATTATGAAAACGGCTTTTGAAATGTCATTAACCTTCTTAGCGGTAACCCCGAGCCACACTCGGGGTACTGCCAGAAGCATCGCTGGATCCTGTAACCTGTGGGTTACTTACCTTGTCACCGGGATCCAGCGATGTGCCCGGCGGTGTCTAGCGGCGGTTCTTCCTCCCGATCGTCTCCGTGCCCCGTCTTTCGTCTCCTGCGACGTGACGTTCGCAGAGGGGTGGAACCGGCAGCAAATTCAAATGTAAAACACACCAAACACACTGATACTATTCAAAATAAAAAAAATCACATTAGATTGCCCCCCAGTGCCCTTTCCTGCAGTTTTACTGTACTTTTTATGTATATATATATATATATATATATATATATATATATATATATATATATATATATATATATACATATATATGTTGCATATATATTGCGTATATATATATATATATATATATATATATATATATATATATATATATATATATATATATATATACGTATATATATATATATATATATATATATATATATATATATATATATATATATATATATATTGCAGATTACCTTTCCTTAGCTGTGGTGGCTGAGTTCATTTTCTTTTTTCACACTTTTTTCTTTATTTTCACCTGGTGATCTTACCAGGAGCACACTGCCTGTCTTAGGGTCCAATGAATTAAAAAGCATCAAAGAGCAGCTAGTTTAATGTAAGTTCATACAAAGTGGTAAAAGGACAAAAACATTCGGATAACTGTCTGGCTCGGGTTAGGCTGCTCACAACTGACAGAGCTACCCTCCAGTGGGTACCAAGCAGGTTACCGGAGAAAGAAAACATGCACCAATGGACTGAGCGCCAGACCAAAGGATAAAATATTTGTTTGCACTAAAGCAACACTCAACATGTTTTGTGTGTCAGAAAAAATTCCCCCTTCATCAGGACTTCAGATAAAATAAGAACCTTGAATGGACTCAAAATAAGGCTTTCCAGTATGAATCTATGCAGGGAAGCTAATTGCTGGGTCAGGAGAGGTAATGGCCAGCAGTATCTGCATGAGCAATCAAGATAATGGGGTTGATTACTAAAACTGGAGAGTGCAAAATCTGGTGCAGCTTTGCATGGTGGGCAATCAGCTCCTAACTTCAGCTTTTTCAACTAAAGTGTTACTAAACTCATAACAGTAAACTTAGGCTGTATATGCTGTAAAGCATGCTTGTTATACCCTCTGTGGAACCTAAGGGGTTAATAGATTGTGTAAAAAGGCAGTTTGATCCTGTCTTCTCTGCTCCTCCTCTTCTTCCACAGTCCCCTGTTAATTTCCTGATAATACAGAGTCTATGGAGTCAGGCTGCACATGCTCAGTTTGGTGTGTATTGCCTAAACAAGCCTTTTTTCTTGGAAGAATGCATGTGATCAGCATAGGGCCAATCAACACTGTCCAGACAGAGGGCCAGGGGTCCTGTAGTCTCAGAGGACCATCAGAAAACCTTTGACCGGTGCTTGGCTGGACACCTAAAGTGTAGTCACGATACTGCTCTAGTTGCAGATAAGAAAAGATATTTAGCAGTTTATATTTTACTAAAATAATTGCATTTCCATGTTCTGTGTACTGTGGGAGACCAGATATAGTGACTGCAGGGTCCTGGGGTTAGTAACACTTTAAGCTTTGACAAAAAAATGGAAGCTAAATGGTTTCTCTGCAGAACTGCGCCAGATTTTGCACTCTGCAGTAAATCAACGCCAATAAATCTCTTAGGGTGACAACTGTATTGTGTCTAGAAGGAGCAGAGTTGTCCCCCTAGGAAAGTAGTGTCTTAGGACCACATAACACATCACCCTCTACTTAATATAGGGGGAGGTATTTTGTAGTCTAACAATAGCTGGGAACATTGCTATCTGATAACTGACTGCGGAGTACGGGAGTGCGGGAAGTTATCAGCTCACAAGATTTCTGGCTGGATGAACAGCTATTTTTGCACTTGTCCAACGGACATATTAAAATGCATTCAATGGTTTATTTATCAAAGGATAGAGGAGCAAATACGAGAAATTTACAGGTAGAGTTTGCATACAAAGGGTATGAGTAATTTTACGAAGATCAAAAACAAACTGTAAAATAAAATGAATCCCTTAAAGTTCACCACAAAAACAGTAAAGAAATATTAGGTTGTAAAATAGATTTCGTTCACAATAAAGAATTAAAGTCTAATTTTAAAGCACAGGGTTGTATTAAAATCAGAAACTGCTGAAATCACATCTGAAATATAAAACCAACTATGGTGCGCTCCCCTGTAATAACATAGAAACATAGAAAGGTATTGAAACATCGAGAATAGTATCTATAAAATATTGAAGGTCAAGCCTATTTTTTTTTTTTTTTTTACATGTCAGGTAAAATGGATTAACTGGGCACAAGTATAAAATGTAGCAATTCCCAATTTTTCCAGTAGGTGTCACACTTGCATGATGAAACGCACTGGCATACTTCTAGTTCTTAAACACAATTGATTTTTAAGTGATGGGTTTTGAGTCATAAAGTATAGTTCTTCCTTTTTAGAATATACATCAGCACAGTCATAAAAAAACATTTCAAAACTTTTAACATTACTAATTTTGATGCATATGTAATTTGCTTCCCATTTGCACATAAAGCAGGATGGTTCATTGCACAGAGCTCTTTAAAGTGCTGCAGATGAATGAAATAAAGTAGATTGGGTGAAGTAGATTCCATATTTAAGATTATTCATCTTAAACAATACAATATGAAAGCTGTTAACTCATATAAAACATCCTTTGCTTCTTTTTTATTTACATTACATTTTTTAAGTTGTAATGGTTGTTTATACAAATGGTGTTAACTGTGCTTGCATAAGGATGTGATTTTATTATTATTTATACAGTATGTCTTCAAAAGGATTAAAGCCTTTTCTCAGGATTAGATGTGATTTTATACTGAAGAAATGTGGTATTTGGATGCACTGCTTTGCAGCAAAGCTATAATCTACATCAAGTTTCAGACTTCTATGTCCTATTTGTCATACAAAGCTTTCTGAATATGCCCAGGAGAATGCCAGCCATGGCAGATCCAACCAATAGTGGATTTCCAAATGTATAAAAGTAATCAGCCCGGGCTTAAAAAAAAAATAATAATAATAATTTTCAACTTGAATTTAGAGGTATACTACAAAGAAATACCAACGATAGTGGTAATATTTCTGTTGCTGGAGTTCCCTTTTAACTTTAACAAGTTTTTCCTAGTTATTAAAAAAGTTAAAAAATCGTCACAATAAGCATTCATCTTAGCATAATTTACAAAAAAAAAGGTGGTCTGTTACAAAAATATGAAAATGGCAAAAATGTACTTGAAATTTAGGCGACTTCCTAAAAATACTTTGGTCTGGTAAATTACAGTTATCAGTTTTTGGTATTTAACCACTTAAGCCCCGGAAGATTTTACCCCCTTCCTGACCAGGGGGTTTTTTGCGTTTTTTTACTGCGTGACTTTAACGGACAATTGCGCGGTCGTGCGACGCTGTACATAAACAAATTTGACGTCCTTTTTTTCCCACAAACAGAGCTTTCTTTTGGTGGTATTTGATCACCTGTGCGATTTTTTGATCATGCG
The DNA here is from genome assembly GCF_965119305.1 of Pelophylax lessonae. NCBI lineage: Eukaryota > Metazoa > Chordata > Amphibia > Anura > Ranidae > Pelophylax > Pelophylax lessonae. The sequence continues at coordinate 446,089,513 of NC_138769.1, forward strand.
CTATAAACAAAAAAAGAGTGTCAATTTTGCAAAAATAACAATATTTTTTACATTTTTTTATATGAAATTCCCCCCCAAAAAATGTAAAAATCAATATTTTTTAACATTTTCGGCCAATTTGTTTTATGCTACATATGTTTGGTAAAAAAAAACGCAAAAAGCGTATTTTGATTGGTTTGCACAAAAGTTATCGCGTTTACTAACAAAGGGAAAGATTTTTGTAATTTTTGGTGTTTTTTTTTAACGAGTAATGGCGGCCATCTGCAATTTTTTTTGCGGGACTACGACATTGCGGCGGACAGATCGGACCTTGACTGACATTTTTGACACTTTTGGGGTTACCAGTGACATTACTGCAGTAATCAGTGCTATATATATGCACTGTTACTGTAAAAATGACACTGGCAGGGAAGGGGTTAACTGTATTGGAGAGGGAGGGGTTAAGTGTGTCCTAGGGGCGTGTTTCTAACTGTGATGGGACATGGCTACTAGTGTAAAAACAGAGATCAACGGTCCTACATAGTAGAACCGTCTGATCTCCATTTTTACACAGGGGAGAATGACAGGCGGCTTGTTTACATTAGCCGTCTGCCTTTCTCCCTTCCCGGCGAATGATCGTGAGTGACCGGCGGACATCGGGTCTGCCGGTCACACGCACTGACTTCTTAGAGAACGAGCCGGGGCGGGCGTGCGCCTCAGCGGGCGCGCGCTCGCCCGCTATTGGCTCACAAGCCGGTGACAGGCTAGTGACATACCGGTACGTCACTTTGCCTGGCCGGGGCTGACCGCCGCAGTATATGTACTTGCGGCGGTCGGCAAGTGGTTAACAAGACATTAACCTAAAACTATTTCCTTGCGTAGTTTCATCTAGTGCAGAGGTGTCAAACTCAATTTCATTACGGGCCACATGAACATTATGGTTGCCCTCAAAGGGCCAGTTATATCTGTAAGATTAGATGTCCAGAGCACCCCACGCCCCCTTATACCCTTATATGAGAGGTGAAGAGCTCCCTATCATCAGAAGTCGAGTCACCCACCCTTCCTTACACCACAATGCTCCCTCTGAACTTGTGCTGCTGCAAGGAAGAAGATGCAGGTGGATCTGGGAGGAAGAAATTACAGGGCCTGGAGGAGGACCAGAGGAGGGCTGGGGTCAGCTTCCAGAGTCTGCTGAATGCTGAGACCAGGGGAGGCAGAGACAAGGTGGTGTTGTGACTACACAGAGAGGTGCAGGATCTGTAGGAGGAGTTCTGCCCTCCTCTCTGCTGTGGACTGCTGAGAAGGGGGGGTGGTCAAAGACGAGCCTTTCTGCAGCTGCACAGAGAAGCGCTGGATCTGGCAAAGGATTTCTGTCCCCTCTGCTGCCGACTACTGAGACGGGGGTGCTGCAGGAGAGGTGCAAGGGCCACATGAAATAGCCTGGGGGGCCGCATTCGGCCCGCGGGCCTTGTGTTTGACACCTGTGATCTAGTGCAACAAAGGTTATACGTGTTTAATTTATAAGAATTTGTATGATGGTTAATCACAGCAATCACAGTAATCATACAAAATCTAACACTAAAATCAGATAACAGAACCCTAGTCAACAATTATTTATTTTATTTATTTATTTCAGTTACTTATATAGCGCCGTCAATTTATGCAGCGCTTTACATATACATTGTACATTCACATCAGTCTCTGCCCTCAAGTAGCTCACAATCTAAGGTCCTAACTCCTATTCATACATACTACATATATATTATACATTCACATCAGTCCCTGCCCTCAAGGAGCTTACAATCTAAGGTCCTAACTCCTATTTATACATACTACATATATATTATACATTCACATCAGTCCCTGCCCTCAAGGAGCTTACAATCTAAGGTCCTAGATCCTATTCATACATACTACATATATATTATACATTCACATCAGTCCCTGCCCTCAAGGAGCTTACAGTCTAAGGTCTTAACTCACTTTCATACATATACATGCCAGGGCCAATTTAGACAGCAATTGTAGTTTTTCCTTGCAGAGACCATTAACCACTTCAGCTCTGGAAGGTTTTGCCCCCTTCTTGACCAGGCCCTATTTTGCGATTCGGCACTGTGTTACTTTAACGGACAATTGCGCGGTCGTACAATGCTGTACCCAAATAAAATGTATGTCCTTTTTTCCCCCACAAATAGAGCTTTCTTTTGGTGATATTTGATCACCTGTGCGATTTTTCATTTTTGCGCTATAAACAAAAGAAGAGCGACAATTTTGAAAAAAAAAAAAAAAAACAATATTTTTCACATTCTGCTATATGACATTCTCAAAAAAAAATTAAAAATCAAAATTTTTTAACATGTTAGCCCAATTTGTTTTCTTCTACATACTTTTGGTAAAAAAAAATCGCAATAAGTGTACTTTGATTGGTTTGCGCAAAAGTTATCCCATCTACTAACTACGGGAAAGATTTATGTCATTTTTATTGCTTTTTTATTTTTTTACTAGTAATGGCGGCAATCTACGATTTTTTGTGGGACTGCGACATTGCGACGGACAGATCCGACCCCTAACTGACATTTTTGACACTTTTGGGGGGACCAGCAACATTACTACAGTAATCAGTGCTAAAAATATGCACTGTTACTGTAATAATTACATTGGCAGGTAAGAGGTTAACATTATGGGTGATCAAGGGGTTAAATGTGAGCCTAGGGGAGTGATTCTAATTGTGGGGGGTGTGGCTTCTGAAATGACCATAGAGACATGTGATCCTATATAGAAGGATCACAGGGGCTCTATGATCATTCCAGCTAAACACAGCTGACCGTTCTTCTCTCTCAGCGGGGAACAATCACGGGTGTCAGGCAGCAATCGGAGCCGCCTGCCTCGTGTATCGGCTTCCCCGCCCGCCCCCTAGCCTCCCAAGAGCGAACGCCATACATGTACGGCGATTTGCCTGGGAGCGGCTGCTTGCCGCAGTACATCTATTCCAGTCTACAGATATACCCTCACCGGCCACTTTATTAGGTACACATTGCTAGTACAGGGTTGGACCCCATTTTGCTTTCAAAACTGACTTAATTCTTTGTGGTACAGATTCAACAAGGTGTTGGAAACATTCCTCAGAGATTTTGGTCCATATTGACATGATAGCATCACGCAGTTTCTGCAGATTTGTCGGCTGCACATCCATGAAGTGAATCTCCTGTTCCACCACATCCCCAAGGTGCTCTATCGGATGGAGTCCTGGTGACTGTAGAGGTCATTGAAGAACAGTGACCTCATTGTCATGTTCAAGAAAGCAGTGGTGAGATGATTTGATCTTTGTGACAAAGGAGCCATCAGAAGATGGGTACATTGTTTAGAACTGAAGAAGAAGGGTCACCCTCAAAACGCGTCAGATTCATTTGGAGAATTACATCCCACAACTGTCTCTAATCAGTAGAATATGCTGCATGGACTATTGGTGGACTGTTTCATATATATATATATATATATATATATATACACACACACACACACACGTATATATATATATATATATATATATATATATATATATATATATATATATATATATATATATATATATATAATATATATTTTTATCACGCTTGAACAAGTCATCTCATTTGTGAGTATGATGTGCACATATTTCTTCTTTTAATAAATTGTTGCAAAGTTAATGCGGTAGGCTTATGCGCCCTCTGTATTTTTATGTTTTTTAGAGTCTATCTGGGTTAACCTGACCTGTTTGGAGTGGCAGCACAGCCGAAACAGCGGCTAGACAAGGGGAGTCGCTCTTCTACAAACCTAGCTGCCAGCAACTCTCAAGCGCAGGAGCATTTATTTCGTCTTTACAATGAACTCATTGTCATGTTCAAGAAACCAGTGGTGAGATGATTGGAGCTTTGTGACATGGTGCATTATCCTGCTGGAAGGAGCCATCAGAAGATGGGTACACTGTAGTCATAAAGGGATGGACATGCTCAGCAACAACACTCAGGTCGGCCGTGGCGTTTAAACGATGATCAATTGGTACTAAGGGGACCAAAGTGTGCCAGGAAAATATCCCCCACACCATTACCCCACCAGCCTGAATTGTTGATACAAGGCAGGATGGATCCATGCTTTCATGTTGTTTATGCCAAATTCTGACCCTACCATCTAAATGTTGCAGCTGAAATCAAGATTCATCAGACCAGACGTTTTTTCAATCTTCTATTATCCAATTTTGGTGAGCCTGTGTGAATTGTACCCTCAGTTTCCTGTTCTTAGCTGATAGGAGTGGTACCCGATGTGGTCTTCTGCTGCTGTAGCCCATTTGCTTCAAGGTTTGATGTGTTGTGCATTCAGAGATGGTATTCTGCATAACTTAGTTGTAACAAGTGGTTATTTGAGTTGCTGTTGCCTTTCTATTATCTGGAACCAGTCTGCCCATTCTCCTCTGACATCAAAAAAGGGATTTTCATTCACACAACTGCCGCTTACTGGATATTTTCTCTTTTTCGGACCATTCTCTGTAAACCCTAGAGATGGCTGTATGTAAAAATCCCAGTAGATCAGCAGTTTGTGAAATACTCAGATCAGCCCATCTGACACCAACAACCATTCCACATTCAAAGTCACTTAAATCCCCTTTCTTCCCCATTCTGATACTCGGATTGAACTTCAGTAAATCATCTTCACCATGTCTAGATGCCGAAATTCCTTGAATTGCTGACATGTGATTGGCTGATTAGCAATTTGTGTTACCAAGCAATTGAGCAGGTGTACCTAATAACGTGGCCGGTGAGTGTATATTACTGAGATTAATGGTACTCTTTGTAGAGTATAACCACCTAAACCAGGGGTGGCGAACAAGTTGGACAAAAGGAGCCAAAATTTTTAACTGTGAGAGTCAGAGAGCCACACCACGCAGTGACCTGCCAAAACAGACAAACACTCACACAAAAGCATATAACTTTAACAATAATATATTAAACACATAACATAACATGCTCAGTCAGGTGTTTTTTGTTACCTTGTTGAAATGATGGGATGATAATCTCAGTGGGATTTCTGGCATCTTTTGTTTCCAGTAATCTTCTGCAAATCAGACATGGCACAGATGGTACAGGCATAGCACAGATGGTATGGCATGGCACAGATGGTACAGGCATAGCACAGATGGTATGGCATGGTACAGATGGTATGGCATGGCACAGATGGTACAGGCATAGCACAGATGGTATGGCATGGCACAGATGGTATGGCATGGCACAGATGGTACAGGCATAGCACAGATGGTATGGCATGGCACAGATGGTATGGCATGGCACAGATGGTACAGGCATGGCACAGATGGTATGGCATGGCACAGATGGTATGGCATGGCACAGATGGTATGGCACAGATGGTATGGCATGGCACAGATGGTATAATAATGGCACAGGTGATGGAATAGGCATGAGGAGGAGGAGGACTCACTTACCGGGCTGCTGACTGACTGGTTCCAGATGACCTCCTCACGCTGCGCCTGCGGCCTGGTCTGGATCCGGATGCAGTCTCTCTGCAGTGCCGACTCCCGCCGAGTCCTGGTCTCCGTCCGCTCCGGTCCTCCTGGTGACTTGCGACGTCTTCTTCTCTCCGCTGCTGCACACACTGTGCTCAGGCGGGAAGGAAGGCGGAAGGCGGAAGATGATGTCCTACTGTGATTGGTCCAGGCTGGAGTCTGGACCAATCACAGCCCGGACATCATAAAAGTGGGAGTGTCCCGCTGAAGAGCGCCAATCGGCGCCCCTGCTGGTTTTTGACTCCACCCCCCATACCCAGGACACAGTACGGCGCCCGCCAATGGGCGAAAAATTTACATTTTTTTTTTTTTTCAAATCTTATCTATTCTTCAATTGTTCCCACGGCACACCAGGCAACGTCCCGCGGCACACTAGTGTGCCGTGGAACAGTGGTTGAAAAACACTGCGCTAGACGAGCCACAGTATACCATAAGAGGCAAAGAGCCAAAGAGCCGCATTCAGTTCGGCCGGGAGCCGCATGCGGCTCGAGAGCCGCGTGTTCGCCACCCCTGACCTAAACAAAGTCCACTCTTAGGTCCCATTCAAACTTCGGGTAGCGGGAATTAATGATATTATGTGGGCGATCTTCATGCGATTCTGCGTGTCCTGCATACGGCAGCTATTCACTTCAATCGCTGCCCTATGCACGTTCATTGCAGAAAAGAAGCTCCTGCTCTTTTTTGGGTGGCAAGCTTTGCTTGATTTTTGTCATTGCTGCGCCATTCTGTTGCGTGACCTCGCACCGTTTTTGGGCACCCAAACTCATACTGTGCATTTTGCATCGATTGCAATGCAATTTTGAATCGTCCAGTGTGAATGGGGCCTCACAATCCAATATTATTTTAGTAACAAACAGGCTAGAATTCACTCAAAAATGGGGATTTTGAGAGCATAAACTCCCTAATAATCTATACCTTTACTGGATATACTGTATAATATCCCACCATTATCTTTAACAGAATTGAAATTGGACCCTAATATCCTTATGATCTTAATAGATCAGCGTTAGTTGTGGTTTTTACCAACATTAATAAAATAACAATTTTATAAAAGTTAGCAAAATTAGTGCTTCTGCAATTTTTTAATGGAGTAGTATGCAAAATGTATCAGACTGTTATGATGCAGTTAATGTCATTTTTGCAGAATTCTTTTGCACAGGTAATCTGTGTCACAGGGTCAGTAATTACCAAATCTGTTCCCACAGCTGTTCACTCTGGGCAAAATAGATTTTAGGGTCATGGCACTCTAGCAACTTTGTAGAAAAGATATGTAACCGCTATAAATCCATAGGACAATTTATTGCTAACTACACAGCTGATGATGTAGCTGTCTACAATACGTCTGTGTGCAGCTACATATTGTTGGTATGCCACAGTTACTAGCATCTGTATTGAAAAATATGAGTAGATACAGAATTGCTGATTCTGTAGGTAGTTGTAAAATCTGCAAAAACAACCTACTAAGTGGCATATTTATAAAGCAATGAGTCTGACAATCACCAACCATTTACTGCAGGTGAATAGTCCTGGTGGCTTTGTGGTTTAACCACCTCCTTCCCAAGCCTATTCTGACACTTTGCTCCTACATGTAAAAATCTACTTTTTTTTTTAGCTAGAAAATTACTTAGAACCCCCAAGCATTATACATTTTTTTTTTAGCAGAGACCCTATAGAATAAAATGGTGGGTGTTGTAATTTTTTTTATGTCACACGCAATTTTTGTGGAAAAAAATAACACATTCATGAATCAAAAAAAAAGAAAAACAAAACAGTAAAGTTAGCCCAATTTTTGTATATTTTGTAAGATGATGTTACGTCGAGTAAATAGATACATAACATGTCACACTTTAAAATTGCCCGTGGAATGGCGGAAAACTATGGTGCTTTAAATTCTCCAAAGGCGCTTTTACAGGTCACCAGTTTAGAGTGGCACAGGAGATCTGGTGCTAGAATTGTTGCTCTCACTCTGACATTTGCAACAATACCTCACATGTGTGGTGTCATCACCGTTTACATATGCATGCGGGAATAACGTACAGTATGCATTCGCATTTGCGCGTAAGCACAGTGTATGTACTGTGGGCAGTCCTTAAGAGGTTAAGATCATTTATCAAAAAGAATACCTACATAATCACATTGGTTCTGATTAACTGTAGCCAGTTTGCGTGAGGCCTAACATCTGCAGAAATGCTGACACTGGATGCACCCTGACTATGTCCAGGGTCAGTTAGATGCTCTTTTCACATGTAACCACACAGATGAATGGTTATATGTGAGCAACAGTGCAGCCAGCCATAGAGTTGTACAGAGTAGAAATCTGACAGCCTCCAAAGACAGATGCAACTGGTTGCATACAGCGTGAGCAAGCAACGTTTACAACCGCTGGCAAGAATCTACTGATTCCTCTCAGTGGCTTCTCCTCGCTGCAGAAAAACTGCTGTGTGAATTTAGCTTTACCAAATCATACCTACCAACTTTCTATAATGAGAACGAGGGATACCTGTTAGCAAAAGTAGGTAGGCATAGGACACACCCCCTGCCACGCCACCTTAACCACTTACCTACAGTGCACTTTCACCCCCTTCCTGCCCAGACCGATTTTCAGCTTTCAGCGCTCTCACACTTTGACTGAGAATTACTCAGTCATGCAACACTGTACCCATTCAAAAATTGTGTCCTTTTTTTCACACAAATAGAGCTTTCTTTTGATGGTATTTAATCACTACTGGGTTTTTTATTTTTTGTGCTATAAATAAAAAAAGACTGAAAATATTGTGAAAAAACGCATTTTTCTTTGTTTCTGTCATAAAATTTTGCAAATTAGTAATTTTTCTTCACAAATTTTGGCCAAAATTTATACTGCTACTTATCTTTGAAGAAAGAGGTTTGGTGCCTCGAGTCAAGGTTTGTGGGACTTTAAAGGGGCTAATATACACAAAAGTATTCTAAGTATAAATATAATATTTATTTCAAAATAACATAAAAGAAATTATCATACATTTCTGGTTTAGCAGAACATATGTTACATGTGATGTATGGGCTAAGAACCCATAGGTGAGAGTGAAGGAGAATAGTATGAAAAAAGTGACATGGTGGAAATGTGACATTAGTCTCTCTCTTGTGGTCTAAACGTCTATGGTTGGCGTTGGATCTTTGTTTTGAGAGAGTATTTGGATTCCTACGCGTTTCGGCGGGGGGCCTTTGTCAAGGAAAAATGTCAACCATCTCTGCAAGATATGTGAAATGGTAGTAAGGGTATTTAGTTTTTTGACCATCCTGAGACATTTGTTTCATGGTAGGTCATGTGATACATACTTAGATAGAGAATTGCCTGGGCCTGCTTGTGGTCCTCCGGTCCTCATATGAATCAACAGGATAAAGCTACTGGGATGTATAAGGTGGCGGTATTAGTATACGTTTGTATGTTTATAGTACATGTGCCAGTGGTATTGGTTATGTACTTACTGGTTAAGTATATTCTCTAGACCAGTTGAGGGAAGAAGGTATTGGATCAACCCGTATTAGGTCAGGTCTGTATATGGAAGGGAGTATTTGGTTAAATATTTAAGAACAATATTTACTTTTATATGTTCCATATTGTTTTAGTACTTACTTTGTGACATAGGATTATATAAGCAATATTGGTTCCAGCATTTGTCCACTAGGTGGCGTGTTGTCCCGACTGGTCTTGTAATGCTATACAGTTCCAGTGGTCTCCACTGTGGGGTGCTGGTCCAACTGTTCCTGTTCTAAATATAGTGAACAGGAAAAGTCTTGTCAAAAGTGTATTCCAGTATAAAGATACCATCAGTGCATCTTTTGCACTATGGTATACTTACAGTTTTGTCCTTTGGTTAAGGGGGAAGAAGGGTGGAAGGTCCGAGTAGCGTGGTCCGAGCGTCCTCACCGTCCCTCAGCTCGAGGGAAGTGACGCCCTGTTTGAGATTCCCGGCCTTTTATATCGTTCACGCATGCGCAATAGACGCATGCTTGTGTAACAGAAGATCCTTGCCGGATGACGCGTCGCGGGTGCGCGCGCATCCTGTCTTCAATCTGAACGGTACATTTCATGCGGCCGCCGACACAGGAGGCGGAGTTTGGGTCCCAATTCAGGGTCCTATTGGCAGAGGATGATAGAAGGTCTGCTTAACTCCTTGTTCCCCGGTCTTGATCACCGGGGTTACCTGTGCCGGATGAGGTTTATTTGGGGGAGAAAACAAGCAGGCTTTTAAATTTTCAGGCGATGTATAGCAATTAGTGAATTGATTTATTCTAAATAACGTGCCATTTGGAAGCCAATTTTAGGCTTTTTTGAAAACATCCAAACGGGAGAACGCCATTTAGGTTATATATAATAGAAATAAGTATAGATAAAAATAAATAATAAAAAAATAGGTTATTTATTTTATTTATTTTGAGCAGCAATTAGTATAGAGCTGTTCATGTGTGATATGGATGAAACATGAAGTTCTTGATTTTGGTCAGGGAATGTTCGATCCCAGCAGGGTGTTTTTAGATGTAATATCGGAAAGTTCCGAAAGGGGATAGTGTTTTTCAAGGTAGGTTGTCCTCCATGTGTGGAGGGGGGTTTTTTTGAAAAATAAATATCTGACGTTAGGTCTTTTGTTACTGTGCCTCAATCTGTTTTCCCAGATACAAAGCCCTCCAAAAAGGGGCGGTAGCTGACATTTTCATTCAGGCCCGGTGGGTGGGCTGCATTTAGTTTCTTTATCCAGCGAAGTTCCATCTGGAGGAGCACTTTATTCCAATCCCCCCCTCTGGGGGGGATATGAATCCTGTCCAGTATGGAGAATTGGACTTTGGGCATATGGTTTTTGTGATGATTGGCCACATGGCGGCCTAATGGTAAATAAAAGTTGCTTATGGACATACTTTGTAAGTGCTGGTTAACTCTTATGCCGAACTCTTGTCGCGTTTTCCCTACGTAGAAGCTGCCACATTCGCACTCCATAAGGTAGACCACCCCTTTGGTCTTGCAGTTTGCAAAATGTTTTGGGGTGAACTGGTCTCCGTTTGGTAGTGTCTTATATGTGGATTTTTTGATAACTGAACATTGTGCGCATGATCCGCATGGGAAAGTGCCTTTAGTCTGGCAAGGATCCTTTTTGGTTTTAAACTCGCTGTGAACCAGTGTTTCTTGTAGTGAGGTTGTTTTCCGGTAGGTAACAAGTGTTTTTTCTGTTACCAATTCTTTTATATTGGGGTCTTCGGTCAATATAGACCAATTTTTTTGTAGTATTTTTTTTAATTGTTTATGTTCATTGGAAAATCGTAAAATCAACCTTGTTGGTTGTTCCGTTTTGGCCTTAGGGGCATGTTTCTTGAAGAGGATGTCCTGTCTGTTTTTTTCCTGGACTTTGTTAAATGCCTTTCTGAGGCACGTTTTAGTATATCCTCGTTCCTGTAGTCTCAAATTTAAGTCATATGCTTCCTTTTTGTAGTCCATTTCTTTTGTGCAGTTCCTTTTTAGTCTCAGGAACTGACTATAGGGGATTGATTTTTTTAGAGATTCCGGATGAAAACTGGTGGCATGTAATATTGTGTTTCCTGCCGTTTCTTTTCTATAAAGTGTTGACATCACGTTCCCTTGGTTGTCCTTATAGATGTATGTGTCTAAAAATGGAATTTTGGTTTTATGAAAAGACATGGTAAAGAACATGTTATGGTTGTTTTTGTTCATTTTTTCAAGGCATTTTTTCAAGAGATCTTCAGGTCCATTCCAGATTACTAGGATGTCATCCAGGTATCTTTGCCACAAGAGGATGTTTTCTGTGTATTCTGAGTTTTCTTCTGCTGTCAAAAATTCGTTTTCCCAGTCACCGAGGTATATGTTGGCGTAGGCAGGTGCACAACTTGTGCCCATGGCAACTCCGCAGACCTGAAGGTAATAATTTCCACCGAAAGAGAATGTGTTGTGGTTCAATATAAACTTTAGCATGTTCAAGATAAATTGGTTAAACTTCCTGTCGCGGTTGCTCTGTTGGTTAAGAGTTTTTTCTACGGTTTTTAAGCCGTGTGAGTGAGGAATATTATTATATAAAGCCTCTACATCTATGGTAACCAGTAATGCGTCTTTTGGAACTGTGAGGCCTTCCAGGATCTGTAGCAGGTGTACCGTATCCTTTGTGTATGATGTCAGTTGGGTCACATGCGGTCTTAAGTAGTTGTCTATGACTTGACTTGCCTTCTCCGTAATATTCCCGTTCCCCGAGATTATGGGTCTGCCGGGTGGGTCTGTTGGATTCTTATGGATTTTTGGCAGTGAGTAGAAGGTTGGGGTTCTCGGATGTTTTGTTCTAATGAATTCCCAGAGGGGTTGAGATATAGCCTTGTCATTATACGCGCTGTCTACTAGTTGGTAAAATTCCTCCTTGTAGTTCCCTATCATGAGAGGTGAGATGGCTTTATAGCATTTTTTGTTTTCCAATATTTGCATACACATATATTCATAGTGGTCGTTGTCCATCACGACGACGTTTCCTCCCTTGTCTGAGGGTTTGATAGTGATATTTTCAATCTCTTTTAATTCTTGTAATGCTCTCTTTTGTGCGCGATTTAAGTTGGTTGTTCGGGTGTTTTTTTGTATTTTTTCGACGTCTTTTGACATTTGCCTGACAAATAGCGCGATGGTAGGGTTTGTACTTAGTGGTGGGAATTTGTGTGACTTTTTCCGGAACATGTCAGTTGTTGCGGCTTCCTCTATTTCATCCTCACTATCTGTGGGTTCATCATTTTCTTCAGAGTCACTCAGGCCTCCTTCTTCCAGTAATAAGTTTAGGTCTCGGATGGCTCGAAATTCCGCGGCCGTCAGTGGTGTGGGTTGTTCCTGGGTTATTGGTTTTTTCTGGTGCAAGAATTTCAATAATAGATTCCGTGCGAATAAGTTAATATCCTTTATAGCCTCAAAAGTATCCATAGTTTTATTGGGGCAAAAAGACAGTCCTAGTGATAGTACCTCTTTCTGTTCCGGTGTTAGGTTGTAGGAGGAGAGGTTGATCACGTTCAGTCCCTCGGTTCCTCTGGTTGTTGCTCCTGTTGTACCTGTGTTAATGGTGGTTTGGTTTTGGTTTTGGTTTTTTCTCGGGCTAAAAAAGGCCCCTTTTGGGGTTGTTTTGGATTTTCATCCCTGTTTTTCTGGGATCTTGTGAAGATCTGGTAGTTGGTGGGTCTGCTGGTTGTGGGTACTTCAATAATTTCTTGTTCTTGGGTATCAAATTCCCCTGGTTCGTTATGTGTTCCCCATTCTCTTCTATCATAGTTCCTTTGCGAGTTTTGTTGATAATTTTTTGTTGTTTGGTTCCTACCTCTGCCTCTGTTGGTATCGGTCCCAGAGTTGTAGGATGATGAATCCGTAGAGTAGTTGGGGTTTTTTGTTGTTTTGTTCCTGTTTCTGTTTGCTCTTGATGTATTTGACCATCTATATGCTCTTCCTTGGGTAAATGCGTTTTTGTCTCGCCAGTATTTTCTTTCCTTTTTTTGTAGTATTTCTTTTCCATATTCCTCTAGGTGTGTCTTAAGTTTGGTTTCCTGTTCGCTATATAGTGGTGCGTTTTTAAGGGGGGTGAGTAATTCATATACTGATTTTATTTCCTCATCTAGGTTTTTAATTTGTCTCCGGTATTCCTCCTGTAGTAATATCATGAGGTTTTTGGAGCATTCATTTAAAGTATTTTCCCATTCTTTCTTCATCTGTTCAGTTATGTGGTCCATAGTTGGGAAAATTTGAATGCGTAGTCCAGCTGGGTTTATTTTTTCCTTTATGTATCTGTTAAAACTTTGGATATGCCAGTATAGTGCAGATTTTCTTACCAGGTGTTTCCTGAGGTTTGAAAATAATGCTAGTACGTCTGAGTCCATTTGTTCTTTCTCTTGAAATTTATCCTGAATCCCCTGCATTAGGGAGTCCCATTCCGTGCCCATCAGTTCCTCCATGTTTGTCTCCATCACACATGCACAGGTACTTACCAGGTCAATATTTTTTGGCCTGTATAGTAGTTATTATTTGGGGGTCAAATCCCTTCGTCACTCCTGTTACAGTTATATGCCGAACTGGAGGAAGGGTTTTTATTTGTACCCTTTAATATATTAGTTTTTCCTATGCCTTGCTGGTCAGCATAGGAGGGGAAAAAAGGGTCGTTTTTTTCTCCTTTGGGGAATCTGTGAGGCAGTGGGTGTGTTTTCCACCCGGGACAGAATTTTTGGGTATGCGATTCCTTAAGGAGTTTATAGTTCAGTTTTAGCCATAATCCCTAAATATCTTTGAAGAAAGAGGTTTGGTGCCTCGAGTCAAGGTTTGTGGGACTTTAAAGGGGCTAATATACACAAAAGTATTCTAAGTATAAATATAATATTTATTTCAAAATAACATAAAAGAAATTATCATACATTTCTGGTTTAGCAGAACATATGTTACATGTGATGTATGGGCTAAGAACCCATAGGTGAGAGTGAAGGAGAATAGTATGAAAAAAGTGACATGGTGGAAATGTGACATTAGTCTCTCTCTTGTGGTCTAAACGTCTATGGTTGGCGTTGGATCTTTGTTTTGAGAGAGTATTTGGATTCCTACGCGTTTCGGCGGGGGGCCTTTGTCAAGGAAAAATGTCAACCATCTCTGCAAGATATGTGAAATGGTAGTAAGGGTATTTAGTTTTTTGACCATCCTGAGACATTTGTTTCATGGTAGGTCATGTGATACATACTTAGATAGAGAATTGCCTGGGCCTGCTTGTGGTCCTCCGGTCCTCATATGAATCAACAGGATAAAGCTACTGGGATGTATAAGGTGGCGGTATTAGTATACGTTTGTATGTTTATAGTACATGTGCCAGTGGTATTGGTTATGTACTTACTGGTTAAGTATATTCTCTAGACCAGTTGAGGGAAGAAGGTATTGGATCAACCCGTATTAGGTCAGGTCTGTATATGGAAGGGAGTATTTGGTTAAATATTTAAGAACAATATTTACTTTTATATGTTCCATATTGTTTTAGTACTTACTTTGTGACATAGGATTATATAAGCAATATTGGTTCCAGCATTTGTCCACTAGGTGGCGTGTTGTCCCGACTGGTCTTGTAATGCTATACAGTTCCAGTGGTCTCCACTGTGGGGTGCTGGTCCAACTGTTCCTGTTCTAAATATAGTGAACAGGAAAAGTCTTGTCAAAAGTGTATTCCAGTATAAAGATACCATCAGTGCATCTTTTGCACTATGGTATACTTACAGTTTTGTCCTTTGGTTAAGGGGGAAGAAGGGTGGAAGGTCCGAGTAGCGTGGTCCGAGCGTCCTCACCGTCCCTCAGCTCGAGGGAAGTGACGCCCTGTTTGAGATTCCCGGCCTTTTATATCGTTCACGCATGCGCAATAGACGCATGCTTGTGTAACAGAAGATCCTTGCCGGATGACGCGTCGCGGGTGCGCGCGCATCCTGTCTTCAATCTGAACGGTACATTTCATGCGGCCGCCGACACAGGAGGCGGAGTTTGGGTCCCAATTCAGGGTCCTATTGGCAGAGGATGATAGAAGGTCTGCTTAACTCCTTGTTCCCCGGTCTTGATCACCGGGGTTACCTGTGCCGGATGAGGTTTATTTGGGGGAGAAAACAAGCAGGCTTTTAAATTTTCAGGCGATGTATAGCAATTAGTGAATTGATTTATTCTAAATAACGTGCCATTTGGAAGCCAATTTTAGGCTTTTTTGAAAACATCCAAACGGGAGAACGCCATTTAGGTTATATATAATAGAAATAAGTATAGATAAAAATAAATAATAAAAAAATAGGTTATTTATTTTATTTATTTTGAGCAGCAATTAGTATAGAGCTGTTCATGTGTGATATGGATGAAACATGAAGTTCTTGATTTTGGTCAGGGAATGTTCGATCCCAGCAGGGTGTTTTTAGATGTAATATCGGAAAGTTCCGAAAGGGGATAGTGTTTTTCAAGGTAGGTTGTCCTCCATGTGTGGAGGGGGGTTTTTTTGAAAAATAAATATCTGACGTTAGGTCTTTTGTTACTGTGCCTCAATCTGTTTTCCCAGATACAAAGCCCTCCAAAAAGGGGCGGTAGCTGACATTTTCATTCAGGCCCGGTGGGTGGGCTGCATTTAGTTTCTTTATCCAGCGAAGTTCCATCTGGAGGAGCACTTTATTCCAATCCCCCCCTCTGGGGGGGATATGAATCCTGTCCAGTATGGAGAATTGGACTTTGGGCATATGGTTTTTGTGATGATTGGCCACATGGCGGCCTAATGGTAAATAAAAGTTGCTTATGGACATACTTTGTAAGTGCTGGTTAACTCTTATGCCGAACTCTTGTCGCGTTTTCCCTACGTAGAAGCTGCCACATTCGCACTCCATAAGGTAGACCACCCCTTTGGTCTTGCAGTTTGCAAAATGTTTTGGGGTGAACTGGTCTCCGTTTGGTAGTGTCTTATATGTGGATTTTTTGATAACTGAACATTGTGCGCATGATCCGCATGGGAAAGTGCCTTTAGTCTGGCAAGGATCCTTTTTGGTTTTAAACTCGCTGTGAACCAGTGTTTCTTGTAGTGAGGTTGTTTTCCGGTAGGTAACAAGTGGTTTTTCTGTTACCAATTCTTTTATATTGGGGTCTTCGGTCAATATAGACCAATTTTTTTGTAGTATTTTTTTTAATTGTTTATGTTCATTGGAAAATCGTAAAATCAACCTTGTTGGTTGTTCCGTTTTGGCCTTAGGGGCATGTTTCTTGAAGAGGATGTCCTGTCTGTTTTTTTCCTGGACTTTGTTAAATGCCTTTCTGAGGCACGTTTTAGTATATCCTCGTTCCTGTAGTCTCAAATTTAAGTCATATGCTTCCTTTTTGTAGTCCATTTCTTTTGTGCAGTTCCTTTTTAGTCTCAGGAACTGACTATAGGGGATTGATTTTTTTAGAGATTCCGGATGAAAACTGGTGGCATGTAATATTGTGTTTCCTGCCGTTTCTTTTCTATAAAGTGTTGACATCACGTTCCCTTGGTTGTCCTTATAGATGTATGTGTCTAAAAATGGAATTTTGGTTTTTGGTAAAAATAACCCAAGTAAGTGTATATTATTTGGTCTTTGTGAAAGTTATAGAGTCCACAAGCTATGGTGCGAATCATTGAAAATTGATCACACTTGATCACACCTGATGTACTGAAGGCCTATCTCATTTCTTGAGACACTAAAAAGTCAGGAAAGTACAAATACCCCCCAAATGACCCCTTTTTGGAAAGTAGACATTCCAAGGTATTTAATAAGGGGCATGGTGAGTTTTTTGAAGTTGTAATTTTTTCCCACAATGCTTTGCAAAATGAAGATTTTTTTTTTTATTTTATTTTTTTTTACAAATTGCCGTATTAACAGGTTATTTCTCTCACACAGCACATGTATACTTGCAACTACACCCCAAAACACATTCTACTACTCCTTCTGAGTATGGCGATACCACATGTGTGAGACTTTTTCACAGCCTGGCCACATACAGAGGCCTAACATCCAACCAGCACCGTCCGGCATTCTAGGAGCACAAATTTCACATATAATTTCCTGACAACCTATCGTACTTTTGAAGGCCCTGGAGCACCAGGACAATGGAAACCCCTATAAAATGACCCCATTTTGGAAAGCAAACACCCCAACGTATAATTTTTGAGGCATAATGAGTCTTTTGAATATGTCATTTTTTTCCACAAGTTTTTGGAAAATGTGGAAAGAAAATGAAAACACATTTTTTTTTACACAAAGCTGTCCATTTATGCAATATTTCTAACACATAGCATGTACATAGCAAAAATTGCACCCCAAAATACATTCTGCTATTCCTCCTGAGTATGGCGATACCACATATGTAACACTTTTTCACAGCCTGGCCACATACATAGGCCTAACATCCAAGTAGCGCTTTACACAAAGTTGTCCATTTATCCACTTTAAGACTGGGCCTATTTTTGACACTTGGTGTTTACAAGCTAAAATCATTTTTTTGCTAGAAAACTACTTGGAACCCCCAAACATTATATATTTTTTTTTAGCAGAGACCCTAGAGAATAAAATGGAGATCGTTGCAATATTTTTTATCACACCATATTTGCGCAGCAGTCTTCCAAATGCGATTTTTTTGAAAAAAAATCACTTTTTTGATCTAAAAAATAAGAAAACAGTAAATTTAGCAAATTTTTTTTCCATAATGTGAACGATAATGTTACGCCGAGTAATTAGATACCCAACATGTCATGCTTCAAAATTGCGCATGCTCACAGAATGGCGCCAAACATTGGTACTTAAAAATCCCCATAGGCAACATTTTAAAAATTTCTGCAGGTTACTAGCTTAGAGTTACAGAAGAGGTCTAGGGCTTAAATTATTGCTCTCGCTCTAACGATCGCGGCCATACCTCACATGTATGGTTTGAACACCGTTTACATATGTGGGCGGGACTTGCGTATGCGTTTGCTTCTGCGCGCGAGCTAACGGGGACAGGGCGCTTTAATTTTTTTTTTTTTTTTTTTTTCCTATTTATTTTATTTATTATTTTTTTATTTTTACACAGTTTAAAAAAAAAAAATGTTTTGATAATTTTTATTCCTATTACAAGGAATGTAAACATCCCTTGTAATAGAAATAGGCATGACAGGTCCTCTTTATTGTGAGATCTGGGGTCAAAAAGACCTCACACCTCACAACTACACTAAAAAAGAAAAAAAAAAAAAAAATTGTTGAAAGAGGAAAAAAAAAAAAGCAAAAAAAAAAAGCGGCCCTTTAAACCGGTTGCTAGGCAACGTCTTTTGACGTAGCTCCGGTCCTCCAAGACCATAGAGTTGAGTGAGGGCCATCTTGCCCTCACTCGACTTCCTGTCTCTGAGGATCCGGGACCGGATAGTTTTCCCCGCTGCCGGCGGGTCCGGTAAGCTGGGAAAACGTCTGGGACGCGGCAGGAGGGGGGGGGGCACCTCTTCCCCTGCACCGTAAGGGTAATTCCGCGGCGAATCCGCCACTGGGACCACCCTTATCTGAAAGCCGACCGCCCGCCGTTTCAAAAAATACCGGGGTTATGGGGGCTATCTTCTGCCATAACCCCAGTATTTAGCTTTTAATGGCCGACGCATATAGTCGTTAGGCGGTCAGTAAGTGATTGCATGTATATGGCAAACAGGTGACGATGACTGATGGGGTGACAGGTGACGATGACTGATGGGGTGACAGGTGACGATGACGGATGGGGTGACAGGTGATGATGACTGATGGGGTGACAGGTGATGATGATTGATGAGGTGACAGGTGACGATGATTGATGAGGTGACAGATGACAATCACTGACCGGGTGACATGTGACGATGATTGATGGGGTGACAAGTGACGATCACTGATGGGGTGTCAAGTGACGATGATTGATAGGGTGACAGATGACGGTGACTGATGGGGTGACAGGTGACGATGACTGATGGGGTGACAGGTTACGATGACTGATGGGGTGACAGATGACGATGACTGATGGGGTGACAGGTGACGGTGATTGATGGGGTGACAGGTGACGGGGCGATGGTCACTGATGGGTGACAGGTGACGGGCGATGGTGCACGGCGGTACTGATGGCAGTCTCTGGTGACCGGTGAACTTTAGGCTACATTCACATGTGAGCGTAGCGATCACGGGCAGAATCACTGCGATTCTGCCCGCGATCCAGAAATCATTGCAAATGGCGGGACGCCTGTGCGTTGCCCGCTGTGCGATGTTGCTGCGATTTCCGCCTGCCGAATCGCGGTAACATCACGCAAACAACGCATGACGCCCCAAAGAAACTCTTGTACTTTTTTGGGCGTCATGCGATGTTTGCGCGATGTTACTGCGATTCGGCAGGCGGAAATGGCGGCAACATCGCACAGCGTTTGGGGTGCTATTGCAAATCACGGGCAACGCACATGCGTCCCGCAATTTGCAATGATTTCCGGATCGCGGGCAGAATCGCGGTGATTTTGCCCGCGATCGCTGCGCTCACATGTGAACGTTATGGGTGTCAATTTCTGGGCACTGATGAGGTGACTGTTGGGTGACAGGTGACATTGGGGGGGGCTGAGGACTGTGTGGGGGGACCTTTATTACTGTGATTTTAGTGTGATTTTACTTTGTACATGTGTACAGAGCAGTAACTCACTATTTCTAGCTCTTCTCCCCTCATACTGGAAACTGTATGAGGAGAGAAGAGCTAGTAACAGTCAGTTACTGCTCTGTGTTTACATTTTGTGATCGGCTGTGAATGGATTCACAGCCGATCACATAGTAAACAGTCACTGTCAGTGACTGTTTACTACCGCCGGTGACAGCTGTGTTCCTACGGAACACAGTGCCACCGACATGACCGCGCTGCGCGCTCCCGATCGCGCATGCGCGGTCATCTCCCGGCCGCCTCCATTGTGATCGGCTTTGTCATTGGAACACAGCCGATCACGTGGGAAACAGCCATGCCTATTGGCTGTTTCCCCCCTGCCGGTGACCGCCTGTGTCCCGGGGACACACCGACACCGGCAGTGCACGGCGGCGCGCCCGCGATCGCGCGCCTGCCGTGCTTGAATGGGCGGACGTCATATGACGTCCGCCCAGGATAATAGCCGCACCGTCCCGCCGTCATATGACGGCGGGCGGGCGGTAAGTGGTTAAAGGACAATTATACAAAAAAAAAAAAATAAAAAAAAAAAGATTAGTTAAACCCACAAGTGTTTTTCTTTTACCACTAGTATTTGTTTATACTGGCTTTTGAATTTTACAAATGCAGCAATTTAGAAATTGGATGAATGGTTTAGCGCTGGGAAACACTTTTTGGTAGATAAGTACTGTGTTTTTTATACAACTATACTGAAAAAAATTATAAAAGCAACACTTTTGTTTTTGCCCCCATTTTTCATGAGCTGAACTAAAAGATCTAAGACTTTTTCTATGTACATAAAAGGCCTATTTCTCTCAAATATTGTTCATAAATCTGTCTAAATCTGTGTTAGTAAGCACTTCTCCTTTGCTGAGATAATCCATCCACCTCACAGGTGTGGCATATCATGATGCCGATTAGACAGCATGATTATTGCACAGGTGTGCCTTAGGCTGGTCACAATAAAAGGCCACTCTAAAATGTGCAGTTTTATCACACAGCACAATGTCACAGATGTCGCAAGTTTTAAGGGAGCGTGCAATTGGCATGCTGACTGCAGGAATGTCCACCAGAGCTGTTGCCCGTGAATTGAATGTTCATTTCTCTACCATAAGTCGTCTCCAAAGGCGTTTCAGAGAATTTGGCAGTGCATCCAACCGGCCTCACAACCACAGACCACGTGTAACCACACAAGCCCAGGACCACCACATCGAGCATCTTCACCTCCAAGATCGTCTGAGACAAGCTACCCGGACAGCTGCTACAACAATTGGTTTGCATAACCAAAGAGTTTCTGCCCAAATTGTCAGAAACTGTTTCAGGGAAGCTCATCTGCATGCTCGCTGTCCTCATCGGGGGCTCGACCTGACTGCAGTTCATCGTCGCAACCGACTTGAGTGGGAAAATCCTCATTCGATGGCGTCTAGCACTTTGGAGAGGTGTTCTCTTCACAAATTAATCCCGTTTTTCTTGAGTTCAGCTCATGAGAAATGGGGGCAAAAACAAGTGTTGCATTTATAATTTTGTTCAGTATATATAGATCAGAGAAAAATGAGGGACAAATGAGGAGGAAAGAGGGACAGAGGGACAACTCAACTAATTAAGCGGACACAGTCCAGCTTTCCACCTGCTGAGCGGGGATCAGCATCCACCCTGTGTGAAAGGGGCCAAAGGTTGAAAACAGATACTCTTTAACCACTTTACCACCGGAGGATTTTGCTGTCTTACGTCCAGGCCAATTTTTGCGATTCTGCACTGTGCGAATTTAATTGCGCGGCCGTGCGATGCCGTACCCAAACAAAATTTACGTCCTTTTTTCCCACAAACAGAGCTTTCTTTTGGTGGTATTTGATCACCTGTGCAATTTTTACTTTTTGCGCTATAAACAAAAAAATAACGTAAATTTTGCAAAAAATAACAATATTTTTCACATTTTTTTATATGCAATTCCCCCCCCAAAAAATGTAAAAATCTAATTTTTTTTTATTTTTGGCCAATTTGTTTTCTGCTACCTATTTTTGTTAAAAAAAATCACAATAAGCGTATTTTGATTGGTTTGCGCAAAAGTTATTGCGCTTACTAACTAAGGGAAAGATTTCTGTAATTTTTGGTGTTTTTTTTTTAACCACCTAGGCGGTAATCCCGAGCGTGACTCGGGGTGGATTTTTCATTGCAGGAGCGGTAACCCCGAGTCACGCTCGGGGTGGATTGCAGAGAGCGCAGCGGTGTTCTCTTACCTTATCCTGGCGATCCAGTGATGATCTCTCATTGCTGAGATCGCCAGCCGAGAGTCCCGCCGCTCCTCCATCCCTCCGTCGGTCTGATCACTTCCTAGTTCCGTTCCCTGCAGCAGCAATGCTGCATGGGAGCGGAACTAGGGAGGGAAATTAAAAAAAAAAAAAAAAAAAAACGTTGCACAAAACACAAAACACATTTTATATTATATATATATATATGCATATATACATATATATATCTGCATATATATATATATGCGTATATATATATATATATATATATATATATATATATATATATGCATATATATGCATATATATATGCATATATATATATATATATGCATATATATATATATATATATATATATATATATATATATATATACCGGTATATATATATATATATATATATATATATATATATGCGTATATATATATGTGTATATATATATATATATATATATGCACACACACACATATATATATATATATATAAAATTATATTATTGATTCAATTATAATTCATGCGTTATATTATATATATATATATATATATATATATGTGTGTATATATATATATATATATATATATATATATATATATACACACACACATATATCTATATATAATATATAATGCATGAATTATAATCTAATCAATAATATAATTGTATTATATATATTATATATTAAATAATAAAATAATATTATTAATTCGATTATAATTCACGCGTTTGTGTTTCAAATTTATCACATCTGGGATGTCTACTAGAGTCTTGTTTTGGTCAGGTTTAAGTCAGTAATTACTAAGAATTGTAGGCCTATAATACATAACGCCAAATTTCCATGAAAACAATTGTACCGCTTTTGGTATGTAATTCCTGACATAATCATACCGCCAGGGAGGTTAAATGGCGGAGATCTGCGATTTTTTTTGCGGGACTGTGACATTGCGGCGGACAGATCGGACCTTTGACTGACATTTTTGACACTTTTGGGGTACCAGTGACATTACTACAGTAATCAGTGCTATAAATATGCACTGTTACTGTAAAAATGACACTGGCAGGGAAGGGGTTAATTTTATTGGAGAGGGAGGGGTTAATGTATACCTGGTGCTTACTAACGTGTGTGGGGGGAGGTGACTGAGTGACACAGGGACAGATCGCAGGTTCAGCTATGCTGAACCCTGTAATCTGTCACTGTCTGTCACTTAGGAGATCCGCCCGATTTGTTTACACAAGCGGGCGGATCTCCAAACTCGATTCCCAGACGATCGGGGAAGATCGGCGGTGATCACCGCGGCTCCTCCCCTGGCCCGACTCCCGCTGTGACTAAATACAGTGGGAGCGAGCCTCTGGCGGCGCGCGTGCGCCGCCCACAAGGGGTGGAGTCCAGCGACGTAGGTCTACGTCGCTGGACGGGAACGAACCACTTTGCCGCAGTAGAGCTCGAGTGAGCGGTCGGCAAGTGGTTAAATATGTTTACTTTCATCAAATTTTTAAGGCTGGCTTGATGCCATGCATCCCCATTTTCATGCTTTTTTTTTTTTTTTTTATTGATATGGGTAGGTGCGAGTCATCCTCCATAGGCTGAGAGAAAACTTTGTGACCCTAATGCTGGCCATACAATATACGAAAAATCATCAGAAATTCGGTCATTTGGACAGTTCCTTCATTTTTTTGGGCAGTTAAATGGCACAAATCGGTAGTCAGTTGTGACGTTTTTAACAAAAAAACAAAGGACAAGTTTGAAAATTTTCTGCCAAACGAACGATAACT
The DNA here is from genome assembly GCF_965119305.1 of Pelophylax lessonae. Lineage (NCBI taxonomy): Eukaryota > Metazoa > Chordata > Amphibia > Anura > Ranidae > Pelophylax > Pelophylax lessonae. The sequence continues at coordinate 446,113,231 of NC_138769.1, forward strand.
TGAAAGGTTAATGTGTTTCTTGTCCAAACTTTTTGCACTAGGTAAATGTGAAAAAACAAACAAAAAAAACTGATTAATTTATGTCCGTTGAACGATTTATCAGTCATTATATGATGGCACTATCGTTTGCTCTTATGGCCAAATGTGTTCATTTTTCTAAAATGAGTTAGAACGATTTTTTATATAGTTTATGGCTAGTACAAGACACGAAGCCTTAAAAAAGTAAACAAATCTTACCATACACATCTAAGGACTGACATGCTACAATATATTACATTTTTGTTCCTATTATTTCTAAAAAAAAAAATGTCTCCATCATATTATTCTAGGGAATTTTTCCTTAGCTTAGTGAATAAGGTAAAGCTCGGCTGACTTCCAAATACCCACTCATATACAAGCAAAAATACACTTCATTGTATTTTCCTTGCACGTAATTGGGTATTATTTACAAAGTGAATTTTCACTGTATTCACTAAGCTAGGAGAAAATGTATTTGCAAAGTAACAATCCCCCTACAAAAGACCTATTTGCCTTAGTTGATCAACCCAAATGCATCTCCTAGAACACTACACAAGTCAATGTCAGATTACAGTCATCCTGTTTCATGGAATATGACATCCCCCGCAGTGATCATAGGTATACTGCACACTTTTTTTTTATCTTTGATGAAAGAACTGTACAGGGTCATATTTGACCATACTTTAGGTCAATTAAACATTGTGAAGACAGAACCTCTTACTTAGCCCTAGTTTCAGCAGAGTTGTATGAAGTACTCGAAACCCATACTTAAGAAAAAGTACAAGTGACTTTAGCAGAAGTACTAAAGTATTCAACATGTTTTGTACTTAAGTATTGCAAGTAGTTTTTTAAAAAATTTTGCTACTCAAGTACTGAAAGTAAAAGTACCAGTAGTTTTTTTAAAAAAAATGCTACTCAAGTACTGAAAGTAAAAGTACAAGGACTGTGTTATGTAGTTATTAAAGAAAGAAGTCAAAAGTTTATTAAAGTTAAAGTTATTAAAGTTAAAGTTATTAAAGAAAGAAGTCAAAAGAAGTCAAAAGTCAGAAGTACACATGACATTATACACATGTTTTGAGCTTCATGAAACCTGCCATCTACTGTTCTGGCAGTGGTAATTTTTATAATTGTAACGAGTAACTATGCAGCACAAAAAAAAATATCGGAGTAGAAGTATTGAAATCATCAAAAAAATGTAGTGAAGTAAAAGTGGAAGTAGGAGAAAAAAATTCTACTCTAGGAAAGTACAGATACCGTCTTTCGGTACTTAAGTACAGTAGTGAAGTAGTTCTACTTAGTTACTATACATCTCTGAGTTTCAGCAAGTGTGTTGGAGGACCACCTCTCCATATTTGTGCAATAAAATGGATAAGGATTCACGATAATGTTTGCTGTAATCCTTGCAATGTATATAACTGGCCTGCGGAAAATTGTATTTTTATCAACCAAAGTGAAGTTTTACTTTAAACGTATTCATACGGATTTCTAGGTATAATCAATGGTATAATCAGTTTTGTTCTATTTTAATGCTTTATGTCATCATTCCCTCCTTCCATCCAGTCACTCATTAATTACAAGACAAATGTGATATTTTAGATTATCAGTTAATACATTAACTGACTTCTCTGATCACAGTTTTTATATATAAAATAATGACAGATTTATTACTACCCAGTTGTGATAGAATATCCGATCTGAACCTACCAGCGGTGTTTTTTCCTCCCATATTCTTGTTTTAATTCATTTTTCTTTGTTGGATATACACTGTCTACTGCAATTACAGTATTATTACTTTATGGTGTACCTGCCAGGTAATCTCAAAGTTAAATTATTAACTGTCGCTATTGTTAAATGAAAACTCCTTTGCATGACTGAATAACATCTCTCTCCTAACTGTCACATAAAATAAACAGGAGAAATGTGTCTTCGGGATGGATAGCAACGTTGTATTGATGGTGGGAAGGTGCTTTGGAATGATTGCAGCCATCAAATGAATGCCATAAAAAGCAAAATCCGTACAATTGATCCTTAAAACGGTTGCTATTGTTGTTGTTACTGTTTTTTTTTTTTATATTTTGATTATTAAAAATAATATTAATAAAAATAATAATACATTATAACTTTGAACCTACAAAGCAAAAATAAGTTTATGTTTAGAAGTCAACTATTACTATCAATAATGGTTTTGATTGTTATATTTCTAGTAGAAGTCAGATATATAAAATATATTATAGGGAAAAAGTATAAACAAAAAGTACACATTAAAAAAAAAAAAAAAAATAATAATAATAATTAAAAGCAATGTGAGCTGACAAAATTACATATAGTGCAATCAAAGATTACATCTAATTAGATTCAATATGAACTGTCAGTCAGAAGTTATTATTGTGGTAAGGTCAGCATTTATGTTGTCAAGGGTTTAAAGCTCAACTCCAACCTCAATCCCCCTTCCCTTAGAGCAGTCTATAAAAAAAAATATTTCTACATGCCAATATATTTTGTCCAGGTGTTTTCTAACCAGTTACAGGTCTTCTCCCCCTCTTTTACAACTGTCAGTAGATCTCCCATTTAAAGTTGAGAGAACTATAGGAGGAAAAAAAAAGGTGAGGAGGACATACAAGATGAAAGAAAGTTTGAAGGAGCAAAAACAGAGAAGATCTTCCAAGGCTGAGGATTATGAAAGGTTTATTTTAGCTCCCACACATATACAGCACCTATGGACCAGGGCAATTTGTATATTTCTGTTAAAGGCCTATTGACTCGGCAATAACTTTATGATTCTACAAAAAGAAAGAAAAAATACACCTTTTCCATATCTCTATGCAGTGCCAAAATAAAATATATCTTATATAACTATTATGTATCAAAATGTAATCTCACTATGTATCCAAAAAAAATCCATGCATGATCTTCCAATAAAGTGATTTTTACATCAATAAACCACTCTTGATTCCGTTCCTTACTATGAATGTGAGCAGCAAGAAAAGCACTCCCAGCATGATGCCATTTTCCTCTGGACACCATCCACCTTCCCTCAATGGCCTATACTAATTTACATCAGATAGGTCACATAGGTAAAAAAAACACATGGCTCATCACCACATAAATTACAAGGTATATCCAAGGTATATTCCATCCAAACTCATAGGAAAAGAAGAACAGAGTCACATATAGCATAAAGTCTTTAAACAAAGTGCACTGAGTAATCATTCCTTCTAATTCCAGATATTGCACCATCAAGCTCCAGCCTTTGTCATTACCTAAGATAAGTATTACATGCATAGGACAAACGAGTCTTGCAAAAAAAGATTTTAATTTTTGTGCAATGCATAAACAAAAGACATAGAACTAAAAGACACACTTTTTCTGCTTTGATCAGTGTTTTTTTTTTTAAAGTGTTACTATAGATGAAAAGTATACTTTTTATTCTATTGTTTGTCCCATTTAAAATGACACCAACATTATGTGCTTCTTCAACAAAGCATTTCAAAATAATTTACAAATGAAATAAAGAATTTTTTCAATTTTACATTTTTGAATGTGATACTGAAAAAAAGTTTAAATAGTAATGGTTATGAAAATAGAATTTAAAAAAAGCAGGAATATAATATTTAAGGGGAGCTTCAAGGTGCCATGCCAGATACCTATGTCAGAGGTACCTGTCAACCAGTCCTATAGTGGCTATGGTTGGAGGAAACTGGCCCAGTGCAAGAAATAGCAGATGTATTGGTGTTCAGGGAAGATTTTGGGTTAATATACTTAAAGCGGAGTTCCACTCTAAAATTAAACTTACCTCCATCTTCTCGCTCCGGGTCACCTGAAAAACAAATGGATAATCGCAATTTTTTTTTTTACTTACCTCGTATAGAAGAAAATATACTTACCTTACTTCCTCTTCCTCCCCTCGGCGGCCACGGCGATTCGTCACTTCCTGGCTTTGCAATGATTCCTGGGAGCTGAACGTCATCGCTCCCAGGAATCAATGCGCCTGCACCGGCCCCGACGTCAGTTCCGGTGCAGGCGCCGTCATACCTTGCTAAAAAGCTTCTGGGCATGCCCAGAACCTGTGCAGGGATGACGCTGCCGCACCAGAAGTGATGGCGGGCCGGTGCAGTGCATCGTGGGACCGAAGAAGACTGAAGAGGACACAGAAGAGGATTGCGCTGGCTTCAAGCTGCCCACACCTGAGATGGCAGCGCTGGACAATACATTTTCAAGGTAAGTATTTCTCCTTAACCACTTTACCACCGGAGGATTTTGCTGTCTTCCGTCCAGGCCACTTTTTGCGATTCGGCGCTGTGTGACTTTAACTGACAATTGCGCGGTCGTGCAACGCCGTACCCAAACGAAATTTACGTCCTTTTTTTCCCACAAACAGAGCTTTCTTTTGGTGGTATTTGATCACCTGTGCGATTTTTACTTTTTGCGCTATAAACAAAAAAAAAGCGTTTATTTTGAAAAAATAACAATATTTTTCACATTTTTTTATATGAAATTCCCCCCCAAAAAAATGTAAAAATCAAATTTTTTTTAAATTTTTGGCCAATTTGTTTTCTGCTACATAGGTTTAGTAAAAAAAATCGCAATAAGCGTATTTTGATTGGTTTGCGCAAAAGTTATTGCGTTTACTAACAAAGGGAAAGATTTCTGTCATTTTTGGTGTTTTTTTTTTAACGCGTAATGGCGGGGATCTGCGATTTTTTTTGCGGGACTGCGACATTGCGGCGGACAGATCGGACCCTTGACTGACATTTTTGACACTTTTGGGGGTACCAGTGACATTTCTACAGTAATCAGTGCTATATATATGCACTGTTACTGTAAAAATGACACTGGCAGGGAAGGGGTTAATTTTATTGGAGAGGGAGGGGTTAATGTATGCCTGGTGCTTACTGACGTGTGGGGGGGGAGGTGACTGTGTGACAGAAGGACAGATCGGATGTCCAGCTATGCCGAACACTCCGATCTGTCAGTCCCTGTCACTATGGAGATCCGCCCGCTGTGTTTACACACAGCGGGCGGATCTCCAGACTCGATCCCCGACGATCGGGGCAGAGCAGCGGCAATCGCCGCTGCTCCTCCGCTGGCCCGACTCCCGCTGTGAATGAACACAGCGGGAGCGAGCCACTTTGCCCCAGTAGCCTCCATGTGAGCGGAGGTAAAGTGGTTAAAGGTAAGTGCAACCCGGACAGATCAGAGGCTAGCCATTGTGGAATGCACTAGCCCTGACTGTCCCGGGGGTATTTTTATTAAAAAAAAATGTCCCAGGGTGGAACTCCGCTTTAAGGCATATAGGTTGCTCGCTTTGTAAGGCAAATTAATCTCTGCAAGTGAATTTTTCCCCAGAACTTAGTGAATGAAGTGACGTTTCACTTTGCAAAGAATACCCAATCACATGCAGGGTTAAAAAAAAAAAAGCATTTTTGCTTGCACATTGTTTCATGATGGAAGTCAACAGAGCTTCACCACTATTACTAAACCCTGGGAAAAATTCCCTTGGAAAAGTGAAATTTCCATTTTAAAGCTAACAGCTTATTTACCTTTGGTAAATAAAGGCCAGAGTCTAGCTTTCATTTCTTACTTCACAGTGTATATTTCTGGCAATGTTGCAGGGCCCCTGGAGATTAGAAAGAAAATCCGTGATGTCAACGTATTTGATCTGCTGATCAGCCATAAGATTATGGTGATCCACCTAATACTGAGTAGGGCCACCAACACAGCCCTAAACCCTCGTGGTATCTGGCCTATATATAGGACCTAGTATAAGT